>NC_087529.1:12048431-12718431 GCF_963921805.1 Phalacrocorax carbo
TTCAGCATTTTCCTTCAAGTGTGGCCACTTGGTACTTCAGTACCTCTGTTACAGCTTCAGTCCAGCTTTACGGGGCTACAGTTTCATCCCTTATTCTTGGCAGTCTTTTATACTGTCGAACATTCTCTGTTAATAACGCATCCCAGTAACCCACAGGCTTTACTTTTTAAAAGCACTATTTCCATAAATGGAAGATATGGTTGGAACCATTAAAGGGTTTAGTAGTATTAGGAGACTAAATAATAGGCTTTTTAGTCTTGATCTGCAATGCAAAGAAGTGCAGTGGTACCTCATTTCTGCATCACCAGCAAATACAGGACCAATACAGCTTCATGGTATATGGGATGGGTTTTCTGCAGAATGTCATGATTTTCTCAGCTGAGCAGCTCCCCGGTAAACAGTGTTTCTCTTTTATTCTATCTCAGAACGGAGCCTGAACTGAATCATGGAAAGTGCCACAGAAATGATAGTTAAGAAGAGATGAGTAGTTAAGCAATAATGCAATTAAAATTTCCATGCTGTAACTCTTCAGGTAGTCTTTCTTCCCTATTCTGAGTAGAATTAGCCATCATCTTTCTTGTTACAGAGGATACGATGCTTAAAAAATAAGCAAACCAATCTGGTGTATGTTTTCTGCCAAGAATCTTTCAGTGCCCCATAATCTGTGGTCCTGAGCCCAGCAGCGGCGCTATTAGGAAATACGGTTTGCGTTGAGTTTGCCATGGCTGACTGAGCCCAAGCTAGGAATTAGATGTCACTTGTAATTGCCATTTGTCTGTATGACTTGGGAATTGATAGCAGTGAGAAAACCAGAAGAGAACTTAATAAATACACCTACATTTCTGCTACGTCTGATAAAGTTTGAGACATAACTGGACCTCTGATAAAATATTAAAATAACTGTAAAAGCCTAACAAGAAGCTTGAACTAAACCCCATTTTTTTCCCTGGGTTCTTCTCCTGAGTTGCTACAGTTGGGATGAACAATTAAATAACTTGCCAGTTCTGAGAACATTTTCTGCAGCAGTGGGCATTACTGAGAGATTCAGAAGCTTGAAAAGTAGGGTGGACATCTTGTGGACAATTCAACAATTATTTTTAAAGCTCCGCTAATGCAACTGAGAGACCAAGCTGCCTTCTTGGCATCTGCTGTTGAGTGTATTGTACATTAGATATACAAGAGATGGGGCCGGGGGGAGTTTCAAATTCAACAGCCAGCAGCCCGGGTATCAATTAAAGTTGGGTTATTTTCATATGTCACCATTATGACCCTTTAAACAGTACAGCTATAGTGGAATCAGGATGTCTCTCTGACCCTATACTATGCAAATGCACCGAGGCCAGAAGGACTAGAAAACCTACTGAATTTTAATGTGAGAAGTGTGTGATGCCCCTACCTCATTGACATTCTGTGTGGATTTTTTTTCACTAATCCTCACACTCAGTAGGCATAGCTTTCTTGATCTTGGTTCTTCAGTGGGGTGTGCAGGTCAAAAAGGCAGCTGAGATGGGCTAGAAAGAAGTCAGACGCTACAGCATGGAGTGACACATTTAGTTACAATTAGAAACGGGCCCGAGCCATGAAGTTCAGGTAAGAATCCAAACTGTCATGAAGTTGGAGTGATGGGTGAGCCCTGGGTTTGGGTCAGTCCTGTGGAGATAATGACCAGTCAGTTCTTCTGCAGCCAGATTTTTCCAGAGTCCCTTCCTGGGTTTACGTTTTGAGGGATATTTTTGAGTTTATCTGTAGTCAGGAAAAACTTGATGAGTTTTCAATGTAGGGTGTTCTTGACGTAGACTATGGTTCCTCTGCTTGAAACTCTCTCCATAACTGGCATGGAGAAGCAGTTCTGACAAAAGAGAGACATAAGAAGAATAACAAATTATTTTTCTGTGGTGATTTTTTCACCACAATTATGTTCTCCTTGAACTAGATAGTGTTGTTAACCTCCCAGCTCCAGAAGGCGTGGACACCAAATGACGAAGACCAGCGTTCCCCAGATCCCCTCTGGCCAGTGCACATCCAGTAATACACAGAAGGTGACGGGCTGCGCCTTCCCTGTCAGTCTCTGCTTCGGAGGCTTCTTGTAGCCATGAAGGAGCTTCCCGTAGCTACGAGGCAGCAAGTGGAAGCCGTGGTTATGGGGGAAGAAATAAGCCTTTCACGTTTCTTACATGGTAGTGGTTGCTCCCACTGAAGACCTGTCCCATCGCAGAGCTGCCCACTTGCGCTGCACCATCTACCACCCCCACGCACAGATACCACCTTTCTGTTTTCCTGTTTGCCTGTGTCCTTGGTGTTTGCTAGAGGTTGATGGATGGACTCAGGAGGACTGACCCAGAAGGTCGCAGCCACGCTATGTATGTACCCTGAGCTTCCACTTCGGTGAGGAGGAGGTGTAACGTAGAAAGGGGCTTGCTTCCCACTGCTGTCGAGAAGACAGAGCTGCCAGGGAGATAGGAAAGATCACTGCATTTTGCATTCACATATGTAAGTATTTAGGGGGATAATGTTAAATGTGGTGATTCTGGTATGAATTCAGCTTGCTGTGGTGTGTGATGTACACAGTAATGGTTTTATGCTGTGTTATACACACAATAGTGGTTTTATTCTGTGGCGTAGCATTCTGGCTTGGAGCATTAGAGAGCAAGGAAAGTGGGGTGCAACTGCTGAGATGGTTTACATTCACTTGGCAGTTTGGTTTGGGTGTTTTGTTTTTTTTTTAGTTGGCCAGAGCTTGGTTTGCTTTTTTTACTCTTTTATTCCCACCAGCTTTATAAAATCTTAAATGTTTATGAATTAGGGCCACATAGTATTTAAATTTCCAAACAGAGGACCATTCTTCTCTATAACAACCTTCTGACTTTGTAAGGTTGTCAGACGTGTTACTCTTTTTTTAAAGGGAGTATTGTATATAGAACCTCAATTATTTCCTCATAAAGTGATTTTAAAATGACTCCCCAGTGAGTTTTAGGAAAGTATGTCTAGACTTTTTTCTTTTTCTGCTTTATCCCAGTCTCCCCTTCCAGCCTGCCCCTATCATTTTGTAGGTTATGGATAGTCGAGGATTTGTTGTACTGCAATTTAACGCTGAGCGTGTGCTGTGACCTTTGTGGGGGGGAGTCTGTTGGCAGTATCATTACAAATAAAGTACTAACAGATTTCAGAAGTTTATAGATTCCAAACTGAATGCTGAAGCCTGCAGTCATTTATAAACTTACCTCCACAGATTTTCAAATTTGACACCGAGGTGGTGGCGTAGCCCCTGCTCACATGCCAGCTGATTGCTTTTCTGAGTCCCCCTTCATAAACCAGGTGGCCTCCCTTTGGGTGCCTCTGCAATTGAACTTGTGTAGCAACTGCAGCTGCAGAAGATAGAGCCCTGGAAGGTCCAGGCAGGCGCGTGCTGTCACGTGCACCGTGCCAGTGTGCAGGTATTTGTTATTTCAGGTGTACGTGGCCATCTACAACGTCTTTACAAAACCTGGACCATATGAGCCAGGCTGCTCTTGAATGGAGACAACCACTCAGATACCAGCATGACGAAGGAGCCAAGCCTTTAAGTTGGTCTTGGGGGTAATTTTTACCAATGCAGTAAAATTTTACCAACGCAGCCGGGGTAGGCGGTGGCTGGTCGGGGGTTATGCCTGGACTGTGCAGTGTAGCACAGCATCCTCATGCTCGCTCCTGGCGAGTCGACCGCTCTGCGCAGCACAGGTTTGCTGCAGTGTGAAGGTAATACAGGAGACAGGATAAGTCGAGTAACGGAGATGTCTGCAACCCCTGGCCTCTCTCAGCACGGCAGATTTGGTTGAGTGGAGAGCACGCACTCCACCTGTACAGCTTCAAATTCCCAGGCTGGCTGGCGTACCACTGCCGGGCCCCGCTTCGCCTGCTGCGGCGGCCCTGGAGAGGGGCCGCTCGGCTGAGAGGGGCTCGTCGTGGGAGGGAGGATTTGCATGGCGGGATGCTAAGACGGCCTGAGCTGTGGTTGGCTTTACTGCAGGAAGTGGATTAGGCAAATCCCTGAAACAGTGCACAAATCCATTTTTCCAGGTGCTGAGGCTGAAGGAAACATATAATTAATAGTATGCTGATTTTTACTTAGTTAAGTCTTAGAGCGAGGTATCCTGGAGTTTATATTTTTAGCAGCCACTTTAAGAGATGGTGGGGGAGGATAAGTGTGCAGGGGGGGAGAGATTAATTTAAAATTGATAACCGCATGGCAGCACCACAGTTTTAACAAGCTGAAGGCCTGCCTTGCGAAGCCTGCTGTACTCAGGGGACTAGAGTTCAATTCTCCGTGCTGCCAGTTGAAATCAGAAATCACAACTGCAGTGATTAGCAGTGAATTTCCTGATCTCGGTGCCGCAGGCAAAGAAAGGAGGGGACTGGTTGTTTCCCTATCTCCAGCGTGGTTAACCCCTAGCAGGGGAGATGAAGGTAGGAGAAGGGAATCTAGGAGAGTTTACACCATTTAAACTTGTACATGCTGTTTAAAAAAAAAAAATCAATGGCCATTAATGGCCGGGCCTGACTGTGGAGAAGTGCCCAGCGGCGTCTTAATTAATCTCATCGCTAATAGAGGAGCATCACTTTCAAATGCCGGTGCTACCCCTCTCATTCCAACGATGTAGGTCAGATCCACAGAGGCAATGTACATAAGGCAAAATACAGCCTGCTGTCAGGGACCTGGATGTCAATCCAGAGTAATCCCAAACACTGTTTTTACACCAGTGTAACTGGGATCAAATTTGGCTCTGTTGACATCATCATCAAGTACCACCCCACCTAGGTTTCCCCGCACTTGTTCATCAGTGATGCGACAGACAAGAAACAAGTACAATACTGTTCTGTAGTGTTACATTCTGATTTTTTAAATTGTTTGTCTATTTAATACTACTCTACCTGATTAACAGAGCGCTGCAGCACTCGTCGTGCTTGCGATCAATATGTCTGCACAGGGCTATCAAAGCTGGTCCCTTGGTCCCATTCTGAGTGTTGTTGCTGCTGAAGGTTGCTTGTTTGGGTCCCTCATAATGTAAGATGAGGGAATTTTGACTAACTCACACAAACAATATAAAATTGAAATTCATAAAACTATTGCAACATGTAGCTCAGGCAAGGAGGGCTCATTTGTCAACTCTCTTTGGCCTGAAAAATGTAAGCATTTTGGTAGCTAGAGCAGGGAAAGGTGTTGCTTCACGGATTAATAGATAATTGGTCCAGAAATGACCTTCTGATCCTGACCTTTGCCTGATGGAGAGGGCTGGAAGTGATTTTGCTTGCTTGTTTGTTTGTTCCCTTCTGACCCTTCTTTGGGTCAAAAAATAGTATTTTTTCACCAGACCATTGCTGAGCTGCTAAAGCCTGTCATGTGCATGTACTGAATTAATGCATATACTTGGGTGCTTGTCGCATACGTGGGGCGTCCAACTGCGTGCCAGAGGCTCTACACCTCTCCTCATCTTCTCTTCTGTGAAAACCAAAAAAGGTTTGTGTCGTGGGGGACTGGGAGGTGCCTCTCCTCTGTGGGCAACCACTGAAAGTCCTCCACTTGCAGCATTGCTCAGTAGCTCTGGAAGATGTGGATGGCATGTGGGCTCTGCTCTGCCCCCGCGCTGGCAGCTGGGCTGGGCTGCCCCGCGCAGCCTCTCACGGCGAGAGCCTTGTCTTCGGCCTCGCTAACACGGCCCACGAGCGAGCTTTTCAAGTCGGGGCTGGCAGTTGGTGTAGTTTCTTTCAGGAGAGTTGAAATTAAATTTCACAAGGAGATCTGAGGAAAAGTTTATGGTAAGTCATGCTCCAGCTGATGTCATGTCCAGACTCTGTCCCCCAGCACTGCCTGTTTTTCATTGCAACTTTTGATATCACCCTGAAAGGTGTGTACCAATTTAGTTTCTCAGATCAATAGAAGAAAACTGAACTGAGTTATCTCCTTACTTGGAAGTTTATCAGTTTATCAGGAAGTTATCAGTCGGTAGAGGTAAACTACAGTCAGTCAAGTATATGGCAGCAGAATTAGTCCCGTTGCTTGTTTTAAGGGTGGATTGTTCATTTGGGAATATTTGACACGAAGATCACATATACATAAATACACATATATGTCATACTGCTTTAACTATTGAAACTAATATGGCTTCAGTAAAAATCAATATAGAGATGCTGATATTTCGGACACTTCCATGGTTGAACACCAACCTTTATGGCTTTAATGCTATTCATTTTCAAGCCAGTATAGTGGCAGAGGAATAGAAGTTCAGTCTGAGCAAGGTGGGAAATTGCAGCGTGCTCCCTGTAAGACCTGCTTGCTCACAGCAAACCATCCATGTGTTTCTTCATAGTACATGGTGAGTGCCCTGAAACTGAGCTTATCACTAATGAACATTTTTCAGTGCAATTTTTTGCTTTTTTCGTTGTTCTTTGCCGGCTACCAAATAAATCCTGATGTGCTTTTTGAATTTCAAACAGCACTCTTAGGAACTGGTTCTTTGCTAAATATATCAAGATGAAAACCAAACAAAACCCACCCAAAACAGTCATTAATCCCTGATAACTCTGGCCTCACGCTCATAAAAAGCTCCTGACAACAATCTTTTTTTACACCTGGTCAAATGGCAGATTCACAATGCACAAGTCACAGCATAAGTCTCCTGTCTTCAGCGTGACTGGAGGCCAAAGAGTTGTCCTGTGGAAAGCACAAAGCAACTTCTTTGAACGTAAGAAAAACCTAGATTTAAACTGATGTAATTTGAGCACAGGATTTGGCCCATGGACTACAGTTCTGGCTCCCCTGGCACTTGTAAGCTTTTTATTACTAATTAAAGTTGGTAAGTAGTCCCCGTCAGGGTGTTTTGGCTCATAAATGAAGGCCAACAAAATATCTAATTTTGCTAAATAGAGTAATTTTTTATATGCCAATAGAGGGCTTTTGGTTAGATTTTGTTTTCTCTCTCCCCACTGTTATTAGAAGCAAAAGCTCCAATGTTTCCTATCAATGTCAAGAAGCAAAAGCAGTTCTTGTTCTCATTTCCCTGCCTCGTCCTGTTCCCTGAGGCCGTACCTCCTCCTGTTCCCCCAGCCAGGTCCCACATTCGCAGGGGTCCGACCCCAGTTCTCAGTGTTGCCTTCCAGTGCTGAGACCCCCGTGGGAGTCTTTGCTGGAAAAGGTGCTATTCAGCACATCCAGGAACATCAAAATCCAGTTCTGTGAAATTTTCAACCTTAAAGTATTGAAAGACATTAGCATTTCTGTAATTGTACGGATCTTGTTTCTTTTCAGAATGTTATTTTCTCCTTAGGCAGTTAAAACATAGGTTTCTTTCCCTTCTTAAAACCAAATCTGTTACAGTGTGATGAATGAAACAGCAGAAATAAAAGTGTTTTAATAGCATGAACGGTTACAAACCCTTCATTGACAGGGATTATTATTATGATAATCATTCAGCAGAGCTGGAATTTGTAGAAGCCGTTTTGACCAGCCGGCAATGTGAAATATTCGGGGGTGAATTTTGTCTCTGTAAAGACCAAAAGCCATTTAAAAAGCAGAATGGAGTCTTTTGATTTACATTTCTGATATTAAACAGAGAGCCGCTCTCTGCATTTTTTGCTACAGGGCATCACTTCATTGCTAAGAAATAGGGCTATGGCAAGAATCCAATTTCTTAATGAACCAGCCTATCTGGAGGAAAACAGCTTTTCACACCGTAATAAACAATGAACACCTTTTAGATAACAAATTCAACGGCAAAAATATTGCATTGTACATGTCATAGCCCCATAATTTAATGGAGCCACTTGCTGCATTAGTGGTTTACATTAATTTTTAAAATTAATTTTGTTTGGCCTGTGGGTGAAATATTTTCTTTTTTGTTTCTGATATCCTGCAGCTCATTAACACTTTTTTACTGCTGCTCTACAATACTGTCTGTAATCGTCCAATTTGTAGCTAGAGGCTCATTTTTTAACTACAGAGAGAGAAAAAAATGGAGCTTTTACTGAAATCATAAATGAAGCATCAACCACACTGAAAAATCAGCATCTCTAACAACAGCTAGAGTACCGTGGCTTTCTGAGAATATATTAATTAAACCCCGGATGGGTTGTTAGCCTGCAGTTTCTGGGTAGTTTTGTAGCCCGGTACGGGGAAGTTTTCATCCCATTTCTGCCTTGCAGACATTGGCCAGGGAACCACAGCTCTTCCCCCCGCCATACAAAGAGTTCGTACTTCTGGACACTTAGGGACTATAGCTGTAGCTCTTCTATGTTGTCATTTGCCTGGGAAATGTCTGGTATGGATTTCTGTTTTAGAAGTGGTTGTGCTTATTCAGAGTTACTGAAGAGCACAAATGCATTTTTCACCTTGGAGCGCTGGCACGCCGCCCTGCTCAGAAAAATGAGACAACGAAAATCAAAGTTAAACAACTTCAGCATCAGCCCAGCTCTCTGCACCGTTCACAGTTGTTAATTTAACAGTGGACTGATTCTGTCTTCCTGAGTAAAGTGCCATGTGGGCAGCTGCTGCAGAGTCCCAGCCTCTAAGGCGCACGCCAGTAAGTCTCCGCTGGCTGCAGCGGGACTCGAAGCAGAACAGCTCTGTGGATAACCCGAAGCAGCAGGACCCCCACTAAGCGGGACTTTTCCATAGGGCCCCATCTCACCGTGCTGGGAATCCCCAGCTGCTGCAGCTCAAGGGATTTTAGCTGGTCCTTGGGTCTTTACAGAAATGGTCCTTGAATGTGCTCGTAAGTGAGAAAACAGCTACTCTGCGACACCTAATACTTTGCTAATATTAGTAGTGAAGACTTAAGCTCTTTTTCTGTAAATGGCATACGTTGCAGCAGAGGCTCACGTGGGCATGTCCTGGCAAGGCGTTGGCTTTGTCAATACAGGTGCTCACAAGGAATCAACCTGCATGGCAGACTAGAGGAATAATCATTACAGGTTGCACAAGGTGGCAGGATTATTTCTCTGTCTCGCTGTCTGTCTGTCCCCCATCATTGCACTATCTGAGTGCCTGTCAGGGCTTGTTTTTCAGATTTTCAATATAATTTCACAGCTTTTTCAACACGACTGCCCAAATGTCAATTGTGCAGTACAACGTAGAATTACTGAGCAATGAAATATGTAGGTGTTGAATGGCATGTGTATTGCTTGACCTCCACTGTGCTTTCACTTAATGAAAACAATAGCTGTGAAGTTGGTGTAGTTAAGCTGAACTTTATATTTAATGTAAAGTATTGTATTGCTGAGAATATAAAGGTATATTTCATTGAAATCGATCGGATTTCATTCCTGTGCCATTAAGACTGGATTCTCATAGCATGTTAGAGGAGTGTAACAAGTGTCTGGGCTCTTGCAATACTCTGTTACAGGACACTGTATGGAGATAGGAAATTATATGTAATTACAGTGGGTGAGATCATCAGTTTATATAAATCAGCATGACTTTGCTGATGTCAGTGGAATTATGCCAATTTACACCAGCTGAATGAGACAAACACATGCACAGATGTCCTGAGTCTCCCCACGTTACAGTGGTGGGAGTCCTGACTGACTGCAGCTGTGGGTGGGTTGGGTCCTCTGGGACAAAGTTTCTTGTGGCTGAAGAGGGGGAGGAGTAGATTCACACCGCTGCTAAACGTACCTCAGTGTACAGCTTCCCCTCATTCAGTATTTGTGAATGCACAGCAGAAAGCTGTACACTAAGGTGGCCTCAGCCTGGACCTGCTCTGCTGAATGAAAGGCTGATGTGTGGGTCCAGGCAGGGCAGAGCAGGATGAAAATCAGACTCTTGCCTGCACTGGAAATCCCTGCCTTGATTCTGTAATTCTCCTCTTAAATCAAGTGTGCTGCATGTAGAGCTGCTCCAGTTGCATTTCTGTCACCGTTTCAAGTTGAGGGAAAGGAATCGTAACGGAGTTGGTTTCTTGGACGTTACGTTTTTAGCAGCGAGGAGGCAGTAGGGAACCTGCTGAACACAGATGAGCCGGTGCAAGCCATTAGAACGAGGGTGGACAGCAGTGGGGCTGCGGTATTCAATAAACCATAGGAGCTATTGTCGTCTTTCAGAATGACTATCTAATTTTTTTATTTTTTTTTATCATGGAACTTGTAGCCATTTTTAAGCTTTCATTTTTCATAATGTCACAGATAATCTTTTATCTGTTATCCAGTAGTGCTATTCTGACAGACATTTGCATCAAATGGTAACGTGCAGGCTGGAACTCTCTCTAGTGGGGAAACCAGCTTGATCTGAAAGGTTATTCACTCTCGCTGCGTCTCGGGGCTTTGTTCTTGATTCGCACACGTTTCCCCCCATCTAAATGCAGGCATTTCTAGAGCTTTTTCTTTAGAAAAAGCTTCAGTTCTGAGATCTGAGCTTATTCAAGCTTCTTCCTACGTATCAGTCAAAAACTTGTATTCACTGCAAATGATGAATCTGCTTTGAAACATTTGTTGAAGACTCGGTATGCCTCCAGAATCCTTTCAGAACCTTTCCTACAGAGACACCGGCAGCTTTCTTATTTTTTTTTTAAGGAGAGGGAAAAGTGGTGAAGGAAGGAACTGAAGTGGTCACGAGCCTTTTTGCAGCTGCATCTCTATCCACAGAAAAAAAAAAAAACCACCCACCCTCCACCAAAAACCCAAATGGGAACAATGACCTTTAAAGCTGTGGGTAGAATATGAGCTGAGTGTCTAAAAGTTAGCAAAGCAGAAAAACTGTGTGTGACTGGAAATATGAAAATGTGGTTCAATATTACCTTGGTTTCATAATTCTTCACTTATGACGTTATTAAATGACAATATAAAAAGGGGAATAAAGCTCCATTTCACATGGAGGATTTAATTGATTGAAGAAGTAGCCTTATTCTCCATGTAATAAACCCAAATAGATCTCCCTTACAGTGCCTTTTTCTGCTCTTGGGTTATTTGAAAGTGCTTCTCACAAGACTGACTAAGCAGGCGGGTTCACTGCCCATCGCACGCTTTCTGGCCGCCCTCGCACCTGATCAGCACTTTCAACAGTGCGTCGCTCCCAGAAACACCACGCTTGCAGAGCTGGCGCTGGGTGTGAGCCGGGAATGGCTGGTGACACCGGCCCTGGAGGATGTGCTTGCTAGTTGCAGCTTTGCTATTGATGCCTTAGGGTATGACCAAGGTTCTGCTGCAGTGGATTAGTGGTTTTACCCTTTGGTTCCAAAGGGATGTAGTGTAGCACCTACGTGCCTTTCCAGCGAGAATTATGCCAGCCCACACTTGACAGGCAGCATTTGCTTCTCTCAGGCAAGCCCCCAGGGGCTCCGAGTGCTCGGGGCGTCCCAGGGCAAGGCTCAGAGGTATATAGGAAGCACTGGGTTAGGAGTGCCTGACCATCGTGGGACTTTTCTCTTTTTTATGTTAAAATGCCAAGCTGGGAAGGAGCGTACATCCGTTCTTGCTATTAAAATCGAAGCATCACAAGTTTGCCACATGAAGGTGCAGCTCAGATCAGTTATGGAGTGTTTTGGTTTTTTTTTTTATTACACAGTCTCCTTATTAATGTACTAGTTGTCATTTTAAAGTCATGGATTAATAGGAATGAGCAACATCTCCTATAGTGGAGGCTGGATATAAAATTTCTTGAATACCAAAGTAATAATGTTGAGTTTATTGTGAACCTCTTTAAAAAGGGGTAAGGAGAAACAGGATGGAGCGAGGAATTAATTGTTTTCCCTTTTCCCATCCCCAAGCTTTTCCTTCATCCCAATTGTCTTCTGCAATGAGCGCATTTTGAGTTGCGACATTGAAATTACATAGGGCTCCCTGTTACTAACCCTGCAGCCATGGGATGCACAAGAACAAAACATCAGTGCTCTGACTTAGGATCCAGGGAGGTTGGAAATGTGTTTCTGAGTGTTTCTAGATGTGTGTTTCTAGGTGCTGTATTATTTATGAGAATAAAAATTAGCTCTTTCAGGTGTGGAAAACACCAGAGAAGATCTGATCTGGCCACAGATGAAACAGAATTTGGTTACCAGAGGTTTTTGCCAGTAGCACATGCGTCATTCGGTGATCATTAAAGGAAAGCTTCACATTAGGTTTTGTGGGTTTGGGGATGGGCCGTGAGTAACTGCAAGGAATCTGGAGTCACATTTGCTCTTGCTGTGGTTTAAATGTGAATTAACTCTGACACAGCAGTGAAGTTTCCTGGACTATCGCAATCTGTGAGCATGGAAGGGTCACCAGCCACCCCCCCGAGCCTTCTGCTGCCGGGCCAGGCACAGCTGCACCGTCCCGCTTCCTCCTGCTGCATGTTGAGTTTCACACATTTGCCTTTTCAGACTCTTCCTTATAACAATAAAGGGGACTCTTTTAATAGGAATTTTCCTTCTTGGAGGGAAAACCGTGTGTTCTCACATAGTCATGTGAATGGGGAGCCTGAGACCTTGAGTAAAATGCTGACTCCAGGGAGACCTGCCATGGGTGTCACCCGTGGTTGTTTGGTGGGGTGGGACGTGCATGCTGAGCCACAGCCACCTCCGTGCAGAGGCCTGGGAACGGTGGGCTTCGGGTGCTCCGAGACACCTTCCCGTCAGCAGGCTGGGGTCATCGCCGGCTGCGCCCATGCAAGCAGCCCTGAGCTGTGAGAGAAGCAGATTTCCAGCACCCACTCGTACTCTGTGCAATGACTTGTGTGGCAGTCAGGATTGCTGCCGAGGCGAGTGCAGGATCGGGCCCGCGGCAGACCCAGGCTGGTGCCTTCCCAGGACACGGCGGCGAGCAGCTCTCTGGCCACCGCTGGCTCATCTCACTTCAAACTTGGTAGGTACAGAAGCACAACTTCATGCCAGTGTCTGTATTTTCTATCTTTTCTAATAGCGTTTTAGTTACTATTAACTAGGGAAGGGACTAGCCATTAGGAGCCCAGTGTTACAATGGAAGTCTGTCGTCCTTATTGAATGGCATTACCGGTGGTAATAGAAACAACGGAGCTGCATTAAATCCTTCAGTTTAATTAAGAGTTTGCGTAATTATAGTGCACTTCTGCTGTGTTTTATCTGGAAAGGACAAGAGAACTGGAGTAAGGTTCAGCATGTTGAGAAAGTGGCATTTTTGTGAAGTTGTTCTAAGTGATGTGGAGTCAATAATGGTGGTATTTGGTGAGGAACGTGCAGCCTGTCCGCATGGCTTGGAGACTTAAAAAAGTGAGCCTCAGAGGGGTTTGATTTCTAATGGCATGGTCTGAAAACGGGTGATTAAAAAAATTCCTTTCTAAAGAGACGTAGCATTCCCTTTCCTTTTTTTAATCCATAGCTAATGTGACTTTTAATTGTGTGTATAAACTTTATGCGGGTTGGACACTGTGTCCTCTCTCTGTTCACGAACACGCACACTTGTTTGCCGGGGATGACAGATGTTTTACTCCTACAACGTGGCACTAGGGACAAATCCTCCCTGCAGCAGTGGGGCTGCACGTGGTGCGCGCTGAGACGGGTGAGCTCTAGGAGGGGTAGCTGGAGTCTGAGAAATGTCATGGCATGGGTCACAAACCAAAAATCAGTAGAAAGGTTTGTTTTCTTTGCCTGTTATGTCCTGAAGAATAAGCTGGAGCTGTGGGTGCTTGGAAACAGTCTGAACTCCTTCATCAGAAACTGGTTCTCTTATGAAACTCATCTGTAGTATATAAGATGTGTGTGTTTAATTCTGTCTCTGGTGTGTGTAAACTCCTACATATTTGAAGTAACAGAGCCAAGAATACTAGCCAAGGGTAACTGCAATATTAGTAACCTCAAATTATAATGACTTATTTTTATACCTCTTTTTAATAGTATTCTACCATTCATACTGAAAGTTTTACAGTTTGTACCACTTACTGATAAATACTTCATAAGCTCCTGTGGCTCTCCGCTGCTGTTGTGCTTCATGCCATGGATGCCTTCATTTCCGTGTGTGTGTGTACCACGTATTATAAAGTGAAAATGGGAACCTTATGGGACATAGATGCTTTCTGAAATATAAATCATTATTGCTAATGATGATGCAGAAGTGTCTACCTAATAACATGTTGTGGAGTCTGTTCAGTCCTATTAAGCAGAAAGTCTTGGCCTCTTGGGTTCAGCATCTCGGAACAAAGTTTTAAATAACTGGCTGATGACGCAGTGTCTCAGAATAAAAAGTAAATCTATGCTTTTAGCTTCTGCTCTAGTCTGTTGAGTTTGTTTTTTTCAGAACTGGAGCAGTGAAATTTTAGTAAAGCATGTGACACCTGCATAATGAACAAGTGGACTCCGAGAAATAAGTACGGGTTAACCTGATTTTAATAAGGCGCAGCAACAGCAGAGCCCAGGACACCATGTACAAAGGAGAACATAATGAAAGGGCTTTCCAGTCTTGACCATATGGGACTGAAAACCTATCTAGAAGGAACATTGTTCAGCACCAAGAAACCTGGAAGTGCTGGATTTAAGGATTCATTATCCTTGTGTATAGAAATTGTAGCGCAGAAACTGCTGACTGATAAATATTATCCCTCTTTCTTGAAGGAAGTGTGTGGTTTACACCTCTTTTTTGACTGACAAGTGTCCCCAGCGACAGGCCAAGGGGCCACGGGCACAAGCTGGAACACGGGAAGTTCCACCTGAACACAAGGACAAACCCCTTCCCTGTGCGGGTGCCAGAGCAGGGGCACAGGCTGCCCAGAGAGGCTGTGGGGTCCCTTCCCTGGAGACATTCACCCCCCGCCTGGACGCGGCCCTGTGCCCCTGCTCTGGGGGTGCCTGCTCACGCAGGGGGTGGGACGGGGTGAGCTCCAGAGGGCCCTTCCAGCCCCCACCATCCTGGGATTCTGGGATTCTGTGACCTCTATTCCAAAGATCAGCTGAGGCGGAACTTCCCGTGTTCCAGCTTGTGCCTGTGGCCCCTTGGCCTGGCGTTGGGCACCGCTGAAAAGAGCCCGGCCCCATCCCCCTGACACCCACCCTTCAGATATTTATAGGTATTGATGAGACCCCCCCTCAGCCTTCTCTTCTCCAGGCTGAACAGACCCAGGTCTCTCAGCCTTTCCTCACCAGGGAGATGCTCCAGCCCCCTCGTCATGTTTGTAGCTCTCCGCTGGACTTGCTCAAGCAGTTCCCTGTCCCTCTTGAACTGGGGGGGCCCAAAGCTGAACACAGTGCTCCAAATGTGGCCTCACTAGGGCAGACTAGAGGGGGAAGATAACCTCCCTCGAGGTTCACTTATGCGTGTCTTTCCTTCGGCTATTTCCAGTTAAATTCCTAGGGAGCTGTTCTAAGCGTCGCTGTTTTGTGCTGTGCTAGGAATTACCATGGAAGGTTTGGTTCTCGGTCTGAGACGGCCCTCGCCTCCCGCATGGCCGTGTGTCTCAGGACACACTGAACACACGCGTGTGTTTGTCAGCAGCGGGGGGGTTCGCTTGCCGCAACGTGTTCCACTGCTGTCATCAGCTCGTGCCCGCCTGAGTTCAGGAGGTTAGCGACAGGCGGTGTGATGGGCGATATTCCACGTCGGTTAGATGCGTAACGACTTGTTACCTGCCTTTCCATTTCAGCGGTGGGCACCTGAAGGCAGGCACTGCAATAAAGTTTCCCTGGAGCAGGTGAATGCCTGATAAGCATAAAGCTTAAGAAAAGGGCTGGGATGGTGAAGCTCTGAATGGGTAGCATGTTTTTCATATATTAACATTGGTTTGCAGTCTGTGTGATATAGCTAACATGGGTGCATATCCTCTTTGATTCATCCTTTAATTAAATGCAACAAAGGCCTGCCTAAACCGTAGGAACTTTGAAAATGTAGTTATATTTTTAAAATGTACAAAATTCATAGAAGTTACTGCTAGCCTCTTATCCAGCGACTGTTTTAAAACTTACTCTGTGTGATTAACAGTAGGAACTGAAAGACCAGGGCAACCGCAGTTATCATAACCAGCCATCTGAATTCTCTTATCCCAATAGGAGGTGTGGATCTTGCAAGAAGTCCAGAAGGTCTAATAAACCCAGGGAATTGAAGAGCAAATGGTGGCCCTGGCAAAGACCAGTGCCGCCTGAGCTACGCTTTTCATTATTATGGCTCCTCTAAAGAGTTATCAAAAATAACTTGCACTTAATTTGCAGACACTTTTGCAAAGGCAGCTGCAGCTCAAAATCGCGCTGTTGCTGCTATTGCGGTGGGATCTTCCCGCTTTGCTCCCTCTTTGGCCCAGGCGGCGCTCCTTGGGTAACAGTACCTTGGGGCACTTCGTTCATCCCGTCTTGGCTCGTGGTGGAGGCGCTCGTTTGTCATCCCGTGTGATGCCATTATGCAACTCTCAGCACGCAGGTTCCAGCTGCCAGTGCTCACACGATGGATCTATCGCATTAGCCTGAGTGTTAGCAGCGCGTAAGGTTTAACTTATGTCCCTTGATGAGAGAATTAAAGAGCATGTCTGGGCTCTGAGTTAAGGGCTCCTGTGTGTTGATAGGACTTAAATAACTCAAGTTCACTTTGCAGTGAAGACAACCCCCAAGGGACTGTCAGCTCAAGAACACCCACTAACCACAACTTGTCATGTTACTACACAGAGAGAGAAATGAGCTTTTAAGTAATTAGTGCCCAAAGCATTCACTGCTTTGTAGGTCAAAACCAAAACCTTAATTCTACCAGAAAACTAATCAGAAGCCAACACAGATTTCAGAGCACGGCTGTAATAAGCTTTCCTTGTGACACACCACTTAATAAGTAGGGAGCAGCCTTTTCCTCTAGCTCAAATTTCCAGCTGACCCGCTGAGAGCATGTCATTGTAGCCTTAATCACACGGTGACAAAGGTAAGGATATCCACAATGCGTCCAGGATCTAGAACGAAAGATTGTGCCTTTGCCATGGAATTGAAATAGCAAAACTCTTTCTGGCCTCTAAGGTGGGTGACCTGGGTATCTGTGAATCGACTGGAACACCAGAGGTAAATAGGAAGAACATGTTGCTCATGCAGCAGAAAAGCTTGCTGTCTGAATTCTGTTCTTCCATGAATATATGCCTAAATAGTCTCTTGGGAAAGATACTTGGGCACAAAAGCACGCGCCCTTTGGCTTGCAGCGGGTGTGTGCAGGCAGGCAGGAATCCACTTCTTATCCACAATCCTGAGCGCGGGTGCAAAGATCATAGCGGAGTTTCCTTCTTCAGGCACTTCAGACGATCCTGAGCATCTCTTTGGGAAGTGGCTGTATGAATGTGTACATGAGCTGAACATTCCTCTCACCATCACTTTAAGTTTGAGGATTAATTAAGCCATTTTAATAGTACACTCTTGTGTATGGTTGAAACGCAAGGGGAGGGAGTTAAGTGTTCGCTTAGCCTGTTCGACCTACCATACACTGCTGTGTGTACTGGTAAAGATAAGGAGCAATGTTAAACACGTGAAGATAATGATGTTCATTATAATGCAAGTTGTCAGATGCTTATGCCAGTCTCGGTGAAAAATAAACTTCTGCTACCCTTGTAACGTAGATTATTTTTTCATAATGCAAGCGGAAATGCATTGCTTGAATTGCGTTTCTCATATTTTACCAGAATTTCCTGGGGTCTGAAACTTCCTTTTCACATGTTGGGGTTTATTCCTGAGTTTTTTTTGTCAGCAGTGAGAAGATGCAGAAAAGTAAAGTGATACAAAGATATTTCAAAGGCAACATTTTTCAGCTGACCTGAGGAGAGAGAATCTTAAAGGGAAGGTGGTGACAAGAGGGACGGGTGAGACAAAATCCTCCAAAGAAATGCATTTTGCAGTACCTGCTTACCATGGAATCCAGAGGTGGGAGGAACTCTTACATATGTGTGAATAACCCGGTTTTTTTTAATGCAGTTTCTGGTATATCAGGCAAATCGAAGCAACTGCCAAATAAGGTAGCAAGTGTAGCAAGTATACTTGTAGGCATATAATCCAAACTAATTTTCACCTTTACCTGAAGATCTCCGAGGACTTTTGAGCCCCTCTATCTTGTAAGATCAGAAAGCCAATTCCAGTCATTTCAGAGAGGAGTGGTCTGAAGCACTGTCAACTAAAATGCCACGGCGGCTGGGGGAGGTAAAGATGGAATAAGCAACTGATGCAGAGACCTCTTCTCTCAGCATTATATTGGTACTCTCTCCATGTCAAGATGTCCTTCACTTGCGGCAGGATGAGTTCAGAATTGATTCTAAAGACTACCCCTTCCTTCACCTTTTCTCCTCCTTAGACCATTTAACTTTATAAATAAAGCCCAGGAAGGGAACTCGGCACTTGGTCGATTCTGATCTTGCTCTGCTGGTAGCAGGGAGCAAGTCTCTGCCTCCGTCTCTCCAGCTGTCACCTAAGAAAGACCACAATGTTGTTGTCTTTTCTAAAATAGTTTCAACTATAGAGATGATAAACAGTAGCAAAACTTTCTGCTGACTTCTGTTGTCTCTGTCTGTGCATGTAAAGTGACTATTCATAAGTGTCTGTGTTTGCAGCACCCTCATTTTGAAACCACCCTTTCTGTATAATTAAGGTTCGAAGAGAAACCTCTCATACATCTGCAAATGAGAGAAAACCTTCAACTTTTAATTGGTTTATCCTGTTATAAATCAAGCAGAAATTTTGAAAGTGGACCTGTGGCTCGTGTTCTGTAGGTTATGTTTATAGAGTAAGCGTCCTGGCATTCATTACAGGAATCTCTTTCCCCTCCCCCAGTCCCTGTGCTGACCCCTAATCCTAACAAAATGAAGATCTGGTTGTCATATGGATTGCAAAGCTTTCCTCTTGCATCACAAACAGTATAGATCAAAACTACCTCATTTAAAAACAGATGTTTTCTGGTAGTGATTAATATAGTTTCTCCCCCCTCTTCCTTTTCTTAGAAGAACCTTTTATTTCATAATCATCTGCTTTAGCGTTAGCTTAAGGGACTGAATTTAGGCACTAAGACGACTGGAAGAACTGGTTCATTTGAAACATGAAGCTGATCTGACTTTTCACGCCAAGCTCAAAATGAAAGCGTTTACATTTCCATGCATGTCCTCACTAGTTTCGGCTTAAAGGAAAAATCCTGTGTGCATAAACATGTTCTCAAATACCTTTCTCAGGCAAGCGCTTCAGTGGAAACCATGGGGTGCTGAGCACCTTGTGTCACCAGTGCCTTCTGAATCGCAGAGCCCCTCTCTGGGTACTCTTTTTGAAAATCTCAGTACCAGGTCTTTTATTTGACAGTTCTTTCAGAGAGTGACTTTTCTCCCAGTTTATTTGGCCAAAATGTTCCCCTTTTTTTGCTCTTCCACTCTTAAGCTGGGCACAGTTCAGCTTGCTGCTTCTGTGTTGGAATTGGCTGCATTTTACTGAGGCTTCAAATAGAAAGGAGTTGAGCCTATAAATCCTTGCTCTGTGTGAGTCCTTATTTTCACGAATAGCCCTGCTGAAGTCATCAAGGCTGTTTACATGAATAGGATCAGGAGTGATTCTACTTGGGCCTAATTAGTTGCACCAATTTAAGCGAAAGCAGAATCAGTCCATTGTTTTGCAGAGTATGTTAGGACGAAATATGCTAACGCCGAGTATAAAACCACATTATTGTATATAGCTGCATGGTTAAAGGACATTGTTGTCTGACATTTTTCACAAAGAACGATCATTAGTACAAGTTGGAAAAATATAGGGTTTGGGGCTGCGTTTTCCCTGCAATTTAATATTACTTGGTATTGGTTAGAAATAAATTGTTACAGACTCCCTTTGAATTCCTTTAGGGTAAATATTTATCACATGTAACGTTTCCTCAATATTCTGAATTTTCAATACAATTAGCTTCACTGTAGGTTATTTACTCCAAGTTAAAATTCAAGGAAAAGCCTCCAAGTGCATTTTGAGCTGAGCTATTCATCAGAAGTGCAACACTATTTTGTTCAAAGTGAACCAAAAGCTGTGGGAGATTTTCTAACTGGGGAACTGCGCTTGCGAGATGCATAAAACTAATGGTGTACACAAAGTGTCTTGTTTTTCTTCCTTTCTGTGGGGGGTGTCTCAAATACTCATTACTTTGTCCAAAATGGGATCTTGGCGGTGAGATGGTAACGGGAGGAAAGCACAGCTCTATGGCTTCCCAACAGAAGTGTCGCAGAAGTGCGGAGCCATTTAACGTCTGTCGACCGAAGAGCCCACGCTGTCAGCTATTCACTCAGCGAACACAGGCACGGGTGTGAGCGGGGACGGCCGGGAGGTGCTGGGGAGCGCCCGCAGGCGGCGGGGGCTGCGCTCTGGCTGTGCCATGTGCACCACCGTGCCGTCGAGACTGTTAAACTCATTTCACTTGTGAAATAACCCCAAGCCGTAGATACACAGCTCACTTTGCACTAGTTGAATATTTTGGAGATTTGTTCCAAGTGTACGTCGACTATGATTCAGCAGCCTGAACGTGCCCTTGGGCTCTTTTGTAGGGTTGGGGTTTTTTTAACTTCTTAGTGAAGCCGCTTTATTATAGAGACCCAATCCTGTTTGGTAAATCCTATTTAATCCCAAGCTTTACATGTCCCCAAATCAGAGGAACTGCATTCGGTGAAGTTTGCTTGAATTTCGGGTCAGGTGTCTCCTCCAAAAGTGATGAAGGGCGTATCAGTCTGGATGCAGTTCCACGTTACAATCTACTGGTGGTGAAGTCGGTGTACAGTTGGTGTTCCTGCCGATCCCACGTGTAGTTTAGTGACCTTTCTGTGGGTTGTACTCTGTGGTGGCTCAGTAAAATGAGCCAGGATAAGCTGGGGGATGAAAAAGACAGAAGGATGCTTCAGCTGAACCGATGGAAGCCCACAAGGGAAGGGGTGGGGTCCTTGGGTAACTCTAGGAGACCTTGTGACAAGGATGGTACGTCTTGCTGACATTTTCAAAGGCCACGTTCTAATCACTGAGATTTATAACCAAATTTAGCATGTTCCTGAACTTAAGTTGAAGGTAGCTCATATCTGTTAGAGTCCAGTCCTGCCTTTGAATCACACTAGTTTCAGTTGGGTTTATTTTTTATTTTATTTTGCTTGCATAAACATTAAAGCCACCATATAAAGTATCTGCTAACATGGTTCATGATCCACCCCAAGTTCATTTAAGTTGAGCGATGCAGCAAAGAGATTGATTTCTACTTCTTCCATAACGTGGCTTCTGCTAGGAGTAAAAGCTGGAGAGGACGAAATCTCCCGTTACATGCTTTTAGGAGGGACAGACCAAAACATTAAAATGCTCCAAACAATTCAGGATATTTTAAAGCTTTCTAAAAGCTCTTTTTTTCCCCTCTTTTTTTTTTTTTTTTTTTAAAAAGATGTTTCATTACAGTGAACTTCAAAGAGTACATTTGATCTGCTGGTATGTTTTTGACTGTATCCACCAGGAGTTCAGTTAAGCCAAGCAGTGAAACAATAAGGTATGTTGTACAGCTGAAATGAAAATTAACCTAATGTACAGTATTTGCTACATTGCACAGCTGAAATGAACTCCTGGTGGACAGTGAAAAACATGCTGGCAGATCAAATACACCTTTTGAAGTTTATTATAATAAAATGAAATAAAGCCGCCGAGGGAAGCATTTACAAAAAAGAAAGGCTTAGGAGGGCTACAGCTGTTTTATACTGTTCTCCTCTTTTATTTTCTTTTTTTTTTTTAATTTGCATTTACTAAGGCCCTGGTCCAGACCCTACTGATGTCATTAGCTCTGTTGGACCCTGGTATCAGACCGCTGGGACCAGGCTGGCCACCTTCTGCTGAGAGCCATGTGCTTCACCAGGAGCATTACTGACTTCACTAGGGCGTTTTCTTACGTGTGGCCTGAATGATCCACCAGAACCTGATGCATTGCTTAAAGAGGCAATTTTCTTGGAAGGATTCTCCGTACAAAGAATTGTAGTATAATTTTCAGTCAGTCAGCATTTCGCTCCCACTAAACAAATCCTTCTCCTCCGTCCTTTACTCCGGATAAATACAATCATAGTAGTCCTGGTTTTAATCAGGAGATTAAAAGTGTCCAGTGACTTTAGCTGGCGTTGTAAGCCCTCTTTGCAGTGGAAGATTAAGCCTGGCAGAGGTTAGCCTGTTTCCATAAGCAAAAAGAATTTTTTATTGACATTGGTAGATTAAATAAAATTGCCTATTTGGAGACCTTTTACTTCCCTTTTTTTCCCTGCAAGGTGTTTAGCATGTCCTGAGAAGTGTCAGTCAAAACTACAAGAGCATAAAGTACTCGGCATTGCTCACGCTGGCCTCTCTAGGCGGTTTCAAAGAATCAGACTGAATACGGTAAGCACTTGCCAGAGAGATTGGTCTGATCCCCTCCATCCAGCATTATGCCAGTTAGGAGAATAGAGTAACTCCAAAACTGGATTAACATCGTCTTCTCTTTTTCCCCTTATTTAACGGGAATAATAAAACAAGCCCTGAGTATTTACATGCATCCCACATGATCTAGTAGCTGTGATGCTGCATCTATTAGTTTGCTTTGACAGAAAGAGGTTGTTTTGACACATGACCCAGCAGGAGGGCATTATGCATCCCGTAAAAGCTGGTCTGGACAGCAGATCTCACCAGTCCCAACGCACACAAGCAGACTGCAGATAGCCCATGGGTCACTCGAGTGAGCCAGTGTTACCAGGCTGAGAGCATTATGCTGGGATCTTCAAAGGAGCCAAAGGCAATTAGGCGCTCAGTTCAGCCTGAATTTCCATCGAGGTTTCCTACATAGGTCTTGTTGCAGGAGCTTCTGGAAATCTTACCCTTTGCTGTGTTCCGAGTGTTGCTGCTGGACCTCTTAGGAGCTCATTTTTGTTTGCCTTGGTGCTTTCTGATAGAAGGACCCAGCAGATGTGGCTACATCCAGAGTCCCTTTGCACAGGACACTGTGAGTATATACAGTACACATCACGTATAGACTACTTATACCTAGTAATACGTGCGTATACATATAGTTCCCATGTCCAGCGCAACTGAATTTCTTCATACACAAGAGGTGAAGCTTGGGAAGCTGAGGAGTTTCTGCAGATCTGTTTGCAGGGAGCTGCTTCGGGCATGGGACCTCGATCTGCTGTCTCGATCCGGTGTCTGATCAGGGCACTGCCCTGTGCAGGATCGCGTCTTTTGTTTTAGTATTACAGAACTGCAGCTTGATCCTATAAACCATTCCGGGGGGGCAGCCATCTGTACTTATGGGATTAGCCTCTTTGAAAGCACTCCTGTGTAAATAGCGTACTCGCAAGAGTAAAGCTTTAGCAGCGTTTCGGTTTCGTCTGTAGAAGAGGTGCGATGCTGTAGCAGGCAGCACCCTCTGAATTTTGCCCAATATTTTTTCTCTGTCAGCCCCTGATGTTAATGGGTGGCAAACTAGGAATTATGTGGATCCTAAATTGTATTTGTTTGACAGATCAGGCATTGTCTGTGCATTCCCCTCCCCTTCTCCCGGAGCAGTGGGCATTCCCCGCAGAAAGTGAAAACTGAATGAACTGATTGCTTAACCTCTCCTGACTCTACCCTGGTGGTAGATCATTAATGGTGTAGAAAACGAGGGCCAGTGCTGGCAGCACAGGGTGGGGTGTGTGTGCATCTTTAAGAGATTTATGTGGAGGTCTGAGATGAGGAGGCAGCACTGTGGTACATCATCATGCAGGAGACATCAGAGACGTTCTTCTTCGCTTCGGTGCATTATCATAAAAAGTGATTTAGACTAGAGCTGATTGATGCAAATGGTCCTCTGTTCTTTCCTATCATTAGCGGCCTCTTTCAGTGGCCAGAGGCAGTGATTAAAGCTGTCATTTGGAGCTGCTCATTAAAGACAAGCACCCGAGTAGCAGGAGGAAAAAAGGTTGAAGAAGCATGATTTCCACACACACACACACCCCACGCACACACACACCCTTTCCTTGAAAAAAGGCATTATCCTTTTTCCAGTTCTGGCTCTACAGGAAGAGTCTGTGTTTGATGTGAGTGAGAATGCAGGTGGTTTAAAAAATAAAATCAGAACTACATTATTGTCAATATTTTGAGGACAGCACAGCGCAATGTTAAGGAGATCATTATAAAGGTATCACTGGGTGTATTTGTTATGAAATAACCTGATGAAATACTAAACAGCGTTATTCGCACAAGCCAGGGATTGCCACATGAAAATTGTATGGGGCTGTAATGACTGTTCTTTTTGGGGCTGGCTGAGAAGGATGAGAAGAGGCACATGTGGAGATGCCGGATGGTGATTAGATTTGACATGCTTTATCATAACAGATTTGCCTCTTCAGACTTTAAATTCTTCAGAGCCAGGACTTTGTTTCACTATAGATACGTACAGAGCGTCACACAACAGAGCCCTGATCTCGAGTGCGACGTCTAGATATCATCATAGCACAAATGAGAAATTGGGGCAAATTATTGTTAAATACATGTCTTGCAGCTGTATTTTTGAATAACCATGGACCGTGCAAGTCATCCATAGGACCGTCTGCATAGTGGTCATAAAGCTGCGGGACCAGGGGTTATTTGGGAAATCCTGCGTGTCTTTGGCTCAGGGCTCTGTGCGCTGAGATCGTGGGCAAGTGGGCCAGTCGCTGTTCCTCGGGGGCAATTCCTCCGCTTCCTCGTGAGAGGCGAGGCTGGTGGAAATGCTCTGTCCTGCTGCTGTTGCGGGGGATTTAACAATTCAAGATGGCGAGGTGTCTGGGGAGAGAGGTGGAGGAGTGCGCGAGAAGGGGACAAAAGGACACAGATTAGAAATAGCAAAGCCTTGTTAGAAGCCAACTAGCCTCTTGCTCTTTGGGAAAGGCGGTGGCAGCCCGCGGCAGGTTAATTGCGTGCTGTACATGTCCTCCTCCCCGCATGCCGGCTGCTGTCAGAATTAACACGTTTTTAAAGAGGTCACAGCCGGAGTAGCTCACTAAGTGCTTTTAGGCCAGCCTAATAGAAGATGCTGAGGAATGACTGAGGGGAAGTTATGATGATAGTGAAGGAGTAATTTAGCATATTAGGGGAAATATGTCAAACCAAACTGATTGCTATAAATACAGCCTTCTTATTTCAGAATCTGGCTGTGCCCCAAGGATTTTCCTATGAAATTATGGCAGTGCAGCTTACTTATTACTCGCTGACTTTCACACTATTGTGCCTTCTTTTTCGGTCATGTGCTTAACGCCGTCTAATTGGTACCTTTCCGAACATGCTCATTTTTCTTTTAGTGATCCCATGTGAGACAGAAGAGACAGTGTTGTGACTCTGAGGGGGTGGTGGCTTCCTTAAAGCTGATGTTATTCTTCAGGAGAACCACTCTGCTCAGAGATTTCCCGGCTGGGGCAGGTTGCAGGGTGTCGGAGCAGGGGGTGTAAAGGGACTACGGGCCTCAGTGCTCAGCCCTAAGCGCTGGGGAGGGAGAGGGGGCCCGTGCTGAGCTGGGCGTAGGGGGTGGCTTTGGGCAGAGCAGGCGGTAGTGGCAAGAAGCAGAGCTTGCTGAAGGTAGCTGGTAACAGCCAGTTTGGGATTTGCCTGTGATTTTAACAGCTAGCTTTTCCAAACTGGGCCAAATTGCTTCCAACAGAGCCTACTTCTGCTTGTCTACTCGAGTGTGATCCTACTCTCATAGCAGTCATTACATTTTATACATTAGATACATTATATTTTAATGTATATCCTCCTAATACTCAAATAATCCTTAGTGTACTGACAATGGTAATAAATTCCGTGATATTAAAGTGCCAGAATAAGTGAGCACGTCATGTGTTGTGTCGTTCAGGTTTTAGCTGTAATTGATCTGAACAATCAAGGTTTAAAGACAGGTATTTTGATTCTGGAAAATGCTCTGCTTCTTATCTCCTAGAATTCACTTTGGGCAGCAAAGACATTTAATATGTGGGAAGAGAAAGGTAGTTGTGTCAACAGAATTAAACATTACTCTAGTTTTAGACCATTTTCTCCTCCATGTACATCAAACCCAAGTTGCCAACAATTCAAGAATAGAACATTTCCAGCAGAATATCCTCTCTTTTTATTTTTCCTTTATGCGAATTTACAGATTCTCTGCATTTGTCCTTCTTGCCTTCTCCTTTCTTTCTCTTGTTGCTGTTGATCATCGCGGTGCGGCTACAGCTCCGCTCTGGCCGTGGGGCACAGACTTTCTTGAGGAAGGCCACGTGCAGGCTTTGTGGCAGGGCCGACGCTTGCCACTAACGGGGAGCGTTGAGCGCGGTACGGGTGTGACGTGGGCAGCCGGAGCAGCCGATGTCATGTGCAGCAGAGGTGCTTCACTCGGGTATCCCCAGCAGTAAAATCCTGGGCTGAGGTGTCTCACGGACAGTGTCTCCTATAATTTTTCTCAACAATAAGCTTGAATTATGTTACTTTCTCAGTGTAACTAAGGAGTGATATTAATGAGAACAGGTTAAGATGAACACTCCCATTATCCCCTCTTGCATATGTTTTGGAAGCCTACAGGTTGCTTAATGTCTTCACTTTTGACTTTGCCTCATATTTTTGGCTATCGCGTTTGGCGTGGGCTGCACAGATTTCAGTAAAACTACTTCTGTGATCATCATGGTATTGATTATTTTAGATTCTGCAGAATGCCATATGTATACATGACACTTCTCACCACGGATGGTCTCCACCCTGCAAAGCTTACAGTTCAGCGCTATTGTCAGTATTGCTGTCAGTCCCACTGCCACAGCTCGCTACCGGCAGCCAGACGACTGGAGCTATGCAAAAGCCTTATCAACTTTGAAGTTAGTCCCAAAGAAAACAGCAGTTTGGCCCCACGCTGGCCCGGATTTAGCTTGGGAGCTCGGAAGACACCGGTTCGGGCACAAAGGGCAGAGAGCGTCGTTGAGCAAGTGTGAGGATAATCTAAAATTTCATTTTGTTTCATGTTTTTTTATCAGAGAGCGACTTAACAACTCTCAGGTCAAGAAAGCATTTTGAAACTATTGATTAATATTGTTAATAAAATAGTTAGAGTTGTTAAATGAGACTCAGGCAAAGAGAACAAAGCGTAGATGTACCACATGCGTTATAAAATGTAGGTGTATTATTATTGCTTATCTGTGTGTAGCCTGTGTATTCTCTATCTTCTCGTCTCAATATAGTTGTGTTTAGAAACACCTAAAAACACCGTCAAAGAAGCACGGTGATGTAAAGACTTCTGGATCCTAAACCATAAAGTTATGCTCTGCTGCTGTCAAAAAATTAAATATACAATTCACATTTTCTTCATGATGGAGAAGTTGCAATAATTTGGGGGTAAATTAAAAATACAATCCAATCATTTCCTTGTAAAACCTGGTGCTGACATTAGTCTTTAGTTATGACATTGCAATTATCTCCATAGCAACCCGGTATGATGTGACAGCCACGATGACTGTAGGTTCTTGAGCTGGAGCCAAGGGAGCTGGTTTCTTGCCTGAGACAGTCCTGATTTTCTGCTTTCTTACAGTAGTTTTGTGCTGGTGTAATATGGCTGCACTTAACTTAGGTCTGGTACACCTATTCAGAGAGCAGGGAGTAAGATTCTGTGCATTTTTGGGAGTCTTTCAAGAATATTAAGGAGCAATATCTTATATGATCTCTTCCATTAATAAATAATTTTGAGAAAGCTCATACATGAATACAGTACTTTCAGGCCATTACGTGCAGGAATACATTATCAGTGTAGATTGCACCTTTGTTAACTGTAAAGGCTGTTCTTTAGTCAAACACATTTTGTGTCTCCCTGAAGCCTAGCAGGATACCGGCCTGTGCAAAGCTAAGAGAAAAATAGGCTTATTGCAGATTTAAACGGCTGAAAAGTCTAAAAAGGTACAAGCCAAAATCTGTTACTAACTTTAGATTGGGTTGTATTCTATATGTCTTAATTCCTTGTTCCAGCCTTAGATTCCCCAATGATCGTCTCTCAGTCTTTCCTAGAATACCCATCTCCTGTATTCTCATTTTCAGTCATCTGTTGAGGTTATGATAAATAACTGCCCCTTCAAATTGAGGTTGCATTGCAAGGTTTCTCCTTCAGAGACTGTGGCAGTGTGACTGAGCTGAACCCATAATCTATTCTTACATCTCCATCTTCAGGGAAGCGGGGAGACCGGCTGGCGCATCGCGGCTGAGCAAACTCACTTTCAGCAGCGCATTTCCAGCTCTCACTGCCACCAAAAATGGCAGGAGTCACACCTGTAGCATGCTCGATGCAGAAATGGCTTCTCAGTGCTCAAGACATTTGGTCATAGACATGCGCTGCCAAGCGTGCCTGTAATTTGTTAGGCAAACTTTTAAATAATTCTTATTCCCTTGGTGCAATCACGGATTGAATGGCAATGGAGCCACCGCCCGCCAACTTTAATGGGTTTGTATATACCTGTGGGCCCCACTTCATGTATTCACTCATTAGGCCACCAGGTTGGAAATGCTGTTATCACACAGTTCCGTGAAAGCGATGGTCCTGTATCTATCTCTCTCTCTTTCTCTCTCCCCCCACCTCCCCTCCAATATGTCATTGCTACCACCTTTTAAGAGAAGAACTTGTTTTCTGCAGGCATCAAGACTAAGATGTATTTCACCACCCTGATGTGTAGCGAGTTGGGTGATTAAATTTCTGTGTGGTGAGATAAGACAGGCTGCTGAAGGATTTATGTCTGTGTCGCTCTGTAGGCTATGTATTTGCTTTTTTAGTTATCTTAGTGAACTGCGGTGGAGGTGTTTGAGGGCTTGTAGGGGGGGGTTCGTTTTGTTGTTTTCTGGCTTTTGCACATAGTAGCCCTGAAATCCAGATTTTTCGAATTGACTGGCCCACAAGGGTAAGCTGAAGGGACACACGGTCCGTGTCATGCTTGGTGTATGATTCAGTGATGGGAAGGAGGGTTGCGATGCAGAGCTTGGGAGCAAACGGGAGTACGTAGGCAGTGCGGCCTGTGGGGTACTAGAGGGAAGGAGCGAGAATGCAGAGAAATTGGCTGCCATGGGCTTCCCCGGGGTAGTAACCTGGTCCTACAGTAGCCAGACTGCTCACCCTTCCTCCTGCCTTTATTCTGCCTCTTCCTCATGCCGACGGTGTCCTGGGACTCCTCCATCACATGGGCACCCCACAGCTCTGGTCTCTCCTTCTCAGGAGAGGGGCAAGGGGCAGGAGGCAGAGCTCGGAGAAAGGGAGCTGGTATGGAGGAGCCTCTGAAAGGCACTGGGACTTTCCTTGCGTCTTGCAAAGCAGGGAGAGTCGACTCGGGTTCTCCTGGCACTCGACAAAGCTGCCTTGGATGTGAAGGAGAAGGCTGCTCCAGCCCCCTGGTCGTGTACATCTGCTGAGACGCCACGCGATCAGCTCCTGATGTGGGGAGTATGGGAAAATGCAGAGCAACGAGACTGTAGCCAAACGGCAGGGAGAGATCCAGAGAAACCGTGAAGATTTTGGGAGATACTGGCTCAATGCACCCAGCAGAGATAGAATTTAGGCACTGTGTCATTCCATGGGGTTCAGTTTGCAAGGAGCTCAAAGCTGGACTTTGTCGTTCCACTTTAAAATATTTTACTTTTATTAAATCTCTCTGAATAGCTGTTTTGCTGCTGGTTTTCTTCTAGGCTCTATTATCCAGTCTTTATGCATTATTTCTTCCCTTTTTTCTGAGAATGAAAAAGTGACACCTTACCTTTTTGCAACGCAAAATTGATCTTTCTTGGTACTGACAGTTGGTGTTTGCAAAATATCTCCATTTAAAAGGTTTGACTTTCCACCTGAGACCTCCAGTAAATCTATCTGCTGCAACACTGGAGCTAAGAAAACTCTGAAAGCAACTAAAATTCCCATGTAAACATGACTGAAGCATCCCTTTACCCAGCATCCTTAGCACTGTTTGTTCTAAGGATGATCCTAGTTAAGGGATGGGAGTTTGATTGGTTTTGTTTCCTCTCCCTCCAGCTTATTTGGAGGGATCTGTGACTTTCAAGATGCCGTCAACGAAAGGACTGACGCTACCAACATCACTAAAGTTTGGGCTTCAGCAGGACTATTCAAAGTCCCGTTACGTGCAGATAGATAGGCTTGATTCAAAATCTGCTGAGGTATCACTGGAAATCCTCTTGTGCTTTCGATGGGGCCTTAAATTTCTGCAGATCAGCTTTTTCAGCATCTGCCACGCTGCAGAATGGCTCCGCAACCGCGGGGTTCGCAAACAGCATCTCCTCTGCTCTTAATGCACTGTTGCTGGGTAGAGAGCTATTTAGGTTGGCTTAAGGTTTTAGTTTCTGTATTAATTCTCTCTTGACCCTCGTTAGCCGAAAGGAAAAAACAATTCTGAAAGGGTTTGATTTCCTAATATTGTATCTTCTGTATCTGCAATGCCTGTTGTGGCCTATTAAGAATTAAACTGAGATCACTAAACTTGTTTCATTTATGCCTTGGGCCTCATTCAAACCCTGGTTTCCCAGCAAAGTAAGGCCAATGGATTAACGTTTCACCTAGCTCAATGGAGTGGTTTTCATCTCTTTTAATGCCTTTGGCATTAAGGAAAAAAGAAAGAAAGGGGAGAAAAAAAAAAGAGGACGGTGCTTTGACTGCACCAGAGCATTTTGTTAGTGCTCTGGCAGTGCCTTTACTGGGATTATTTTGTAGTGTGCTGGGCTTTATCCCGCTTCCAGTGGGAGGGGAGGAGTGGCAGAAACGCTTAGTGCATCTTTATATCGTTAAGCAGTTTGTCTGACCACAAAAAAAAAAAATATTTTTTTTTTAAAAGGGATCTGGGTCTCTCTCTTTAAAAGGCAGCCTGGTCTTCCCTGGCCACGACCAGCAGCATTAGCTGCTGTCAGACAAATTACAGTATGGGTGAAGCTGTGATATCGACATGTGCGACTTGATCTTTTTTAATGGGGGCACCACAGGGGTTTCTGACTGCCCCACTGAGCTTAATGTTCTGTAAGGAAAAACAGACACAGAACTGAAGGACATTTCTAATGGGCTGCCTGCTTAACCCTTTGGTAGCTGCTTGCCTGGCTCCACTGCATGCGTCGGCTTCTTTAGGGTGAGTGTTTAAGGAAGCCCGTGGGAGCTGACTTTCATTTATCCTCGGCGTAGTCCATTGTGGTACCTGGGAAAGCACCATTCTGTAGGGACACGGCTGTCCTTCCTCCCCCTCCTCTTCTCCTTAGTTCATAATTAAACCAAATGGTTGCAAACTCTCTGGTGAAAGGAGCTCTGTAATTATAACAACAAAATAGCTTGTAAATTGGAGTTGTCTACTTCTTTATATTAACAACAGCTTTATGTACAAGTGTGGCTATTTATTTTGACCTTTCGTAATAATTAGCTTCCTAGGGATAAAGAATTCAACATCTATGAATTCAGCAATGCAGAGCAGCAGAGGTGAAGACCCTTCTGGAGGGTGGGGAATTCTGCAGATTTATTTGGGTTTTATTCTTTTGTGCATGTGATCCTGTCCTTTTTTACATTGCTAACAAGCTCCAAAATCTAAGCACGCAACCTGCAGGACCCGGGGATTCAGTAGGTATGCCTTCTCCCTGTGTGCCTTCATACCACCTCAGAGAACTGCTCGGAAAGTGTGCAAGGCTCTGCGGACGGGCCATTAACAACTACCGCTTTGCAGAGGTAGAAAAGCCAACCTTGCAGCAGCCACCAATTGAAAGGTTAGCTTATTTTGCGTAACACCTCAGCCTAAATGTCAGGCGTACTCGGGCACCTTGGTTACTCAGGTCAGTTATTTTGCTCCCTTAACTTTTACCGTGCCTCAGTTTTCACTAACGCAATGGTCCGTAAGCACAGGGTGCGGGAAGCGTGGTGCACACCTGTGAAGCCTTCCACTGGATACATTATTGCAGTATCCATTTATTATTGATTGTCATTAGCGCTAAAAAGCCATGAAAGCTCTTAGCGTCTTGTTTACTTCATGCAGCTCATACCGAGGACTCCTCTCTAGCTCTTGAGATAGTGGAGTTGTTGTAAATAGAACTTAAAAAGTGCTCTCTGCCACTTTCAGAGGCAAATGCTTTTCTCCGGTGCTGTGTCGTTGGCCAGGATGGGGCTGGAAGGAGCAATGGGGTTTCTATCATGAAATGCATGATTTCTAGTTCTCCTGGTTCTACCCTGTGCCAAAACCCCAAATGAGCATGTTTCCACCCCTTGGCAGACCCTCACGGGGGACAGGTAAGGCTCAAGAACTTCCATGTCCTTATTTTGTTTGTTTCCTGTAGATGCCATCCCATACTCAGGATTCATCCATCCTCAAAGGTCACTTAACTCTTTTACCAACAAAGCACAGAGCGGTTTTGGCTTTGAGCCGTTGCGTCGGCTGCCAGAGCACGGGCGTACCTGCCTAGCCTGCCGTCCGGTTTTGAGCAGACCAGAACTGGCAGAGTGGATTTGTACCCTGGGAGGGACGGTGCCACCCAGGGTACCGCCACGCTCGCCTTGCAAGGCGTTTTCTCACTATCAGGTTAGACCTTTGAGTTTCTGGTATGGAGGGGCAGCTTCATTAGCCCGCTGCACGGTGTGCGTTCAGGTGCGTGCAATGGGCTAAGCTTGTAAGGGGCTTACTGAAGAGAAGCTTTAGACAGGATCATCGCTTGGGCCTCGCTCTGGGTTTCACTGAGGGCAGGGGACGATGCAGGAGGACAGAGTTAGCTTTGCACTGCATGCTTTTGAAAATACAGTGCGGATGTACGCAGCATGTTGGAGAGGCTGAGGCCACCGAGGATCCGATGGCTTGTTAAAGATTATTCTTCACCTACAAGGTCCTTGCCTGTCCGCCTTAGTTTTAGGGTGTGTTTTGGGATACATAAGCATGCCAAGGCCATGGTTGCAGAGGTGTAATACTAGAGTAGTGCATTCCTGGAATACCCCAGCAATTTTAATTTGCTCAGAGTCAGGTGTATTTATGTGGTTACATTTCTGTCCAGTTAGCCAAAGCATATGATAGAAGTTTATGTTGGCTTTTGTGCTCTCTGCTGGCTTTATATTAGCTGTGAGATGACAGATGATACCTCCTCCAGGGTAAAGTTTGCTGGGACAAACTCACCCATCACCTTTTTTTAAAATTTGCATTGGCAGTGTGAGTTGACACACAACCAGCCCTTTGAGTTAGAAGGCTGCAGGGCTATTCATCAGGTAAGTGCCACCCTAAAATTAGGTTTACTGTGCAATCAAACCACCGTCTTGGTGCCTGTCGGTGCAGAGGACTGTTGTTCTCTATCTTCTTGCACCTATGCAAATACCTTGAATCTGCTTGCTTTGGCTCATAGCCACCATATGCACACTATTCTTGTTTTGCGAGGAATAAAACTGGTTAATGTTGCCAGCTGACTGCTAACAGAAACAGGGATGAGACTGGTATTTAAAGTTTGTAAACGCCATGGCAGGGAAGTTTGATAGTACTGCAAGGAGAAAGGGGGTTGGATTTTTCTAAAGGAAAGTAGCATCTGAATACTGATCCAATGAAGGAAACATCATCTTGGTAAATTTTGATAAAACGGTGAAAATTTGTCCCAAGGAAGCACTAAGTGCTCCACCCACCATGGGCCCGTCACCCTTACCTTGTCGTGGAGCAGGGCTACCTGGCTTTGATGGGGCCTTTTCCAGTTCTGCACTGAGTAATTCGCACAGCGAGCTCAGCAGTGTGACTTCAACAACGGGTATCAAAGAAAACAATATATACGGTCGGGTTGTTTTGTTTGTTATGTTTTTGTTAACTATGTGAGGACTTGTTGAGCGACCCAGGACAGCGAGAGGCGCATGGGCTTTCTGCGGTCAGGGTGATGGAGCCCGTTTCGTTGTGCTTGCGCTTGCCTGTGCCACTGCTGATGGCCTTTGCGCTCTATCCAGCCAGTACCCAGGGAGCAGCAGTGGTGGGTTTTGGGGTTAGTGTCTGTGACGCTGAGATCCTGAAACATTAGCCCCTGGCAATAAATATAATTACGTCATTAATGTCACACCCCTGATGTTACTGTGTGTCAGAGTCAGACAATCGCAGTGTTGTGATTTCTTAGTTATGTAAAAGGCGATTAAGGCAATTAAGTGGGTGATTAAAGCTGCTCAGTCAGAGGTGCTGACTGATGCTATTACCAAGAAGAAGCAATGGTGTATAGTAACAGCGATGCAAAGCACCCGCATCAGCAGGGACTGCTCGCAGCCCGGTGTCCGGGGTGTTCCTCCTGTTAGCTGGCACCCCCACACCCCTGCGTGTCCCCCCTGCCTCGCTCAGCCACAGTGATTTCCTAATAGGTGTTGATGAGAAATGAGCACATGCAGCATCAACTACATGGTTAAATAAAAAGCTTCAATGTTCCCTTTGAAATGAGCATTATTGGCTTTATTTAATTAAATATGGATTTACACTATAAATATTGGAGCTCATAGAGCCCATATTTCAATTAATGGATCATTTATATGTCATGCTCGCTTTGTAATTACTGGAATGTGAAAATACAATGAACTGAAATGATTTCCCCTCCTCTTCAAATAAATCTGAGCAAGAATCAGATAGAAACTGTTTCCCTACCCAGAAGTGTGTGGGCATGTACCCGCACCCAGGACAACCACACACGCACAAGATGGAAGAGGGGACTTTTGGCAGGTCACCGCAGGAAGAGCGTGCAGGTTTTGCGAGGCATCTGTCTTAATACCATCAGTGATTCTGCAGAGCTGAAATCTGTGTAAATGAAGTGTTTTACTCCCAGGGTGAGGCTGGCTGTTAAGTTGACAAATGCAGTGTACCATTTGGTGCAAATGATGTAGATTTGTTGTTTTGTTTCTGGTTAGGACAGCAAACAAGCCTGTTTAGAAGCTGTGTTTCGCAGTGCCTTCACAAACTGTTTGATGGCGAGTTGGTGGGGTAAGGACTGGTTTTGGGTTTTGGTGCCCAGAGAGCAAAAAGCGTAGAAGTGCCATTGTCTCTTGTCTTCTGAACACTGCCCACACATATTTTTGTAGTCCCCTCCTTCTATTTGCAAGGATGTGGTATCTGTTTTCCAGGGTATTCTATGTTAAAAAGAAATATAAATAAATCTGTCAGGCTTTGCATCAAACGAACAGCGGTAATTCAGACTGGCGAGGATCTGATGGCAGGAAGCAAGGCCGCGTTATTTTCTGCTCAGCAGAAGAACCAGCCCCGGCCTCGGCCGCCTCCTCCTCCCTGGCCCCCGGCCACGCGTCCCTGTCTCCCCAGTGCGGTGGCAGCCGGCAGCGTGGGCGCTGGAGCCTGCCTGGCCACCATTTCCCGACCAGCAAAAGGTGGCTGGGAAGGCCTGGCCGTGCGCTGACATGGCATACATAATTCCATCAGAAAATATCCAAGGGTGGAAATCATTGTTCTCCGAACTAGCTGAGCTGGAGCCAGAGCAGAAATACTAAAGTCAGTTGTGCCTTTGAGCTGCCTATAACAGCACCCTTTAGAGACCCATTTCATACAAAATTTGAAGCCTGTGTTTATTGCCCATTAAAGCAACCTTTATTTTATGGCAAATGTTGCAGTAATTGCCTTTTACGAAGAGCACTTTGTAACACACATGCACTGTTGAAAGAAAACCACTCTGGTATTGTCTATCGGGACTTAATGGCGCAATTAATTTTACTCCATCTGTTCCTGAGACTTTAAAGGAAAATGGATTTTTTTTTTGAGCGCACTTTAATGAAGAAGATAAAGCGGCCCGGCTGGTGTCCCACAGGCTCAGCGCAGTAAGTTCAGATTATTGCTCAGTCTGTCAGAATGGGCTGCTTCCCTCGGCAGCCGCCACAGCGAGCAGCCCGAGCTGGCCCCTCGCCGCGCCATTCCTGATGACAAACTGCCAGCCGGCTCCCACAAAAGCGCGATTAAAATGTCAGCACAGGATGACGAAGGGGCCAAGAGGGTCCTCGGAGACAAACTGTGTTCAGTATGAGTTAATACTTCACTGCAGTGTGGGGCTGGGCTGCTGCTGTTTCAGGGAAGCGCGAGGCAGAGACTTACAATGGGCTGGTGTGAAAATACAGATACGCCTCGTGCCGTAGCCTCAGCTGGAGCGCGCTGGCACAGCGCCACGGGCGCCCGCTTATTTATACCGGCTGAGGGTCTTCCAGTGGAGCCGAGATGCTTGTTTTTTATGTCCGCCACCCCATATTGCACCGAGAAATAGAGATGCAGGATTTGTTTCCCTTCCCAGGGACTCCACTGCCTGTGGAGACACCGGAGAAGTGCAGGGGATGCCGTCGGGGCAGCGGCAGGAGCCAGCCATGCTGGTGCAGGTGCTGTTGTGAGGTGTTTTAAAGATAGACACTTGCAAAGGGACTAAATATGGGGATTTTGTAGAGGAACCTGTGGCCCAGAGGCCCCGGAGCTCTGTATCATGGGGCTGGGGCTGCCGCAAGGGCAGAAAACCCGCTTCAGGCAGCCGCGGTGCTGCCAAGGTAAGGCCAGTACCCCGAAGAGTTTATGTTCTGGTGGATTTTGAAAGTGCTGTGGTTGCCGCTGGCCCTGAGCATGCCGGTGCTCCCCCCGAGCTGTCCCGCCGGCGCAGCTCGGCACAGCTCCGTGAGCACCAGTGGCTGTGCGGGGGTTTTCAGAGACGCACTCGTGCAGATGGGGCTGGGGACCCAGGGACCTGCTCAGGGCAGCCCTCAAAGAACAAGCTGACTCGTGCACCGGTTGTGCGCGTGTGCTAAACCCGTGCCGTGTCGGTGCGAGCATCCCTGTTTATTCCCCTCGCCACGTTTCAGCACGCGTCCCTCCATGGGGAAGAAGCGACATGGCTGCCTGTTAATTGGTGCGGAGGTGTGCTGGCACGGCCTCAGCCCTCGCCCGTGTTTGCTAACTTGTGAGGGGGTAGGACCCACTTTGTCACTGCAATTTAATTCCCTGAGAGCCCTCCTGAGTAGTTTCTGGGGGTGTGAGAGCGACAAAAGCCCATAATGAAAAGGAGAGGAGATTTTCAGCGCTGGCATCCCGCTGGGAGCGATCTGCACTCCTCCTGGGCAGCAGGTGGGAGCTTCACCATTGTCCCTAATGGTTATTAGCCAGCGATGAGCAGGACAAATGTGGGGTCACCTCTCCCGCTGGCAGGGCAGCAGTTGCAGGATTTAAAGCCCCTAGGAGAGGAAGAAATGACATGGTTAGTACGTACAGCTCAGGATGTGACCTGCTCGGTTTTAAATGATCTGTTACACTTTAGGGGAGGGAGAGCTGGGGAGTGCTAGAGCAAGTTGAATTCAAAATATATTGCATACTTGAATTAAATGCAATCAGAGACATTCACTGATATCATAATGGCTCTTGAATAATCAGCACAAGACATAGGACTGGGCTATTGACTATTTAAAGCAAGATCCAGCAAGACAGAGATTGCAGCGGGCTGCGTTTGGCGAGGGGTGTTTTTTGTTTGCGATGCCATGTGCTGACTCTCAATGAAGATTTAAAGCGAAGGATGTAAAACAGGAAGCCTTCACATTTCCAATTAAATTTGCTTGCCTCTTACTGTTCATCTTCAATTAAAAAAAAAAAAAAAAAGACACATCTTCCTGGGTTTCTGTGCTCCTTATGGGTTTGCCTCATCCCACCTCTCCGACGTGCTCATCTGCTGTGTCTTGCCCCCTCCCTGCTCCTCTCGGCCTCCTCTTTCTTCTTCCTCTCGGAGCGCTCCGCAGCTGGGGGTTGATCTTTCTCTTGTGCCCATTTAACTGGAACAGCTCTCCCTTCCCTCCCCTGAGCCACGTCCTCACCTCAGGTCGCCCCTTAAAAACTACTGATTTGCTTTTCTCTGCTGCCAGTGCTAAATGCTACATTATTACACCTTCCTCCGCTATTTTAAATTTATATTTTTCTGCCTTGTCATTACTAGCCTGCATGAATTTGTACCTTATTGCTATCAGATTTCAAGGGTTTTTTTCAGACTTAACTTTGTCTCCCTCTGTAGTTTGCCCTGTTTGGGAGTTACTGACCCAGACGTGTGCAGTAAAGTGTACCGGCTGTGTTAATAGCTGTGCAACCCCGCTTGCCTGCGGATCTCCGAGCACTTTGCTCACTGGAGTTGATGCTCAGGCTCTGTCACGAGGGCGAATGCATTGGGTTCCAGCTGGATGAGCCGAAGCACAGGCTGTGCAAATGCCTTGGTCAGATGGGGTCAGCAGCAGGAATCGAGATGCGCCGGCTCCCAGCTGCCTGATGCCACAGCCAGTGAGCGGGGCTCCTCCTTCTGCTGCTGCAAAGCATTTTGTGGTGCTTTCTTCAAAGGATTTGTATGAAACTAAATTGTATTGTATCAGATTAGGGCTCCATAAGTTTACTATTTGCAGTATAGCATACATCTGCTCCCACAGTAATCTCCCCTTGGATGGGATGCACATTTATTCTGTGAGCTGCTTCAACAGGAAAATAAATGTGCCCATATCAGTGTGTTATTGAGGGAGTAAAGGGATGCAGCTGGTCCCAAGCTCATTCAGCAAACCTGCGCTGTGACTTACAACTCTGTTCTGCACACACTGTGCCATTGGCTCTTCGCAGCGCTGCCTATTAATGTAAGGGTTTATAAGTAGGTTCAGTCAGGGCAAGATTCCTGTCTAACACTTGGTGCTTTCCAAACCCTGCGGTAAATCCCCTACTGAATGGAGCACTGTGCTGGCTTTTCAAGGCTGGGGAGAAGGGAGGACTGAAAGGTTTGCCTTTGCATTCTGCACGGCTCGCCTGACGCAGACATATAAACCACAGGAGGTTTGCGCTTGTGTTTTCCCAGCTCATTTCCCATAGCCTGAGAAGTGATCCCTGAGTGTCAGGTGGCACGAAGGCCATTTTCCATGTAGAGGAAAGCAAAAGAAACCAGCCTGCTCCTCTGTGTGGCTAGCTCTAATTTATGCTTTTAAGTGTTGCTTACACAGAAATGGAAATGACTGTCCCCCAGTTACCAGTTTGGACTCGGGCGGCATCTCTCTGACGCCGAGCTTTGTTTCAGGAACTTTCCATATTAGGGCTGAGGAGCCTTTCAGAGCTGCTAGGACGGCAGGGTCATTTTCTCCCTCAGTGGAGCTTTGATCCATTTCCAAAAGATATCTTTCCCTATTCACTGGGGAAAATTAAAAGCTGAGATGGTTCTTCTTGGCAGCCCCCGGCTTCAAAGAGACTTCGCCTGCCTCGCAGGTATGCCTGGCCTGGTAGATATGGCCAAAAGGCAGGGTGAGGCTGTAAAGTGCCTTCCAGCAAGCGGAACGGTTCGATGTTGACAGCCCTGAGGGCATGAGAAGACTTGCCTAAAATAATGAGGTTTTTGCAGTACTAAAAATTGGGCTCTCCATTGTGTCTCGAGGGGGTTGAGCCACAAGCATGGTCAAGATTTTTCTTGGAATTATGAGGACCAGCATTTCCTTTTTCTGTATTTAAATAAAAGCTTAGAGTCCAGACTGGCCTTGGGAGTCTAGCGGGCACAGAGGCTTTAAGAAAAGAAGTTGCCATACCATAGAAGTTGCCAAGAGAGCCATCCACTGAGTTACAGTTATCTTAGGCATACTCGGCAGGAATGGAGATTAAAGATGCGCTCACCTTGCAAGGGTTTGGCTAACTGGAAAAAAAAGCCTGAGAACTCAGGTCGTCGCACATTCATGTTTATTTACTGTTTCCAGATGTAGTCTGTGGTACGCGGGCCATCCTAACGCGGCTTGTTTCCTCTCTCCTCTATGCAATAGTGTCAATCAGAAGTAAATTCGTTAGACAGTGGCAATACACAGCGGGAGACTGGTTGTGAGTAAGAATGAAACAACCATGGGGACCTTATGCAATAATTCAGTTAGATTTAGGTTGAGGCTTAAAATGGATTTTTTTAATTTAAAAAAAATAATAATCAAACACCCATGCTGTGAAGTGCTCAGGTGGCTGCAACACCTGTATGCTCCTGAGGAGTCCCAGCAGTCACAGCGTGAATATCGCAGTGAAAAACAGGCTGCGAAATAAACATGAAGCATTTCGAGAGATCTATGAAAAAGAAAACCCAATGAGCTAAAGAAAGTACAGAAAATACTAGGAAACATCTTCTTTTCATGACAATATACTTAAATTACCGCCCTGACCCAAGGGAGATGTATAATAGCATTTTAAGACAGTTCTTTGAGAGCAAACATTGAATTTGCCCTCGTGTATTAGATCAGCAAAGAAACAAATGCTGTTTCTGTGAAACAGGGGTGGCAGAAGATTGTGCGGAGCTGTTGGTAGCCCTGTGGTGTGTGCAAAGGGGATATGAGTTCTCCCTGGCTCCTTGCAGCAACCAGATGGTGCCCTGAAGCCTAAAATTTGTTTGCCCTTCCTTTGATTTCCTAAGCTCCTTTGCTGGTGTTAGTGATCCTAAAATTACCACTACCCCATTTTACTGCTTGTTTTACAGGTGAGCCAAACCCCACTGCCAAGCACCCATCTGCTTTCTCCAGAATACAAATCCTGATCTGAATTCATGTGGGTTTTTTTTTTTTCTAGCAGCCCAATCTTTATGCTGGCTCCAGCAGGAGCTCCCAGCTTCACATCCCATTAAAACTTTGCAGTGCTCAGAACCTGGGGCCAAATTTCCCAGCACCATCTCCGAAGGGTGCGGCTGCAGGGGGGCTGGAGCTGCCCTGGCCCACCCTGCCCTGGCAGGTCCCTGCGTGGCCCCGGCCCGTGCCTGGCCCCTCTGACCCGGCAGCCACAGGCGTGGGCTGGCGCCCGCCACCCCGCCACAGAGCGGTTTAAGGCATCATCAGGGCTTGCAGAAAGGGGCTGCAGCGGCTGGCTTGGCTGTGCCTGCTGCAAAGTGCTGTTGAACGCTCACGCACATGTCCTTTATGCCTTCCTCTTCTTTATTTCTCCTGTCTACAGCAGAATGGAGCTTAAGAGCAATAGTCAGCTTTTACCTGGTGATTTTTCATCTGTGGATTTCAGGGCTCTGTAAAGACTGATCGCCGTCTGCCTTTGAGGACAGCGGTGACGCCTACAGCCACGTGGAAAGTCAGTGAGAGAGCCCTCACTAAACCACTGGTCCTGAGCCTTGTCAGTGGCCGAGCATCACTGTGACTTGTGACGGTGTCGGCTGCCTCTTCCCTGCTCCCGTGTTCCCTTCCGTCACTCCTCCGTGCTGTATAAATAACCTGATGGGAAGCAGGCAGACCACCTGCAAGCTGCGGCATGCTGAGTCCTGCTGCTGAGGGGGTAATAAGGCAGAGCAGACATATGAACTTTTAAAAGGCTGCCTGGCAGAAAAAGCCAATGGAAGAAAGGCAAAGAAAACCCTGCAATAAATTCCACAATTCATACTGTCTTAAAAACTTGTAGTGATTTAGGCTTTTGTTAAAAATTCCACCTCTTGATCTTCAAAACTCTAGCTAATGATGGAAAAGAAAAATCCAAAACCACAGACCTCTACAGAGTTTTATATATTTTATAATAAAATAACTTTCCCATGACTTCCATCATCGTAATATTTTTAAGAAAACAGCAAGCCTGACTTTTGTAGCTTGAGTGGAGTTTTCTGGTTTAATAGGGTACAGCTGAAGCAGGGTCAAAAGGCCAGGGTTTTGGAGGGGGCGCAGGAGGAGTTAACTTCTTCACACCCCTGCAGAGTGCCTGGACCAGCAACAACTTTGGCTTATCAAGTTGGGAGAATTTCTGCAAATGAACTTTGCAAAGAATTATGCAGGGCTTGGCATTACAGTATTACACACTCGCCTGTTCTCAATCACTCACTGGAACTTATTTTGTAGTTAACCTCCATAAAGGACTGTACAACTGAGCAAAGGCCTGTCACACACACATTATTTAGAAGCCTGTATTATTATTTTATTGCCAGTCCTTGTCAGCTGAGGAAAAGCCAAGCGCTTTAATCTTTCTTTCCCTTTAGTTTACAGTGTAAGAGCTGCGTGTAAGATGGATTTGATTAATATGTAACAGAGATGCAATTCTCTGTAAAATGTGCTGTACTTTAGAACCCTGGAAAACAAACTGCATCACAATGGCTTAAATCTCAGTCCATTGTATTATATAGACATCATAAATAATAGAGAGCAGGCAGATATTGCTGCAGGCTTCATCTACATAACACATCTGAGCTCTCTATAATGTGTTCAACTTGTCACTTTTAGTACAGAAGAGAGGCAATAAAGCTAACAGCTGACTAAACCACATCAGCCTTGCTTCCACTTCCAGGGTGGTGAATGCTCATTAAGCAATCTTAGCTGTGACTTTTAAAATCCATAACTCTTACAAATGTAAAAAAGTTGCCACAAAAGATTAAGCGCAAAATACATGTCAAAGCATTAATTTTCTGCGCGTAGATTCCAACCACCGCAAACCTCAAATATTTCTCTCTTTTGTTTTATATATGCTTTTGGTTAAAACAGATCTTCATTAAAAATATTTGTTTCCATCTGGGACAGACAATACCTATGTGATTGTAGTAAGTGAAGGAATACCATACTTCATGCAGCTAGAACAGGCTGCATTTCTGTGACCCAGTAGGCTTTTCCCTTGGCATAAACGCTGGCGCATCAGCTGAGATATCGTGGATGAAATCAGTCCTTGGGCAGAGTTCAAGTGCGGCATGACCAAGACAGAGGTGGTCCCTCCCAGGGGTTAGGCTGGGGGTAGACCCTGCGTTAGAGATGGGGCCAGAGGGAACCCGAGAAACCAGAGAAATATTGGATTGGCATGAGCCAAAGGTGGGCCACAAAGTACAAAGACCAGGCCCGGAGCTAGGGAGCCAACCGCTTTATCCTATGAGACAGTCTAGGACCGAAGGCAGGGTCAGGAATGTGAGGTGTGAAGGGTAAAGGAACAGCGAAGTGCCCGCAGAGCCGCAGTTACTGGCTGATGGGATTTCATGGGGTACCCATGGGACAAGCTCCATCGCAGCACTCAAGGTGCAGGGGGCCCCCAGCGACTCACTGTGTGCCCTAGAGACTTTCTGCCTCTGCCTACCCCTCTGATACCAGCTGTCAGATTGGCCCTATGGATGCACACGTTATCCTTTAACTACTCCGGAGGCTGTGCTGGGTGGCTAGGACACTGGTGGCAGGGTCCCAGTGCTCCTGCTCAGGCTCCTGGAGCCAAACTGCCTCCTTGTTCTCCAGCTACCTCCAAATCACCCTGAGCTCCAGCCAGCCTAATGGGAAGAGCAAGCAGCAGTAGGTATTTACGGTAAGCAGGAGGGGAATGTTTAGGAAAGTCATAGGTGAAGAAATGAAGAAAAAAATTCACTCAGGTTATTGTCACAAGGGTACAGGCTGCAGGGTCTCTGCTGGTGTCCAGCGGTCGAGAGGTGCTCTCGCAGGAGCCGGCACAGGAGAGGGACTTTTCCAGTGCTAAGGGTAACCAGGAGAGACCTCGGACAAATTGGGGACCCCCAAGGCGTTTGTCACAATCTGGCAGTGAGGAAACCCCAGCTCAGGCTTAGAGGACAGTCCCACCCTTAACCCTGGCTCGGTTAGGGTATATCAGGCAGCTAACCTCCAGGAAAGCTAAGGCTTAAAGTGAGAAGTAAATATATAGGCTTTGCTTTGGTTTTTTGCACAAAGGAATTTCATCTTGTGACAAAAAAAATTTGCTTCTAATTATGAGGGAAATGTTTCAAAGGCAAAAAATGCAAGTTGGAAAGCCTGATTCCCCCTTGCACTAGGGTGGGTGCCAAGCTGTCCTGTTCAAAGTCTTTATTTTTGTAGTGCTAAGACAGAGCCCAGATTTAGAATGGGAAAGACCTGAAAGGGGACCCCTTTACCTCCGATTTCCCGTCAGATACGAAAAATGGTTTTTCCAATAGATTTAGTGGTGCCGCACATGATCTGGGACAGAGGTCTCGTGGGATTAAACTGAAAGGGCTGTGACAGGGGTTGTTGAAAGGCTGTGGGGTAGAAATAACACAGGGAGTTGCTTCCAGTGTAGCTGAGAAGCCGATCCAGCCTTTGGGCAGGCACCTTCCCATCGCATCGCTGTGACCCATTGCTTACCATGTGTGATGCATGGGATCGCATGGGCACCAGCATCCTTCCAAAAGGAGGGTACAGAACTGAACAGATAGCTTTATGTCTTATTAACACCCCCTTTTCTGGAAATCATGGAATTTCAGTGTCTTATCTTTTACATCTTAAAGCAAAGCATTAATACCTGAGGCTGATTATTCTCGAATTCTTCGTGTGCTGTAGTCCCCTCCTCCCCTCTAATGGCACCTGGGACTCTCAGAGGGTGTGATGCTGTCACACAAAAAGTCTTTAAGAATCTTTCACTCCAGGCTGACATCCCCACAGGATGCATTTTAGCAGTTTCAGAAGCTTTTCTTTCCCATGGGGGTTATTAAATGTCTGTCTTGCGTACGGACCCGTATTCACAGCATTCATTTCAGATTTAAATCGGTTTTAAGGTTCTGTGTTAGGTGGTAAAGAAAATGCAATATTGTTTAGAGGCTGCGGTCATGGGAGCAAAACTGGGAGTGATGTGACAGCTAGGAGCTCTTGAAGAAGCGGAGGTGAGGAAAAGGAAAGGACTGTCCCAGCACTGTCATTCTGCTACCGAGGAAAATTATAAATATGCCATTCTGTATGTCCTGGAGAAGACAGTGTAAGGTACCGCTCTGTACTGGCCGCAGAGCCAGGGAGGCAGTAGAACTGTACAGTGCGGTAGGTCAAGTCTGTCTTTCATGGCTAAGATTAAGATAAAACTTGTCTTTTTTTTTTTTTTTTTGGTAGATAAAGGCTAATTCTTTTATTGGACATAAATATAACCTTATTTTTCTTCTTTCTTTCCACTCTATACATGCATATCATGCTATTGAGGATGTTGAAGGAGGGTTGGTTTATTAGCTTGGAACAAACTGGAATAGAAAAAAAATTGGAGGAGGAGGTGGACAAAAATCTAGAAGATACAGAACCAATGTACTCTTCAGTAAAAGAAGGAATTCATTCAAATTCTCCAGTTTCTTTGGGATATGTCTGTATTTCAGTGTCTTGCCATATGTTGGGATGACAGCGAAGTTTACCCTTAATATTTTTCAAGGCACTTCAATGTTAAAATGATAGATAGACTTCACACATGCTCTCAACACGCTGCTTTAGTGCGAACGCGGAGGATATAGAGGCTGAGCGAGTCTGTTAGTCCTTTTTTTTCCCTCGTTGCTCTGTGCTTGTATTCTTATCTTTGCCATCCGTTGTATCCCAGTGTGCATTAGTGAACGCTGATGCTATGAAATGAAGATGTTCAGGTTGGTTTGTGTGTTTATTTTCTGTTTTTCCACTGTTTGCCACAGGGATTAGATTTGAACTCGTCCCATGGTGGTATGGAGAGCAGTGCCTTCAAAAACACAGACCACTTCACTTAACTCTCCTTTGAAGGTCATCCAGAACGAGCATGTTACAATGGACACACCAAGGGAAGAACAAAGCCTGTTAGCTTTCCCATCCACAGGGTAATTGATGTGTTAGGGTTGGTACAAGATTAGCCTGACTGTAACATTTAAATAGCCTGTCTAGAGATCGGTTGCATTTGAAAGAACTTTGAAGTGGAAGTGCGCCAAGAGATTTTTTTTTTTTGTTGGGGCTGGCTAGCAGCTCTGCAGGAAGATCAGAATCAGCTTTCCGCGTTGCATGCCTGGTACCTGCCTTACCCTCCTCTTTATTACTATTGATCTGAGAGAGAAAATGTTTTAGCAATTCTGGACAGCTAATCAGTATCATGTGATTCCCATCTACACGCGCCAGCGAGGGACAGCGTGTGGGAGCGTGTCTGTGCTCTGCCTGCCGGGCGATAAATAGAAGCCTTCAGTCTCCCAGGCTGTCAATCCAGCAGCTTTTGCTAAGTGCTACCTTCCAGCCTAACACACAGCACTACTGTTCGGAGTCAGAGCGAAACAAGCTTCTGGGCATCCGCTGTACGAGGGTGCTGTCTCTCAGCTTCCCAGAGGCTCCTGGCAGAGCCAGTTCTGCACTGGGCAGTGCAACAAACTGCCTGCAAATAAATAAAGCAACTTGCAAGCAGCAGCAATGGGGGGAAAAGTGGTGCGATAACATTTGTGAGTGAATAATGTCGCTGGGGCAAATGGGATCCGACAGGAATCTTAGCTCAGCAGCAGCTACTGAACTCTTTATGGCACAGCCAGATGGCCTGGTGCAACAACAGCCTTTCAGAATTAATAACTGCTTCTCTGGAGGGAGAGGTTCGTTCAGGAACCGTTTCGCATTTCGGCAGAAGTTGCTTTTTTTTTTTTTTTCCTAGTGCTTTCTGGCCGCTTTGCGCTGGGTGAGATGTCAGCCGTGCTCAGAGAGGGTTTAAAAAAAGAGGAAAAATTATCTGTCTCCCTCTGCACTTTCTTCTCTTCCCCCACTCTCCCTCTGTGCTGCCTTCCCTCTGCCTTTGGCTTCGAACGTTGCAGCTTTTAATCTAGAAATTATGGTAACTTGTATGTGCATTTTGAGAGTATATCATTGCTGCAGTTAATTAACAGTTATTAGCGTTAGCGTACTGTGCTGTATTATATGTCACAAATCATCGAGTCTCCCTGTGCAGTTACAGCAATTAAGAACTCCATCACACCTTCTGTATAGTCATTTGGTTCTCTTCCAGGTCTTTTCAAAACTGGAAATTGCTAATCAAATCATTTCTGCTCTGTGCCTCGGTATCGTTTATTCCATTCCTAATGATGTGCGACTTTTTTTTCTTTGGCCGTTAACAGAGGCATCCGTGCGTCTAACCCATTTCACACCACCGTCATGCTTTAGAGAGGCGATAATGAACTTGCAGAAGGAAGTGTAGGCTTTGGTGGTTCTCCCCCCGCTTCTTCTTCTTCTTCTTTTTTTTTTTTTTTTAAACCAGTGTCTTTCCTGCTGTTGGGTGATTGAATTTTGAAACTGTAAAATACATTGACAGACTTACAAACCCAACTTGCCAGAGCTGTAGCTATCACAGTTTAGCTTCAATTCAGAGCTCAGTGAGATTCCTGCCTGATCAATTTGTCATCCCTCTAAATGGAAACTAATTACTTCCCAGGGAAGGATTGCAGGCAAATATCACCCTTTGCATCAGCAGCCTTCTGCAGTGAGGTGGAAGCAAAGTCTAAAGGGTTTTAACTAACAGAGGACAGCATAAACCACTTCATTTCTTACCCCTTTCCTTAGTCCTGTCAGGGACAGTTTATTTTATTTATGCTCACCGTAAAATTGCCATCCCATTTGCTTAGGACGTTTGTCAAGGGCATATTTCGCTTTTCAGGTCAGCTGCATGTGAACCTCATGACCCTGACAAGGATGTTTGGTGTCATCTGAACACTAAGTCCTTTCTCTTATCCGGAGATTGACAGCTCTGTACATGCCAAAGCCCAAGACATCCTACTGTAGGCTTCTGTGGCTGTTACGGCTTTCCTTGGAGCGTTCCAGTAGCGTCCACGCCGTGGCTGAGCACACTGCGCTGCACCACAGGTCAGCTGGACTTGGGAGAAGGTTGTCGTAGAGTCACAGTTCTGGACATAAGTAGTTTTAGGTGTTGTATATTGTAGCAGAACCCTCCTGTGAGCCGTAGGTACACTGTAAGTGAAGGTGGTTGCCACCTTGCCTGCGAGCAGCAGCGCTGAGCCCTTGGGGATCTGCTCACCACTGAGCAAGCCCACCTTCTCTTGCCAAACAACCATAACCCGGGAGCCCAGACATCTGCTTCTTGATCCAGCTCGTCCATTGACTTACCTTTGCCTTCTGTAAAACATGTACAGTATAACTTCACCCTCATTTCAAGATTTTCTGAGGATGATATAGTGTTAACAAAATACATCGGGAAGGTGTGAGCACAGAGCAACAGCTATTACCTCCTGCAGGCAGGAAGAGCCCAGTTCAGAAAGCAAAAGCATCTCCTGTAGCTAATTACTCACTTCAGGATATAGGTGCCTCTCCACTCACCTCCCCTTGCGTTGGCCACCTCCATAAGCAGCATTGGCCACCACAGCCTCAGCCTTCTTGGTCTTCTGCTTTTGGCTCTCCAAATATTTTCATAAATTTATCAGACATCACAACAGAAATTAAGACTGGACTTCTAAATGTCATTCTCCTTGCTTTACTTCATTTTGCTTATGCAGCTGTAAATGTTCTAGAGGTAGAGTTTTGCAGGAAAAACACGACAGAATAAAGTTGAACGGAACATGGTGAGCCTTCCTGATGGTGAGGGGACAATTTTTTGGAGAAAAAAAATCTACGCAAAGCTTTAAATACAAAGTGGACCTCCTTGGTTTCAGAAATGTCAGAGCCATGTGTGGCAGAACGTGTGTTCAGAGGAGTGTCCCAGCGTGCTTGTACTTACGTCATTCCCTAGAAACCCGATTCTGGCTTTTCTCAGAGACTTCTGGTCTGTTGCAGTAGGACTGTTCTTGTGCTGTGAGGAACATAGCCAAATCTCCTATGATGGAGCACACCACATACCTGAGGGGCCCACGAGTGGCTCCCAAGTGGGGAATGGCAGCGGCTCCCCAGGCTGTCTCTGTTGAGGGATGGTGGGGGATGAGTGTGCGGTTGAGGCACAGAGCAAAGGGAGCAGTGGGATGGGCAGTCGCTGCTAAGTGACTTCTTCCCACAGCTGCTTTACCCACACGACCCCTGATCCTCATGCACCCTAGCCCTGGGAGCTGCTTGCAACCTACGCACGGCTCGGCCGGGGGCCCTGCATGCTCTTCCTCCTCCTCTTGTGCTTTCTTGACGTGCAAATACAACAGAGTCCTGGTGCGCGGCAAAGGTCTTGGATGCAGATTACTATGGATCATTCCAGTTATATGATATTAATGTGCCACTCTACAGAAAGGTGTTAGCTCATTCTGTGCTTTGCTGAATTTAGGGTGGAATTTGAGTCAGACTTGTCTGGCAGTTTCCTCCTCAGGTTAATTCTTCCATACGTGAGATGTGAGAGGTCTGGGACTCGCATCAAGAAAATGTTTTGTGTCATATAAACATCTGGAAGTGCAGGGAAGAAAAGGAGGCTTTGCTAAATGACAAACTTCAAATGGATGGAGGTTGCAAGCGCGGGAGACCCTCTGCTGCTTGGGGAACGGGTTAGCTGGCAATGAGCACGCTCCTTTGTTGTCATTTTTATTTCAGAAATGTAATGGCATGAAGGGCCAGAGGCTTGTCTGGTTCTCACTTATTTTTCTAAAGAACCATCACAGTTGGGAAGAAAATTTGTTTTTTTGGCTTTCCCCCTTCTGCCCCCAGAAGACTCATGTATATCCCTAGTGTAAAACTTGGGATCTGTGTCAATATGAATCACTTTCCCAAGAAAATAACGTGAAGCTGATTTGCAGTAACTTTTCCAGCAACGTGCTGTGACTAAGGTAAGTACCTGGCCCCACTGGCTTCAGTAAAATGTTGGATGTTTGAATTGTTGATGGGCTTTTGAAAAATTTATGCTTAATCTTAAATTACCAGTAGCTCTTTGGCTGGATTTCCTGATTCTTGCTGCTTTTCAGGCTATGCTTCAGGTGGGTTTTCGTTCCCAAACTAGAGGGTAGTCATGCCAGCAGGGAGCCTGCGGGGGGCAGGAGGTGCTGGCTCTGAGAGGCAGGAGCGGGGGCTGCCAGCCCTGGCCTACGTGCTCATACATGCCCTAAATTCGCAACTCCTACCTGAAGTCATGCATTTTTCTGGATATCCCTCTTGACATTTTGCCATGAGGGAACATGTCAGTTGAAAAGCCAGGCCAGATTTCACCTCTCCTTGCGTGTGCGCCATCCCTGGTGCCTGGTCCAGATAAGAGGGAGAGACCAGGTGTTGTTTTCCAACATCCTCTCCAGTTGGGTCAAGCCCTTTTGAGAGCTGTATGTCTCCTCCTCAGAAGAGCATTGCTAGCCCGGCACAACCCATTCTGAGAGCCAAACTTGTAACTGGTCATAAGCCAAATCCTCAGGAATATTTGGACTGGCATCTGCTGTTCCTTTGAGGTATCTATGTCCAGGAGCTGTACCTGCATGCTCCTCCTGCAGATGGACAACCCCTTGCAAATCTGTGTTTTAAATATTAGCTCTGAACGTACTGAGAAAATCAACAATATAAATCTCTTAAGGTTTGATTTAGGACTAACGTAAGGTGTAAACTGAAAACAAGTCATTCAAACAGTTCTGTCTTTATGGATACTTGTGTTTCAGGTTGAGCGACTTCAGTCTAGCTCAGGTCAAGTGAGAGCAGACTTCTGTTGAATCAAAATCAGCTGCTCTTTAGAAAAAGAGTGTGTTCCCACAGCTTTTTCTGACACTTTAAATACAGCAGCTTAACAGTAAGCTAAGCAATGCCATATATTCAAGCTTGCTAAGTGGGCTTAAATGGCAATAAGATTCCCTTCACTGTGTCATGAGCTGGACAGTCATTAAAGGCCTGGCTTTGCTTTCTGTTTACAACCTAAACCACCTATAGCATTTCAGTTGCTAAAATTGGATGTAGCTTCAAAGAGGATACTGTTAATGAGCTGAGCAGCTGTGTGGTGTATTTCTTGTAGCTCAGATATTTCTGCAGATACACAGGTATTTGGAACACCCGGTCTGTCCTGACTAAAATGCAGGCTTACCCTGAAATCGCAGATGTAGCACAGCTGGATTGCTGGGGCATGTGTGAGGTTGCACCTTTGACTTGCCTGCCTTCTGGAGATGGGCGCAAATGCCTTTATGGCAGCTATATGTGGGGTTGAGGGTGGTGTCGTCGTTGTCCCCCCCCATTTCATGCAGCCTTTTATAAAAACAAACTATTGTATCTTTACTGTTAAATTGACTTAGGTTGGGGTTTGTCACATGGTTTGACCTATGCCTTAACCTCCCCAAAGGCCGGAGAGGTTTCTATTTTAGGTTTTATATGCAGCCCAACACAGAAGCTAATTACAGAAAGGTGAGCCATGACCAAGGTTTGCTGGCCATCTGATAAGAGCACTGCCATTATTGGTCATTTATGGGCAGTGTGATTATACAGATAGTCCTCAGGTATCATTGTTAAACACACAAAAAGGACTGGTCCATGTCCAAAAATGCTTGCAAAGCTAACTGAGAAAATGAGGCAGCAGAAGGAAGGGTTGTTTTCTCCATTTACGCATAGGAGCATTGCATCCTAGGCAGATTTAATAAAACAGCAGAAAGCACATAGAAGATTGTTCCATAGCTGTATACTGGTGTTTTAACCTCAAAAGGTCATTCTTCTTGTCCGTGTGCAGTTCAATGAAGTAATGTCCAGTGCGGCCATTGCTCATAGCTCATGGGAGCATCTGGTCAGACACAGGAGAGGCAGTCTGTACACTGTAGATGGCCTTTGCGAAGCTCCACTTCAGTGTCGTTCTCCAACCACGGAGCTGATCTGTGGGCTGAATTTTGTAGTTCAGCAGCCTGCCTTCAATGAAGGTCTCAAGATTTTTTTCCTTTTCCAAACGATGAAGAAAACATCTGGTAATTTGAGACTCAGTCTTTGGGAAAGAGAGAGAGGAGCAGCTCCTTCGCTCACCGTGGTATCACTGTTATCTGTTTAGATACCATTAACTTGTCCTTTGAAGGTAGTAGATGAGGTTGCCAACAACAATTAAAGAACAATTTTTTTTTGAAAGTGTTGGGTTTCCCAGGCCCTTCTCAGATCAGGAAATGAGATTAAAATCAGTTGCTGAAAAGCTACTGTGTTTATTTGAATACAGCAGAGCATGGCAGCTCGGGCCACCTCATTAAGGAGGGTATTATAAGCAGCCTGCTATTGTGTTTCCAGCTTGATAAAACGCGTTGTCTGACAGCAAGCTCAGCGCAGCTCTGACGATATACTCTGGCACATATTTTCTGCCTCAGTGGTTCCGCTCAGTAGGATAGCCAGCCTCTGCCTTTCTGTTTGACGTTTTTCCTAATAATTACTTGAAAAATCATCCACTTCTATTTAAAAATTGCTACATGAAGTACTAGTCCGTCTTTGCTTCATGACAGCAAGAGGCCAATGAAGTAACGGGTGTTCAACCACATGAAGCTAACTTCATAAAGCATTGCCCAGGGTGCACTGCAGGATGACTTGAAATAATTAGCCTCTGGAGGTTGGAAACCTATGCTGTAAATCCCAGTGCTCGGAGTGAGGATAGTTTTTTATCACTGTCCTTGACAGAAAAATTGTAACATCACGGCTTACTCCGTCTTTGACATAATAAACTTATAGTGATGCTTTTCTGAATCCTGTACTTACACCTCCATTTGCCTTTCCCCTCTCGCAACCTTTTCTCACGGGTTAGTTGTCGTGCCGTAGGAAGTTTCGTTTGGGCCTTAAACCATCACGTAGACATGTAATAGCTTTCAGGCGTCTGGCTTCCAGTGAGACTCAGGCCCTCTCTGAATTAGACAAATTTCCACTGATGCAATCGCTGTGACCTTATAGAGTGGCGAGATCTGTACGTAAATGAACGGCACTGAGGAGAAGCTCATCCACGCTGGCGCCGTTTATCGGTGAAGGACGCCAGCACTGGGGACTTGCACTTCTGTACGTACAGAGTGGTTTCGTCAGCACGGACCTCTTGGATGTTGTTAGCACCTTGGTGTTTAACGCTGAAATTCAGAATGGAATGTGCCTGCACAGATACTTGGGTAAATTGTCGTGTATATCAGGAGTGTCTTGTAAATGATAATGAACAGATGCCTTGTACGTACTACACAATAAGCCACTTGAAGTTGTCACCAGTTGTTTACAGATGTTATTAATATTAATAATTTACCACTCATTTCCATATGAAACCACATTAGGCTTGTCTACACTGCATCCAGTTACCTGCCGGAGCTGGGAAGCCGTGGCAGCGTGCCCGAGCTAACACGTCCTGCTAAGAAAATGCTGCCTTTGTTCATGCCTCAGCAGCAGGAGCGGGGCTGTATGGATGTAGCAGGGCAGTTGCTGTTCGCTTGTGTCCCCGTACACAGCACAATGAACTGCAGTGATTAGTCAAGCACCTGCTCCAGGGACTATTTTAAATGTTATGCAGAGCTGAATGTCTGCTCAACAAGGGGCAGTTGTTTGGTGGTGAAGGTGCTCTTCAGATATGGGAGAGGACGTTCAAAGCAGCCCCAGGGATCTTTCCTTTGCAGAAGACTTTAAAGGCACCAGGTCCATCTTGTTAGGGAACTGGGAGAAAAAATGAATCATAACAATTTGCCTGGCTTTGGAAATCTGAAGTTTAATCTCCTCTAATTTAGCAAAGTTGACATCTTGGCGTTCTGCACACGTGGAAAACAGGAGTTTAAGTCAGAAGGTGAGATTTTCTAAAGCTTTCAGCATTGACCTGCATCTTCTCCCAGGGAATTTAATGGCAATGTGCCTGCTAACGTCTATAGAAGATGCAGGCCAATGCCAAACATGTAAAAAGCTATGCGAAATGTTCCTTTCACTCCTCTGCTTGCAGCGAGGGGAGGTCTCTGACGGAGAGGTGACCCTGCAGGACCAGGGAGCGCAGCGCCCAGCTCTGGTTCCGTGTGTCCTGCTGGGGTGTCTGCGCTGCACAGAAAGATCTCCTGGTGTAATCTCAAGCCCAAAATGGAGGCTCCCGGATCTGTTTCTTCAGGGTGTGCTGAAGTCACATCCTCAACGATTACTGCATTTAAATCCAACTTTGTGTGGTTTAATATACAACACGCTCTGTTGAGGCTGGGTACAATTATCAGTATTTATTCCCAGAAGCCTGGGGAGCTTTTTGTCTAAAGACAAAGCAACAAAAGTTCCATGGTATGCAAAATGCAGACCATTGTATTGCAAGTGAAATATTTAGATAGGAATCATTACTGAGTCCTTTTACAGCAACCTTGCCAGAGAAAGAGAGAGAGAGGGCTGGGAAAGAAAACACAAAGGAGGTAATAATATCTGATTAGCCAAGCAGCTGGAGAACTGATGGGGAATTGGGAAGCCTATCAAGGCATCGTGACTTTCTGTGTGAGTGACATTCTGCAGCAGGAAGCGGCTACCAACTGAGGAACTGCTCTTGAATATTACCCTTAGGACTTGTCTTTTATTGGTAGCCTCGCAGTAGCCTTTGCTGGAGTTCTGTGTTCCTGAGAATTCAGTGACTTGTCTGCAAGGCTTAATTGACAACTCTCGTCACAGAACCAGCTGGGTCAGATTCATCCCGAGCGCAGCGCCAGGGAAGTCAGCGGCCCTGCACGGTGGATGGGTATTTTGCAGCTGTCCTCTGTCATTCTGTGTCTTTTCAAGGCTGAGACTGTTGCAATGACCTGAATAATGTCAGCCATGTATGCATTCTGGGAATTAATATAGTAGTGTTTTTTGGACACAGTGCCCAGTTTAACATTATGCCTGTGATACCTAGCTGTCTTCTTGTTCACACCAGTGCAATGTTGTAATTTTGGTCAGAATCACTAATAATGTGAAGCAGCATACCAGAGAGAAGACGCAATCCCATTATTTTTTAGGATTTTCTTGAGATACGGTGAAATGCAGTAAGAAGCCTTTGGTACTCTGTCATTGGAGGAGGCTGGAAGGAGACTTGCCCATACCTTGTTGACTGTAGCTGCTTCTCTATATTTCTCCTGTTATAATATCATCCTTCAGCATTCTGATGTTTGTGGGTGCCTTCCCCCCCCCCCCACTCCTTGGGGTTTAATTTGGATGTCAGGGTTCATTTTGCCTTCCTTAGAGCACCTCCATACTGGCAGTTGGGATGCTGAGCAGTGGTCTGGTCCTTCCTCAAATCGATGGTGATGTTTCCCTTAACTGGAACAGGGGCAAGACGACACTGCTTTGTCAAGGCTGTAGCCCAGCAAAGATGTTATCCAGGTGGGTTTGCCCATTAACTTCCATAGTGTTGTGCTCCTTCTTCAGAAAGAGTTCCTCATTGAACTAATAAAGCCATATTTTTCTCAGATTTGAGCATAGAAGAATCCAGCTCTTTCAAGAGAGAAAAATAAGGGAATTTTTTTTACTGTGTGCCTTAGGACCTGGAAATATGGACATGAACTTGATGTACCGACAGTGAGATTACATTCTAGCTCTTCTTATTTTAATTTCTAAAATCTGTGAAACATCATAGATTTATACTCCCAGATTTTCCTCTTGCAGGTAGGATCTAGTTTAGAGCATGATACACAATATGTGAGCTGTAAGAAATAGGACTTCAGCTTCCCGGAGCTGGCAGAATTGGGTATACCAGCTTAATCTGAATCTACCTCCCACAGAGAGGACGTAGGAAGGAAATGAAAAGTATATGTAAAGTTTTGTGTATTTATTACTTTTTAAAAATATTTTTCATGGGTAAAATCTGTCTTTAATGACGCATTGAAAGTGTGGTGCTAAGAAGTACTGCATAGCTAATGCACTGTTTTGTTTTTGTTTATTCTGCAGAAATGATGGAATTTCATTTTTTAGTAAAATTACCAGTGCTCCTTTATTATTCACAGGTCTTAAAATGCATGACAGGCTGAACTGCTAAGTCCTCAAGGGTTTTAATACCAGCTTCCTTGCGAATCTAAACTGGTTTTCCAGCCCACAACTTGGTGGGCCACAGGGGTTTTTACTGTAGCGTAATACATATTTAAAGCTTCTTATGGATGGCTACGTCTGCAAATAAGCTCAGAAAGTAGAAGAGGAAATGCATTGCGTTATCTGGAGTTGAGCAGGGAGAAGATTATCATAGGAGAAACCTGAACAAGAGGTGTGACAGTTTAACAGACTGAGGTGCTGACTCGCAGTATGGAACAGACACAGGCAATTTCTAAAGGCTGACGGAGTTAAGAGTCCAGCCTTCGCTCATCATTATGAGTAAAGAAACTTCTGGCTCTCTTGCTTGCTTTTTATGAATAGCAAAGTTGGAAAATAGCAAGTAGTAAAGGACCGTGTATATTTAATTCGTGTGTATCGTTAGGGTTTATTTTGTTTGCTCTTTTATTTCTCCCGTGAATGCTTTAAGGAAATAAATGCAGTGCATTAGCCTGGATTCAGCTGGGCAATGAATGTCTTAGTATGTGTAATGTGCAACTCTAAGACAGGGACTGTCTTTTTATTTTAGACATCCAGAGCCTAAGTTCATAACTAAGGCTTTTAGGCAACGTAATGACATAAAAGCCTGATACCTGAATTTCACAATGATAGGGGTTTTTTAAGGAAATTTATAGGCTTACAGTCTATATGCAAGGCTGGCATAAGGGAAATTTGGGGTTCCGTCAGGCTGTCTAATTGATCTCCTTGCCATTCTCACACTTTCTCTTAGCTTCCTGAGCCCACGTGACTTCCAGATTTGCTCTAAAATAAAGGAGATAAAAATCTGTCATTATATGATTTAAGCTCCCTTACTATATTCACTAAAACTAGTTGACAGATGAAAAGTCTTCCAGAAATGCAAGCGGACCCTACGTTAGAGCCACGCAGGCCTGCTCAGCGTCGTCTGCAGTATGTGCCCTTAGAACGCTGGCCGTATTTCTTGCGTATAATATTTATACTTCATTCAAAACTAGGGCAGTAAAAATGATTTAGTGAAATTCACGGCTTTTGAAAGATATTACCATACTAGAGTATGTGCTCGAAACTTTCTAAGGATATTTATACATGCATACATTTAAATAAGGATGGATTTGCCACTTAGTGCAACTTAACTAGTGCAACTTAACAAGTTACCGGGCAGGTCCTCCAGCCCTCCACGGCTCCTTGACTGCAGCGCTGGGAAGTGAACGCCGCAAAGGCGTGCTAGGATTGGAGATGATAGCCAGCTTGCCTGGGAGTCCTGAACCGAAACTGGCTTGATGTGAAGCAAAATGCCAGACGCTTCCACTGGTGCCCTCTTTGATCTGTCACCACGGCCGGTGCGTCATCAGCGTTTCATCTCAGTGCCGGTGGTGCAACACCGGCTCTGGCCCCACGCTCTCGGCAGGTGAAGATCAGCCAAATGAGCAGAGACGCGTGTTTTTGTGTGCGTGTGATGGGAATTGATGAGACACTAAAACGATCTTGTAGAATAACAGTCACGCTGTCCAGTGTTAAAACCTGCCTCGAGACCCAGTTACCTTCATTACTGTGTAATGTGGCCAGTTAAACATTAGGCAGCGTGGCACAAATACTTCATATACCTTGAAATTAACATTCTTTTAGATATTATTTTTCAAAGGCGTACCATTGTCTAGTGTGCTGCAGAGATGAATGGCAGAGAAACTCAAACTCAGAGACTTGGACATTTACGGCAGTTGGAAGGGGGGTGGGGAGAGAGCAGCACTTGCCAGCCACATGATATGCCGGGGCAATGCGATAGGGACATTGTATTCTCTGCAATCCTGGCTTAGGGAGAGGAATCCGGCTTCATGAACAAATCCCATAGTGGGAATGTTTCTTTCAACTCCACAGCTGACTTTGGCAGCCGTGAGCTTGTGGCAAGCTGCAGGGCCTCATTAACGCTGCTGCTGAGTCCAGAATAGGCGGCCTTGGGCTGCTGTAACCTTGCCACGGACGCGGGGTTGACCTCACGGTGTCCTGGACATCTGGGATGGGGAACCTGGCACCACCAAAGCATTTGTAATTGTCTGACACCAGCAGTGTAGAAGACATTGGGTGAGTGATTACTAATTAGAAAGATTTAATTTCATTTGGTCTTCAGTGAGACGTCGGAAGGAGTACAGCTCCATTGTCATTAGTTACACATTTTAAGAGCCTGATTATGCATTGCCTTATCTGTCTGATACCTAAGCTGCTGTTGTTCTTTGGGTGACTTTGGCCTGATCTCATCTGTTCCTGAGAGGTGCTGAGCTTTCCCCATTTCCCATGAATTCAAGAGCACGGTGTGGTGCTCGGATGCTGCCACGAGCCAGGTTGCTAATACTCTCCAGGGAGGCCCAGCCAGCAATTTAGAGCTGCTGTATCTGTAGCCTGGTCAAAAGCAAGATGTATTCGAAAGCCCAGGAGTAAAGCTAATGCTGTGGTACTTTTGCCCTAGGCAGGTGCACAAAGAATCAGAAGTTTTTTGCTGAGTGTTTATTCCTCCAGCCCAATTTTGCAGATGCAGGTAAACTGAATCCTTCCTTTCATCTGTTTGTCCAAACAGGGCCCACTAAAGAGCTGCCTGGTGTTTTACAAAATGCCAGTGTAATTCCAAATCTACTGCAGACATGCTGTATCCTCTCAGGAGAGCTTTATCTAGTGTTTTAATGTTGCTTTTCACCCAAGTGTGATGCATTTGACATGTATAAAATACATGTAAAAGTTTATCACTATATTCATGCACAGCACGCAGATGCATACAGACACAGACCAAAACCAACCGCATCTCCACCGTAGCCTGCTGGAAGTTGTTGAACTCTTATAGAAAATCAGTCACGGCTCTGCAATTTCATGCTTTATCATTTTTGTTACATGTATGAGGGAAATTATAAACCTTGTAATTTCTCCCTTACTATATAAAAAGCTTCAGATAACATCAAGATATGGAAGTCATACAAAATAAGATGCCTCGATACATTAATGAACAAGATCTAACATAAGCACTGTACACCTCAATGGCAGGAAAAGGAAAAGAGAAAAATGCAACCTTGAACGGTAGGATTAAATAAACCTGTTTGGGGGGAAAAACAGAAAAAAAAATCTTATGAGGAAGAGGGCTTGGACAGGTGAGGCAAAGCAAAACTTGCTGTAAATATGTAAGACCTCATTCCCACCTTACTTTGAAATATATGAAGAGTACTAGGTGGTTTGTGGCCGTGTGATTCCTGCTTTCAGACACCTGCAGAACAGTGTGCCGGGGCTGCGATCTGACCCAACCAGAGAGTCTGCGCGTCCCCGTCCCCACTGCCAGCATCGCTGGCCCCCGGAGTGTCCTGTCCCACCAGACAAAATCCAGCCCTGCTCTTGCATCCATCCCATTTGGAAACATGGGTTTACTTTTCCAGTCCTCCTGTTGGACATCTCAGCCTAATATAGGAATATTTAAGTGTGTTGAACATCTGGCCTATAGCACTGTAGGGAGTTCAGCTAGACCTGTACAGCCATGTCCTCCTTCCGAAGCTATGAATGCGATGATGCTCCAAAGGGCAGGTGCGTGGGGCGGGGTGGGATGCTCCTTTGCTGTCTGTGGATTCTGCTTTATCCCCTCTCTCAAAATGTAATGCCAGTATTTGAAGACCAATCTTTTAAAACTGGCATCTAATTCAGTTTTATCTGCATAAATTAAATCACCAGATCAAAGCCACTGAGCAAATGAGGACATATATTTGGCTCTTTAAAGCATGGATTATACTTTATTGGTTCTTTAAAGTATGGCAGTGTTAGAGGTACCTGTCATTTCTGTTTAGTATAGAAAAAACTTAGCGTTAGACTGGGGCCAGGGTGTTTAACGTCTCAGTGAGTTGAAATAAGTCTGGGCCCAAGAGCCTGCCTCCGAGCTGCAAGCTTTAAGTACTTGACTTAAAGAAATGATGTAATGACAAGAAAAAATAAAGATCAACACTCCGTGGTTTCCTGGTCCTCCCCATTCTGAAAGCCAGGACGTTGAGTTGGATGCCATTAGCGAGGCAATGGGCCAGATAAAGATATGGGAGAATTCCCAAACATGTATTTTCCAACCTTTGCTCTGCTGTATTTGTACCTCCGCAAATGGGTGTAATTACCTCCCGAGGCACATTCAAAGAAATCCTTCTTAAGCCGTATAATTCAGGTGGCAGGTGGCGAGCGGGCGCGGCGCCGGCCGCTCCCCGGCGGGCCGAGGACTCGCCCGGTGCCGGGTCGCACCCTCGCCGCGAGCTGCAGCCTCAGGAGGCGAGCGGCGGCGCTGCCTGCGCCCGCTGGGACGGTGGGCTCTCCTGCGCGCGGGCGGGGGCGGCTCAATGCACGCGATAAAAACAGGGGAGCAGAAAGTCTTGGGGGAACGGGGAGGGTTTGGGTAGGTGTGAGGTGAAGTCAGCCGGAGGCTCGGCTGGCGCCGCGTTGTGCAGCTCATCCTGCCCTCCGTCTGTTTTAGTTTGGCTTTCAGTTCCACGAGCCGTTATACGTGTGCTTAACACAAAATGTTTTGCCGGTTATGTGGCAAGACTTTTTCTGTGCTTAAATTCAACATACGTGTGTTTAGCACAAGGCCTATAGATTCGTTTCAGCTGCAGTTTTTTTTTTTAAAAGTAGTGTCTAAAACTTATCTGTCTACCTGTGGCAGTTGAATTTGTCAGCTCTAACTTCACCTTTAATTGGCAAAGTTTTCCTTTACAGCCGCATTTTAAAAAGCCATGTCATCTATTCCTAAAGCATCTTACCCTGTTTATATTTCTGGCTCTTTCTGAATGTCATTCCCTGCGCCAGGCTAATTGCCGAGAAGCAAATTGATGCTTCCTCCCATAAAACCAAATTATTGACATGGGCAGTGTTAAACGCACGTTATCGCACGCGGGGTGCTAGAATGCGGAGGAAGGAAAGATGTTTTCAAATACCTGCAATATCTCCTAAAAATCTTACGGATGGTGGAGGAGTGGGGAAAGAGACAAAGGAAAGAGAGATTGTAATTGATTAGCTTTTGCCCTCTGGGTCTAACCTGGGAGTAAAGCCGAGGATACATCATCAGGCCGTACAAGAATCATCACGTCCCCAGTTTTACTCATCTGCAGAATTGCATTGGTGTGCTGAAAACCATACATGCAGCAAAGCTTATTCTGTGAAGGCTCAACTGCCAAAAATAAACCTCATTGGGATTCCTGAGATGGCTGCTGTCAAGGAAAGTCAAATTTGGAGCTTTAAGCATGCGAACAGTGTCATTTTAAAAAGTCTGTTCACCAAGGAGATAAATAGGGATTAGCCTCACAAGCTGCTTTAACTCCGCTACATCCTAGCGTGTGCGAGGGAGGGAAGGTAAGAGGCACCGGTGACAGGAGAGTGTGTCGGGGTTTGGCCCGGTGACCAAATCCCAGCCAGCGCTGCTGCGGGAGCGAGCGGGGACGCCGTGCCCCGGCAAAGGACCGCTGTCCCAGTGCGTGGGCTGGCTGTGGTTGTCTGGATCACGCTGGGGTTGGGCCTTGCCCAGTGTGGCCTCCTGAGCCGCTTCCCTGAGTCTGACTGCGCGCAGGTTTCCCGAGGGGCACGCTTGGAGTGAGCAGCTGTGCCAGGCTGGGTTGAAGCATTCTCAGCCCCGCGGGTTTTGTGCCGTAGCCACGTTACTGCCTGTAGCAGGCTGAGAACTAGGAACTACCTTGTGCCTGTTATCATAAGCCAGCCGAAAAGGCAAAACCAAACCAACCAGCCCTGAAAATTATGATATAACATATCTCTTCCAGGACAGCATTAATCTTTCCATTTCTTTTAAGTACTGTCAGTTAAAAAAAAACCTCTCTCTTTGTAGGTACTTTGTCATACTGAACATGCAGATACCTGTTTATGGTAATTCCTTTCACTGTACTTTTCTCTAAGTTTCATTTATGGGTGTGAACCATGAATTTTTGGTACAGCTTTTGGATAAACTCTTTGAGCTTGGAAGAGCTCTCCCTGACAATGCTTCAACAGAGGTACTAAATCAACAGCAGCCTTTTGCCACTGCAAACAATTGCCAGGTACATCCTGAAAGCAGTTCCTTCCTCTTGTACGGTTCCAACAACATCATTAAAAAAAAAAAATCTTGTCCTTTGTACTTCCTCCCCCCTCCATACATGCACATATCTTGTAGTAAATTCATTTTTCAGTCCTGACTTTGTGCAAACACAATGTTGTGCTGCAAGCATTAAAAGGCAATTTAGTACTCAAAGGATTAAAAGCTCATGTTAAATTGAAGACTACACTTGGCATAAACATTAAAAATTGACAGAACACCCTACACATTAACTGCACCAGGGCTCCATAATTAGCATTTAAAAGTAAAACATCATTTCCTTACTGTTTCCTACTTACTCATTTATAATGCATTTATTATAATATGGATGAGAATATGAGGTTTTCCACTATTGTCAGTTAGTAAATAAAAAAAAAACTACTCCTGCTAGAAACATGGGCCTATACAGAAGGAATCGGGGATGAATGGTTTGTTAGTCCAAATCTCAAATGCATGATGAATCAGCAGTGACTAACTAACCTCATTCTAGGCCTAATTCTCTTACATGAGCATCCACAGAGAAAGCTCAGGGCTCGGCAGTGTTGGGTTTCATTGTCTAGCATCAGCACAGGGAACACAGGATAAACTCTACTTGTCGGGATTTTGATGTATTGTGTTGGTTCTAGTCTTGTGCAATGTGGGAAAACAGATATATAGTTCATCCTGTAATGTGGAAAATTTGTTGCAGATTGAAATTTGAATGCAAAAGAAAAAGAATGAGAAAGCAAATCTCATTAGGGAAGCGGAAAAGAGAGACTATCAAACGTTAAAGGGATAGTACTTCATTGACTTGTTTTATTTTTGGATGTGAGAGTGTTTTGTTCATGCATACTAATGCAGAACATTTTTGTCATTAAAAATGGAAGGTAAGATGGCCAAGTGCTACTTCTGCTGGGTTCCAGTATACTTCTGTGTTTGATGTAAATCATGGCCTGTGTCTGCACTGACATGGCATTGCCTATATTACATCTGGCTCGAGGCATTCTTCCCATTCCGCATCCCCTAAAACCACGTCCCTGCACTTCCAGCAAATCTATCAGCCTTCAGCCAAACCTCTTCTTTCAACAGATCCATAGCTCTTGACACACTGGGAGAATTTTAATTAGGCTGCCTAGGTCATTCTGGGTGTCATTTGATCAAGATTACAATTTGGCAAAAAAAGCGTCTCCACGTCCAGACCTGGGTCAGTGAGCAAAGGTTCTTTTTCTCCAGCACAAAAGGAGATATTCACTCCGCTGGTCAAGGCAACCACCTTCAGTTGTAGCCGGCTCCCGCGAGTGCCACATATTGGATCAAACCCTGGCCCACCTGCGCGGGCTGGGTTTGCAGATGCCCCACGTTCAAAGCAGTGAGGACGGAGCTGGCCACACCACTTCTGTGAAAGCCCACCCCTTTTTGTTCAGATCCAGAAATGTGGCAACATGCAAATAATCTCAAAAAAAGCTTCACCGGCACCTCTGCGCAGCTTGCTGACATGATAAACTTCTTTTTGTTCCCGCTCTGAAACCTCACATCGTCTCCTGCATCGGCCAGGGTCACTGCTGTGTGGAAGACAAGACCACGTTTTGTTCAGCCTCTGTGAAATGCAATTAGAAGCCCCTCCACAGCCAGCAGGAGCTTGAGTTAAAAGGAGAGAAGGGGAAAAAAGGGACCTCCTCGCTGTCCAGCAGTGTGTTGACTTTGAAGTCCTGGGCCATCTTTTGTCGTCCCCCCCCCCGAGGGCCTTTAATCAGGACCTTTGCCTTGTCATTCGGGGCGAGGGGGGGGAACCTGGCACAGTTGGTGGGGTTGTCCCTGTGTGCGCTGGGAAGAAAAGTCTTTGTCAGAAATTTCCACTGACCCAAGCACTTTGTTTCTTTGTCTCTCCCAGACGACTGTTTGAACTAAAAAGAAGACGAAAACTCTCGTATGTGCTAACAGTATTTTAATAGGGAGCCCCGGTGACTTCTTGCGAGCTTTCCTGCCAGGTCCAAGGCAGAGATGAGGCTTTTGGTCTGAAGGCCTCTTAAAATAAAGCCAGCTCAGGCAGCTTTTTATAGCCTTCTCCTCTGCGTACCTCCTGGGTGATACAAAGAGGCTCACGCCATAAGATTGCAACATGCTGCTAAGTAGAAAGACTTAATTATCATATTATGTGTAATATGCTATAGACAGAGAAGCTTAACTTGGTAATGATTAACAGCTTATTTTTTTGTTGTTTGCATAGTAGCAATTTATAAATCAGCTAAAATTTCTTAATAAATAGCCATAAACCCCGAGCATCACACACGTTGCATAAATTTTGCAAAACATGGAAGCACTAATGTAGAAAGACCTGAATCTGGCCTTAGTGCTGGGAACTGCATCGCAGCCCCAGCCTTGCCAGTGATGTACTGCACAGCCCCAGGGCAGCCGCTCGCCTCCTTGTTGCCAGAATGGAGATGACACAGGGCTAAGCTGGAATGATTTATGCTCTGTTTTCTGTAGCATTTTACAGATGAACAAAATGCTCCACTGAAATGCCGAGAATTATATTTAAATTCAGGTTGCCAGTGTTTTACTCATGACAAATCTACTTGAGCTACTTTTGAAAGAAATTTTTATGTATCTGTTACAATCTCACTTTGCTATTGAAATATGTACAGCTGGACTCATAACTATGACTTTTATTCCTTAGGTAGAGGCATAAAATAGTACTCAGTGCTTTTTAAATGATATAAAATATTTCTAAAATAACTCTTCCATCCCAGTTAAACAAACATTATCTCCTTAGCCATTTTTCCGTTCACATTTTGATATGCTGCAGCTTTTTCCCTACATTAAATCAGTTCCTCTTCAGAAAAAGTGGATTATTAAAAAAGGGGGGGGGGGGAAGAAAAGATTTTATAGGAACAAATAGATTAATAACTAACCATGATAAGATCTGGCAGCCTTTCTTAGAGGTGTGTGTGGAGTAGAACATGTAGCTGTATTATCAAAACAGGTTAAAGTTTTATCGTGACTTTCATGTATTATATTAGATTCTCAAAGCACATCTCCTCCAGTAATGCCTGGAATAACCCAGACTGGATACAGATCAACTGATTAACTGAATCTGAGGAACAATAGCTCAGCTTTGGTATCAATTTTATTCTTTCGGCTTCCTTTCCATGACCTTCCTATCATTAATTTTTATTTGTATTTGTCCCTTTCTTCTTGTAAATTCACGCATTTATTTTGAAGTGAACGCCAGGCCTTCATCCTTGCAGATCATTCATGTGTTCCATCCCATTTATGAAACATTACATTACAGCAGAAAATAAACCTGCCTGCTCCCTCTGACACAATAACAGCACACACAGCATTGCATGCAACCTGACTGACACGTTAATTAATAATAGGGGACTTTCCATACTTTATCCTGAAACTCTGCAGTCCTGGCTCTCCTAGGTTAGCTGGGTATTTCTAACTTTCTTTGCTCTCTCAGTAACTGTGGTTCAACCTTGCAAAGGCTCTCTCCCTAATCCCGTGAAATGTATGAAATGGTGCTTAAGTCCGAATGCCAGAACAGCCCCGTTAGCTTCAAAAGGACTTCTTTTTGCTTAAAGTTAAGCAGATATTTAAGTGCTTTGCTAACTTAGGGTCAAAGTGTTCACACCTTGTTGGACTATGTCTTATCTACCTCCTCATGAAAGATACAGCAGAACTTTTGGCATGTCTTTATCAAGCAGAGAGGTGCAGCCAGTTGACTTTATACGACAGCTGAAAGTGAAGGAGATCAAGGGAGCTTGAGAGACAAAGAAGTTAGGTTTTGTTAGAATCTTAAATGAAAGAGAAATAGTGTTTTGAGAGCTAGTAAAAATTGTTTCTTGTGTTAGAAGGATTTTATTTTCAGAGGACTTTAGATGAAGACTTTTTGAGAGATTTGGATGTGTGGATGGAGGCTGGACTAGAGCAGAATCCGTCTGCTTATTTTATTGCCGACCTTTTTGTTGTGAGTGCCGTGACCTTCCACAGCACTTTGAGCATAGACCTCTGCAATCCCAGGTGAAGATGCACAGACGAAGAATTGGGAGCCTTGAAGAAAGTATTAGCGAGGCTCTCATATAATTTTGGCAAGCAGGTTAGAACCAGCAAGGCGCCTGGTAGGCTTAATACCGAGTGAAACTAGAGAGCAAATTTACAAGAGGTCAACTTTGTGACATGAATCGGGCTCCAATAGCTCCAAACTGACAGCCAGGGAGAAATTTTCTTTTTTGGCTACAACATTAGCTTGATTAGTTCTCACAATACAAATTAAAAGGTCATTTCCTTTATACTTCTGTTAATGATCATATGAAAAAACTATTTGTTTTAAACACAACATTGTGTCTGTGCTTTCTCTCTCTCGTGCTGTAAGGTCAGCGCGTGTGCATGATGGACCCTTTCATTCCATAGCAGAAGGCTGTAAGGTCCTGGATGAGGTTCTGCTCTCACCAGAGGATCGAATAGTAGGCAAAACTGGGCAGCATTCAGTTTGTGGCACTACCTGTATTTGTTGTGTTTCATGTTCCTCCCCGAGGAGTGGGAAATAACCACGTCCTTTGTCTCCTGTTCATTGTCCTGCCCGTTGGGTTGCAAGGAATCTCTCCTCCCACATGGCTGTGCTGTACCTCGTGCCATGAGACACCTATCAAAAGGCTTTTCCGGAGCCCAAACAGTCGAGTGGGTGGGTGCAGGGCAGATGTGCCAACGCCGGTGGCCTGTGGCCCACCAGGGTAATGGCCAAGGTGTGTTTCTGGAGGTCTCAAGAGGTGGAAGAGAGGTAAGTGTTGTCCCTCAGGTGATGGTGGCCCCTGCCGCAGGGACAGAGCTAGAGTGTCCCAAGGAGGGCTGGTGGTTGATGCGAATTTTAGGCAGTTTTCTCTTATTTGATGGCCATATCAGCAACCCCAGCTGTGAGCTGGGAAGTCCTTTCCCTGCAGAGTCAGAGGTCTGGACAGTGAACTGCCCAGGTCCCCCCCTGCAGGTTTCCTCATAGTAGGAGACTTTTTCTGTCTATGTCTTCTTTTCTATATCCTGAAGCTCAGATGCAACGAGAAAATCCTTTTTTTTTTTTAATAAAAAAGCCAGCATAAATGTAAACTATGCGAGTGTCAGGTTTACATTTATCCTTATAAGGCACATCAGCAGTAGATATGTGTTTCTGCTAGGCTTATTTATTAAAGAGTTCTGCACGGCAAAGGAAATATCTCCAGTGTTATTTTCAGGCTCAGTGAACTCCAGAATGTATCTGTGAGCTTTCCAGTTACGATGACATCAGTGTGGAAACGCGAGGAAGGGGACTCAACAACAGCAGGCAGCTTTCCTGCCACTGCTAATTTACTGTCTTTCTGAGAACCAGATCCTAAACACTTGAAGTATTAACATCATTTCAGCTCTTAAGTAAAACTAAAGCAGTCTTTTCATCTTTCCATTGAGTGGCGGGCTCCTTAAGTAGATCACAAGCTTTATGCTGCTTTGTCTGAGTGAGGAGGAAAACTTTAATTGTTCCCATCTTCCAGTGCAGGTATTGATTAATAAAATGTATTAGCAAAGATCTTGGCCTACTTTTTGCACCATCAAACAAGTACTTAATGACTGTATTACTATGAAAATGGCATCGCTTTAAAGCATTGAATTTGATCCCCTTTGTACTTCGCTTTCATTTGATTTTTTTTTCCCCTATCCCATTATGAACAATAAAGTTTCTCCTCTAATATTATACAGCGGAAGGGAAAGCAGGCGGTGAGTAGCTCTTAGTTGAGGGTACAAACTCGGCCAAGCTGGGAGCTGCGGTGCCTGGGACGTCCCCAGGCAGAAGGATGTGCTGCCAGCTGGGGAGGCTCTCTGCAAGTGCAGACCGGTCAGCGAGCACATGTTAGATGGTGAATCTGTATAATTTCCTCTAATATAGCATTTGGTGGGTAGGAATATTAACATGACTCACATGCTAAGAGGGAGAAGGCGTGTTTATGAGGAACATAACTAATAGGTCTGTGTAAGGTAAAGAACATCGCCTCCCACCTCATTTAATCGTCTTTCCTCCTTTGGGTCCCATTTGTAGAATCTCACTTATTTTACACCCCTTTGCAGCCTCGTAGCTACATACCAGCCTACCTCCTCCCACCCCACAGCCCTCTGCTCACCGATGTATATCACACCTCATGCATAAAGTGCCCGTATTTCGCACGCCTGCTGAATGGCAAACACCATGTGAGTTGCACCGATTTACCACTTTTTGTCGGGGCTCCATAATGCTCTCAGTTTTTAAATACATCATCTTGTATTATAGCTGGGAGTTCCTGGAAATCCTACCTTTTCTTAGCCTCAAAATGGAACTTGACTCGGACTTGAGAAGTCTCTCCAGTTTGCGCCTTGCCAGGCCACCACGTCGTGCCGAACACTTCTGCTTCAGAGCACTTTGAGCGTTAGTACAAAATTGTTAAGACCTGACAACAATTTGATGCTTTCAGTCGTGATGCTTTCATCAGACCTGTCTTTGCCCATACCTGCTGATGTGGTCCAGCCAGGCTGGCTGCCTAAGCCAAGCGGGGCTTATGGTAACCGGAATGACAAAGCATTTCTTGCTGCAAGAAAACCCGGTGTTATTGCAGAACACTTCATAATGTGTAAATTTGGAATTAGGGCTCAATGTTTTATAGTACCAGTACCAGGAAGTCCCACGTCTGTAACTAAAACATGCACCGTGGCGACAATAACACTTGGATTTTATGCAATGCTTTTATATCCAGTGCTGAAAATTGAGGTGCAGAGAAGTGAAATAAGAGCCCGACTGCCTTCCATGGCAGGCAAAACCTGGAACTATCCCCACAGCTGACTGCTAGTCCGTAACTGCTGGGCCACACTCATACCTTAAATAAAATGCGGTTTATTCCACCTTTGCAGACACCTAGGTCTGCCGCTGTGCTGCACAGAGTGGCTTGGGTGCCATGTTGGGGTGGGAGGAGTGGAGAAACACGGTTGCGTCGCTTAAAATAGCCAGGAAAGGACCCTTAGTCCTTTTCTTGCCTTGTTCCCTTCACATTCACAAATGTTCATCTCTGTCTCTCCTTTTTTTTTCCATCCTTCCTAGGGGCGATGACTGACACATTAATATATGTCTAGCTACGTGTCTTAGAAATCAAAAGGAAGGTGCTGTCAGAATCGCTTGTCAGAAAATGAGATTAGGCACACTTGTCATTTGCTGAGGATTGCAGTCTTTCAGAGATAAGGTTGCATTTAATGAGTGTAAAAAGCCTCCTTGTGAAAAAGGGGGTGGTGCAGGAGAGAGAGAATGATTATTTTTCTGGTGTCAGCTGAGTGCTTTATCATATAACTTGATACTGTGGCACCCTGGCAGGCACTGATAATGGCTGCTGGGGCTATTGCACCTCTTCAGTTGCTCTGCAGCTTCAAAAGTGATGACTTGTTACCTGCTTTTAAACTCTTCTTGGATGTCGAAACCCACTATCCTAAGGGAAAGAAGCAAAAGCGTGTACAGTGTGTTTTAAAGAAAGACCTGTGAAAACACACAGCATAAAGGGAATGTGCTAAATGTATAGCCACTTTCCCCAGCAAACTATAAAGAATACTCAGCGGGTTTCAGTGAAATATGGAACTTGTCTGACAAGTGAAGGATAACTAATGAGAAACAGAGCTGTATCCCTCTGAAACCAATTGTGTTTTGTTATGGAAAATATTTATCAAGCGTTTTTTTCATTTGTTGGTTCTCCTAACAGTGCCATAATAACTCCTTTTATGTATGTTATTCGGTTTCTCTTATATACATCTCGGTTATTTAAATCTGCAGCGGGGTGGGTTTTTTTTGGTTATCAATTGGATATTATCATACTGTACATGAATATTTTAGGTGAATGTTTCATTCATCAAAGTAATGGTCATTCTTTTGCCAAGTTAATGTCTTTGCACTGTTTAGAAGCTGGCTAAATGTACAGATTTATTGTTCATAATGTACTATCTAAATATGAGATGACAGTCAAAAATGGAATTTATCTGTTCAGCAGAAGAGACCCTACATTAGCTACATGTTTTTGCAATAGTTTTCCTTTACTTGGCATACCTCTTTTAAAATTATCCTTGGAAGAATAGATTTCTGTCGTATATTCCCTCCATCAAATGAGATGTGATTTTCATTATTTTGCTTGAACGTTAGAAAATGAAAGAAATTACTTGATTGGTTTATGGTGCTGATTCAGCATTTTCTGGGCTAAAAATGACCTGAAAGACAGAAGAGGATTACAGCACGCAATAATGGATGCTTTATTCAGTGATAAGAAAGTCTCTTCTTGTGACTGAGAAGAAGAGAATGAAAAATATTTCTCCCTTATTAGTTGATTCAGTACCCAGATATTGACAGACAAATTAATTTGAAATACTTTTTCAGTTGCAGAACCTGCTAGCAGGCAGAAATTAGGGGAAGATAATGGCCACAGCTTAAAAGTGGTGCGTTTATGAACTGTCCTCACAGGAGTGCTAGCGGACGGGGGAGAATTTATATTTTATCTTCTTACCCAGTGATAGGATCTTACAAATGTTCCCGATTAGACTGCGGCGCAGGGAGCAGCTCAGGAGCCCAGCAGGGTCTGCAGGAGCCCAGCTAACCCATGTTCCATCGTGCGTTTAATAGCTCACAATTCAAACCACAGGTGAAGAGAAAAAAATGCATGTGTTTTCTGATGGAAAAGTTATAGCCAGGAGTCGGTTTGGGGATTCTCACTCTTCATCACTGGCCGAGGGAAGGAAAGATGACTGTGGTGTTCACCTCAAAGGCTTCACACTACCTGGAGAAGGTTGGGGGAGGAATGGCTTCACACTTGTAGATTTCTCTTTAGTAGAGCGCAGGGGTTCAGAAAATTATTCCAACTCCTCTAGGCGTGCAGAACCGGGCTCAGTTCTGTCCTCGGAAGCAGCGGAGACCATTTTTTATGTATGTTTTATAGGTCCAGGCCCATAAGGGTAGGGAAGAGAGAGCAGTCCTATTGTTCCCTGAGCCCCACTTTTTATCTTTGTTTCCATTTGAAACCAAAATCATAAAACTGCCTGCAGAGCAGTTGCCTTGCTGTTCCTCTAAATGAGAATTCCAGCTTTTATGCTAATTCAGTTTCAGGTTTCTTTGAACCTGCAGTTTATGGGCCTCTGCTTAAAACTGCAATCTGTTCTGCATAAAAGAAGGGATTACAAAGAGTTTTAGTTTTGCAAATGCTGCAGAAAAATAAAAATAATAAAAAAGTTGCACTGTCATTAATACGCTCTCGCAAAAGTTTTCTGCTTTGTCAAATAAAAAGCTTTGCTTACCCTGAGAACTTACCCAGTGATGTTACATAGCCCAGTAGTTCTTCTTCCTTCTAAAAGGTGCGTTTACTTTTCGTACCACCTTTTCCCCCGCCTTACCGTAGCAGACAGCCCACGCGCGCTCTGCTAGAAGGGCCCTGACGAGAGCGTGGCTTCCCCCCGTGCCAGGGGCCGCCGGGCGCGCCAGGCGCTCACCCTCGGGGCTGGCGCCGCACGCGCCGCGTCCCGCTCCCGCCAAACCCAGGCCTCGCCACCATTCCCTCTTACTGACATCTGCTGCTACCTTTTTACGGCATAAACCAGCCGTGACTTTTGTCATTGTTTAGGTCACTCTCAAGAACAGGTCCTTTTCCTGAACCTCTTTAAGGCCTTCGAGTTTAAGTACTTTCTGGTTGGGACATTATGTGGTGGCTCGCTGTTCGAAGTCATAAAACTCCGCTGATAGCTCCATAAATTCTTTTCTTGGGGAAAAGAACCTGCATCTCCTATCCAGAAATGGATGAAATTATGTATGTTTTCAAAGCATTATACAGGGCTTTATAAGGCATTGTAATCACGCTCCAAACTCAGACACCACTGTGTCTTCTGGAAAGATTAGCAACTTAATGGAAACATAAATGTTTCCAGTCTTTCACAGAATACCAAAGAATTGGAATATCCAGTTTTCGCGTTGCCAGGAAAAAGCTGCAGAACCTTCCAGGTGAGGTGAGGTTTGCCATAAATAATTTAATCCAATATAATCTGCTGTAATTTCAATATTCATTTCCTCCTTGTGCCAGAGATGGGTAATTCTTCTTTGGAATTACTCCTTGACTTGGAAACAAATGTCTGCTTCTCTGCCTGCTGTCTAGGCGGCTTTAGGTCATTTTTATAAAATGGTTGGATCTGAAAACCTCTTTTGGAGAGTGAAAGATCTTGAAATCACTTTTGATCCAAGTTCAATGCACTTCATTTGGCTGTTGTTGTGGCAGAAACAAATGTCGACGCTGACGGAGACCACAGACAGATGAAAAAAATCCTGGCAAGGTCCCACGTAGATAAGAGACAGAAGGTTTCAAAAACCTATCCAGGCATATCCTAAAACACGGGAAAGTATTGCTGTCAAGAGAGGGGGAAGCTTGATCCAAAGGCCATTGAAATCATTAGGAGGTGGTGGTAGGCTGGGGTTTTTTTGTCCTTTGATTTAATTTGACTTTGGGTAAATTCCTAAACTCCAAACTTCTCCTTCGGAATTATGAAACACATTTCGTGCACGTATAATGTTCTAGGAGGAAAACAGAGGTCCTCTACTTATCTCTAAGGCATGAATAATGAACATAATGAGACCCACAGCCCTGCCAATAAACCTTAACAGCCCTAGGGAGATGAGTAGGTAAATGCATTTCTGATTTTGTGTATGCTGAGATTTCAGGTGTGGCGTGTGGTTAATGTTTGAAAAATCCAGTACAGACAAGCCTGTAGTTTCATCCAGGCTAAATTTATCAAATTAAAGTCTTGTGAGGAGTCTAGGCTTTAATTAGACCCGTTCTTACCATGCCGAGATGTAGAAAGCCTTGACCAAAGTGCTCATGGAATATATGAGCTGCCGCACCTTATATTGTGCGTTTAATGCCTTGTCCAGGCACAGTCTCGCCGTCTGCGCAGTCCCCGACTCCTCCCGTTGTTGTGCAGACAGCGCTCTGCCATTTTAATGCCTTTATTTATTTATTTTTGGTGGAGACCAAAAACTGCACTCAAGCCATCCATTTCCTTTGCCGCGCTCGTGAAGTAGCCGATCGACTGCGATGGCTTTTGGCCACTATCCACTGCTCATTCCAGAAGGCAGATGTGACGCCACCTCTGTGGGGTACCTGGAGGAGGAGATGGAAACCCCCTCTCGGGCAGCACATGATGGCTCTTTGCAATATATATTTATTAGGAGATGCAAAACCTGTGACATCTTAACAGCCAAAGTCCATGCTCAGGTGCGTTGTAGAAATCTAGGGATAAGCCTGCTAGGGTGGAGAGCTTTGAAGAACCCTTATTTCCATTGCTATAACCAGGATCTGAAGTTGGCCATGACTTCTTAATTTTCCGATGAAGGCGATGTGTCACAGTTTTACCGAAGTATCCCCTCTCCTGATCAGGCACATAGGGAAAGCACTGTAGCGTTTGCAGCCGTGGTCTGAATTTGGGGCTGTTGTGGACGTGTTTGTCTCCTGCTTATCGTTGTCATTCCTGCCACACATCTTCCTGTGTAGTTGTCTCAGTGGAAACCATCGCGGCCCGTGCAGCTGTACCTCAAATAAGAATTTTGGAAAAACCGCGATGTAATGCCGAGGAGGAAAACTGTTCTTAAATGGGTCACGCAGTGATGGAATGAGGGACGAATGAGAAATATTTTCATAAAATCTTGTAGTTCTACATCAGTAATTGGTAGGAAGGTTTCCTCAGGAGATTTTCCTGAAGCGTAGCACTGGTGTGAGCAGTTCAGACCGCACTTTCCCTCCTTCCCCTCTCACGCCGTAGCGTTTGCTGCGGGCAGGCCCTCCGGAGCCGCGGCAGCGGTTGGTGCGTGGCTGCACCCCCGTCACTCGAGGAACGCTCAGAGCCACACGCCCGCCTCGGCACCCAGGGAAGGGCAATCCTTCTTCCTCTCGCATCGTCTGCACCCTGTCCTTGAGGGGAGCTCAGAGCAGGCCCGGGACGTGAGCGTGTCTTCCCAAGCTCCCCTTGGATTTCAGGCGCGTGATGCTTCTCCTGGCTTGGGTGAGGCCAGTCATGCACCCACAGCCATCGCTCTGCTTTCGATTTCTGGCTGGTGTAGGTAGTTCCTGCCTCTTCCTTAGGAGGGTCACGTCCTCCAGGCCGAGCTCCGCCGCAGGGTTGAGGTGAGTAGGGTTTGCCAACCCTGGTTCTGAGGATTTAGCTAACATCCAAGTGGAGCCCACTGGAGTTTAATTCCACTAGCACTCCTAGCCCAGTACTGAACTGAAATCTTGAAAGCGGTCCCTGGACAAGGCCTTGCGAGGTCGCGGGACCTACCTTAGCACCTACACATTTCCCAAGAAACACCTTGTGGTACGGGGATACGATGCCAATGAGCCTTTCATCTTCACAGCAGCTTGCCTTATAGGAGACATCATTTGGCTCCGACTGCCGTGCTTCAGTGAATAACCATTTATATAATAACATATCTGCGCATTTATTTTCTGCGGTGGCTATTACTAATGGTGTGCGGCGCTTAGGAAAAACCTACAGTGACTAAGAAATCCATTGCCCGTCGACAATGACAGGAGGTGCTGCGAGCAGAGTCGAGGGAGTCTCTGCAAGCTTAGGAGCCCCGGCCCCACCTGCGTGTCACCAGAGACCCCCCAGGTCCGCAACTTCGCGCATGGTCGGAGGTCTCCCTGCGGGCACCCTGTCTGAAGTTGGGGACAATATTTTTTCCCGATTTTTAAAAAATTAAATTTCCGCTTTAAAAAAAAAAAAATTGATAAATGCAGGATATTTTTGATTGTGTGTCCTCCCGCGGAGCTGTAGTGGCTGACGCTCGTGTGCTCCCCGGGGCAGGGGGTCTGTCCGGCTCGGCGAAGGGGTGTCCCCGCGTGTCCCGTCCCGCCGCGGCGGAGGCCGGGCGCCCCCCCCGCCCCCCCCCCCCGGGGGACACCGCCGCCTCGGCCGGGCCCCGGCGCGGGGCAGGCGCCTCCCGCCGGTCCCCCCCCACCCCCCCACCCCCGCGGGGCCGCTGGCGGAGCCCCGGCGCGGGGCGGGGCGGAGGGAGGAGCCGGCGGCGGCGGGGCCGGGCCGGGCCGGGCTGGGCTGCGCCGCGCCGCTCGGAGCGCCGCGCAGTGCGGAGCGGAGCCGAGCTTAGCCGAGCCGAGCCTAGCGCCCGGGCGGCGGCAGGGGTCCGGCCGGCAGCCCCGCCGGGCGGAGCAGCGCGGAGCGGAGCGGCCGCCCTCCCCCCCCAACCCCCGGGGATTACAGGCTTGCGAGGTTGTTGCGGCGGGGCCGGAGGAGCGGGGGCCGGGCCGCTGCCTCTCCCCGATGGAATTCACCTGAGCGCGGCCGCGGCGAGCCCTGGACGGCGGGAGGGACGGTGCCCCGGCGGGAGCCCGCGTTCGGCTCGGGAGAGGACGGGCATGACTTTTTAAAAAAACCAAAACAAACCGAAAAAACCAAACAACCCCCCCCAAAAAAAAAAAAAAAAAAAAACCAACCACCTAAAAAGCAGAAGAAAATAAAAAACCAGAGCCGCCCGGAGGAAGGGACGGGACGCGCCGCCGGCCGCAGCGGCCCCCGCCGGCGCTGGACCCCGCGGAGGGAGGTGCGTGGGCCGGAGGGGCTGCGCCGCCCCGGGACACGGAGTTTTCGCCGCCGAGCCGCTGCCCCTGGCTCGCCGCTGCCGCCGCACATGGTTTTCTTTGTCCTGCTGCTGCTTTATTAGCTTTCCGCGGCCGCCGCTCTCCCCACGCCCGCTCGCACACACGCACACCCCTCTCTTTCTCTCTCCTCCCAGGGAACCATCTTGCGGGGAGAGGGGAGGGGGGGGCTCGGCTGCCCGGGAAGGATGTCCGCCGGGCGGCCTGCGCGCCCGGCCCTCGGAGTTCTCCCGCGGAGGATTAGTTGGGGTTCGGCTGCGGGACTTTGAGAGCCGCGCTGGATCGGAGTTCCCCGGCGCCGCCGCGCACACGCACGCACCTCCCGCACCGCCATGAGCCCCGGGCCGGCGGCCGCGCTCGGCCCGCTGCGAGCAGGTAACGCCGCTTCGCCCCGCGGGGCCGGGCACGGGCGGGGGGCGGTGGGGGCCGCCTGGGCTCGGGGGGTCCCCCCGGCGGCGGCGGGGGGGGGGGGGGCGGCGGCGGGAGGGCGAGCGGGCCGGGGGCCCGGGGCTCCGCGGGGTGAGGTCGGGCCGCGGAGCCCAGGCAGCCGGGGCGGCGGGCGGCGGCGCTCTGCGGGGTGCCCCCCGCCCCCCCCCCCCCGCGCAGGTTCCGCGGGGCCCCCCGCGTTGGTTCCGTGGGATTCCCGTCCTCCGTGCCGGTTCCGTGGGTGTCCCCGTCCCCCCCCCCCGCGCAAGTTCCGCGGGGCGCGGGCAGGTGCGCGGGGCCGGGGCAAGTGCTCCGGCGGGGCCGTGCCAGGAATGAGTCAAGCCGCGCTGTCTGGACAGGAAATATTGTAGTCATACAGGCACTTGAATGACAGCGCATTCCGTGGTGGGGGAAAAATACTCTTTAGGACATTATTTTTTCCCCGCAGCCCAGGGATTGCTGACTTCTTTCGCTTCACGTTGAAAAGGATTAAGCCGCGCTTGGTAACGAGGGGATTTGTAAGGGAAAACGGCCGAAGTGCGGGGAGGGGAGCTGGTCGTAACGAGCCCCGGCTCTGGCTGTCGCCCGTCCGTGCCGGAGCCGGGGCAGGGTGACTCCTCAAGCCGGGAGCCCCGGTAGGACGCGGGGCAGCCGCACAGCCCCTGCGCCCCCCATCCCTGCGGGTCCCCGAAACGTAACGCTGCCAGCAGGCAGTGCCTTCCCACCGGCGGCTCGAGGAGGACCTGGAAATGCTCAGGATAAAGGGGAGTGAGGACACGGCTCCCCTTGTCTCGCGTACAGGGCAGAGCCGAGCTCCTTTCCGCTCCCGAGCATCAGGGTTTGACCACGTTGCCGTAAAGCCCCCCCCCCCCGGCGAGGCAGGCACTGTGCTGTGCGGGGGGGATCGGAGGGCAGCGCTGCGAAGGCATCGGCTCTCACCCTTCCGCCGTAGTGCGGGGTTGTTGGGGTGTTGTAAATTCATCGGGCTTTTTGTTCCTTTAGCGTTGTCGCATGATGCGGCTACCTCGCTACGGGAGGATAATAGTTGTGTGGCGGTTGGTACGGTACCGTAGCTGCTGGCAGAGGCGGTGGTCGCGGCTGTGTCAGCTCTGCGTTCCCCTCATCGCGGGTGTCGATTTAAACCCAAATTTTGAAGTGATGAAACAGGCAGTCAAAGTTCTGTCTCACGGTTCAAGCTGGTGAAATGGCTTTGGGTTCTTTTTATGGTAACCCAGGCAATGGGGTTTTTTCAAGTTGCTGCTCCATTCGGTAGTGTGTGGTGGATGATGCAAAATGAGATTCGTTCTCGGACAAGCTTTGTCTTTGTAAAATTATTCCTTTTTTTTTTTATGCATATCGTACTGACGGTCACCTCCCAGTTCTCGGGCAGGGTGTGTTGTGCACCACGTTATGTCCAAGAAGTGCCACTTCCAGATTTCACAACGGTGTTTCTGACTGGTTTGTGCAATAGCACAGAAAAAGATTTCACCTGAAAAAAACATAGCTTAAAAAAAAAAAAAAAAGAAATCTGTTGGTTTACACTTGGCATTAGAGCAAACTTCTTTGAAAAATGTTTTCCTAGTTGTTTGGAGAAATCAAGCGAATAGGACACTTACAGCTTCCCTGTGCTGTTTTGTTTTGAAACCGTAAAATGAAGTAATAGCTAAGACTGTAAGAAGTTTGTTTGGTTTTTAATATTGGATTTTCTTTCTAAAAATAAAGACTGGTTCAGAGAGTGTTGACTTCTGAGAAAAGCTGCATTTAAAAAGATGACATGAAATTCAGTGGAAAAGGTTATTTTTAATCAGAGAGCACGCTGATGGGCAAGGTTAGGAAAGCGTTGAGCATCTCTTAATTTGTTGAACTAATACTGGACTGCTCTTTAAAGCACATGGCCTTCTTGATCTCCTCAATTTGTGCGCTATTCACATATTTTCCTTAATTTAGAGAAAGTCGTCGCTGAATAATAAATCCATCATTGGGTAATAAATCCAGTGTTTACAAGGTATTTAATCGAGAAGAAATACACCAGCGTGGCTTTTAAATAAGCCAACAGTAATCTAGTAAAATCTGTCTGAAAGTCTGGAAAAGAATAAAGCTATTTTTAATAATGATAGAAATCTTGTATGTTGTTAACTGGAAGGCAAACAAATTATTTCAGGGTATTTCTACACTACGACATGCAGTCTGAACTGTATCTACTTATTTATCGGTAATTTCACACCTAAGTTTACAGTGCAGTCGAGATACCTAATATATGTTGCCTGTCTGATGGTTTTTATATGGTTTCAAAATGAGAAAATCCTTTCCTTTAACATAGAAACCTGCAGCCTGCTTTTCAGATAGGCAGTGTTTTTAATTATTTTTCCTGAATCCAGTGAGAAAACAGTTTCTAGAAGACCCAAATCTTTCTCAAGTGTTGCATTTCCCCCCACACCCCGTTTGCAATGTTTCATTGCTGAGCACATTTCTTCCGATGTATTTCCGAAAAGCAGACTATCTCCGCGGGGCTGGATCCAAGATATGGTTCAAAATTGAACAGCTCTCTGTGTTTTGTGAGTGTGTAGGTGGTACAAGTTTAAGCTTTAGATGTACATCCGTGTGTATGGGGCGTGTGTGTGCAAACACAGCTGTACGCAGATGCATAAATAAACTTAATGGTTTCTGCTTGGGGGCTCAGAGTGTTTGTAAAATTAAGGTTTGCAGTGTTATCTTCCCTGGTCCGGTTTCTTGCCGTTATAGTTTCTAAAAGGGGGGAGCTCAATGTTTTTGTGTGAAACTTCAGTAAGGCTTTTTATTAATAGGTAGAGAGATGAACCGGCATACTTGCATACAAGGAGCAGTAGCAGCTAAGGTACTGATGCAATATTAGGAGGCAGAACCTCCCACAGATAAAGATGGCTTGATGAAAAATAAAATGGGTTATTAATTTATACAGAGTGTGGTGTCAAGAATCAGTTACTCTTACGAAGGCAAATCTTACGTGGAAGTACATACTAATACTAAATACTAGCATACTCTTTCTTTTTCAAAGACTATGTAACAGCAAGTTATAAAATTACTGACCTGAGTTATCAGCACTGCTTTAAAGATGGTAAAAATCAAATGGTTGACACAGTACTTTAAAGCAAATACCTTAAAAAAAAAAAATAATAACACGATCTGCAGTTGTGCAAATTCCCGAAACTGGGCTGTCTGGTTAAAAATCCTGACTCTTCTCCATCGCGAAATCAATGTCAGAATGTATTAGATAATAACAGTACAAAAATACAGTTTCTGTGCAGCTAATATGTTGAATTAAAAAATCATTTCTTTCTTTATTAAATAGACTCTTTCCAAATAAATATCTGCACTGCAGGGCGGTGAAGCGCAGCCAAACAGCACCACCTTATGGACGTTTTCCTCGGAGGCTGCAGCTTCCATTAGCTCTTGGTTTTTGTCACCTGATTTGTTTCCTCTAAAATATGCATACATATGTGTGTGTGTATAAATATACCACCATGCCTTTTGAAATCTATCACTTGTAGAAAATGTAACTTTTTTTTTTATTGGTCTTTCAGGCATCTGATGCCAGCTCTGAAAAACTGTTCAACGCTGTTACAAATAAAGGTAAGACAGCAATTCGCATCACAAACATATATATTTTTTTTTCCCCCACACGTTTCTTTTCATGGCAATTTCAATGGGAGATGAAATGTAACTTGTCTTGCAGAAATGTCGCAATTGGCTTGTTAGCGCTTTTTATGTTTCTCTTGGTTTCAGACATGTTCTGTATGCTTGGTAATTGCTTTGCTTAAGCAATATAAAATAAAGGCTTTAAATAATGCATTGCCTGCCAGGTCAGAATTAATTTAAATAACAATATTAGGGAATAGTTTATTTTACAAATGGCTTTAATTTAAGCTCATTTAAATAACTGTAAGAGTTTTCAAAATGTTTTAACTTGATTGTTACTCATCAGCTACATGATAGACGTGGAATTATGAATAGCCAATTTGCACTGCTGACAGTAATAACCAGCCAACGTTTAGTATTCACAGGATAATAGTCATAAAGCATGGCTTACTGTGCTGTGTGCTTTCTGTAGAGTTAATAAATGATATAGAGGGCCACATTTAAATATTCAGTATCCCATTAATTTCTTCCAAACAGCAATCCAAAGAGAGAGTGGCTAATGATATAACAGTACATTAAGGGGAAACTTACCCTAAATCAGTGCCAGTGAGCTTCTGTGCAGAGCTTGTCCTGAAGCAGCATTATTAGAAACACTGTAGGCTTTGGGGATTTTTTATTTTTAATTCTTAGTTTTGGTTTGGTTTGTGGTGTTGTGAGGAGGGTCAAGGGAGCAGCTCCAGGCATGAGTTGCACCAGTGAGTCCTACCTCTTAATGGCACAATAACTGCAAAGAGTGTGCTTTTAGCTGTAAACTCTGGGTACTTCAACTTACTGGTTTTTAGGAACATTTGAGTCAGTTTGCATTAGATAAGACACATTTGATTCATTGATTCATTTGGAATGTAGGTCTCTTTTTTTTTTTTTTTTTTTTTCTTCTGTTGATGGCCGGGCGTGGATTTGCTTTTAATGAGTTTGGGTTTGTTATTCCAGTGGGTCATTCTGGTGTTTTTCTGTGTCTTTTAATCCCATGAAGCTGTGGGGGTTTAACTGGGCACACTACGTGACCCCGTTACGTTGGAATTCCCATGCTGATACACCATTGTTTCTGAAGCCTTTTACTCCATATTGAATTATACCTATATTTAATTGCATTATGGATCCATATGCCTGTTTTTCATGTATTAGCGTCCTTTGGAAGTACAGCCCGGATGGATTATTTCAGTGGTCTGACTAGGTTATCTCACTTGGCAAGGTTATATATCCTTTGTGATTAATTGGATTTACAGGTTCCCCCTCAGCCCCTCCATAGGCGGAGAATAGGTGGCACAGACAAGTAGAAAGGAAGAGTTGTGTGTTTGGAGTGACCCAAGGCCCCCAAACTACGTGTGACTGCATCTTTATTTTGCTAATGCGCTGTAAAAAGCTTTGGCATTTGAGCAGCCCTTTCTTGGGGCTGGGCCCGGGGCAGGAGAAGCCGGGTGAATCCACATTCCTGGCAGAGGCCTGTAACCAGGGTGAGGGGCTCTCCTCCCCCGGGGCGGTGATCGATGAAGAGTAGGCCCCTCTTCCTCTTCCTTTCGTTTTTTCTTTCTTTCTTTTTTTTTTTTTTTTGAACCAAACACATTTCCCACATTCTTATTTTTGTTTACTTACCGAGCTTGATTCGTGGCATCTATTTGGTTGTGAATACCCATGCTTGACAGGGAGCCTTTTCTTCCGAGGTACTTTTCTTTGGTGATTTAGTTCCCTTGAAAGGATTAGGGTTTCTTTGTGTAGCCTAAAATCAACATGGGCTTTTCGAAGCTTTGCTTGGGAAACCGTACACAAATAAGCTTTTTAGTTGATGGTAGATTATTCCTTTGCCCCTTATTTCCATCAAAATGGCGTCTTTCTTTTCTCCTCCTGAGTTTCCCCTTAAAGCCATATGCTAATTCCTGTTGGTAACATGAATGACAAGGGAAGAATCAATGCAAATCCAGGTGCGGCCAAACTAGGCTGACTGGTATTTTTTTTCTTTTTTTTTTTTTTTTCCACTGGGAGAAAGAGATTAAGGGGAAAGAGGGCAGAAAAAGCATAGGGGACAGTTTTGTTAAAGGGATTAGCATTCAAACTGCTAAATATCAGGAAAAGAGCCTCAAAAAAAGATCCTGTTTGGAGATAATGTCAATAATTGCTTGCAGCCAGGTGCAGGGGCTCTTGCTGGGGTTGGGAGGCTGTTGCCTTCTCTAAGTGTCTGCCCTGGGGACGGCTGATGACAGCCCGGGCGCTGTCAGTTTGATATATTCCAAGTTCAAGTTCTCTCTCTGCAGTTCAGCCTGTTTGCTTCCAAGCCAGTTCTTCCCCTCTGTGTTGTCCGTGGCTGCTTTTGCCAAAAGCCATAAAAGTCACTCATAAGAAAGGTCAGATTTGCATTGGGTAAATCATGATGAAACCTTCAAAGCTCCTGGCTGATGGACCAGGCTGGGAGGGCTCGGCAGACTGACAAGTGTACATCCCTCTGTGTCCACAGCCATTCCTCTTAGATGTCCCGCAGCTACCCATGCCTCACACGTACTTTTTTTTCCCTTGCAACTTTGCAGAATTATTCGGCTATTTTGCAGAATTATTTATAGCTGAGGTAGCATAAAATGCAGAATTAATGTATTTACAAAGTACGGAAGTAACGTATTTACAAAGCAGGTAGAAATCCTGAAGCATTGTAGGTCTTGTATAAACATTTTGTCTCCTTTCTGTCATTTAATTGTGGACTATAAGGCCGAAGATGAGATCAAGCTCAAGGTGTGATGGATTAGTATGGCTGTGTAAGGCGGAACAGTCCCTTCCTCAGAAATACTGATTAAAAAATCTAGAGCAAAGAAATCCCCCAAAACCTCCCTTGAAGAGGTGGTAAAACCCCTTCAAGAGAAGTCTCTCAGCTTCCATTTAGGAGTTGGCTGCCCTTAGAGCCGAATGGGAAGATGCATCCCTAAATCTAGAAGGGTCCTGTGAGTTTTGGGGGGCGGCATGTGAATGTTGGGGCCCCTCAGGCCTGGGATATGTGTCATAGCCAAGCCATTTTGTGTTGGAGAGGGCCGTGGGGTTCCCACATCAGCTCTGTGCTGTCACTGCTCCCAGAGGTCCCCAGCCCTGCACCACGTCTGCAGCAGGGCTGGGAATTTGGGAGGGACATGGCTGGGAATTTGGGAGGGACATGGCCTGGTCACCAGGGCAGGAATCGCTGTAGCTGCCGCTGAAATGAGTTGTCCCTGGTTGTAAATCAGAGCCTTGCACTGCATTGCTCAGTCAGGAACACATTACCTTCCAAGCTTAAAATTATCTAGGGAAATGATTCCCCTGGAAATCCAGGTGGCTGTGTTGGGAGGTGAGCACCCAAAGGTCTGGGACCTTGGTAGTGCTTGAGAAAGGAGCTGTTAACATCTGAATAAATGAGATGGACAAGGGATGGAAGAGGAGTGCATCCTCTGCCTGCAACTCTTGGTCTGTCCCCTCCCTCCCTGCAGGCTGGGCCTTCCAGTTTGGGATTGCTGCTTAGAGTCTTTGTCTTTGAACGAACATAACTTTTCCTTACCCTCTGAGAGCGTCGACCTTAGCACCATTAGTCCTTGCCACAGTACAGGTTTTGTTCATGAATTTTTGTAACATGACTTTCCAGCATAATTAAATTCCATTATCTCTTCATAATTTAAATAGACACATCTGAAACTGTAGAGCAGGCAGCTCCTACTACTACTGTGTATTTCATTTATGTTAACTCCCTCCTACGTACCCTTGGAATACAGCTTTTCCTGGAGGGAGGAATGAGTCCCAAAGTGATGAAGTTTTCATTTGTGCTGTATATTGAAGTTTGCCTTTGATCAGAAACACAATTGGGCTGTTTCAGCTTTTTATGTTCAAATTGTTTACAGGATGTTCATGTAAACTTTATGAATCCTTCTGCTTCCTGGCACCACCAGCTGTCAGGGAAATACACTCTCAGCTGGAGGCAGATCAAGGCGTCTGCATTGCTAGTCTTCACTGGTGGCTGAAATACTGGTCAGATCAAGCCCTGGCTTTTTAGATGGCTGCACAGCGATGTCCTTCCCTAGAAAAACAGGCGTGTTGTTGTCTCTCCCCTCGTCTGTCTGTGGTGAATCATTTCTTGAGGATCTTCTACAACATCTGTTTCTGTAAACAAGTAGGGAGCTAAAGTTGGCAAATGCTTCTCTGCTGATCCCATTCCCAGGAGATCCTTGGCAGTGGAGAAGCACTCTTGCTCTCTCAAGTAAACCATCCCCACAGCATCTCATGTTGAATAGCAATGGATCCACTACTACACAGGGAGCGTGTGTGCAATATTAACATGGTCAGTATGCCGGAGCACTGACTGCTGCTGCCTCCCTCCTTTCCAGGGGTCTGTAGCAACCTGTATAACATCCTCACTCTTTTGGTATATGTTCTCAGCATTGCCTTCAGTTTTTTTGGGGGAGCTTCTGTCTGCAAATGTTGGCCCTGCAATGCTATCTCTTCTCTTCTCTGAAATGCTTCTTCCTAGCTTGCTGTTAGGGCTCTGGGGCAGTCCCAGTGCTGCAGGAAACCCACCCATCAGCCAGCAAACCTCAGGGACTGCTGAATCATGTGAGCAGTTCTGCAGATTTCTTTGTTTGTGGTTGGTAAGATGGCTCGCCCTCCCAAAGTGATACCCTGATGATGGTGTCTCCTTGCCTTTCTGGTGGAGGCTTTCCTGGTGGCTTTGGATCACTTGGTTTGCCTGTGTTTTGTGGGTTTCAAATGGCTTTTCACTATTTTCCATTTGAAAGTTCAGTGTCTCTCATTAGTTAGGGACTGAGCACTAGAAAAAGCCTCTGTTTTTGAGGACCCCAGGTTTCTTGTACCTGTGAGTTAGATTAGAAGCAGCGGTACATCACTTCACTGACTTCCAAGTCAGGCAGACAAAAGAGTCGGTATATGTCTTGAGATGGTTCTTTGTTCTGGTACACAAAAGAGCAAGGCAGTTATTTCTGTGCCCCGAAGGCTTTATCTGAGCAAGGAATTGGTTCTGTAACATCCCCTTACAGCTGCATCTCCTGAGCACAGACCACTCCCTTCCGTCCGTCCGCCTTTCAAGCCCCCTCCTCCTTTACGTGCCGATGGTTTCCTGGCTGGGACATGGCAGTCAAGCGGGGTTGCCAGTGCTGGGGGACACTGTAGGCGTTCTGCAGCTGCAGGAAAAGGTCGCTGGATAATGTGAGGTACCCAGTGTGCCCAGAGGGACAGGTGAAAATCAAAGGTAGCCTCTTCTTAAACCTGTTAGATTCTTAAATCCTAAAACTTGTAATCTTAGAAAACAGGAGTCTTCGAAGGCTTCACTGGTAATTTTTAAGTTAGTAATTCAAAACAAAACTGTAAACCAGCCAGCATGGTGCAAGCACCTGTAGGCGCTGGCTTTTCTTGACCAAAATAGTGGAGGGAGGCAGTTGAAAGTGGTGTTCTGGGTATCCTTGCCCATTTGGACTGGTATCAGGTACCCTTTGGTGTCAGTTGGTGATTGTATTCCCCTAAGAGTTCATTTAAGGCTGTTGATTTTAGCAAAGTCAAACTATTCCAATCTCAGTGAGCAAAAGGGCAATATTTACTAATACATAATTGTATCTATTCTGGAGAGAGTATTTGTTTTTTAGATTAACCTATATTTGATTTTCTCAATAAAGACTTGTCAGCATTGGGCTGTAAAATAACAAGTGACAATCAGTTCAAAATAAGGTTGAAAAATTCTTGGGATAGGAGTGTTGATCCTGACTTGACATACCTGCAGGTAGTGGAGTCCACGCTGGAGTCTGGTGTGAGATTTCATAAACGGAGCATCCTGCAGACCTCCCATATCTGGCCTGCTGTTAGTCTCTCCCTTGTAATAAAATGTTGTTTTCTCTGAAAATGTATGTTTATTTAACTAGGTCTCTTTTTGCTTCACAATCTGGATTCCATTCAGTCAGTTACCACTCCAATTAACTAACAATTATTTAACATTAACAGTAATTACAGACGCCAGTTAAGCGCCTACAGATGTCAACTGTTAGCTTTGTACCTAATCACTCAATGAAATGGAGAAAGTTCAACAAACATCAATTAGCCAAGCAATTAGTATGAGGTAGGAAAGAGCATGTTATCGTGTGTGAGCTGATTCAATTTATTTTATTTTGTCAGTAAAACACACACACACAGACAAGCAGCAATAAGTTGCTGAGATTAGATAAAGCTGTATTGTTTTGCTGTTTATACAAGAATTTCCCACATCTTCTTTCCCTTACATAACTTAAACGAGCTTTGCCAGGCATTTGTTATCTTATCAAATACATTTCAATTGGAAAAGCACAGCAATGTCATTTTGAGTGGCAAGACGGAAGACTGTTTACATCAGGTTTACACCAGCTGAACTGTCACCTTAGCAAAGCTACTCCTGTGAGTAGGTTTAACCCATGAGTAGGTTTAACCCATGAGTTAAACCAAGGACCACGTAACCACCACTGCAGTTACGCAATGGATACGCGGTTTTAGATAACATCGAACAATGTGGATTAGTTCCTTCATCTGATTTATGCTGTACTTAATGTTGACACTAGGTTGACAACACCTTGCTTAGATTGTAAGAGGGCAAAAGGGCTTCCTCAAAGGGTGCGCCAGCGTGGCCTGAGCTGTCCCAGCTCGAGGGTGGGAGCAGCCTGCACGGGATGCTTCCTCTGCACGCCGCTGTCTGAAGAGTACTGCGCATCTACAGCCGTGGCGGGGAGTAACTGCTGCTAACCTCCCGCAGCACCATGTAACTGGGTATTACGTGCTGCGTGGCTCAAAAAAAAAAAAAAGAAGAAAAAGTAAGAATGGGTCATAAATTAACCTTACCTTCAGGAAGAAACGGTTTATTTCTAACCGCCATCCCAGGTGTATTGCAGGCCTCTCAAGGTCTTTTGAAGACTGTAGACTTGTGCAGAAGGTGCTCAGTATGCGGCGTACCACATACCCGGGGGTGCCTGGGCTTCCCTGGTATGCAGCAGCGCCACTAACCCACCGGTTCACCTCCATAGTCCCTCGTTCTATCGGATCTAATATCTTCTCGCTTGGCACAATTTAACACCCCTTGCTCAGGCTGTCTTACATCCAGGGACTGTTAATTTAAAAAAAAAAATGCACTCCAAAGTATCTCAGTATCTCACATCCTACAGTCTTGACACTCTGGATGTCAGTAGGAGTTTCACAGGGACATCTATATGAATTATGCCTCTTTTTTTTTTTCCTTTTTTTTTTTAATAAAGTCTTCATAGCTGCTTAAAAACCAAAGCAGAGAGTCGCTTTTAGTTCCATTTCTCAACTGTCCCCCAAACAAGAATGCCTTTTTGCCTTCATCACTGCACTGACATATTTTAAATGTTTCTCCACGTAAAATGATCCCACAAAGTAAGATATTATTTTATCATGCGGACTGCCCACAAAAGTCCATGAAGTTATTTGAATCAGTCATTATTTTTCCAAAGTGCAGGAATAGGAATGGAGAACCACAGGCAGATCTTGCCATTGCTTTCCAAAGTCTCAGCTTTTTTTTTAATTATAAAAAAAACAGAGTATGAACCCATGAAGAAACCCTTCAGTGTGTGACTCAAGTGCAATAATATTTGTCTGAGTAGGCAGAAAGACTGAAATTGAGCTTCCAAGCAAGAGCTACCATGTTCATTCTGATGGCAGCAAAGACCTTGTGAAGGGTGATACTTTAAATGGGTGAATTTTTAACTTTCTCATGGTCCAGCATGGTTTGTCCAAAAGGAAAGGCAGGGCCTTGTCACGAAATGATGCCACCGTTTCTCAAGATATGGAGAGGATTGTAAGAGGGCATTTTTAGTCTCAGCAGAATAAAGAGAGCAGAACAGAGACCCTAACGTGTCCTCTTCCTGGTTTCAGTCAGTAATGGTGCTTCACTGCTTGACTGACTTCAAACACTTGTTAACGCTGAGCGTTTACTTAAGTGCTTTGCTGGATGAGGGCCACAGGAGTAAATCCTGCGACACCCTTGAGACTTGCAGCCACCCAGACATTGCTTAGATTTCCTTTCTTTCCTGTCCCTAGCGTACCTCTGTGACTGAGGGGGGCTCAAGTCCCTTTTGCTGGTCCCAGTCCCCAGCAGGTCCTGCTCTTTTCCCTCTCCTTGCTGCTGCCCTGGCTTTGTTGGACTCTGTGAGCTGAGGGTATTGACTCACCAGAAATCCAAATGCAGCAAGAAAAGGGAGATGATTTTGCAGCTGAGTCACCCACGTGAAAAGTCCAGTGCAGGGGAGGGGGCAGATGCGCAGGCAGAGCATGGGCAAGGGCAAGGGCTGCCCACACCTTTGGTGCTGGCAGGATCAGCCCAACCACAGCGAGGCTTCGCCCTGCGAACACGACTTGCCCTGGAATTGTTCAGTGCGTGCAATTATTTAGTGTAACATAAACTATTTTCCAAGCTAGATGCGACTAGTACGGCTGCCAGGAGCATGTGGAGGAACGCTTCAAGTAGCGAGTGTGTGTCTGACAGGGGCATTGCGCAGCATTCAGCGAGCTGTTTAAAATAGCCAACATAAACGTATACTTAAAAAGTGGCAAACAGAAGAGCAGATAAACTGATTTAAGTGCCTTTTAGAGCAGTTAATGGCCTTGACTTACATATGCTAGGAGAGCGAGGCAGGATCTGAGGGGGGCTTGCTAGTACACTTATCCAGCAAATACTATTCTAAAAAAATCTTCTATTTTTGAGCTGAAGACGTAGGGTCACCAAAGGATGTTCAAAGCAGGGCCAGGGAGAACTTCCAAGTCCAAGAGCACAAGACTCAAACCCTACCAGACTTGCTAGAGCCTCCATTTACTGCAGCAGGATTTCGCCTGGCACTTGACATCCTGGCTTTAGGCGAGCTCACAGCTTGCCCTGATGTCACCAGGGCTGCCTGGCTTATTCCTGTCTCTTGTTTACAGCCAGAGGAACTCCCTAAACCCTTAGTTGCTCCCCTCACCTACAGCTATCTAAAAGTCACACACCTTGCTTTGAGCGTGGGCCAAACTGCCTTCTTCAGCCCTCTGTGGGAACCTTATCCCTGGGTTCACAGCGTGCTCTGTGGTTCCTTTGTGGGTTTTCACAAGGTGGTGTGGGGTCAAGAGACGAGGTGGATCTGGAGGACTCGGGCTGTCTGGGTCAGTGCTCGGCCCGTGGCAAGGGAGGCAGGGAGGAACCTGTAGCTTTGCTGCTCCCACGTGTCTTATGGGATGATTTTGGTTAGGTTTAGAGGACTGGGGAGAGGGGTGAGGTGTAGTGCTACTGAGCTCCCACAGCAATTTGGTATTGTTTCCAAATATTTCAAGTTAGTGGGTACTTTTGAAAATTGGAGGCAAAGGAATTTGAATGGCTTCTAATGGAAAACAGCTGCTGCAGAGCAAGCTGTGTCCTAAGAAAAAGCAGCTTCATGAGAATAGGTCCACTAAGTAATAAAGCCACAAATTAATACTTAGCTCATTTATTAGGTTGTTAGTCCCATAAGCACTTAACTTCATTTGTTAAAGGAAACAGCATTATAAAAATCAAAAGCAGATGAGCAGAAGTCCTGGTTTTACTTTTGTTTGCTGGATTTTATTGTTGGTTGGTTGTACAATTGTAGCCTCTGCAGCTTTCAGCAGGTGTGATTGCTGCTTGGGTATAACAGACCCTGTTGCAACAGCCCCATTTTGTTCTGTCCTATGATAGTAACTGGGGCTTTTTTCTCTTCTCCTTGCTTGTGTTGCTGAGAGAAATTATTATTAAAATCTGGAGGTTTTGGCAGCTTTTCAGTGCCGGGCAGGACCTGCTGTCTCTGAAGAGGGATAAGAAGCTGTGCCGGGAGTACAGCGCCTGTTGTAAATCTCAACCTGAAGTGTAGGTCTGCTTCGAAACTTTAAATAACATCTCTGCTTGGCGCCTTGGGGTAGCGCAGAGGGAGCATTGTCATTAAGGGAATTGCTCTCCGAAGGTGGTCCTCCGTTCCTTTGGCTATGGGGGGCAAAGAGGTACTTCAAGCTTTGGTAGATGGAAAGTCTGGTAAGGGTGCTGAGGATATGACATCTCTGACAGAGAACTTAAATCTTTCCTCCTGCACCTGACTGTGTCTAGATGAGGTACCTAAACTGTGCTTTAAGTGTTCCTGACACTCCTCCAGAGGTCCAAACAAGTCTTATTCAGTTGCCTGGGAGACATGGGCTGAACTCATGGGCTCTCATCTCACCTCTTCTTCAAGAAAGACAGAGGAATGATCTCAGTCTTCGTTTTGGTCTTTATTCATTGCTGGAAGTTCAGTCTTGTGTTTCTAACTCCCAGTCAAGTGGGCATTGAGTTGAAGGTAAGGATTGTTGCTGTATGGATAAACAGTCTGCAGTGTCTTTGGGACCTAGGAAGGAGTTACCATGTGGATGGAAAAATGGGAAGCTGTCAGGATTTTGGGAAGAGCAGCGTGGAAGGGTAGTGCTGACCAGGTTGTGTGAACGCATACATCCAGCAGGGGTGAGAGCATGCTCGGGAACAGTACTAGCTATCACGAAACACCATGTATGTCCTCTTTCACCACACCATAAGAAATCCCATGATTACATCAGACGTGTTCAAAGCAGACCACTCTAGGCAGAGCTGTCTTGTAGGCCGTGGTTCTTGAGTAACCAGCTCATTATAATCCAGTTCGTATTTGAACAGTCACATCAGATTGCAGATGGGGTGAACAACCCCAAGAGTACACAAGCGATTGCCTGTAAGCGGCCAGAATGATGAACTCACGCTGGTACCACTCACGTGACTGTGCCTGCAGTGCTGCTCCTGGTGGTGCTCTCCGTACATCAGAGAGATGTCAGAAGTCATCTGAGGCCGGACCGCTGCCATTTCCATGAATGAAGATAGCCCTGTTGACTATGTTTGGTTCAGGCTCCAAGATAAATCATAATCTTTTGGTACAGAAGCTGGTACTTGAGCATTTATAAGATTAAAACAAAACCAAATGGCTCTGTGGATTGAATTACAAAACCCTCGTTTGTTTCTGTGTTGCAAAGGTCATTTTTCCAGTCTTGCGGCTTTTCTCCATGCTGTGGTCAGTTTTCCTTCCTAAAAATTGGCTGTTGCACCTGCTCTTGTGATTTCCCAGTGGTTTCTCTAGATACGCTAATGCCCAAATTAACAACCTATGAGTTTGCACTTGGAGGGAGAAGAAACAGAGCGCTCATTTCTGCTGAACGTAGGGAGTTACTAGTGCTAATCTTGTAGAGTGTTTTCCTATACGGGCACCTGCATAAATATTTTACAAAAATAAGGACTTTCTTACAGTGACCCTCTTTAAAAGTTCATTGCCAAAGGCTGTCAGGTCACGAGGCGCTACGTGCGTGCCCTGTGATTGAGACAGGACGCGATATAAAGTTTGTGTAGATACACCCCAATATGATCAGTGAGACAAGTCCGAACCGCTTCCTACAGCGTGCATAGTGATGACCAGCGTGATGATTTCTGAAGGCTGCTACTGCAGAGCGCGGTCCTGCCAGATGTTGGGTGTGTTTGTGGGCATCATGGGTGTGAGTCCAACGTACTGGAGCAGTCTCATATGGACAGCAGGTGAAACCCACAGAGCCGAGAGAGGGCTTACGCACTACCCGACTTCTCTTCAGGTCACTCCGATGCCTTGGGCATTGTGACATCCTTCCTCTTTTGGAGGTGGGTCTCAATTGAGGTATTTTTCCATCTGCTTCCACATCTGCTCCCTGTAGGTATATGCTGACTCTTATATTATAGGTCTTCAGGCCGTCGTTCGTCCTGTTTGCACAGCCCCTCAGACTGTGCAAACCAGGCCCGTGGCCAGGGCTTGTGGGAATCGCTGTAATACAATTAAATGTTGATAATAATCATCTGGCAAGCTGTTACACTTGTCTGGAAAGGGCTGGGTGATATGCGCATGTGGGACAAGTCTGTGCATCTTTTGAATTGATAACAAATTAAGTTTGGCAATCCAGCCTGTAGTAAATTAACACCTTGCTTACGTAGTTAGCTGACAACTTGGAGTGGGGGGTGGCATTTTAATAGTTAAGCTGGTTTTCTCTGTCTTCACATGCCCTGTCCAGCATCTCATCTTATTCAAATAACCTAACTGCTATCCAGCCTTTCAACAGCACATCATCTTAGCACCTTGCTGCCAAGGCAGTTATTCACCTAAAGGCCTCATTATGTTTTGCCAATATATTGGGGGCCAAAAATAGCTTGACAATATCTGCTCGATACCCAGGTCTCTAAACAACAAACAAATAATTGGGTGAAGCAAACCCTAAGCACAGTGCAGCTGACACAGGCCACAGTGTGCAGAGCCCTTAACGATAACAGCCACTGCTCCGCCTGGTTCCTGTCAGAGCAAATCTTTAAGCAGCAGGTAGTGCTGAGACGCGAGGGTGACAGCTTGGGAAATAGAGTGCTGGCTACTGCAGCGAGCAAGGAGGGTCTCTTCGGCAGGCTGTGACAAGTCACTGTCATTTTCCTGCAGGTAAATGGCTGACATCTTAGAACAAAGGCTTAACAGTAGCATTTAAAAAAAAAATAAATCACGTGCATACTGTCATCCAAGAGGGTCTATGGGTGGGCCAGGAAATGATCCATCTTCCCCTTTTAATCTGATATTATAATCAATTTAAAGTTGATTGCTATGAGTGGCTGTGCATACTTAAAAATTAGATTAGCCAGTAAATTGTATCTAATGATGGTTTTTATTGCTCTGGTAGTTTACACAAAAGCAATGAATGTGCTTTTTTTTGGAGCGTATTAATGCATCCCGAGAAGGCAGGAATGACCTGCATCAAGGGTCCCCAGAAGGAAGGTTTCCCCAGTAAGACAGACGCCTGTGTCGTGGCCATCGTCCTTCGGCCCGATGGATGTCTGGCAGCGTGCTGCCTGCGCAGGCAGCCGGCACACCCTGGCAGCGAGCTGCCCGCCGGCACGGGGGCCCGCTCCCGCGTCCCTGGGGTGCCACGGTGCGTTGGGCGCTGCCCTCCCCAGCCTGCAGCGCCTCGCAGCGCAGACCCGGAATTGGTCTGCTCCTCATCTCGGGAAAGCCCAGCTCCGCGGAGGCTCCCGCAGCTTAGCGCTGCTGCGTGGCCACAGCGGCGCAGCTGCACGCAGGAGAGCACGCTGGAGGCCTTTCGTGCGCCCCTGTTTGTTAGGTTATATTACTAATCCCCTGTGACTTAGTGAATGTGATAAAATAGAGTGGATGCATTAAGAAGAGCGTGACAGGCACCGTAACTTGAAATTTCTTGGAATTGCTCCTTTTCTTAACACTAACGTTACCTTTTCTGTGCATGTGAGTGGTTTTCAGCCGCAGCAATACACGTGCACATGCACAGGTCGTACTAACAGCCCAGCATGGGAATTAGGGTTTTCCTGCTAAACTGCTTGTGCTTGCCTTTTAGGCATAGTCAGTGTTAGCGAGTAGATAGTGGGGCAGAGGAAGAAGCAGCATTATAATGTTATAGAAAGTGGTTCAGAAAGGTGCTGAGGGGGGAACTTGCTACTTGCTTTGGCAAAGAATCTGTAGCGTTTCTCTGCAACGTTTTATGATTCTGCTGCTGCGAGCAGTTAAAACTGGGAGTGGCCAAAAAAATTTCAGGCAGACAGTTAATGAAACTCCAAAGCTTAAAAAAGATCAGCCTAATTTGTAGGGAAAAGTTTGCTTTCATAATTAATGTGTCTGTGATGTTTATTCTGGTAAATATATACGGATAAAGTAATTTGCAAATGCAAACCAATACAGGAGCGAGGGCTCGGCTTCTGTCTTTGACCTGATTCTTCAGGAAATTATAAACAGACTTTAGCAGTTTTCATTTGAACATTTAGGGGTATTTTGCTTTCCTTTGGGTAACTGTCGAACATTAGCACTGCTTAAAGTCCATAGTTTATCACTGGGTGTTCATTTTCTTTCTGCATCTTAAACTTTGTAGTAGACTTTGTCCTTTGTAGTAGAGTGAATATATTCTGTTAGGCCATGTTTTTAATACACAAAAAGCATGCCGATAACTTGCTCTGACAGGCAGAAGGTAAATTATTTCCCTAGATCTCAGGCAGTTCAGACTTTTTTTGAAAAAGAAAGAAATTGCTTATACTCTATTTACCTTTTCCCCTGAGGACTGAACGTGAGGTGTAAGCATCACATACTTTTTGACACAGAGTATTCGAGTTTTCTATTAATCGCAGCAACATGTAGCTCAGAAGCAAATTTCCCGAAAGCGATTTGGTGGTGCAACGTGCCGAACCTCGCCTTGTCAACAGGAACATTCCTGTGATTTTATTCAATAGCGAGAGTCGTGCAAAGTGGGAGCTTCGTGGAGTAATAATTCATGTTGTATTGTGAAGATTAGGAACAAACAGCAGTGGGATCTGAGCTGCTTGTATTTAAGTATTAAAGTTTAAAGCTAGGAGCAACATAAGAGAGTAGCTCCGGAAATGCGGTATATCGTACATATGAACTGGAGCAGGTGAGATTTGGGACAAAAAGTCCACAGAAGTTAATTTGTTTGAGACGTCCTGCAGCCTTTGGATGCAAAAGGTGTTGATAAGAAAAACTGAGACTAGGTAACAACCAAGGTACTTGGTTCAAAGGGCAGTGCAGATAAATAATCAATGTCAAATTATAGGGAATATTCTTCAATATTTGACTGAGTATTCCTTGGGTTGGAGGGGCAGTTGGCCCCCGGACTGCCAAGGGAATGCTGTTTAACGTTCATGTCATTTCTCAGTATGGACCTGCCCAGCTTAAACTAGCACAAGCCCTCCTTGAGGACACGGTGGGCTTGTTGCAGTAGCTTATTTAATTCTGCTTAAACATGTTCTTAACTGATCTAAAACCTTAACTGATAGAGCCTTGCACATGTGGGCTTGTGTGTCCATGCCACCTCTCTCACTGATTTAATGCTCTTTTTTCAATTCCTTTTTAAATTAATGCTGTACAATGAATGCCACTGCTGCCAGTCCCTTAGAGCAGATGACAGGAGGGCAGATGGTCTGGGTGTGACACAGGCAGAAGTTTGGGACAAAAATGTGCTTCCACCTTCACTTGTGTAGTTTTGAGGAACATGATCGAGATAAGCTTACGTGGCTCTGTGGAGGTGGCGACGTGCTCAGAGTTAAGTCCTACAGTAAAATTTCAGATCCCATTTTCTCATATATGAAAAGAATTGTAGGTTCAGGCATCCTTTAGACAGCAGCAGTTAGTTTACAGGTTTTACAGTTACGCACCATTAAAATCCTGTTACTTAACAGGTAAACCAAAATCACACAGCCTCCGTTTTTTTCTGAAGCATTTGCAGGAATGCAGTTTCAGGTACATATATCTGTGTATGTTTTTAATAATACTCCCATCATTTGACATGGTGTCTTGCCAAAAATGAAATCATTAATGATCTCCACAGGGTATTTATGCAGATCCAAAGCTGCTCATTACGTCTATTTTTAAGTACATTGCTGTGTTGATGGCAAGGGGAATTTGTTGAAACCTGTAGCACAAAACTTGTAATTTTGTTTGCTAACACTTGCAAAAGATTACAAACACGGTCCAAGGGCCTTTGAAGTCAAGGGGAGTAATGGGATCATTAGCGTAGGAATTAGTACGTGTTTTTCTAATATAATACTCTTACACGACACCCTGGGATAAGCTCCCCCTCCCTCCCTCCCCATCTCCTCCTGCGTGGGGACCGCACGCGGCACTGACGGTACATCAGGGTTCCTTCCCAAAGCGTGGCTTTCCCAGAGGCTGAAAACTTGGCCACTCGAGTGTCCCTGAAGTCTGAATGTCCATAAAGTCTGTCACTGTATAGTTTTAAAAGGAGTACTCTCAAAACTTCTCCTTTTCCTTAGAGCCAGTTTTCTGGATGACAACGTGTGGGCATTTTGAAAAATGCCCACATTGGCATGCTGGGTATTCCCCAGAAGAGATGTTTTCAGAGGCCTCTGGTGTCAGTATTTTTGTCCGTGAGCCTCTCTGCTCCCAGGTGAGGCGCACGGTGGCGTTACAGATTGACAAACTTACCCTTCTTAAAGCAATTGAAACACAGGGGCATCTGAGCTAAATGCAAGCGCGGTTTTTCATACAAGGTGGGAAAAGCCCGTTGTTGCGGTGGGATACAGACATGAAAAAAATAATGTTAGACGTGTCTGCAGAAGCAGAAGAGAGTTTCAGTTTGCTGCTGGTGTTGGGTTCTCTGCAGGTATTTAATGGGTTTTGCTGAGACATGCTCCTGATTGTAAAATGGTTCTGGAGCTGACAGACTTTGCTCAAGGCAAATTCTTTTCATTAAAAAAGGATTTAACTAATTAGACCCGACTGTCGACTGACAGGTTAATTGATAAGGGAAGTGGGCCCAGTAACCCCGAGGTGAGATTATATTGTGACTTTAAATCTTTATAGTCTCTGGTAAAACTTAGTCTTCCACTGGAATGTCAGAAAAAATCATGCTGGCTTTTTTACAAGGCATAGTGCCTGAAAAGATTTGCAAAAAAAGCTGCAGTTTCCTAAAATTCATTTTTCAAAGTAAAGGTCTGATCCAGCGAATTTATTCTAAGATAAGGCTTATTGAAGGAGGTTCAGTGGAAGCTTTGCACGTTCATACACTTGGGTTTACATATAGTTTGGTTGGGGCTGACCGGGTAGTTTACGTGTAACTTCTTTATTTAATTAGCTAAAATAAAACTTAATGTGTCTTCTTTTTAACTGTTGAAAATAGTAATAACTTGGTCCAATAGATCTTAGTTCTGGAACCACTCTTTTCTAATAATTTGCTTTTTAAAATGGAAATGAACTTGGGAATGCGGTTAGTCCTTGATAGGAAGGGAACAGTGATGCAGGGAGCCGGGGGCTGGGAGCTGCAGACAGATCTGGGCTCACATGAAATGCCTGTCCCAGGTACATCTGGTGATCACGAATGACAAAGAGGAAGACTTCTGGTAGTTATTCTTCCAGCCGTGTGGAAACTGTATTTTATAGGGTAGAAAGATAATAAAGACAAGCAATTATGACAGGGTCTGGAAAAATCAAACTGGAAACTGTCTTGACCTCCACCCAAGTCCCCCAAAGCTTTAGGAAGAGGCTGTGGTGAGTGAAAGCCACTCCTCTGTATTTAATGCTTTCTGGTTTGTCCAGGTGATTCCTTAGCTCTGGATATCAACTTCCTGTATTTTCATGTGCCCGGGTAACATCTAGGCACAAGAGAGGCTGGCTGGCAGTGTGAACATCGGGTTTTGTGTTAGGCAAGAGAGGTCAGACCACTGTCAGATCATGTGAAGGAGTTAAGGGCTGGTGCTGGGCAGAAAGGTCTCTATCACTTGTGCTCCTGTGAAAATCTGAGTGTAGGTTAAACCTAGGTTTTGGCAGTCTTTCTAAGGAAAATTACTAGTATAAAGAAATTTGTTTCCTTGTAAGCTGAGAGCAGCATTTCTCTCATTGGATTCAAAGGAAGAAATTTCAACTGTTATAAGTGAGGTGATTTACACTTGCTAATAATAACTATAGCTCTAAATTTGGAGGTGGGGTGAGGTGTGAGTCCTAGGGGTTTATATTAAGGGTTGTTTTCATTGGCATACTAATACCTGACTGTAAGACCTGAGACATTTCTGTTACGCTCCTTTCTTCTTGGATCAAACTAGATGCATGGATTACATATATCAGTATAATCAACCCTGCTAAGGTGTTAAAAACATAGTAAGTCAATCCTATCATAAAGTCTAAACCCATCTTGTTTTCCTTCGCTTCCCCCCCCCCCTTGTGCTCCATCTAAAATAACTGAAAATAACTGAATGAATATAATCCATTTCTCCAAAGGAAGAAAAATAATTGCCTCCAGACTTCTAACTTACCTGCCAAATTGCATCCTGATGTGAATTGCAATGGACAAATTATAATCTTTTGAGACAAGGGAAGAAGTGATGGAGTCTGTAAGTGACCCTTCCCTGGTAGGCACAGTCAAAATGAAACTAAACTTGGCAAGTGATTTGCACTCACATCAGGGAAGAGTTGGTCCCCAGGTCATTCTCGAAAGGCATTGACTTAGAAGTGAGAGGAAAATACCTTGCAATGCACACTGATGGCCTGGGGTTGAACAGAAGGCAGTCTCAAGTGCTGTCAGCATTATGCAGACCACAAGCTCTATATTCCACCACCTAAGGAAGAAAAACCAAACCAAAGAACCAGAACAGAGCAATGACAGTAAAAAGCACAGAGAAGGAAGCAAATCTAACCAGGGAGTCTCATGGTTGCAGGGTTGGTCTTTCAAAGGCTTTTTGCAAATGATGGAGGCAGTAGGGACGGCCACATCAGCAAGATTTGACCATCTGCCTTCAAGGAGTTCAGTATTTCCCGTTGTGCCCCAGCACAGGGATGTTCCTTTGTTCAGCCCTGCTCAGGCTGCAGTTTTTGTAAGCTGTTTCAGGCTGCCCTTCGTTATTTTAGTGTGCCATGATGTAGTTACGTAGTGACAGCCGGTCTGTGGGCTACGTCTTGGTTTACTTTGTAATCCAGTACTTTGGGTAAATGTAAAGCAATTTCAGGACATGCTTTTGTCATGTTACATAGGGATCAAATAGCTGTATGTGTTTTGAAATTGCACAAAGTATGCAGATGGTTACTTTGGCAAAGACGGAGAGATTTCCATAATGTGTTTCAGACTTGGTTGTGGCTTTCATCCTGTTTTTAGTATTGGAGTGACTTCTCTGGGACTCGGGGCACTGCGGTGCACAGGGATGGGGGAGCTGGAGGCGTTGACTTGCAGGAGGCCCTTTACAAGGGGGTGGGGACAGTAACGCTTAATGATACTGAGTGTAAAGGTTTATTTTGGATTCCAGAAACACCAATGAAGACACAAAACTTCATTTCCAGATGGGAGAGAGTTTTGTGAAAATGGTTTCCACAGACCCTGCTCAAAGCCCTACTTTGTCTGCACCCATGTAACCTGAACCATTCTCTAACAAGCCATATGCTATAAAATCTAAGAGTAGATACAAACTCTGTAAGAAGTCGCAGTGCACACTGTAGCATCAGCTGTGGGGAAAAAAACCCACAAAATGTTGTAATTCCCCTGTAGAAAGGATCCCAGAATCACAGACTGGCGGGTGTTGGAAGGGACCCCTGGAGACCACCCCGTCCCACCCCTGCATGAGCAGGCACACCCAGAGCAGGGGCACAGGACCGCGTCCAGGCGGGGGGTGAATGTCCCCAGGGAAGGGACCCCACAGCCTCTCTGGGCAGCCTGTGCCCCTGCTCTGGCACCCGCACAGGGAAGGGGTTTGTCCTCGTGTTCAGGTGGAACTTCCCGTGTCCCAGCTTGTGCCTGTTGCCCCTTGGCCTGTCGTTGGGCACCTCTGAAAAGAGCCCGGCCCCATCCCCCTGACACCCACCCTTCAGATATTTATAGGCATTGATGAGATCCCCCCTCAGCCTTCTCTTCTCCAGGCTAAACAAACCCAGGTCTCTCAGCTGTTCCTCATCAGGGAGATGCTTCAGCCCCCTGATCATCTTGCTAGCTCTGCGCTGGGCTTGCTCAAGGAGTTCCACATCCTTCTTAAACTCGGGGGCCCAAAACTGAACACAACACTCCAGATGTGGCCTCACTAGGGCAGAGTAGAGGGGGAAGATAACCTCCCTCGCCCTGCTGGCCACACTCCTTTTTATGCACCTTACGATACCATTGGCCTTCTTGGCCCCAAAGGCCCAGTGCTGGATCGGGGTCACCTTGTTGTCCACCAGCACTCCCAGGTCCTTCTCAGCAGAGCCGCTTTCCAGTAGGATCCTGGTGTTAAGTCAAAATGGCTCAATGAACATAGTAACTTCTGCAATGCGTGCAGTGCATGGCAGGGTTGATTCCTTCAAGACACATGTAAAAACTAAAATGAAATATTATCCTTCTTATTTTAAACCCTATACATTCTTACTTCACCTATTTAGATGTATATGGATATGCACATTTATGCATGTTATGCTGTGGTTAAATCTGGGGTTTTTTTGTGAAATGTTGTCCAAAGTGACTTCTAACCTCTTGCGGAGAATTCAAACAATCTCACAGCCTTTGTTGAAACTCAGAAACTCTCTGGTATTTTACTGAGCTACTGAGCACTGTTACTGCCTTTGCACATTGAGGTCCATTTAGGTGTGTCCTGAAAATGTACATCCAAAATATTGGCTATCAAAAGGCTTTAACTCTCGCTCAGTTTGGATGGTGTAGGAGGGCTGACAGATCTCCCACTAGCTGAAGCCAAATGTCAGAAGCCAAGCTTAAGAGCTTTTTACCCACCCCCAAGTTACCTAAAAACTAATCTCAAATTTTGTATTATGGCTGTTTGAGAGAATGGTGCTACCGTTGGAGGTGATGCTGGATAGAGGACGTAAGACTGGAAAAATAAAGAAAAGAGTGAATCCTTCCAGCCTGGGTTAAGAGAAGCAGGAGCTGGCACAAAAAGGAGACGTGAAGTTGTGTCCCACTGTAAAATGGATGCGCTGCTCTGGTGAAAAAAACCCATCTATTCTAGAATAGTTGTGGTTGTTTTTTTTCAACCTCAGGAATATTAAATGTCATTTGGTAAACTTGCTCTAGAAGGTGATAGCAGTACTGTAAGCATTTTTTGAGGGAAACTTGAGCTGTAGAGGTCTATTAATAGGATGTAAAACAATTATTTGTTTGTGTGCTTTTCCCCCTCAGGAATCTTTTCCTTTATGTTTTCTAAATAATACAAGACAACCTTGGCAGCAGAATCCCCACAGTTATTAATGTCAGATTGTTATCAGATTTGGCAGTGATTGTTTTCTAATAATATGTATGTTTTTCCCTTGCTGCCTATGTAAGAGTGACAGTTTGCTGAAATTCAATGCAAGATTAAAAAAAAAGGTCAGCACTTGCCATTTACATCCCTGAAAATGAATGATCTAGTTAGCGCAGGTCCTTTTTTTTTTTTTTTTTGTCGTTTATCTGCCTTTTAGTTATCTAGGAAAAGGATTTGCAAGAAGCAATGAGAGGTGGAGTTGGAATTCCTCCTTCTTTTTAGCTCCTGTTTAGGTTATGTTCATGTTTGGGCTTGAATAATAACTTTCCTACACTCCCAACAGAAGAGCTGGTGAAACTAATTTCAGTTTTGGTTGTATTTGTAAGGTTTGTCGAGATGTTTTAATTTAATAAGCTTCACAACAGCCTACTTAAGCAATTACTGTCTTCTCTGAAATGAGAGTGGGAAACAGCAGCCCACAAATGGAAAACGCCTGTTGCAAGGTCTCAGAAGCAGCTTGTGCCAGGATTCATTTTGCCAGCTTGGACGTCGTTCCTGGGGCTGCCCATTGTTTGCCCGTAGCCTTGCATGGAGGGTGCAGACCAAACAGAGCCAAATCCTCCTCCTACTCCAGGAAGGCTTTGGAAAGGCTCAGAGCAGGGTCCACGTTTCCGATTTTCCTCATTTCGCACTACTACAGTGACTTTGAGTGTCCATTGCTCTGACCCAAATCAGTACCATATTAAAAGCCTTTCTGGCTGGCAGCTCCGGTTGCTCAGACGCCGAGCTGTCCAAGGAGATGGGGAGAAATGCATTCTCTCTTGCATCTCCAGCCGTGTGGCAACAGAAACACAACAGCTGTCAGGATCCCAAACCGAACCATCAACTTTGCTCTGCACCAGCCTGTTTCCTAAACAAAGCGCTCTGATGACCAAACACTATCCATCTCCGCGAGGAGCCCAGGCTATTCCCGCAGCTGCCGTCTTCCTCCCGGACTGCACATGAAAGATGGACTGAGTCTGATCCTGGGGCAGGATTAACAACCTGTAATGTGTCGCAGCAAAGAAGAAAGGGCAGCAGTTAAAGCTCCTCTCATCTGTTATGGCAACAAAACACAACAGCAGAAGGCGCTGATTACCAAAAACAAGGCAACCTCTTTCAGAAAGGGATTAAGTAGCTGAATGCGCTTTTTTAGACTGAAAGTGATACGGTGTTAAATATAACCCTTTTAGACTATATCTTCCTGGGGATTATTTTGGAAAAGCACTGTGACCCTGGATCAGTGAGCATCCCTTAATGCTCGTAGTATTATCTAGGAACGAGAACATTAAGCGAGCATAAGCTACTGTGAGTTATTTTTTGCTTTATCAGTCCTCATCTCAAGATTACTCACAAAATCCTCTCATCAATGTGATATTCTTAACTGGGAGATTAACTGTTGTTACATTTCTAGAGTGATTTTAGTCTTATTAATGAGAACATTAGGAAGCGTGTACTTTGTTTTAATTTAGTTGACTATATTGGAATTTAAAATCTAGAAGACAGTCTATTCTTAGAAATAGAGTCATTTAGTAAGAGTAATTTTTTCTTTTTTGGTGAGAAAATGGGATGTTTAACAAAGAGGAGGCTATACATGATAGCCCAGCCCCGACTCCCAGCCTTAATGATGCCTGACTGCAAGCTGGTGTAGGAAAGGGCTGGCATCAGGTTACAGAAGAAACCCTTGAAGTTTTAATTTCAAAAAAATAGCACAGGTGGAGAAAGTATGTTTTTCTTTCTGTGATTTTCTTTGCTGTTTTTTTTTTTGTGTATCAAATAATACCAAATTATTACACTTATTTGGGTGAAATACCCCTCTCTGAATAGTTTTTACTTGAACAAGCTGCTCTGTTGTCATTCCTAATAACGAAAATTGGAGGTCTGGAGCAGATAGTGAGGATTATTTTGTGGGTAGAAATTTTAAAAACTTTCCCTACACTTTCCTTCAGACTCCTTTTCTGTGAGAGCTGCTGAGATCTCACCCTTTTCTTGATACTACAAAGCTCCCACCACACTTTGTAGTGGTAGTATAATAAATCCTAGAAGGCACTATAATGAGCAAACCTGGAGCAGAATACAGTGGTTTTAGTGTTAAATCAGAAAAGGATCCCTAACCTGTTATTGTTAAGTATTATATTGTATTCAGACTTGAAGTGCTGGCATATTGTCCTTGGATTGTTTGCCAGTTTGACACCCATCTACAAGAAGGGCCGGAAGGAGGATCCGGGGAACTGTAGTTCCTGTCAGCCTGACCTCGGTACCGGGGGAGGTTATGGAGGGGCTCGTCTTGAGTGAGCTCCCCAGGCGAGTGCCGGACAGCCGGGGGATCGGGCCCAGCCAGCGCGGCTTCATGAAAGGCAGGTCCTGCCTGACCAACCTGGTCTCCTCCTATGACAGGGTGACCCACCTGGTGGGGGAGGGAATGGCTGTGGATGTCTGTCTGGGCTTGAGCACAGCCTTTCACACTCTCTCCCACAGCATCCTCCCAGAGAAGCTGGTGGCTCATGGCTTGGACAGGTGTGCTCTTCGCTGGGTAAAGCACTGGCTGGACGGGCGAGCCCAGAGGGTTGTGGTGAACGGAGCTAAATCGAGTTGGTGGCTGGTCACAGGTGGTGTCCCCCAGGGCTCAGTTTTAGGGCCAGTCTTGTTTAATGTCTTTATCAATGATCTGGATGAGGGGACTGAGCGCGCCCTCAGTGAGTTTGCAGATGTCACCAAACTGGGCGGGAGCGTTGATCTGCTCGAGGGCAGGAAGGTCCTGCAGAGGGACCTGGACAGGCTGGATTGATGGGCCGAGGTCAAATGTATGAGGTTTAACAAGGCCCAGTGCCGGGTCCTGCCCTTGGGTCACACCAACCCCAGGCAGCGCCCCAGGCCTGGGGCAGAGGGGCTGGGAAGTGCCCGGCGGAGAAGGCCCTGGGGGTGCTGGCTGACAGCCGGCTGGGCATGAGCCAGCAGTGCCCGGGTGGCCAAGGAGGCCACCAGCCCCCGGGCTTGTGTCAGCACTGGGGTGGCCAGCAGGAGCCGGGCAGGGATGGGGCCCCTGTGCTCGGCCCTGGGGAGGCCCCACCTCGAATGCTGGGCTCAGGTTTGGGCCCCTCGGGACAAGAAGGGCCTGGAGGGGCTGGAGCGTGTCCAGAGAAGGGCAGCGGGGCTGGGGCAGGGTCTGGAGCACAAGTGTGCTGGGGGGCGGCTGGGGGAGCTGGGGGGGTTTAGCCTGGAGAAGGGGAGGCTGAGGGGAGCCCTTCTCGCTCTCTGCAGCTGCCTGAGAGGGGCTGGAGTGAGGGGGGTTGGTCTCTGCTCCCAAGTCACCAGTGACAGGACGAGAGGAAACAGCCTCAAGCTGCGTCAGGGGAGGTTTAGGTTGGGTGTTAGGAAAATTTCTTTACTGCAGGAGTGCCCAGGCACTGGCACAGGCTGCCCAGAGAGGTGGGGAGTCACCATCCCTGGAGGTGTTCAAAAAACATGTAGATGTGGCACCTCAGGGCATGGTTTAGGAGATGTGGCAGTGTCAGGTTGACAGTTGGACTTGATGATCCAACCTTAATTACTCTATGATTCTATGATACAGCTTCACGTGGCTACCTGGGGATGGGTGTAGGTTTAGTGAAATTTTGTTGATGGCAATGCATCTATGAACCTCAGCGTCTGGACAGAGATGCCCTCAGCAGAGCTGAGGCTTTTTTGGGAGGAGAGGGAGGAGAGCTCTTTAGGTTGCGTGCAGTTGTACCTTGACTTAGCCTCCAGACACACCAGCTTCTGTAGCCTACCCAATGTGAATTTAAAATTAGGATGGGAGAAGAATAGTGTCAGAAGTGATACTGATCTCAAGCAGTGTATTCTAACTCGGCAAACGTGGCTAACTCAGCTGCATCTGCCCTACTGGAATGAATTTACCAAGTAATATGAAGTGAAGAAAAGAGCAGCTTCCTAGTGAAGCAGGAGGAGATATTTCCTCTCTGCTGCGATACTTGGCTCTGTGAGTGACCACTTAAACCTTCCAGGCAGCAAAAGAGAGCACCTGAGACCACATCTCTTTCTACCAGGGGAGATTGCAGCTAAGGTTTCTGATAGCCATTAGGATTGTAATACACATTTGGAGTAGTCCTAAGCCATAAAGCAAGGCCTGCCGTGCTGCGAGATGTACAGATGCAGCAGGGAAGATGTTTCTATGGCTTCCTTTGTGCAAAGGCTAGAAAAAGGCTAGAGGAACCGCATAAGATTTAAAGTTGAGAGAGACATACAAATATCTCCAGTTTTGGAGTCTGATGGTGAAACACCTCTTTATATTAAATAAATAGGACGGCTCTAATTATGAGGCTTGCGATCAGCGAAGATGGGATCACGCTGTTAAAAAAAGACACGTTGAAATGAGAGCATTATCTGGGAAACTAATTTGTTATCTGTATTGAGAAATGTATTACAGTTGTTCCTGGGGAATGTTGGGCATTTTCATTGAAATCGAACTTGGTTACAGCCTGCTGTTACTTGTGCCAAATGACACTAACTTGATAAAAATATTTCAGAGAGTAGTACTTAGACTTTTGAGGCAGTATTTAATTCATACTTACTCGCGTGTGTTGTTGGGGGATCCTTTGGAGGTGTAGGACCTGTTGTCTGGATAGTCTAACATTTTGAACCATAAAAGGCTGAGAAGTGAAGTGAACCCTGTTCACACACTGTGGTAATATGTAAGTGGATGTTTGAAAGTCATTTTTCAAAGGTGGCTTTTTTTCAAAGGGTGAGCATAACACTGAGCATTTATTGTCCTTAAGTATTTGCTGGTATCTTTTAAAGCCAATATCCGCTAGCTATAGCGGCTGGTTCAGATTCAGGTGTGGATATGGTGCCTACCTCGCTTCCCCCTGGAGTTTCAGGCAGGCGGTACTTTGAATGCGGAAAACCCGCAGTGATTCCCCCGCAAAATGGTTGCACTTAACTGATGTCTGAAGTACATTTGCAACATCTATTCACCATAGCATAGGTATGTTATTTCTTTCGTTCTTGAGTTTATGGTTACTTAAACAGCTTAAAGTTCATTCAAAATATTATTTCATATGATTTTGAAAAGCGACTTTTTACTGTGAAAACCTGTAAAACGCAGAGGATAATGTCACCTGCTGAGTGCGTAGCCCTGGAAGGAATCAGCATCTCGGCTGCTTTACTGTTACATCTTCTGCATCATTAGCAGAGCTCAACAACAGACTCTTGTCTGCTATTAGAGAGGCCCTTGCCACTACTAAGAAAAACTGAATTATCATGGAGTAGTAATAAGATGCAGCATTACTGCCTTTCATGATTTTATCAGGAGTCTCATGTATTTTGGGGTTTGGGGGTTTGTTTGGGTTTTTTTTCATCTTAGATCCTGAAGTAATATCATTAGCACTTCCTTTCATGAGGCTAAAAAATGAAATGCAAATAAAGAAAACCCTGAATATACATGCCATGGTTTTTAAGCAGTTTCATAGGAAGGAGGCATTGGCTCGTGGTGATTTTGTATACTTGAGATTGGCAATATTACAAAGTTTCATCAAGCTGTAAGAAGCAGTGAAGCGTCTCACATAGGCATCGCTTTACACCTTGCACATATTTGCCATTAGTGGAGTCCCTGTGTCCCAGGTAGCATCCCTTATGTCTCTACACGTCTGGGACTGCATGTGCATGTTGCTGCTGTGGCTGCAGCTGGTTAGCAGAGGCTGTTCCTTCTCCCAAAGCCCGGTCGCTCCTACAGCCCAGCAGGTCCTGGGCTGCCTCACCAGGGGTACTGCGTGGGAATAGCTGTTGCACTGTGGCCACCGCTTCCACTAGCACAGCGGCTCCTGGTAGCTTTTTCTAGCTTGTCCCAAACCCAGCCAGCTGTAAAGGAAAAGGTGTGCTCGTGCCAATATAACCACATCTGTGCTGTGGGTCTGCCAGCGCGGCTCCACGTTCTGACCCAGCCTCTGGCAGAGACTGTTGTAGGGGTCACGGCTCCGGCTGTCCCCTGTCCCCTCTGCTGGAGGCTGCCCCCTCCCGCCTGGGGTGGCAGGCATGGATGGTGATCTAAATGAACGCATCAGGTTTGGACGGAAGAAACTGTGGACCTGGCCTGATTCCCCTTTTGCTGTCGCACCTTCTAACAGTACCTCTGGCAGAAGGGGACGGAGTGTACGGCTTGGGATAGCACAGGGTAGCTATCACGGCTGCAGGATGCTTATCATCTCCATCATCATTAAAATATTTCCAGGCATCTTTGCATGCTGTAGGTATGCTGGCATCCGTTAGTAGTATTTCTTTGATCTGTGTTGCAGTGCTTCGCTGTAGCAAGCAAGAGAGGCGAGTCTCTCTAAACACCGGCAGGGAAGCAGGACTGTGGTACATTTTCAGTCGTTAGAGTAGGTCAGCAGTCTTCCTTCGCTGGCTCGTACAGAGGCCCATAGAGTACGACAAGGGGATCAAAGTTTGTTCATTCCTGTTCTTTGTCCTCCGTGGCTGAATATGGATTAACCATTACATACAGCTGTTACGGGAACAAACAACATTGAGCTCAAGTAATCAAATTCTGTCAGGGATTGCACCAAGTTGTTAGCACATCCACTGAAAGATTTTAATACTATTACTGTGCAGGAAACCCTGCATTTTTTCCCTTCAAACCAATAGTAATACTGCCAGAAACTCCTTCACTGCAGCTACTACCATTGATACTAAGCTTGAGCGATGTAGCTCCTATTAAATGTGGAGCGCTAGGAGTAGAGTAACCACACAAATCATTCCCTTGAAGGGTTCGGTTTGCACTGAGTTGGTAAGTGCTGAGATAAAAGACCTGCCTAGAGCACCCCATATTAACCAAGCCATCCATGTGAAATGCATCCGCTTATTTAAGTAAATCTAACAGCCACTTGCCTTTGAACGAGAACACTTTTTTTTTTCTTTGTGGTTTCTTTAGCTAATTTCGAGCTCAAACGTAACTTCTCTGATCTAATGTCTTCTGGGCAAAGGTGGTTATAAAATTGTGGTGAAAAACATTGGCTTGTAGCTATTGGAAAAACTTGTCTTTGCAGTGCTGTATGCGTCCGATATGTGACTCTAGCAAAATGTATCCCAGAGAATGCTGCTGTGTCTTCATTAAAAGTCTGTTGAGCAGTGAGACGGCAAACTCAATTGTGAAAGCACAATTATTTGGGTTATTCAAGATGAGAAAAAACAACACTGAGCAGCAGAGTGAGAGAGCAAAGCCAGTCGAGTAGACTGAGCAACAGCAGATGAGGTTATGCATTAACAACCGCAAGATCGGGGCTACTGGAAGAATGAACTATTCATAAACAGCCCTGGCCTCTAAATTAACTAGAATGATTCAGTGAAATGACCTGTGGGGAGCCCAATAGAGATTTTTGTTCAGTGCACTGAAACAATTCAAAAAGATGTAAATAATTAAAGGCTGAATAAAATCTTAGAGACTGGAATAGAAAACATCTCTGCTGTTTAAAGCAGTTGCTCAAGGCGGCCTTTGAAGGCCATGCTGTTTTCATTGCACTCTATCCCCCAAAAGACAGAGCTGAAGAAAGCTCCGGCCACTTGTAGATGGCCAGTGGAGATCCTTACACGTAAGAAAAGGCCGCAGTATGAGAAATGGCTGGAGGGACTGGAGCTGGGTATGGAGGAAATCGCAAGGATATCAGAGTTATTAAGGTTAATGGTGGAAGCTATAGGTGAAGTAACCCATCTCCTTCCTGTGTAGTACGAGCCCAGGGCTGCCCGACGCAGTCCTTCTGGGGCTGGTCAGGTTCTCACCAGACGATGCGTGACTGAGTTGGGGAGCCCACTGGTGCAGAATAGCTGGAGCAGCATGGCTGTGGACCTGAGAGCAGGTGAGGCTGGCTAGAAAACCATGGGGAAAAGGAGCGAGGGAGATATTTTAGCCCTTACATTTTTCTACACTGCGATGTATCCAAAATGCACAAGAGTGTCGCCACTGTGCCAGCGCTGGGGATGTCCCCCAGGGTGGGAGATCCAGTCCAAGCACCTGCTCTTAGAAGGGGCCTGAGGCAACATTGGGCTTCCCTTCACCCACACGCTGTTGTCCAGACCTATGTCCTAGTGCGCCCCCAACACCACCATAGGTGTGTGTGGAAGCAAAATTAGACCCTTGTGAACAGCTGATTTTTATCTTCTTCCCACCAGTGGCTCTGCAGCCCAGTCTTGATTTTGCTGTGCTCTGTCTCTGTGGAACAACAAAATCACCCTGTTTCCAAGTGCTTTATTTTTTATCTCAGGTTGGTTTTTTTTTGTGTGCAACAAAGATAGACTTTCACTCGGTACTTTGCAGAATCATTTAATGTTGTTTGGTTTTAATCTGTTGTGTGATTAAAATAGATTAATGTTGTAGTAACATAAAAACCCTCGGGGGGTTTTGTTCTCTTTGTAAATATTCTCTAGGATCTCTTCTGTCTTCTAAACTGTGTGTAGGGAGAGTATTTAATGGGACCTGGGGAGAAAAGAGATGCATTTTAAACTTAATATAAGAATTTAATTTTTAATAGGCTTCATTTGGGGGTAGAGTATTCATACTGGAGTGGAAATTAAAGTGTCTGAATGCTTTGTGTGTAAGCTGTTGGAAAGTCTATTAAGCAATGTGCGGGTAAAAACCTTTTTTTATCTGGTCTTACAGATATGAAATTATAGAAGCTATTGATTGATATAAATCACTGATATTTACCCTGGTTTTGCAAACTTACCTTTGAATTTTCTTTAGCTGATACAGAGAGGGTTTACTCTGCAGAGAGTGGGGTGACCTTCCCTCCTTCAGCAGATCTCATTTGTCCCCGCATGGGTCTCCGGAGAGTGTGCAGAGTACGGGAAGTTATTACAGGAATTAAGTCTCTTATAGCATGTTGCTGGCCATACGGAGAAGTGAGGAGTGGTTAACTGAGCTGCATGTGCCACAGTGGGTTTTATTCATGTTCAAGGAAAATGCATGTAGCGTCTCAAAATTTGTGAATGAGAAATAAAAGAGGCATTAGTAGCTTCGTAAGTGTACTCTGATTTTGCTTGGGGTAAAGGCTTTGTGGTTTTCTTTCAAGGTTAGGGAGGTTTTTACTTTGTGTTATTGTCTAATAACAGGCTTTGATCATATCAGCCTGACGAGGAGGTGGAAAACTCAGCTGTAGACTCTTGTGTGTCATGCATTGCGAGGGAGACTTCAACTCTCAAACCGTCAAACTGGAGGTCGCTTGCGTATTTGATGTCGTTCCCATCCGTGGAAGAGTGTTGTGGTTTGAGATGCTCCATCTCTCCTTGTGCAACCGCCCCTCTGCAGAACTGGCTCGCGATGGCCACAGGCCGCGCCGGGCTGCCAGCAAAGGGAGCTTGACAGGGCGAGTGTAGACAAGCAGCTAGGCTTCTAAAACACAAGTTTATTTGATTTCTTTGCAGCTGATTACTTGCACAAGTTCATAACTAGTCAGTGCTTCAGTTTGATGTACGTAAAGCGGGGAATGCCGAGACGCTCATGGCAAGAACCCCCTTTGCAGCTAATGACCCCCTCTAGCAGCTACAGCGATCAACAGCAGCAGTCCCTGCCGCATATACATTTCCAGGTCTGTGAGATTAGTTTAATACCTCAGCTCTATCTTGACATTGTGGACTGCTTTCTGTCTTCATGTGGAGGCATCAGGATGTCCTCAGGCTCTTTTGTAAGATTAAGAGCTTCCCTTGGCATTCTGACAAGGAGGAAATGTAAGGAACAAGAGTATTTAACTTCAAGCTAATCTGGTCTTTGTGAAAGCAGGAGGATTAGACCATTAAGTTCTACATGCCTGGCAGGTTTATGCCACCGATGGCACTGATGAACGAAACGCTGCGGAGAGGTGAGCTGGAGATTGATGGTGTGTTGGAGCTGGAAGGAGGGAACAAGAGCATTTGCAGAGCGGGGTTGTCAGGCCTTTGCCAGGCAGCGAGCGATTTTTGAGTCCATGCATGAGCTGCGACGTGGCTATAGGTCTGTTCTGTGTGACTGTGCATTTCACTAAGGGAGAACAGAGCGCGTGGATGAAGTCGTCTGTGGAAAAGGAAGGGGCAGGTCTTTACCCCTGCCTCACTCTGGTCTCGTCAGAGTCACATGTGAGCACCCAACCCTGAGCAATGCTCATGTATTCCTCCTTCACAGCATCTCCTGTACCTGTTCCCTGGGCCACAGAATTTTGTGTCTCCTAAATCCTTCTGTATATCTCTAAACTTGTGTTGTATCTAGAACTCGGTTTTAAGCGATACTCAAAGAAGAGCAACTTCTTGTGTTCATTGTGGCACCACCTCGTCCCTCTTGAGAACAAGTTAAATATTTTCAACAGTTTCCAGTAAAACTGCTGGCTATTGGTAAATGTTAAACTGTCTTGCTCTTTTCCCTACTAGTCAGAAGCAAACTATAAGTAAGCTTGAAGTGAATGCTGGAGAGCTTCCAACACAAACAGCAGAGTTGGCACCTCTTGGGAGCAGGAGGGGTTTGGATCCCTCTGGAAGGGGGTCCCTACCTGCAGCTGGGCTAATTTGCATGTGCTGCTCACCCTCCTTCACTGTAAATAAATTTGACAGCCCTGCATTGATGATAATTAAAAGAGATTCTCCTCACTTGCACCAGAACATGGCAGGAGGCTGCATTTATGTGCATATATTCCTAGGCAAAGGTATACGCACGCACACACATACATATATATGATAAATATGGATCTTACAATGGGTTGATCTGTTGAATGGAGCTCTTAATAGTTTCTAAACATTAGTGGGCCCACTTGATTGTCTGTATTTTCTCTATTGCACTGGAGATTGCTACAGTTGCAGCCATCTGCTTATTCTATAAGGATTATATATGATTATAAAGTATCTGTGGTTGTCAGGGTCTAATGGAAAACTAAATAGATGAGCTCAGGACATGAGTATAAAATGCTTATGGCTTTCACCCTCACTGAAAAGTGAAAAAACCCAGCGAGGTATTTTTCAAACATCCGAATGCAGAACAAGGAGTAATGCAAGGAAATAAATCATTATATATTACATTCACTTAGTCATTTACTCACTCAAATGCATTCGTTGAATCACAGTGAAGAGTGTTGGCATTCCGCCAGGCTTGAATTTGACCTTTTTTTAATCCTTATCATTATTCTCATGAAACAAATACAGAGGGGCCTTAAGCAAGAGCTGATTCTTGTTTTACATCAGCCCCTGCCCTGAGAAGCTCATCATCTAAATACTTGGAAAAGAAACAGGAGCAAGCACTGACCTAACTGCGTCTTAAGGGAGCCAGAGCAGAACTTTAATCTTCTAGTCTAGTGCACTGTCCCTGAATCATGGTGATTTTCCATAGTTCAGATCATTTTCTCTATATATTTGGAGATGTTGCAAGATCAGTTTGCCCAATACATCCTCAAGGGTTATTGCTAAAAGCTTCTTGTAGCCTTGTAAGAAGTATGTGCCTTGGCATATCTATTACCTATTAAACCTGGTGAAATAATAGCGTTTTCTTATGTCATAACAAATCACGCCTGTGCTAAAATAGCTGCAAACATTCTCTAAGACTTAATGAGCTCTTGCTGTTTTGCAGTGGTCCAAACAACTTGTTATTGTGACTGTTATATAGTGCAGAATTATATTATCGAAACTGTCTCATAAAAAGACAAGATGGGGTGTCGGGGAAGCTGATCCCACTCGGCAGGAAGCGTGTGTGTTTCTGGGCTGCGCGGCACAGAAATCTACACTTTTTTTCATGGTAATGCAGTTTATAGGCATGTAATCTTTTGTAATTCTGATATGATTAAACAGAGGTAGTAGCAAAAGGCGTTTCTGTTTCTTTCTAAAGTCCCTTTAAACTGAAGCACAGTAAGAGAGGACAAAACAGAGAGCATTTCATATTTCTCTTATACTTTGCTTAAAGCAGCCCTGGCTCCCAAAGTGAAGCTTGATTGGGAATTTGGGGAGTTAAAGTCCACTTTGACATCAAGAGCTTCTCTTGAACAAGCTTCCACACCATCATAAAAAATGTCAGCGTAAAATATCTGAACTAGAGCAAATTGAACAATTTGGAGATTCTAATGCTTTCATCTGAAGTCTCATGCCTGCAAGGATGTGAAAAAGTCAATAACATGAATTGGAAGGTATTGATTATTTCGCTGGGCTGCTGTTGAAACATCATATGTGCTTCATTTGGTCTCCCAACACCCAGTAAATGTTTGTTTTTAGTTTCACCTCCCTTTGTGAAAAGAATTGAAAATAGTATAAGACTTAAAGTGGGGTTTTTTTCCTAATTTTAAAGTATTTTTCTCAAACTTAAATAAATGTTATTTGTAAAGGTTCCCCTCACTCCAAGATGGATATTTCATGCCACAGATGGGCCTATTCTTAATTTACTTAGTAAGGCACTGAACCTTCTGTTCGACACTGCCATCTGCAGCCCCGTGGATTTTAGGACATTTGGATAAGGCCTGTCTCCATCAGCCAGCTTGCGGGGCTGGGCCTCTGTTCCTTGGAAGCAAAACCGGTTATGGAAATGTCTTTTTCTCCTGCTGCCTCTCTGCCAGGACCTGTCTTGCCACCTTGTGAAATTATAGCAGGAGATGGAAATGAAGGCCTCATCTGGGAGGAAGCTTGGGGTCAGGGTCTGTGATGTGGGGGATTTAGAGGCTGCAGGACTGCACCGAGGTCAGCGGTGGCGAGTCCTGAATCCGTAGAGCACCACAGTACCCAAACTGCAAGTGGGAAGCTGCCTTCTCTTTGTACGGCTAAGCATTTACGCTCTTCTACCTGAGACAGATAGCACAGAGCGAAAAAAAGGATTATTGTGGGTATTTGTAGAACTGATTTGACTGTAAGATTATCCACAAAAGTATAAATATTTACATCCCAGTTGGTTAAAAATCTGTCCAGTATGTCTGTTTGTTTAGCTAGCATTAATTACCTAAATCAGCTCCTTCTGGTAAAAGACTATTCAGCGTTTGGTTAATTTCCAAGATTAAAACATTTAGCTTTAAATTACTAGAATTCACACAGAAACATGCTAGTTTGCCAATGCAGTGTTACGAAAATACACAGGTTGCACCGTGAGCGAAAGTCAGGGGGTTGGCGTGGTGCCGCCGGAGCGCGGCGGCGGCGGCGAAGGGACCCAGAATGCTGTAGCCCTGAGTTGAGCACTGCTAGAGGAGTTGGGCTGCCGGCAGGAACGGGGGGAGAGCAGAAACCGAACCCCTTCGCCCCCAACTCTGCAAAACCCCCGAGCGTGTGCTTCCACTCTGACCCTGATCCATGGTTGAGTGAGCTTAAGCATGTGCTGGAAGTTAAGTGCATGCTGTAACGCTGCCCTCAGAGGGATGTTTTTGCTGATCAAAGGCCTTTAACAGGAGGAACAGAGAGGGGAAAATAAAATGTGAGTTGTTCAGCTATTGAGATAAAAATGAAAGTTGAATAGTAAAACCTTCTTTCTCGGTGGTTCACCTGTGCTAGACGGGAGACGTTCAGCTGTTGCATTCCAGGCCGGCTCTGCAGAGCGCCGAGCCGAAGGAGGCTCTGTTGAACAGCGTTTTTCTGCCTTGTATCCCCAAGCCAGTTATTCAGCTAACGTGGAAGTTCCTAGCTTGCACTTCTGCAGAGTTCAGGCCGCCAGGTGTCTGAGGGCAGGTTGCTGGTTCCCCTTGACGGAAAGGTTAGGAACACAGGCTGTTGCTGGCACTTCGCAGAGCCGTTGAAAGCCCGGACCTGGGGGAGGGTTGTTACCACCGCCCATGGTTGTAGGACGCTGGGGATGACCCAGACCGAGGAAAGCCTGGCTGCATGAGGCTGTAACGGCAGCGAGCAGGGAAGTCGACGACACCTTTGATGATATGACGTGAGGATCCCCGCACAGGTACGCCCTGAGCGTTGTCCCCCGGGCACGCTGCCGCTGCTGCGCCAGCTGGTGCGCGTGAGGCCAGGTGTCTCTCTCGTGTTAAATCACAAATCAAATAAACAACTGCTGGTTGATTAAGAATTTACTCTCTTTGCATCCAGTTAAATATGTGCATAAGTTGAGGGAGGCCGAGAGCTTTAATACTGAGGCTGCTGCTAGTTTAGGGAACTGCAGTGGGTGCTGCTGCACAGGGCTGGAGGACGGGGGGAGTTCCGCAAGTGTTTCAGCAGGGATGTCATTTAAAGCAAGCTTTGCTGGTTCAGGCTAAGGGTGGTTTTAGGAAAAAAGGAAATTAAGAGAGGTTACATTGAATTTGGATTACTTCCCCAGACCGGCTTATGGAATGGCCACATGTGCCAGGGAAGGGGAGCACAGGGTGGGAAGACATGGCCAAGGGTGGATGCATGGAGCTGCCTACCTGTTGGAGACAACACTGTGAGAGTGAATCTTCGTCTGGATCTGCCAAGAGCACAGGTGTGACATGCTGTGTGCTTGTGGGATCTTGAATTTGCTTTGTGGTGAGCAGCAGAGTTGGAAGGACTTCTATGGGAGCAAAGCAAAGCATGGCCTCTGTTGCCACGGGTGCTTCCCCCCGTTCCTATGCAGAGCCCCACTTGTTCAACATTGGTTTTAAATTTTGGTCTAAAATAAGTTTGATAAAGTTAGTTTGAAATATTCTGGCGAACCTGTAGTGTGGGAATAGGGAGATGGCTTCTCGTTTCCCTGCCTAACGCATTTAAAAGTAACAAAAGGAAATTGTAAATTGAGTTGTAGAGCTCCCCGATGCAAGATAATGTTAAGGTAAAGAGCTCAGGAGTATTCAGAGGATTATTAGATGTGTGTAGAAATAATAAAAATATTACCACATTTCTGCCAGGTGGGATATCAGTTTGCTAGAGGGAGCAGCCTTCAAGGGTCATTATCTTAACCAGCCTCTTGCTGAGAGGGTTGGAAGAGCTTTCCATGTGTGCACGTTATGGGGAAGTGCTGCATTCACATCATCCCACTGCATCTGCAACTGGTGTGAGTCAGAAAGCAAATACCGTATTAAGCGGACCATTGATGTTATGCATTGCATGTGACCTCTATGCCCATCCCTGGGATAGCTCGCTCTCCTGTTTTCTGATCTAATGTGTGATGTGTTTTGCTGAATTGACACTCACATGGGTGCCTTCTGGAGAGAAAAGATAAATGGAAACAGTGTGTGTTTATTTAGTGGAAACTCTGGTGATTAATGGTGCAAACTGTTTATATGTCTAAAGCCTCTTTGCTCTTAAGGCTGGGAAACCAGCTGCTGACAATGTGGGGCTGTCCTGGGTGAGCGCTGCAATTCCTTCCCTCCGTTTACGGCGGCATGGAGGAGTGGAACCTGTGTAGAAGTCATCTCGCCGTGCAGTCGGCAGCACGGCTCTGTGCCGCCCATACTGTATATCCCAAATGACAGCTGAGCAAACTTATGAAATAGCAATTGAGGATGATTATATTGGTTCTGAGGATTAGCACAGCAGGTAGCCGTGTTGGCCCAGGGCAGGGCTTGGGCCGAAGGATAAGTACACATTCTTTTTATTATTGCAGCTAATAGGAATCTGCCAGACTTTGAAGCATAGAAAAGGCTCACTGGCCACCTGTGAGCTAATCACATGGATTTGCCTCATTCTGTATTTCAGCTCACTTGGAGCCTGTAATCTAATTTCCAAACAGAGGTGAGAAGAGTGAACAATTCATTTTCTACTTTACATGGCTGTGCTGGTAAACTTTTAATCCTTTTAGAATTACAGTTCTTTGCAACATGGAGGCAGCACCGCAAAGTCCTGCGTGTAGGGCTTGAGTCTTTGAATGCACCAGTTGCTGGGTACTAATTAGCCTCAGCAAGGCACAACGTGAATGAAAATAAAAGTTAGGAGCACAGGACATTTTTCAGCTGGTATTTGGAAGCATACGCAGGCTAACGATTTCAGTTTGTGTAGAAAATCCCTGTGTTTTAGACTGCAAAAGTACACTGCAACATGGAGTTGTCTTCAGCTTCGGGCTTTGCACCCCGATGTTGATGTCTTTTCTGCATGTAGGACAGCGTCATCTCATCTCGTATCCTACCCGCTACTAAATTGTATCATAGTTAGAATGGAAGTGTGCACGGGGCAGATCTGGCTTTAAGCTGATCTTCATTGCTCACCATTTATTTTGGGACAGAAGATATTTACTTAGATTTTTAAGCCAGGTGCTGAGCTGACATCAAGGTGGGGGTACATCAAGGTCTGGTAAAAGCCCGGTTTTTCGTTCATGCTGGTGTGTTTTAGGATGTGTTATGTGACTGCTCCTCAGACAGTCTGTCATAAACAACGCAGAGCTGATGTGCTCTTCTGCCGTTTTCATTAAGGACAGGTCAATCAGTGAGCCTAGAATAAAGGTGAGCACTGCTGCTCACAAGTGCCTCAGTAGTGAACAGGTAGTTCACAAGTGCCTTCATGCTGACTTTGCACCTTCGCGTGTGTTTTTGCTTTCAGGTTGGTAATTTAAAAAAGGTAGAGTGCCAGATTCCATTTTCTACAAACTGCAATGGCTAGCGTTCACTGAAATTTCAGTCAGTCTTCTAGCAGAATGATACGAACAAGGATGTACAATGGTAAAAGTGATATCCCTGAGATGACGAGCGCTGCCAGACCTTTGTTCCACCTTATAAACTGATAATCCAGAGGAATTCAGGAAAAGACTCTCCTGATCGCATGGAGATGTCCGGATTGCTGGCTGTGTTGCAGCCTCCTATTCCTCCAGGTCTGCTGGAGGGCAGGCAGTGTGCTCCATGAGTCAACAGTCCTATCAAAATCCTACCTCACAGAGGCCTTCTGTATCTGTTTAAAAGCAAAAAAACCCCTAACGTCATGGATAAAAGTAGTGAGAGTAGTTCAGCTGATTTGAATAAAACGTGCGACATTTTGTGGGGCAATTAGGCTATAATGGACCCTTTGCTGTACCAAAATTTACCCTACCAAGAGTCACAAACTGTCCTGAGGTCTATGAAATCAGATCTGGTTGACAGCACGGCCTTCCTGATTGCGATTTAGCATCAGTGCAGAATTGGCAGGCACAAAACAGCATCTCCCTGAGACCTGCCAGGCTCCTGTCGTCTCCCTGCCTCCGTGTCGGGAAATTAATTTGACTTGGGCAAATAGTCAGATTTCATTTCACTTGTTTATGTGGTTTTGGTGACTGGGGAGGGCTGCAGTCCGACTGGCATTCATTTAGTTCAAGTAATTGGACAAACTAGTCAGTCTTCCACAGATGTAAGGAGCAGGCTGGGAGAGCCAGGGTCAAGAAAACAAGATGTCAAGGCAAAGCAAACCCTTTCGAGTAATGATGCAGAGCCTCTTACTGAGGTAGAGAAGACATCATGAGGTCTTTGGGCCAGAAAGGGCCCGTATTACCCACACTGAATTACAGAGGCGATAGCGATGCTCCCTTATGAATGGCTGTAATAAAAAGCTGGAGACTTTTCAGTATTTGAATTATCATGCAGGCTTTGGTGGACTATCACATTCTTGTTCACAAAATGCTATAGAATGATGTAAGAACAAAACTGGTAATTGCCAACGAGCCACTGATGTTATGGTGCTTCCTTCTCAATTTTATATTCTTTACTATTTTAGTTCATATAAAATCTTTTAAATCCTCTACCTCTGTCCCACGCAGGAGGAATGTGGTACACAGGGTCATGTTTATCTAGAAAGAAAACGTTTAGTATCTACCATCTCAAAGCAATGAAACAGAAAATGGAGTGGTAGGTCTTCAGTTAAGTTACATCTATATATTTGAACCTATTCAGTTATTTGGCCCCCTTTTTCCCTCCTTTTAAAACAAAACAATTTCATGGGATGTGTTCTAGCCCAATACAAGGAATTCAGACATTACAAGACAAGTATAAATGACATATTCAATGAGACCCTGTGTTGACCAGGACATTGAAATCTCATGTCTACAGTTACTGATATGACCCAGATGTGAAGAATTCTGCCTAAGCGATCCTATGTCGGAGCAGACAGTTGGATAATATCCATCTTGTTCTCTGCAGTGTTGGAAACACGAGCAAAATATGCCAAGCATGAGAATTCTGTGAAGCAGCACTGATCACTGGAGTTGCGACGTGTAAGCTCAGCAAAGTTTTCCTGTAGACGCTAATGGACTAAAATAGTTGTAATTAAAAGTGGGTATCGTCGCGGTCGTGCTGAGCTTCATCTTAGAGTTAGCAAGAGGGGCACTGGAGTTTTTAAGCTCTGTGCTTAGATTGACATCATGCCTTTAAAAACAGAATAGAAAATTCCTGGCTCTAAAGTACAAATTCACGAAGGAACCGGTGGTATGTGTCTGGTGAGTTATGGGTATGACACCTCTCAGGGGGAATAAATGTGTTATTTTTCTGTATAAACATATCACACAGATCTCTTTTGTCCTTTATATATTAAACTGAACTGTCATGCTAAATTTGATCAGTGTTCACAAGGTGATGCTTTTCAAGCTGGTTTTGAAAGCTGGTTTTGTTCAAGCTCATTCAAGTAATCCTGTCACATACGAGCGGGATGAGCTGATGTCACGAGCGTTTAAGGGAATATTGCAGTTACGTGGCCATGACAAATCAATGGTAAGGAAGGGGGGCGATAGGTAAACCCAGTATATTTTATTTCTCTCGCCATGGGATGATGTTAGCCTTGTGCTAAGGTTATCCTATCCCTATTGATAATTGGAGAAAATTATCAAGCTGTGCTGTGTGTTCTTCTTTTAATTGGTTAGTATCCAGTACTGTCACCTCATTTACTCTTAGCAGGTTTGAAACACTCTCACCACACGTCCTCTCTGCCCACGGGGCAGGTCGCTGGGTATTGTGTAATAGCTGAAGGAGGAGAGGGGAAGGCGCCTTTCTGAAGCCAAGCCGAAGTGATGTTGGACTGGACAGCCCTTTGCAAGTGCCGACTCCTCTCTGAGAGACGGAGGGCTGCACTGTTGCGTCTTGGCCTGAGTCTCCAGAGGTTTGGTCTCCGCTGTCAGTGGTTTTGCTCCCTCTGCGTGTGTGCTGGAGCTGAGCTTGTCGGGTTGCGTGGACTGGGGACAGGTTTGGGGATAAGGGCAGGCAGCCGGTCCTGTTCTCCCAGCTCCGGCGGAGGAGATGCACATACCACCAGCCTTGTATCAGCAGAGGGACTAAACGTGCTTTACGAGCACTTGGAGAGTCGCACTAGGAGATTTGGTCTCAGAAGATTTCAAGAGAGGGATGTTGTCTCACTGAGCTGATTTAATTTTTTTGAGGTGTCAAAGTAGCAAACGTTCGAATTGCCGTAATTGATCTATGCTCGCAAAAGGCCTTTGAGAAGGCCCTGAAGAAAGGGCTACTGTGGAAACTCAGTTGTTATGAAGCAAGAAGCAATGGCCTGTTACCAGCAAAATGTAGCTAAAGAAAAGAAAGCAAAGAATTGGGTTATTTTTGTCATGTGGCATCGGTTTAAGGGCAGGTGAAGTCTCAAGTCCTCTGTCCTGAGTTGGCCAATGTGAAAGGCAGGAGGGCAAATGGCAGCGGTTACACATGGTCTAAGGACACCTGTGATAGTTGGAGCTGGAGAGAACTGCTAGAAACCATAGAGAAACCTCATCAGGCGGAGAGAACAGGGACTGAGAATCACCTTAGACAAACTTGGAGCAATGCACATTAAACCAAAACATGCAGGTGCCTGTAGACCCTGCAGGGCTCTGGAGTAGCTGAGACAAGTCAAGACAAGAAGCTGGATGTTACGAGAGGTGGTTTAACGTAGACCTTCACTCATGTCTGCAGCTGCAGGCCGGGAACAACTATGTATGATGTGGGTGAGGAATCAGGTGGTGAATAATATGGTGAGGATGAAATTGCTTGGTACAAATCAGTGGTGCAGCTACTGGGGGCTCTGCAGTATGGGACAGCCGCTTCCTAAAGAGCGTGTTGCAGAAGCCAAAGATGTGCAATGGGGTAGCAGAAAAAATAACAATGTGGGATCAGGTGTGTGGGAAAAGTCTTGTAGGAAGAAAGGCTGGGAAGATAGGAGTTGAAAAACTTATCAAGGAGGTAAAAGGGGAAAAAATTTTATAAAGGAATGAGTGGTAGTGATGTTTTGTAGAGAAGTCTCTTTCTCACAAACTTGCAAGAACCAACTGGAATTAAAAGGTGAGAAATTAAAATCTTGTGGAAGGAATATTTTCATAGGACATGCTAAGAAATTTACTGCTATGGGCAAGAACTTGAGAATACTCAGAAGGAACTTGAGATTTATGTACGTATCAAGCCCGTGCCATGTTATCTCAATTCTAGAAAATCTTGAAAGAAAAATCTCAGGTTTTTGGGTATAAGCCAATCTTACCAGAGATTCAGCATGAGATCTCATGGGTTGGACAGTTGTTTTATGTATGCTGGCTGCAAGGTTTTTACACCTGATCTGGAAAAATCTTGGACTGCAGTCAGAGGCAGGACGCACAGACCTTCAGCCTGATTTAATAAGGCGTTGTCGATGTTTCTGTGAAACCAGGTGTGCTTTACAAATATTGTGATTCCAAGACCTGGATTTCTTCAGTTAAAATGCAAAATTGAAACAGGAAGCTAAAGCTCTTTGCGCTCAAACCCATTATTATTAAAGAATATCCTGCAGTGACTTTGTCAGCGTTACTTCCCACGTGGGAAGTTTGCTGGCCCGTTTGAGAAAAGCCCTCTTCAGCGAGCACTCTGGTGCCCGTAGCTGGCTGCTGCATACTTCAGAGTTGCATAGCTAATGATGTAGTTTACTGCTTCCTAACTGAAAAGGTTAGGAAGCCAAGAGGTTTTCCCTACTGGAAATAACCATTGGGCTGTGCGTGCGTGTACATGTGTGCGTTGAAGTAGGACAGAGTTATCATGGTGTTGCTTTCTCACGGGGTCTATTAGGATGTTACAGTTGCATGCATCTATTTCCTATTAAGTGAAATGCGATGATTTCTGAGAGAGGGGGATGTTTGGATGTTCTGTACTTCACTTTCCTCTAGAACGCTGTATCCCATTCCTTTTTACTGAGTAAAGAGGTGCTTTTAAAAAAAATCAAACGTCAAGTGCTTTCAATATTATACTCACAGTGTACAGGATATAGGAGTTACATTTATGGCGTATGTTCTGTTTAACAGCTGGATGAAATAAATTGTTTCATGTGAAATATTGGAGGACTCTGCATTCTCAAATCAAGGCCAGGAGCAGCTCAATGACTGAAGAATTGTCAACATCTTGTGCAATTCCACTAAGTGCTTCTTTTCATTGATCTGCAACTTTATTGTTGACAATTAAATCCATTTCAACGCAGAAGATAAACATTTTTAACAGGAGGTAGCAAAATCTTTTGTCCTGAATGATTTTCTTCTCTGTTTTATAATTAAGTACAAAGTGTGTCACAAGTCTTGCTATTCAGTTGTACTAAATACCTGCTTACTGTGGAATAATTGGTATCAGCAGATGACAGAGCTGCTAGTAACCATGCTTTCGAATGCATGTTTTTAATTTGCATAATCAAATACTTTGTTAGTGTCCTTGGAAATGAGGATGAAAGATGGCTGTGTACTAAAAATGAAAAATTGTTTTTAGCAAATCATGTGTATCCAGTACAACAGATGAATTGCTCTGGGGCCTTTATGATACGTGTTGGCTGGTGCACCCAACTTCCTCCATCCTTTGCAGTAATAGTTTCTGTCATCTGCCTTTATTTATCCAAATGTTTCATTGACCAATGTCTAATCAATATGAAATGTACAATCAGGTCTTAAATCTGATTAATTATTTCAAGCCCTGTAAAATGCTTGTTGAAGTATACCTCCCAGGGCCAGCGGCCAGCGGGGTATACGCTTTCTGCATTCCACTGACTTCAGAGAAGTTATGACGGTCTGTATTGGTTGTGACAGTTTGCACCAACTGCCCACTTATCCATGTTAAAGCTGAAGAAAATAGTTTTATATTTTTTGAAAGATCTAATTTTTTATCTTGCATTAAGAAGATATTTAGGCAGAGGTAATATTGTCAAGAAAAGACTTATCAAAGTCGTAAAAGAAAATTAATTCTATTTTTAAATTAAATAATGCTGTAAAAGATTTCCTTGGCAGGCTGAATGCTCAATCCCAAAGATGGTGCTGCAGAACACTGAAAACTCCTATAATTTTCCTACTTGTGCAGTAAGGACTTTGAGCTTAATCCAAAACCCTCTCAAGGGAATGGAAAATTCAGTGTTGATTCTGAATTGCTCTCTAAAGATGCCTGCGTACTCCCAGGCCAGGCGTAGAGAGGCTGAATCCTAATGTGGACAGAAGGAGGAGGGACGGGGTATTATGTAGCCTTGTTTGTGAAACTCAGTTGTTCCAGACCTGGACATGGAAAAGTTGGATGATTTTGTGTTTAGAAAAGAGCTTTGGCCACTGTAAGTTGACAGCATCATGCAGGACGTTGTCTAAGGAGGTTTCATTCCCCAGGTACCATCAGGTCAGGTCAGAGATGCCCAGTTCACACGTCCTTGGCTGCCGCTCGGGACCTGGCCATGTTGGTGGTGGCCCAGCTCTCGTCATGAAATGCCCTGTGCTGGCACTTAGCATCTCCTGTGGTCTTTGGTGCAACCAAACACGTTGAACCTACCTGCAGACGACACTTGACCAGGCAAAATTAGAGCGTTCATTATTGGTGAATCTTTGGGAATTTCAAATTTGGCGAATTTCAACAGGGCCTTTTTGTCAGCAGAAGAATAGTTGGGCTTCGTCTTGTGGCTGTGATGTTCTCAACTGGCCACCTCTGGCCATCCTCTAGCTCTTTTGGATCACCCAAATGGTACAAAGGAGCCAGAACACAGAGTTCAGGTCAAATTTTTGCTGGTTTGCCCATTAGGAACAGCGGCAACGGCATTTCAGCTGACTGCTGCATATAACTTGTGTTCATTATAAAAATCCATGTCTTTTAATGGAAGTGTTTGCATGCACTGTGTATTTCTCTGTTAACAATGTGTATACATATAACAGATATGGGTATAAATATAAATGCATATGTATTACACGCAACATACATGTATACAAACACATGAGAGTGCATGTGTATATGTGTATGTTCACAGAATGTGTATAAAATATAATGTAAACTCCCAGCTACAGAGTCTCTCTAGTTCACATGCAGTCATTTGGTTTACTTACAGGTCTTCCCAGTGTGGCCTTGTCTGCTCCTCTGGTGTTATTGAGCCAACCAAGTAATAATCACGCAGACACAGCAAACTGCTAACTGCACTTGTGTTACTTGGAGGGGACTGAGTCCTGCATCTTGAGAGATCCCCAGATTGTGTGTGTTAAGTGAAAAATAGAGGAATTTGAGATTTAAGACACATCAAAGGGCAAAGACAGGAAAGGAAGATAATGGAAGTTGCATGTCCTGTCTGTATGGGACAAGCTTAGCCAATGTTTCTCCTCAGTCCTCAAAGAGCATCGAATTATGGCTTTATTCCTTTTTCGGTAAAAAGACTGACTGCTGCTGGATGCAATATCAACCCAGTGGAAAAAGGGAAGCATGTGTCAGCACAGAAGTTACATCACAGTTACTGCTCTTCTGAATGCCGATGCAGTAATTTTACTTTATCCAAACTAGACTATGGAGGCTGCCAGCAAATCAAGTTAGCTTGCTTGCTGCTTTAGCTGTTGGATGGAAATGAAGTCCTGCGACTCAGAAGGTTGTGTAGTTGGGTTGTCTGTATCATAGTGATGTGAAGGATTTTTTGCCCCTTAGTTTTTACACCAAGTTAGTCAGTCAACATTCAGAAATCATGTGACGTGCAAAGACGTACCAGTAGAAAAAGAGTAATCTTGTATGTATGACCTTGAAGTGCTGTTGATAAAGACTTGAGCCCTCCTTATGAAACATATAAGTGATAGCATTCATCACTGATGTGGGATTTCAACTCCTTAAATAGATACTGTGGGCCAAAGAATTCTTTCTAATTTATTTATCATAATTATCAGCCTTGCAGAGATGTGTGTACCAGGCACACAGGGGTTCGAGGGACTCCTGGACGTCTGAAACCATTTTGGGGCATAGCGTAGGGGCAATGGTGGAAGACAGAGAGAGGGAGAAACTGTGCACACATTCAGTGTTTGACATTTGGAATAACATTATCTTACTAAATACGGCATCTTCTAAGCTACGAACTAACAGGAATGGTACTTCAGGGGCTGTCTAATGAAGATGTAAGCAGCAGCAAAAAATACCCAGGAGACACTAGGATTCGTAGCCCTTTTCTCCAGGGGAGGAGGAACGACTGCGTGAGGAACAAACTCCCCAGCAGAGAGCTGTGCTGAATAAATGTTACACACACAAGAGACACTAAAAATATCAAATGAAAAGATTTAATGAATGCACCGAGTGCAAGGTGTTCCCCACAGATTTGCAACTCTCACCTCTGCAGGATTTTCAGACCACCTACTGTGTATTCATCTTGTAGGGAGTTTCTAACGACAAGGCTAAGCCCTCAAAGCCCTAATTATTATGCCTTTCTGTCAAATAACCAAAATGTCATGCCTTTTACTCCTGTAAGGACTAGGAATGTAGATCCACCTATTCATGAACAAACTGTTGCTCATTTCTGTCCTCCTTGGGGCCTGTCTTAACACATGGGGTGATCACACTCTGTCTAACTTTTAATAATGTTTGATCAAACATGATTGATCCAAAGAATTAATGCAAATGGATTTTTCCTTATTTATAACCCGCAGTTTAATTGCAATGAGATAGACCTTGGGCATACAGCAGAGTAATTATTTTTGTACCTCCGGAGTCCCGCTGTTGCCCCCATAGCCTTCTGATCTAAATTCGTGGAGGAGCCTCTCTGCCTGTTACAGATTGCATACTCCAGAAGTGATTAAAGGACATCCTCCTCAAATAAGTCTGTTTGCTTCCCTCCCCTTTCTCCCTCTTTCTTTCTCCCTCTTCTTTTTACCTCCCTTTTGCCCCCAGAAGGTTCTTGCCCCATCTCCTCTCCACAGACTTTTAAAACAATCTGAACTCCACTTTACCAGGCTGCTCGCCATTGCACAGGGCCTGTAACACACTCGGTAATAGCGGGGTCTGACGTGTTTTGGGATCCCTGCATAAAATTAAGCCCAAGCGGTGATATGTTTTTGACACACGTCTGCCAGGCCGTCTCTGGCAGCTCTAGTGATGCCGAGGTTGGCAAACACGGTTGCATGTGCCCGTGCCGTGGCAGAGTACACCCCCCATCATGTTTGTTTGCACTCCCTTACTTCAGGGTTTGAATGATGTAGCTGTCAACAAATTTCTTTGAACCTGTATTCTTTTATTATGCATTTATCCATTTTACCCCTTAAAATTGGTAGAAGAACGAGTAAAGTTTTCCTGTCTTAAGATTACTTAGAACCCTGCTTACTTTTTTAATGATAAGCTTGTCCCAAGCCCATTTAAGTCTTTCCCTTACGCTTTGTTTCTGTAATTGCCTACGGGTCAGGTCCAACCTTTTGGAGTTGCTGGGCAGTACTGCCCTAAATGGTGCTCCTGCTTCCCCCCGCCTGCCCGGCTGCAGGCATTGCCTTTGCCAGTCTTGGGTCAGCAGCACTCCCCCAGGTCCGTTCGAAGGGGTGCCGTGCAGCAAATATTCATTGGCAGAACCTTTGGGGAGCGATTCAAATGGGAAGTTGCTATAGAGCCCCAGTAAGCAAAACTCCACTGTAGGAAATGTTAAAATTATAATAATATTCCTTATTATTAAAGAGCTGGGAAACAAAACTAAGTCATTGCATCACCAGCCAAAGCAAAAAACCCTGGGTTCCCACTAATATGTGTTTTAACGTTTGGACCTCGTGTAATCAAGGCACAGAGCTCACGTTGCATTTGTTCCCGCAGTGCGTCAGTAAGGGAGTGATGATAGAGTAACATTAACAGAAAATAGCAGTGCTAAGGTAGGTCTCTTTTCTCTGCCAGGTGGTTTATTTTGAGGAGAGTTATCGGAGAAGGAAGGCGAGAGGCGGGTGCACACGTTCGCATGCACAATGTGTCGTCCGACTCTCTAAAGAGCACGTAGTCAGGACGAATCACGTTACCTTCTCAACTTCTTTGGCCGTCCTTCTGAAAAGGGTTGTCCAAAATTAATGTCACTGAAAGAAAAATCAAGGCAAAAATATGTCATTTCCCTTAACCTTTTTTTGCTGTTCATTTGGCAGCCCAGGCAATAGAGGTGTTATAGTAAACATATAATAGTAATTAGGGATAAAGGGATGTGCCTAGAAAACAAGCAGTTCTCCAAGCAGAGAACGCAGAGGAGCCTGGCTTCCCGCGCAGCTCTGCCCCTCGCACTGCGGCAATTTGTGCTTACGGGATGGAGTAGATAATTTTAGTGGGTTTTATGTGATCATTCAGGGAGTGATTTTGCCAAATACACATACAGATGATATTCCCTACGCTCACAGACTTAGCAGCGCTGTTTTATGGCCCCAAATCTTGGAGTCGTGCAATTGTTGTGCAAATCTGATTTTTTTAAAAGTCAATTAACCACTAGCATGGTGCATGGGAAGGTTGGGAAATGCAGCCGTAGGAGACAAGACCCAGGAGGCAAGTATGGAGAACCCAGTGTATATGGTGCTACGGAGAGAGAGCGAAGCAAGGCACAGCCCTTCTGGGAGGTGGGGATTTTTGGGGAGGTTCTTAGAGCACTTGAACCACTGCATTCAGCTCATCTTTTGTGGACTTGCTTTTTCATATGTTAATGAACACACCAGAAACTTTCTCCTTATGATAAAATAGGAAAAGAAGCATTAGGAGAAGGACTTGAGGGTTAGGGATGCTGCTGGCCATGGCTTTGGGTTTGGTGCGGTTTCACGTTGGCACGGTCCGTGATGAGAACAAAATATGACTGCCCGGAGCGCAGCTCCAGCACAGCAGTTAGTTTGGTTTTGCCCATGTTGTCGCCCGCTTAATGTTTTATCTCTTTCTTTTGTTGTTGCAGATAAAGAGTTAGGAGTCAGTACGGTAGCTGAAAATGACGACCCTGGTGCTAGGGGCCCAGCTGTCCCGAAAATATCAGGATTAGAAAGGAGTCAAGAGAAGAGCCAGGACAGCAGTAAAGACCCCGTACTTGAGCCTGTGGTGCCTAAAGACCCTTGTCCTCAGGTGACACAGCCTTTGGCGCAGCCCCAGCTGGAGCCGCCGCCTGAGGCGCGCTGCCCCAGCCCTGCGCTCGCCCCGCGGCCGGAGGCTCCTGCCCAGCCGCCCCCGCCGCAAGCCGCCCAGCTGCCACCAGCCCCAGAGGAAGCCGCCCGCCCGCCCGCGCCGCAGCCGCCCGTCCAGCACCCGCCCCGGCCGCAGTCGCCGGTGCAGCCGGCCCATCCCAGCCTCCCTCCGGTGCAGCCCCACCCGGCCTCTCAGAGCCTCTCGCAGCCACTCTCTGCCTATAACAGCAGCAGTTTAAGCCTCAACAGCTTAAGGTAGGCGAAAGGAAACGCGTACGCGCTGAAGCCCCGTGTCTTTGCCGACTTGCTGCCTGGTGGCGATGCCTTACCGTGCCTGGAGGAAGTGGAGATGAATTAGCTAGAGGAGAAAAGTGACTGCATGCCCCGTCCCGTCACTGGGAAATAAAGGGGACTTTGTGCATTTAACCTTAACTCCTTCCCTCACCTGAGCCGGGATCGCTTTATCTCTGATCTAGTGTTCCCTTAAATGCTAGGTATTCTTGGGCGCTTAGTTAATTTGCTTTTACTTCTCCTGCCTGTCATTGAGTGCTCAGGTTTTTGGAGGGAATTTTGTGCAACGTAGACCGGGGGAGAAAATCCCAATTCTTGCAGGTTGGGCCGCTCTCGGAAGGGGGGTTTCTTTTACCCTCCCGTCCCTGTAAACATCATCTGCTTTCTCCAACTACTGACGTGCCCTAGAGCAAGAAGTGTTTTACAGCTGGTTGGCCCTGCTGGCAGCCTAGCACAAACAGGCTTGCACCAACAACTTTAAAGCTTAATTTTTTTCCTGCACTGCTGACACCTTGCAGTCTTCAGTGTTTTTCTCTTCACCTGGCCACGGTGAGATAAACCTCACCCTTTACAGGGGATAACAAAGGTGAACGAGAGATTAAACAGTATGTTCACAGGAACCCGTGACGTCTCTCTGAGTCAGAGACCTCAGGTTTCCCCTACTCTAACCTGACGCTGTCAGTACTAGGTCATCCTTCCCCAAATCTGAGCTTCCAGCAGGCAGATGGTATCCTCCAAGACCTGGCGAGCCAGCATTATGGTTGCTTCATGGTTTGACTGAAGACTGGGAGGTGTTTAAGACTTCGTTTTATTTTTAACCAAGCTGGCATTGCTTGTCTTTAAAAGTCACCCCACCAGAAGCATGTCATTACTTGAAATAATGACAAGTAGAATTAACCACTACATGAATATGTTTTAAATACCCATTAGTAGGAAATGACACCTGAAAAAATTGCAACCAGTCTAATTGCAAATATTTATTTTGCTGACTCGTCTTATCTCTTTATATTGTGGGCGTAGAGAGAGGCATTAACTGTACAACAAGCATATATCTTGTTGCCTTCTCAACTTTGTTTCACATTTTCTGCATTCTGTCATCTTCTAAGTCATAGCAAAAAACCTAAACTTTTATTAATGCAGTGATCACTGATTTTGAGCTTCATTTACCTGAAAACGTGAGTCAGAAGCAGTGATGTAGAAAGGACCTGATAATTAAGTAATGAGTGCACAGGGCTGATTGCTCCTTCACGTGCCATTCCTGTTGTTGGAGGACAGAATACCAGCCTCCTACGGAGAAGGAGGGTATGTCTCGGGTTTTGGAGTGGAGAAAGCACGGGAAGTAAAAGCTGCTAGAAAAGATGCAGCAGATGGTTGGAGAAAGGAGTATCACAGCGGTATGGCTAGAGAAGTAAAAGAGAAACTTCATTTGTAATACATAACTTGGATTAGTAATACGTTTAACGTGAGTCGTGCGTAGCTTGGTGGGGTTGTGTATGTGTACGTTTGGAGCTTTTCTCTCTTCCGTGCAATACTTAATTGCTTTTCTTTTCATTAACAGCAGCAGCAGAAGCAGCACTCCTGCCAAGACTCAGGCCCCTCCTCCACACATATCTCACCATCCCTCAGCCTCACCGTTCCCCCTCTCTTTACCCAGCCACAGCCCGCTGCATACCTTCACGCCCACCCTCCAGCCCCCCGCACACCCACATCACCCCAATATGTTTGCCCCTCCTACGGCTTTGCCTCCTCCTCCTCCATTGACGTCAGGGACACTGCAGGTTCCAGGACACCCAGCTGGCAGTACTTACTCAGGTAAGAGACAGATGGATCACGGCTCGAGCACGTCCAGTGCAGCGTAGGAAGCCAGTCCTCCGGTTTTAGTCAGAATAATTCTTCTTGGTCCGTTCGATGATGGCTGTTGGTTGGGTAGAGGCTGTACTCATCGCTCAACGATTTGGAGTGATAACAAAGCCAAAAAACACCTAGATGTACCCAATGACTTTTTTTTCTGCCCTAGGAATTAGCATTTTTGGAAGGCTGTGCTTTTTTCCATGTCAGTTTTTTTTTGTCCCCGTGGTAAAAACACACTAGAGTTCATAAGGTGCCCACGCAGACTCTGTGACCCCATAGCAAACGTCTTTGCTGCCGTTGTGGTCTGTGCTCAGCGTGGCTTCCCTGGCCAGAGGGAAGGCCTCCAGTGGCCGCGCATGCAGAGGTCCTGGGCTCGTGTACGTGCAGGGTTCAGGGGCAGAGGGAAAGTTGTAGAGATTTTTATCAGTGGGGAAAATTGTCTCTTTTATACTTCAACTGGGGAGATGTAACATGTCCGTTCCTCCCGGGGCACTGAGGGGGATCTGGGGGAAGAAAATGGAGGGCTCCCAGCATTTGAGTAACGTCATTTTGTGTCCATGCAGCAGGGCACTCATGTTAGCAGCAGCCACTCGATGTTTACTCACTCCAGGTTACCCCCACCTCCTCGCCTATTTAGGACTATGTCCACGTCCCTACAAATTTAGGGAGAACCCTCAGGTTAGTGCTCAGAGGAACACTGTGGTGAAGACAGGCTTGGTGAGAGAGGGGAAATGGAGACCTCCTTCTGTCTCTCAGGCCTTTGGGGAAGATCTGAGGGAGCTTTCTTACCCTGTACAGTGTCGTGATTTACCACCAGGAAGTTTTAAATACAGCGTTGCTACCACAGCCAGCAAAGAGTAAGTGGCACGAGGTCTGGAAAAGTCCCTGAGCTCATGGGGTGTTGTTTTGCTGTTTGTGTTTCAGAACAAGATCTTCTCCGTCAGGAATTAAACACGCGATTTTTGGCCTCTCAGAGCGCTGATCGCGGGGCCTCCCTGGGCCCGCCGCCGTACCTGAGGACCGAGTTCCACCAGCACCAGCACCAGCACCAGCACACACACCAACACACACACCAGCACACCTTCACGCCCTTCCCTCACGCCATCCCACCCACTGCCATCATGCCAACGCCAGCACCGCCCATGGTGCGTACCCCAGGCAGAAATGTGAGGATAAGTAGAGCACAACTCTATTCTTTATTACAAAAGTTTAAGAATTTGCCAGGTTGTGGGGAAGGAGTGCTCTGCTGCCCAGGTGTGGCTGGGTAGCAGAGGAAGGACTGTGCCTTCCTCGCGGTTGTCACAGCTCCAGAAGGTTCAGGTGGCAGCACAGGGGCTGAGGGACGAGGCTGCTGGCTGAAGGAGCGCTCGTGCTTGGGACTTCCCAGTGCTTGGAGTGGTGCACTCTGGTGCCACCTCCTTTCTCCTGTCTCGTAAAGACCTCATTTGACTTTGAAGAAAGAAAAATCCCAAACAGTTTCATTGGAAACCGATTTTCTGCGTATTTTTTCCTCTCTGTTGGTTGCCAAATAAGAGAGTAGTAGTCTTCTATTTTACCAACAGAAGTAAAGCAAGGAAATATAAAGTAACTAGTTTGTGCTTTGATCCCTTTGCAGTTTGACAAATACCCTACAAAAGTTGACCCCTTCTACCGTCACAGTGTGAGTTTTATTACTCTGTTTAAAACTGACTTGACTGCTTTTCTGTGGTGGGTTGGGATCACCACTCGATCAATGGCACAGTGTCGAATCTCTCCCTAATCATCACTCCAGGATTTACCATTATCGTTCTCAGTTGCTTTGGCTTTTGAAGGCTTGCATTCGTGGTGCTTGTTTCTGATAAAGATGCAGTATCAGCTTTTCCAGTCAAAAGATCTCTGGCTCATACACCATTTGAAGCCAGGTTTGATGTGAAAAAGATGAGACAGAAGAGCTGACTGGTACATGAAGCAGGAGAGAGCAGTAATTTCATTACTGTGTTTCAGTCGTGCCACAAACCCTTAGATTGATATTTTTCCTAAGAAACTTGAAATGAAATGACAAACTTCATACAAATCCTTCAGGGATAGGTAATCTAATAGTTCTCCTAATATATCATATTTTGTTTCATAAAATCTGAAAACTTGTCTTACTCTTCAGATTTCAAAGGCACATCTGATCCGCTGGGCTAGTTACGTTTTGAAAGCTCTGTTTGATGACAGCAGCATGAATCCAGCTATTCACTAGACCTGTTTCTCTAGGAGTTACTAAAAATGTTATTTATTGAGATGAACTGATTTTTAATATTCTAGTTAATTGTCAAGCTTCTGCTCTTAAGGGTTTGAATCTACTGATTCATTTGCTGCTGAAATATGGGTTGCATTTCCTTCATCACATTGGCAGAGGCAGGTGTCTGGTTGAATATGACAAGACTTTCTCAATCCAATAGTGATATTTTGATGAGAGAAGGAGTACTGCATCAGCACTCAGAAATTTGCAAAGCACTTGGCTGTATGTGTCGGTTTTTGCTTAGAAGTGGAACTGGGCAAAAAAAACTGGTTGATAGTGTGATGCTTTCTGCTGTATCGATTAAACACAGTTCCCGCTAAGAACTCATGCCTGTAGTACATGTGAATAGTCCTATTAATTTCTGACACTTCATTTGATTAACTTTAACTGCACGAGTGTGTTTGCAGGACCAGAGCTCTAGGAGTATTAGGCAAACATTTAAGCCTACGATAATGACTTTTACTCAAAAGGGTAATGCTGCTCACTTGCATCATTGTTTGCAAAATTGCACTCATTTGCTGAGCCTTACACGGATACAAAAGATATGTTATCATCAATGTGGCATGTTGGTTCAAGCAAGAACACGGAACTGGGAGATAGGTAAACGAATTTTAGACAAATAAAGCACAGAAGTCGACATGCGATGTAGGAAACATTGCGAAAGTCTCCAACTGTATATGCTTTTCAAATTCAGTGACATAATCGCCTGTAAATCTGGCAGTTACCTGAATTGTAAAGGTCATGGTACTACCCCCTGTAAAGTAAGGAAAGGCCTCACGTTGTTCTCTGGTAGCCAGTGAGCCGTGCTATTGAACTTGGCAGAGCTCCACCAGCAGAGGTCTGGCCCGTTATGCCTCCCCTAGTCCTGCCTTTCCTTCAGAAAAGGTTTGTGAAGCAGTTGCAAAATAATCACTATTGTGTCTCTTGGGTATTTAGCAGGAGATCAACATGATGGCTACAAGTCACGTTGGATTAACAGTCTGTCTTAAACCACAGCAAGGCCATACTAGCCAGGGTATATCAGTAATCTCTTCTGCGATGACTACAGGTTATGTAGGCACCACAGGAACCGCTCACATCAGTTTCCTGAGAAGCTGCAGTATCAAAAAGCGAACTTTTGGTGGCATAAGTGCATACCCAATAGGCGTTTTCCTACTGCAGAAATATTATGAAACTCTTGGAGTTCCATAGACCTTTTCCTAGTGACAAGAGTTTCCACTACGGAGCCACACCAGCAATTCAGATATCTTTAAAAAAGCTGGCAAAGTTTTTAAAGCTTGTAAGTGAACAGGAGAACAAGGTCTGTCTGAGAGTTAAAATCAATTGACTTTAGAGTAGGGACCACAGCTCACATAGAAGCTCATATAGAGATTTAAAACAGTTTTCTTTCTTGGTATCTTTGATTTTACAGTCGTTTCTTTTTTGGGAGGGCCTTACTGTAGCTGCATGAGGCATAACTGTTACCTACAGTTAACGCCGGCCCTAGTTGAGCGTTACATTGCACCTGGCCCCAGGAAGGCTGTGGGTGCTGTTGTTCCCTGGAGATAGCTCTCAAAAGAGAGGGAGAAAAAGGGAACGCTGACTATGAAAGGTGTATTGTGAAAGCTGGAGGAAATTAGCTGATACGCAGAGATCCTGAAGATACAATATTTATATTTTATTAATAATTCTGACCTTGAGGAAAGGTCGCATTTAATTAACTTACCAGTTGTTATAAAACTCCGAGGAAAGCATTCCTTATTATTAGTCATAGCCGATAGAATATTAAGAATTACGTCTCTTTCCATCGTTTGGAATTAGTCCATTACACACAGAATTAAATGCGGAAGACACTGGAGGATTTAAAACACATTTTACTCATTAAAAGTTATTGTAAATGAGGACATGTGTCTCTTAATGATTTCTCAAATGCCTACAGTTCAGTATCAGCTAATCTAAAAATGCTTTCTGCATCGTTGAAGGGAGCAGGTCCAAATTAAATAGAAATAAAAACAACAGTAGAAGCGTGTTATGAAAGGAGACTTGATACCGTGCTTTTAAAATGAGACAATCTTTTCATACCTCTAAAATACTGAAATATTTTCTCAGCTTTCAGTAAGTATAACATGAGTGAATGACCTTGCAAGATAAGCTAGTGGAAGGAAGAACGATTACGAAAAGCACATACATATGCCTGGCATGAACAAATTCATCAAAACTTTGTGGTACTGATTTACTCTGGGATGTGATTTTCTCAGCGTTTGCCCACTCCGCATGTCCAGTCTTTTACTTTGCCCAGTCCTGCTTCTGTTCAGTTGGCCATTATCTCATTTATTTTGATCTTAAAAGTAGCGTACAGTAGATTGAGTTTTGATCAGCCGTGTTCAGGGGAGACCTTGTATCAGCCAGGTAACCCCTAGAGGTTTTTGGGTGGCAACACCAGGGGAGTTAGCAGCCATCCCCTGTGAGGTGCCGAGGCTTCACGGTGAGAACATATGTGTAGTGTGACGCTTCGAACCCCCGGCTCCTACCAGAAAGCAATTTCATGTGTAATCTCAGCATTTTCCGTGGAACTGGGCGAGTTGATTGTGTTACGGCGTGAGTAGAAGATCCACAGGCAGACCACAGAGGCAAGATAAGATTTGGACGTTATGGTTTACTTGCTTGTTTCCCAGGTGTTTGTCTGCATTAGTACAGAACAGTTTGGGTTTTTTGAGGGTCTTTTGGTGTTTTGTTTTGGGTTTTTTCCTAAATTCTCTTAGAACTTGGGATCAGTGAGGTTAGGGGAGATGGGTGCTCTTTTTATGCTTAGTAGTCTGTCTTTATAAAAACAGTATCTGAAATTTTTAGGGGGGGGTTCTGCCTCAACATTTTAAATAATATGTTTTAACAAATCAGATTGTCTCTCTGCTAATATTAGATGTGGCAGGATGTCCTCTCAGACAGGCTAATGAAGTACGAATTGTGCGTATTTTCCTCATTTCCTACAGATACTATTAAAATCCTAACGTACTAATGGAGTTTTAATGATACAATATCCTAGAACTCGTAAGGGTTTTTTTCCACTTAAACGGTAGATTTCTGAGTCTTATTTGGCTCAGCATTCTGCCTTTTCTCTTGAAATGGCTTGCAAGCTGAATCCATTTCAAACCTCTATCCAATTTAAAAATTAATAATTGGGAAGAAAATACCTCTTACGCTACGGCCTAATCCAGGGGACAGGTTGCTGGCTTACGATTTTGGAACTGCTTTTAAGCTCTAAACGTCATGACATCTGTGAACATTTCATTGACCGCTTTAACTAACATCGTTGCAACGAGATCACTTCTTCAGTGCTTCTCAGTTTTCTCCATGTACCATCTCCCAAATATTATGCAGGAATGCTTTCGCTATCTTGTTCAGCCTCCTGTCTTCATGTCGATGTGCGCTTGTATTTATGTTCTTCTATCTTTTTATTACAGCTGTTTCACTCCTATCCTCCAGCTGTATCAGGTATTCCGCCCATGATTCCCCCCACTGGCCCGTTTGGCTCGCTACAAGGAGCATTTCAACCCAAGGTAAGAACGGAATTATTTGTATAACTATCACTACTCAAACGCACCGGTGGCGTGAGCCTGGCTAGGTTTAGGTTTAGAATGTGGTTCAGATTCTGAAGCAGTTGAGATCTGAGTTACAGCCTAATGCCAAGGGGACAATTGGCTTTCTTCCAAATTTACTACAAAGAGAAGTTATTTCTCATTAGGTTCAGATATAACCGCGTGCATTTAAAAAAATTATATATAATGGCATAGTTAACTTTAGAAGCAATATAATTAGTTCTCAGTGCGCATTAATGTTAGGTCATGTAATAATCAAGATTTTAAGAAATCATGATCATTATTGTTTACTCATTTCCATAATTATCTCACAGCTCCACCACAATGCGATACGCTGATTTAGTTCCCCCTCTCATTTGCGGTAGCTGGGATAGATAAATGTGATGAGTTTGGGTTTTTTTTTCTTTTGTTTTCATGAAGTCACTCTTGATTTACAAGTGGGACGAAATCATATTCTGCAGCCTATAGTCTTTGCAACTAAAGACTGAAATCAGGACTGAAATTTCTGCAGAGAAGACTCTGTCTTTCTTAAATTGGCCCATCCACTGTAATGGCTGAATATGTAAATTGCAGTTCATTAGCGGAATTCTTCGTAGGTACGGTAATCAGACTGTTATCAGCTCTGCCACTTAATTGTCAGTTATGCTGTAGCTGATTTCTATTTTTCTTCCTCTTTATCTAGGAAGATGCTCTGTCTAAATGTAGTTGTTTGGGTTTGGGGTTTGGTTTTCTTTTCCCACAAAGATGAATTTTTGTTCTATTAGCTGAATATTTGCATTTAAATCATGGGAAAAGCTTTAATTTTTTTCAGCTGGAAGTTGCCTTTTCCAGATATCCGTATGGTAACAGTCCACTGTGGATGGAGTTCAGTACGGTGACTAAAGAGGTTACTGATGCTTTGTGTGTGGACAGAGAGGTTAGCAGTTTGAGCCAGTTCCAGCGCATTATTGATAAGCAGCAGAGCACAAGCTTAGTCCTCCAAATGCTCCTTTGCCAATCAGGCGTTCAACAGTGGAAAGATTTTCCAGTGTAAACAGTCCCTGTCCCCTCACGTGTTATGGATTAAAGTAATGGGAAGTTGGTGGACAATGAAGGTTTGAAAATTGAGACGATAACACATATATTGCTAAGCGGATTATAATGGTTATCCTTTCCTCTTTAAAATGTTTATCTTCGTTGCTTATGCAATGTTAATGATAAAGAAGCATTATTTTTCACTTTCAGTTGCTTCTATGCATTGTTACTCGTTAATGCTGTCTTCTCTTGTGGTACTTCTAGACTTCCAACCCTATTGATGTCGCAGCCAGACCTGGAACGGTCCCACATACCCTTCTACAGAAAGATCCACGGGTCTGTAGGAAATGTTATATTTTCCTGAAGTAAAGCTGTTCCTCCTGAAAACCTTTAATGCTAGAGCTACCTTCTTTGATGTGTCCAAATTAACATCCTAACGCTGAAGATTGGTCTGAACTAAACTAGAGAAGTTGTATGAGAATAGTTTAAATCCTGATCCTTACTTCTGCTCGCCATTAGCAAAAGCCAACAGATACTATGCAGTGGAAGAGCCCTTCCCTCGCTGTCAGCAGGCATCCCCGCAAGCCCAGGGGTAGAGGCATAACAGTCCAGTTCAACACAGGAACATACAGACCTCTTCAAGATTTATGTGTATACTCTGTAATTGTTTTTAATGTGGCTAATGACAGTTATTCCCTTGGTTACTCTATCATCGATTGCACCGGTGAAATACAGATGCGCTGTATTGATCACTTGGCGCCTCTGGATTTTTGAGTTCTAGTGTACGCGAATAGGATTTATTGTCTCAGCCCTTTGTCTTCTAGCCTTTTTCTGTTCTTTCCAAATGCCCGTGGGTTGTTTGCGTGTTCGAACTCATACACATTGTTTGCAATGAGGAACATCGGTGCAGTCGTATTTTTAGAAGAACTCTCTGACAAAAGCAATGGGGAGCCCTCCTTGAAAATCCATGCTGTGGCATGGCTCAACTTTTAAGTACAGCAGAGCTTTTTTCTTTGGGTTATGCCCAATTGCAGTACTTCGGTTTGCTCTGAAGTGGTGCTGTAGTTGAGCTTTATACCAAAAGGAACCACCGTTTTTTGTTTCTGTGTGTAACTAGAGCCTCTCATCATTAAGTCATTTAGCTTTATGCTCCTTTTCAACTTGTATTGTAGTTTCGAGTATTTCTGGGTGATATATTGTGCCATCACTGAGTCTGCAAAGGACCTCTTACACCTATAAATCTCCTTTAGTATTGGATTTCAAAAAAGAAAATCCAAAACAAATGAGAAATACCTGGTAAATTGAATTTATTTTCCAGCACTAATTGATGAAACATGAGGAAGAAGGGAGAATAAGAAAATAATCTGCCCCAAAAAAACAGGCAACAAAAAAATGAGAAAATGGGGGTTTTTTACAGCTGCCGTTTGCCAACATCTGTTGCAATGTGAAAAACATGTAAGGCAAAGCCGGTTTGTGACAGAGAACACATCAGGCAAGCGGGCAGTCAGTGATGGCTATCTGAATGTACAAGAGAAAGGCCTAATGCCATAGCCGTTGGATGGACACAGTCAGTGTCTGAAACACCATTCCAGCCTGTTCCAACCCCAGTCGTGGGGTCAAGCCTGCGAAGAAGCGGCCGTGTCCACTATGCAGTCTTCTCACGAGTTGCACAGCTTTGAAAGATGAGAACAGAAGTTTGCCCAAAGGATAGATCTGTGTTTTTCTTCAGAGTAGTTAACCAGACATTTTTGTAGCATTAAATCAACAAATTAATGATGATGCCAGAGGACAGAGCGCTCTGTGTGAGGCTTGTTTAGTTGCTTGTCAACACTTAGGTACAACAGCCATGGGGGGAGGGAGACCAGCTCGAATACGGAGGCTAAGGACTAATTATTATCCAAAAGGGCTTCATTTGAAAGTAAAATTACACATTTTAATTTCATCTCTTAATGAAGCAATACAAATTTGTTAATTAGAGCAATTGTTTGAGTGACAGGCATGTAACCAAGCTGTCATTTCTTCTTCACAGTTGACAGATCCGTTCAGGCCCATGTTGAGGGTAAGAAATCTTCTTGTGATACAGTTTGTCAAGCTCGTCTCGGTCCCCACCGGGTTGAAGCAGCAGACTAATTATAAAGCAACGCCATGTTTCATCTTGGGTATTTTACACCGTGTTTGCTGAGCAGCACGGCCAGTCCTTCTTTGCATGCATCTTGTGGTCACTCGAGGGAAATACGCAGTTTCAAAGTTGGAAGTTTTCTGTTCTTCTCATGCAACCCCCTAGCATGAATACTAGCAGTTAAATATTGATGATCCTTCTATCGCACTGGCTGACAAGGTTTCCTGACCCAAACCCTACCGACCTACCCTGGCTGGCAGTGATCCCTTGTCATTTCCTTGCAGATTGAACAGTTTTGCTTTTCATTTACTGTGATCAGTGTTATTCAGTATGGTACTTCCTACCCAAGTGTCCTACTCTCAAGTACGGACACGCAATCCACTTCAAACACAAAATGTTTTAGAAATGAAGATAGAAGGACCCGGTCTTTCAGTGATCCAAAAGGGGTTTTTGTTAATTTTTCATGTGTTCAAGAAGGTCTATATTCGGTCGTACCGACCAAGCGAACTCATTAAATCACTGGCACAGCCAGTTTCTGTGAATAAGCAGAAGGCTTCGGTTGAGGGGGGTACGTGTGTGAGATGGGTTTTATTTTTTGTGTTTTTTAATCGTTGGATGATCTACACCTAGAAATAGAAGGCAGACCCTATGCCATAGTTTGCAAAACATTTAAGTTACCAGTAGCTTGAGGAGCTTCTTGAATTCCTGTGATTATTTTTAAATCTGCAGGAATCATTAGCTGTGTAGTTAACTATAGAGCCCTAAATAATAAAATTGGAGAAAGTGTATCCCGAACGAGTCATTTTCAGACAAGATTTCCAGATGTCCTGGAAAAGGAGTACAAAAGCAACAAGAAAACCCAAACAGCACACTCTGGTTCTCTGCTCCCTCTCTCCTCCCCATGACTTAAAAGCGTGGTGACAGGAAGGGTGCAGAGAGCCTTCCCAAACAGGGCGGATCGACTGACCTCTGATGTTTTCAGTATATTTATGAGCCAAAGTTTTGGAGGTACAGACCAGCATTAATCTAGCGAGTCAGATTCATTTTGAAAACCAGAGTGATCTCTCAAAGTGCTTTCATTTTCATCTTTTGGTGGAAAGGCTAGTCTTAGAATAGCTGCACTTTTGGAACTCAACTCAACGTGCGGTTGTGGAGCAATCCAGCTATGCAGAGCAGCTGCTAACTGGGAGACAGCTTCATTGATTTCAGCAGCACAAGCTGCATTCTCAGCCGGTGGCATCAGAAGATTGCAGGTTCATACAACCTGAGCATGGGTTTAGTTGGAGAGGAGAGTGACCAGGAGCGTTCCTGGATATCCAGATAAACATCTTAGCAAGGGACAAATTCTTGGCGTTTTTGGTTTCCCAAGAGGACGGAAGGGAAAGGCACTGAAGGGAGAACCTTTGCTTTCAGTTGTCTTGGCATGGGGGATCCCCTAGACTAAAACAGACTGGACTAAGAGTTGCTATAACTAGAATAAAGCATCACAGGTTTTTGAAAGTTGCTGATTAATGTTGATTCCCTTTGGTTTTTTTCCAGAAACCTGGAAAGTGGTGTGCTATGCATGTTCACATCGCCTGGCAGATATACCATCACCAACAGAAAGTCAAGGTCAGTCTCTCGGGCACCCCAGCGTTTCGGATGAGTTGCACAGGGCAAACCTGTGAGAGGAAGAGTTTGCCTCTCGCTGTTAGCAGTCCTACACCATGGCTAATGCCTTGTTAAAGTAGCCACGTGTGGCATTATAGCATAACCTTCCGTTCCATAGCGATGGCATATCAGAATTAAAAACCTAAAGGCAGAGTCTCAGAGGAACGTCAGTGATGCCACAGAGCAAGGACACAAGATCTTAGGTGATAACAACCAGGTTGTAGGTAGGAAAAGCTACATGGGTGTGTCTGTGAGCTACAACATTGCTTTTATTTATGGCTGAGGACACAAACATATCAGTATTAGGGTTTTTTTGTGTCTGGAGAAGCTAGGCACGTGTATCCCATTCCTCTTATTAATGTTCACGGACAGAAGAGGGCACAGGAAGGTTTCTCCTGGCCCATGTGGCTGCACAGGCCTATTTTCCGAACCCGTCTCGTAGCTGGCGGTCGGCACCTGCGGGTCTCTGGGTGGTCAGGCAGACACAGCCTCTCAGGTGAAGTACTGTTACCCAGACACTGTCTCACTGCAGCAAAGGTAAAAGGGTGTCAATCTGTTCTTTGTTGTTACATGCTTTGAGACCTCAAGGATGAGGGCCACGGCCAGGTTAGGTTCTCCTGAAACAGATGTCAGAGAAAAACAAATAATTTATTCATTTAATAGTTAGGGTATTTCCAGTCTTACTTTAACTGCATTTTCATTGCACGTGGACTCTGTGGAGAAGGTTTCTTTCCCTTTGTGATATTTTCACTGTACTTGTCACTGAAAAATTCTGTGTTGCTCCTGAAGTTTTTCAGTAAGCCAGGGAAGGCTGGTGTTCTTTACTGTTCATACTTGTACTTCAGGGTTCAATAGCTTGTCTTAGAAAGGAAAACGAACACGGAGTCCATAGCACTTTGCAGTCTGTGTATGCGATTGACTTGTATAAGGTAGTGCCAGAAGAATATGAAGATGTTGAGCAGCCACTAAAACCTGCAGCTAATAGAGTTTAAAAATAACCCTTTTAAACAAGGTTGACAGGTTAATTTGCTGCAGTAGACATATCTCTCTTCTCTGCTTCCTTATGTTTCCCCTGCTAGTGATCCTCATTCATCTTCTTCCCATTATCAAAAAAGACAAGATTATGGACCTAGAGGATTATATGTCCTTTTTTTTTATTTTATTGAAAAGGTATTTTCTTGAAATGAAATTATTATTCCCATGCTATCTATGTCCTTTGAATCTTCCTTGATTCGATATTTAGAGAGAGGTCATACTGGAATATTTATAACTCACAGTAAATGCCATTTTCGTGCAGCCATTTCTTTTACCTAATACTTTGCTATCTTGCGTGTTAAAAAACAGGAATAAAGCCCAGAAGTACAGGAAAGGATGTTACTTGACTTTTGAGGCTGTGCATGATGATGATTTCAAGAATAATTGGGAAATGTATTTTACTGTTTCAGTTCAGTCAAAAAATTAGGTACGGCCTGCAGTCATTGAGGCGAGTTGGTTTATGTGCCCGTGGGCTGTCAGACTCCCACACGGGAATGAAGTCCTCCCTCTGCATGTGACCACGAAGTGTAAAATCTCTGGCTGAAGGCTCATACAGAACGATTTCTCCTTTTAGCCCAAGGCTGTGAAGGTGCCTTTTCTTCTGCACAAGCTGAAGATGCTGCCTGACCATAGAGCAGGGAATAAAATCTATTTACTCAGAGATTTCAAGTTTGCATGCAGCGCCACCAGACTGCTTGCAAAGTATGGAAGAATTGGTAACTCTCTGGCCCGCCAGTAATTGCTTGCAGAGGGCAACAGCAGACACTGAAGAAGCAGGCAAGATAGGAAACTTTAAAACAAAACCTTCCTGACCCCAGGAAAAATTGCGTGCAGCTGCGGATGCTGTTTGCCTGCCGATACCTCTGCACCAAGACACAGTTCAGACCTGTGTAACCTGTCTGCACACCCAGGGAGTTCCTCAGGTGAAGCCAGGGTTGCGTACCAGCTCTGGGCACACCGAGTTTTACACTCCTTAGACTGACCAGCGCGTTACCGGCCTGGATTCAAGAGAGAATTCGTGCTCCGTAATTGTCCCTCTCTCTCTTAGGAAAGGCCTTATGGCCTGATGTAACGTGCCATGAAATTAGTGCGGACACTTACATTGATTTTAGTGGGCCCTGAGTTAAGGTGTTGCATGTTTGCTGGACTTCAAGTACGTTCGTAAGGATTATCATCAGGAGGGGTGCTCTCCTGAATAGCAACTGGGAAGAAAATAAATCCGATCCATTTTCTTTGGTACTATTTTAAGGTAAAGCAACACATTGAAAAACTTTTTAACACATCCATGATATTCCTATTCCTCTTCAGTCAGCAGTCAGGGGATTTTTTCATTAGTTAGAAGAGCACCGTTCATATGGCTGCAATTAAAGTTTCAGACAGGTTTTGCTATTCTGAGTAATGCCTGTCAGAGGTTTATAACATGGTTGTTTAAAAGAAGAATAAAAACAGTTCACAGCATAAAAATCTGGCACGCAGGCTTCAACTGAGGCATTTGTATTTTCTGAAATTTTTTTTAAGTATTAAAGCATTACAGTGTTACTTCCATAAAAGACGTGACCTTAACTTAGCCATCTTTTCCATTTCAGTAGTCTTGCAGCCCATTATCTCAAAACATTGAGAAAACCCTTTTTTCCTTTATTTTGTGGGGTTTTTTGTGTTGGTTTTTTTTTCCCCTAATAGCTACATAGGCATGTTACTAGCACTTGAAAAACAGCTACTAGGCATGCACATTAACTTGGTCATAACTTTTTAATATGCATATTTATGTCATTGTAATAGTCTGTACTCTGGGCTGGCACAGTATTAAATACTGATTTATAAAGCGTAACATGCTCCAGAATTACTGTTAAGATCTACTGGTTCAGTGTTACACATTTGTAAATCCTTTCAGCTGACCTGCACAATTAATCAGCAATCTGTGTTTGGGGAGTTCTGGCAGCACAGGTAATTGGGACTTCAGTTTTCCTCTTCGTTCTATAAAACTATGGAAGTAGGCACCAGTAAAACGAGTACATGGCGCAAAGAAGAGCTCATCCTTCATCCACTTATCATTTACAACGCAGCTACCTCAGCAAATTCACCTTAAAAAAGAAAGCCTGCTCGTTCTAATCCCATATAAATAAAGACAGCGACATGCAGTGCTTTGAGTTTGGAGTGCAAGAGTCAAAATGGGACTTCAGTTCTTTACACTCAAATATGCTTCATCTGTCATTTGATTCACTGAAGCCCCTAGCTTGCCCGGTTGCAGTCTGGGAGGCACTGAAAGATGCACTCCATGAAGTGTTTCTTAATTGCAGCTTCACATTTACAATTAATGGTGCTTGCCTCCATTGACTTGCCTCTGCCGTAACTGTCTGGCAGAGGATTCCTGCAGCGGGAAGGGGGTCAGCTGGCAGCCGTGCCTCTTACAGTTGCTGCTTTCGCTCAGCTTGTAACGTGCCTGCCCGCCTGGGATCAGGTCCAAGCTAACACTTCTCTTCGGCTTTGTTTTTGTTATTTTAAGACAGACCTATTCTTCCAGCTAAGGAAGTGTCTGAGGCCTCTTCAAAGATTTTTGTTCATTCTTTAAGTCAGGGCTGTGCTGAAATGCTTTGCTCCAGAGGGATGGATGTGCGAATACGTGAAAAGACCGTTGAAACTTGTGGGAAGTGTGCTTTGGGAGCCTCAGATTTTCTCTCTCTGCCTTAGATACCCCTTCCATGAAAACAGCTCTGCACCTGTGCTCGGGGTCCCAAAAACTAATATTCTTGTTAAAACGTCGGTTAGTGATACCCACTTTATTCTAAAGGAGCCTTTTACAGCTGTCTTTTAGGGCAGACTCTTCCAAGTCCTGTTTTTACATTTCAGAAACAGATGCAGTCTGATCCGCACAAGCTGGACTTTGGCCTGAAACCTGAATTTCTGAGCAGGCCACCAGGCCCCAGCCTTTTTGGAGCCATCCACCACCCCCATGACCTGGCCCGGCCCTCGACTCTCTTCTCCACAGCCAGTGAGTACTGAGAAGTGAAATCTCCTTCTTGGGGGACGCTCATTAAAATGCTAATCCTTGCCATATTAAAAGGAAATGTCCCATATGCTTTGGCTTCTGAACTCTCTGCAAGACATGCCAGGGGCTATTAGTCTGTTTGGTAAATACTTTTAAATTATTCTGTATGCATTTAAAAATGCCCAAACTGCTGAAATGCCATGCAGGTAGTAAACGGAGGAACATTTCTTCACACACTGTTGTCTGATGCATCATGGAGATGAGAGGTTGGAAATAATGCTGAATTTTACGTGCTCTTTTTTTCCCCCCATACTGAAACATTCCCCCACCCCGCCCCCCCTTTATACTCTAACGGGAATTTATGTTTAGAAAAGCAGCTGTTGTTTGCATAGGATCCTGTCCTGAGAGCCCCCAGCCAGTGTGCAGCAATCTCTGCTCACGTGAGCTGCCGGTTCAGAAATGATAGTCAAGCCCAGAGCACGGATAGTCTCATTCTGAGCTTTGGCTAGGAATTCATCCCTTTGCTTTGTTTTGGCAGGTGGGGGTCATCCAGCCGGCACCCCTTTCGGCCCACCACCTCACCACAGCAACTTTCTCAACCCAGCTGCTCACTTAGGTACGTTCACTCTGCAAGTAACTACTGGTGAACACAACGGAGGAGTAACACCCTTGGACCATTGAGGCCATTAAAGGTTGCCCACGTGGAGACTCTTTGAGTATCCTGCCTAGTTAACCTCTACAAATTGTGCATTTTAGCATTTAATTTTAGTCATTACCCAAGTGGCAGCTCTAAATACGCCCAATAGTATCGTTGGCAGCATGTTTTGAAATACTTCTGAAACCAGTCTGGACGTTGGAGGAGCAGAGTGACAGGGCTGGTTAGGTTTCACTGTAGTCATGTTTATGACCAGTCAAAAAAAATGCTGTAAGGTTAAGGATTTGGTTCATAGAGGTTTTTCTTTTCCCAATTCCTACTTAGATGTCTGCTTTTCTGTTTAAGTGAGTGGGAAATATATCCTTAAAATCTTGTGATCTGGCCTCAACTTCGTCTGTTAGTGAAAACTGGTGAATACACATTTAAAAACGGAACAACCCAAGCTACCAAATGTTGTTATTTCCCTTCTGACTTGCTGATGCTGTAAGAAGGCGGTCTGCTGCCTATGGGAGCATCCGAGATCAAGACTCTAAATTGGCATTTTATTCTGTATAGGGAAGGAGCTGGGAGGGACACCAAGTTGATACAGCAGACTGGCGATGTAGGTTTATCATTCTGCGCATAGCTGCCTATAGAAAATGCTTGGTTTGGTCTTCCTGTTTTCTGTGCTGGTGTTTATCAGTAGTTTAATCAAAATCGTTTTACTTCCCCAAAGGAAAGTGAGAGGAGAATTTGCTTAATACAACCTACTTATAGTCTGTGTGCATCAACCACTAAAAAAATGATTCCAATATTTTTCAGCCCATAGTAGTTTTTTCGTATAGTATTAGCAATAAATATCAAGAGAATTACAAAATGTTCAGGTCAGCGTAACACATCAGCATAACAGGACAATTTATTTAGATCCTGGCCGTGGTTTACGAAACACGGCCTGAAGGTGTTTGGAGCACTGTTGCCAGAGTTGTTAATATTCTCGCTAGCCAGGGACATTTCCCGAGAAAGATCATGAAATTGAATTGGAAGGGAGTAAAAGGAAATAAAAATGGAGATGTTTGCAGGTTTTAAATGAAGTCGCTACTTATGCAGAAGTGCAGGTCTCAATACCAACGTAGGGTTTAATATCTTGTTTTACTTTGAAGAGGAAGTTTTCTTGTAAGATGATCCCATGAATGCTGTCATTGGGGAAAAAATATGGTTTTTACATCCCACCCCCTCACAGTCACTGCTGTGTTGTGGGAGGATGGCGTTCAACTACTGATGAGCTTTCATGCAGACGTAATGCAGTCGGATAACGCTAATGCTTTCTCATAATGACCAACGTGCCGGTGAGCTTCAGCTGTTTCTGTTGGTTTGCAGAGCCTTTCAATCGACCGGCTTCCTTCAGCAGTCTCACTGCAGTGGGTAGTAATGCCTTCGGGGGACTCGGGAACCCGACAGTTAGTGAGTAACCTCTTTGTTCATGAATTCTTGTTTGCTGTGTAATGCGTGATACGGAGTGATGGTGACTATTCGCTCTCTTTTTTACCAGTTGCTTAGACCACATACCACTAAGAGATGGGGATTTGAAAAACATTTTTTTTTTGTCTAAATAACATCATTTTTTAGTCATAGTAAATTACTTTCTATTAGTTACTGAATAGTTTGGGTTCAACATAGTGCTAAATGTCACCATTACATTGTTCAGTTATAAAAAAAAAAAAGATTGTAGAACCAATGAGTCTAAGGAGTTTGTGAAATTTCTCATGGTTTTATTGCATGTTCAAAAACAGTTTGTGTGTGCAGCATCCCTAGCTGTGGATGGGAACATTTTTTGTTTCCTTTCTCACCAGTAATCCAGGACATGTGCCTGGAAAAGATCACTAACCTGCATTTATCTGTCCAGGATCATCAACATTTCTCTAGATTTGGCCAGTCACAAAAGATCATCCTTTTAAAAATTCACTTTCTTCCTCCATACTTCAAATCTGGCATGATTTCAGTCACATATTATTTTTCTTTGGTTCAGGATCAAATGCAACAAGTTCCATTACTTATAGTCCGTATAACGGTCATTTCCTGATGTCTCGAAAATATTTGCAATAAGGATCATTGTCACTTTTATCTTACTTCATCCCTTGTCAATTTTATCCACAGCATTTCCCTTTCCAATTAAAACAGCTGTCAGATGCCTGCCCATTTTTAGGAATGAGACCCTCTAATGAATCTCTGTTAATTTCCTTTCCTTTTCCAGCTCCCAATAATATGTATTCATTTTAACTCTGAGTGCTGTAAAAGTTTTTTTGGTAAGTACCTTCACTAGAGCATACCTTTTTCTTAAACCTTTTTGTTTTCCACTTCACCATTTCAGCACCCAACTCAATGTTCGGCCACAAGGATGGCCCCAGTATGCAGAGCTTTAGCAACCCTCACGAGCCCTGGAACCGACTGCACCGAACTCCTCCTTCGTTCCCGACCCCTCCGCCCTGGCTGAAGCCAGGAGAGCTGGAGCGCAGTTCATCTGCTGCAGCTCATGACAGAGATAGAGATGTAGATAAACGAGACTCATCTGTTAGTAAAGATGACAAAGAAAGGTACGAAAGAACACTTCCAAGAATTGTCTAGTTCAAAGCTTGGGGCTCTGTTCCGCTTTTAACCCTTCCCAGCCTGGCACATTGTTAAACCAGAGCTTCAGTAGAGGGACACCTGGAGAGCTAACACCATTGCTGCCTACAACGCGAGGCACTACGGAAGATGCAGGTTTCTGACTCGGGTGTTTCCTACTGTATCTGTTTCTCTTCTCACTTGCACCGCCCTTCACCAGAAGGAGCTTTGCTGGAGCAGAGTTCAGGCAGCGTCAAGTGAGAACAGAATCAGACCCACTCACTCTCTTACCGTGTGGGTCACATTTTCATAGGTCTTTTGAAGGCTTAACGTGTAGATAGGTGCCTGACAGGATGAAAAAAAGGATTATTAAGTCCATCAGACGCATATCTGCACCTCTGACTACTTCAATAACTTTGTAAATCAGAAGTCGTCTGCCAAACAAATAACGCTACCTCCCTTCTCAAAAATGGACTGACCAGAGGGACCACTGATAAAGTTGTAAAATTATAACAGTATAAAAGGCACCGGGTATGTCATGTTCCAGTACCACAGTAAGTTTCAGTCCATGCAGTTCACTAAATCGACCTTAATTCCCCTCAAAAAAGCCACACTCACATGCACTGCTGTTACAAACCTTCAAGCACAGTTTTTATTCAGTGTTTTACATGGACTTGCACGCTAACATGTCCAGGCTGGGAAGGGTTAATGAAAAGTAAAACCTGGTCATATTTTTTTTTGTCAGGTCTGTTCCCATTATTCAGTTAACTCAGTAACAATTCCTCTTAACATTTAAGTACCAAATTAAAAGAATTTGCCATTCTGCGAGTGTCATGCCTTCCTTGAAAAATGTAGAGAGGATGATATCCGCTTTTTCAGTTGTGGCTTAATGGCTTTCCTGTTAAGTTTGCACATTACTTTACTACATAATGGCTATTTGTTTCTAATTTTTTAACATAAAAGGATATTTAGGAGATGTGCTTTTCTGACTTCTCTGTCACTAACCCAAATATACGCATTAGTAGCCTTTTCTAAAAGAAGTTATGCTAACTCGTTAGATATTCTAAAAATAGATTTAAGAGCTTTTCTATGTTACTGTAAGATGCGAAGAGCGAGTCAAACTACAGATCTTTTCACCTACATTTTCCATTTGGAATATTTTCTGTTTGGTAGCATAGCTTCATTATTTTCATGTCTGGTGTTAATGCTTCAAAATAAATTGCTGTTACAAATTGGGGATTCTGTCCTGCAAAATGCTTAAGCATGTGAGTAACTTTACTGGCTGGAATGGCAAAGCATTTTAGTTACTAATGATATGGGTAGTCTTTAGAATTATGCGGTTATTTCAGTTGCTGTTTTGTTGTTTTTCGATGAAGTGTTCCTGCTGAAGAAAATCCCTTTCAGAAATACATGCCTTGCAAGCTGCTTTGGCATTGCCTGAACTCCATATCATAGCTCAGAACATATTTATTTTCAATAATTTGAGAGCTTAAAAGTAAGCGTCATTCATACTTCATACTTCTGCGCAATTATGGCTACCAGTTTAGTACAATAATGTTTTTGCCGATCTAGTGTCGCTGTGCGTCCATCTGTGTGTTTTTGAAGAGTTCTACTTTGCAGCATGCTCACAGTGGTGCCTGTAAGAGACGATGCTGGGAACCCCTTCCTGGAGACGTGCTCCCTATGTAGATAATGTCTGGAGTAGTCTGTGAGCCTCTCATACCTATACCTTTATCTTCAGTGGCACCGCGCGGGGTGGGGATGTAGCCCTGCTTTCTAGCTGAGGTCCCAATCTCTGTCACCTATTTTAAGCTAATTAGCCCCAACACAAAGAACTGGGAATCATGCCCAGCGGTATGATTTCATCTCAAAATCACCCTGTTTATCAGCCCCCAAATGGGCCATGTAGCCAAAAGTATTCGTCTAGATTTCTTCTGCTATCCGTGGAAAGGTACCTCAGAGGTACGTCATGGCTTGGCTCTTCCCCACGTAAGATCGGTGTTGGAGTGGGGGGCAACGAGTCGCTGGTCGCACCTCTTGGATAAGCTGTATGGCCAGTGTGCCGCAGCCCCCTGCCAGCTAGATTGAGATGAGGTAGATCCCTCAAGGTAGCTTAGATGATGTGAAACTACAATCTGTGAACCTTCCTTAGGTGCAGAGCCGGCTGGGGAGTTACCCTGCAATGCCCTGATACGGTGCCCACCTTTCTCCTGGAATGTCATTTGCAGTTCTGGAGGGTTTTTTTTGTCTTACGTTCTCTGTTACTCCAGCCCAGTGTTAGAAAGAAACGAGTAAAAATAGCTGTTGTGAAAAATAGGATTTGTTCCTTGTCAGTGGTATTTTGTTTAAAAGATGTCACCGAGCAATTCTATTCTAATAATGACATTTAAGTGTGTGTAATCCTAGAGCATTTAAAAAAAAAAAAAAAACCACAAACCAAGAATCTATTGATCTTTTTGTTGACATAGACGAGGCAAAGTACTCGGCATAGGTACTCCGTGTCTTTCAGTGCAGCATACGGCCTCAAAACATACTTTACTTATTACTAAGTTCATTTTAGAACGTGATCTTAAGTTTCTTCTTTCTAGAGACAGAGGCTTAGACCTGTTCCCATATTATTAACCTAAGGAGCCCTTGACAGATCCGAGGATAAAAAATTATTCCCTCTCTGACTGCTGAACTACATGTAGTTCACTTAAGCGAGCTATATAATCAATAGCCTCTTGAGCTAATACCATCGCTGTAATTGAATAGGATGAAACTGGCAAAGGAATATATTATTTTGGTTGCACATATATTTTTCTTCAGTTACAGAAAATGCCTGTTATTTTCTCTAAATTTTATGCATAATTTAAAATACACCAATCACATATAAAATTGATTAAACATCAGCAAAAGGATTCAGTGAGCTCTCATGGTGAAATAAAACAATTAAGGGTGCCCTCTGAACTAGTCCCATGAGCACAATAAATGAAAGACTAGGTATTGCAGAGTCTGCAAGCCAGTGCTTTCCCAGCAAAGTAAAAGAATCGAGTCTTCATGCTGAGAAGCCTTCATTAGAGTGCTTTGACTTGGTCTCACTGTGTCCAAATCTGGAAGTTGTTAAATCAAATGCCTCAACTTTTGGTGGAAAGCAGGAGGAGGGAAACTAGAGCCAGGACACAATTTCCAGACAGTTTAGGGCACAGTCAGTCAAAGCAGAACCTGACACCAAGGAGTTAATTGGTCGTCAGTGCCGACTAGGCAGTTCTGGTATCAAATGGTCCCACTTATAATTGTTTTCTGACAGTCACACCCTGGATTCTCTGAGGTCTCTCAGACATGGCCCACGAAATGACAGTTTCAACAGTTCAGTCTAGGCACAGCAAAGACCTATATTATATTATAACCTCTGGTGAGGTTATAATAACGAGTTTCCTTTTGAAAGATATTTTTTCTGCAGTTGCTGCGGTTTCACCATCCAAAGGTACCTACAAGCAGAAATCTTACACAGTTCAGCTCAGCAAAAAAGTAGATGGCAGAAATTGTATAGGTAAAGGAGGAGGTGTCCACTTCAAAGTTGCCCTTCAGCCAGCCAGTATTGCTCATCTTGTCCAGCGTGAGTTTCCACCTCTGTCCTCATCTGAGCGTGGTCAGGTTACGCTTTGCTAAGCAGAGACTGCAGCACTCGAAGAGAAACATGTAAATGGGAGCTGGTTGGGAGCTCAGAGGGCCTTACTGCTTATCCCTCACTTGTGCCTTTAACAGCACATTGTCCGTCACCCTGCGTGGAACAGAATTTCCGTGCCCAACAAACAGCACAGGTCCAACACTGAACATCTGGAGCTGTCTTTATGGAACGACTCCAACTCAGAGATCAACTGAAATTAGTGAGAGGTTAAAATCATTGGAACTGAGGAATTAGATTTACCATATGAATTTGGTTCATTTTAAAAAGGAAAGCTTTTCCGCTTTAGTGTTGCCCATAACAACTCCTAGTCAACACTGCTTCCAGAAAATAGTTGGTACAGGATCCATTCACATACTTAGGTTTTTGTCCACTGCCAGACAATTATTCTCTCATCTTTTGTGCAACATAAATAGGTTTGAAAGATGGAATTAATTCACAATATTTTGAGATTTCCTGGCATTGGCAGGGAGGTTCATTGGCCCTGTCCCTTCTCTGCTTGCTCTACCCTAGAAATGGGAGAAGGTCGGTAATCTGAAGAGCAGCTGACTCTGGAGAGTTGATGTTTTCAGAGCTAGCCTGAATGTCAGGCATATAGGGTAGACTGCTCTCTGCTGAGGAAGTCAACGCATAATCCATGCATGATGGCCACCTCTTTTAAAACACCTGCACTGAGGTTCATTGCACGCTTACAACACCCTCAGGGATATGGTGTAAATTTGGGGTTGTCCTGTGCAGGAGTTGGACTTGATGATCCTGTCCAGCTCGGGACATTGTGTAAGCACCTGTCTCTTCAGGGAGGCGGATTGTCTCCCATCAGTACTGGTGTCTTGAGAGGTTTTTGTTTTCAGTTTTAAGAAGTAAATTGAAATGTGAGATGTGAATTGAAAAACAAGAAGATTGAAGAGAATAGAGATAAGACATTAGCGATGTGCATAGGTCTAAAAATTTTTTTTAAAGTCCGTTGAACAAAATGTCATCCATTTTCCCAGATGTATTCTTAATGAAAGAAGCAGGTAAAATACTATTAGCCATGTAATTTGCATTTAACTGCCTCACTTTTTTTGGATGAAATGAACATGTTTATATTTTTCTCTCTCTCTTCGCAAACAGTTAAGGCAGTGGTCTTAGAGATACGTGTACTAGAGCTAGGTTCCCTTGGGAGCCTTCAGTGTTTGAAATCTCAATCAGATCATTCACAAAGCAGCTTTGGGGATCTTCTCCTGGATCAAGATAATAGAACAGGCCTAGTTTAAAGATGAGATGTTCTTCTGGTGTTTTGGGTGTGCAAAAGGAACAGTGCATTTAATGGTGCATGTTACTAGCTTTCTGCAAAGCAACGAGTATGAAGTCAAATAGCCAAATGCTTTATTTTTTTTGCAGAGTTTCTCATGCTTTCATTTTTACACTTCTCTTTCTTCTAGAGAGAGCATTGAGAAAAGACACTCCAGCCATCCTTCGCCAGCACCTATCCATCCAGTAAACTCCCTCGGACATAATCGCAGCTCGAATGAGCAGATCAGGAGCCATCTAAATCCCGAGGTTCGAGAAAAAGAGAAACCCAAAGAACGAGAGAGGGATCACTCCGAATCTCGGAAGGAGATTAATGTTGAAGAGCACAAGGTGAAGGACAACTATATTTCAGAGAAAGAAGGCCTGAGCCATGAAAGTCGAGTGGTGGAAGAGTCTAAGCAAATGCCCAGGGTTCCGTCACCCTATGCGAGGCCCCCAGTTGTGGAGAGCACCAGGCCTAACAGTACTTCAAACCGTGAGGCTGAGAGGAAGAATGAGCCAGCATATGATAATCCGAAGAAAAGCAATGAAGTCAAAGTGAAGGAGGAGCGAAAGGAAGACCATGATGTTCAGCCTGAGGGACCTCAGACTCATAGGTCATCTGATCAGCCACCACCTATATCTACAGCTAATGTCCATCCAAGTCCTTTAGTGTCTATGCCCATGACTGTAGGTGTAACTGGTATACATCACATGAACAGCATCAGTGGCCTGGATAGGACTCGCATGATGACCCCTTTTATGGGAATTAGCCCAATTCCTGGTGGAGAACGTTTCCCCTATCCTTCTTTCCACTGGGATCCAATGAGAGATCCCTTAAGAGATCCTTACAGAGAGCTAGATATTCATCGGAGAGACCCCCTGGGCAGAGACTTTTTGCTAAGGAATGACCCCCTTCATCGTCTTTCTGCGCCAAGGTTATATGAAGCAGACAGGTCATTCAGGGATCGGGAGCCTCACGACTACAATCACCACCACCATCACCACCACCCTCTCTCTGTTGACCCTCGACGTGACCACGAGAGGGGCAACCACCTGGATGATAGGGAGCGGTTGCACATGCTCAGAGAGGACTATGAACATGCACGCCTGCACTCAGTTCACCCTGCCGCCTTGGATGGGCACCTGCCTCACCCAAGCCTAATCACGCCGGGACTTCCTAGCATGCACTACCCCAGAGTCAGTCCCCCAACGGGACACCAAAATGGCATCCTCAATAAAACTCCTCCCACAGCAGCTCTCAGTGCCCCTCCACCTCTTATTTCTACTCTGGGACCTCGGCCTGGGTCTCCCAGAAGGACTACTCCTCTGTCAACAGAGATGAGAGAGAGGCCTCCTTCTCACACCCTCAAGGACATTGAAGCTCGATAAGCAGAGTGAGAATAAATAAAAAACAGAGCAAGAGGGACAGAACCTTGTAAATGAACATAATATAAAGACCTTCGTACTAGTCATTGATACAGACTGGGGATGTGACCCACTGTACAATATGTATAAACCTGAGTGCAAAGATTTTGAAATGGTTTTTTTGTATATTATATGTTGAAATTTTCCAGATCTTTTAGCCAAGTACATATGTTCCTCGTGTCTCCTACTCTATTTTATTTCTAGTTTAAAAATTTCAAAATTTGACCTGAAGAACAAGACACTAATCTGAATGATCTGACTAGAAACAAAACACCACCAATGTCAACCGTACAAAGCTCTTTCAGACCAGAAGTGAAGACAATTGTAGATATTTATGTAAAAAGATTGCTTCATGGGTTAATGGTTCATATATGCAAAAAGGGTAAGATGAAAGCTTTACTTTGTACAAATGTAAATAGATAAAATGAAGTAACATAATACATTAATACTTCTTAAACTGTGCTATTTGCAAACTTAATATTGATCAACACAGTCTGCTTATGCTGTGTTACATATATTGTTATAGACAGCTAAACCCCTTCAACTATGCAATGAATTTTAAGGCTTTTCACAAAAGCCTTTATAACTCAAAGGAGCCTTTTCAACACACAACATAATTAAAGTCATATTTTCCCTGAACGAGCTCATCTATAATAGAAATCTCTTTCTCTTGCTTGTTTTGATGAAGAAACATCCCGTTAGAAGAGTAGCTTTCTGTCTGAACCCCTGCATTAAGACGCTGATGTTACTGTAGCTCATGTATTCCTTAGGACGCGTCAGGGTTAGCGATCTGTAATCACTGATACTGTAGTCATGACAGGTTGGTTTTCAGTCACATTAATCTGGGTTAACAAGAGTAATAATCAAATGCTGGATATTTTCCAGAACTTTCGTCACTTAACATGTCAAATTTATTTTTGGAAGAACATCTGCTTATAGCCGTTCATGTCTGTTCTTATTGCCAGTGTGTCATTTTTCTCTGTACACACACCTCTTTTTTTTTGTTAAGTGATTTTTAGCTACATTGAAACAAGTCCTATAAGAAAGCTAATACTTTTCTAAATGATGGATATGTTTTCACTGTGGATTAGTAGTTTAATGAATGAACTCCAATGCAGATTTCATAATGCATTTTATTGTATTTCAGTTGGTAATAAAGTCTGTGAATAGTTAACAGGTCAGCCTTGTTGTTCCCTAACCACAGAAGACATGAAATAACATGAAGAACATGGTCCTTTTTAAAAATATGCATCAATCTTCTGAAATCTGTCTTTTCATAACACACTTTTTTATAATGCGTTAAGTTTCTTGTCTAAATATTTGGAGAGAATATGACTTTATCAGAGAGAATTCAATATCTTGTCTACTGGACTGTAAAATATATGTATGAAATAAAATTAGTTCCATTGGTCTTCTAGTGTATTAAAGTGCTATCTGAAGTTGTTATCCTGTTTTGGCAAAAAAAAAAAAAAAAAAAAGAAAAAAGTTAACTACAGACAGTTGTTTCTAATGATCAGAGATCTATTTTAGTAGTCAACTGAAGGTTTAGTTGTGAGCTTCAGATTTTGTGAACTCCAGATGTTGTGCAGTGGTTTTTTTTTTTTTAAGAACAAAAGGAAAAATACAAAAAAAACCCCAACCCTGAAGAATATGTACACTGGAACCGTAGTGGTAGTTTTCAGTATTGTAAAGAGATTGTTATATACGAACCTTTTTGCTGTTTATCCTGTATGTAATAAAGTCCTTTCTAGATCCTATGTGAAAAGAAAAGTGAAGCGGCTCTCAATCTTCAGCATGTTTCCTCATCAGCGAAGACTTGTGTAATGTAAATTGTGCCATGTTATTAAAAAATGTGAACTAAACTGCTAGGTGCTTCTTTGTGTGGAGTACCCCATCATTGCTATGGGGAAGAAATACTTTTTCCCAAGAATGGGTTTTTGTTCAGAAAAAAATAGTTATTAAAAATGTAAAGGAAATGGCAAGCTTTTGTAAGCCATCTGATTAAAATTATCGTAGTAATCAGGAAAAAAGGAACAAAAAGGAGACCAGATCCTTGGCTTTTCCAGATTCTGTAAAATATAGTAATGCCCTACTTAAGTTAGCTTTAGTTAACTGACCAGTTGGTCTTTCAGGATAGTCCCATACTTAAGTAGGTGGCTGGTTGCAAGCCCTTTTGTGAATTTGTGCGGTTCCACACAAGCCAACAGCATTTTACTAGTTTTTTCTCAGCTAAGAATACGGCTGTTGTACATAAATGTGTCCAAGTTCTTGCAAATTGTTTAGTTCTTCATAGCACAGCTTTCATGGTGTCCTTTATTGGAAAAAAACAATTAGCTCCTCATGAGACATGATTTCCAGGAGGGTTTTTAGTTTGGTGGGGTTTGGGTTTTGGTTTTTTTTGTTACAAGCTTGTTGCAAACACTTCAAAGCCTTTATCTGAGTTACTTTGGCAGAGGTAACTGGTGACACTGAAATTTGCTTTCTTGAGCAAGACTTAGGAAATCTTTCTTCTCCCTCAATAATTGCCAGTTGTTTTGGTAAGCAACTAAATAAATGCAGCCATACATTCAAGTTTGGTTTTGTTTCTCTCTTCAGCCGTGTAGCACTTCTGTCTGTATTCTACTCTTATTCCCATGTAAATCTGATGAAAGTGAAATTTCCTAAACTTCAGTGATGTAACTAAGAAAAGAGAATAGCCCTATGTCTTTTTGAAAATCCATTTTTGCGTAAACTGTGCAGAATGTACAATAGTAGCATAATGCGTGAATAGAGCTTTTTTCTCTTTTTTCTGCAAGGAACCCATATCTTGGTCTTCTGGATACACATCATTAAAAACCTTACAAGTTTCTGAAGGAAACCTGTTACGGATGGCTGTAGAAGGATGAAAACTATTGGAGCAAGCTTGCACGGTTACAGTGTGAGGGGCTCCATGAGAGAGGGTCTAATGAGAGCATCATCTTCCAGGCTCACCTCAAAGCATTGTGAGAGGAGTCCGAACAGCTTTGTCAGTGTCTTCAGGGGGAAGAAATGTGGGATCCGATCGTACAGCACACTCCTGCTCATGGTCCTTAGTTCCCAATCAAGCCAATGAACCCGTACTCCCAGAGTCCCAGAAAGCACTGAGGCATTTCACTCCCTTTGAAGTCAGTACAATTTAAGTGGCTATACGCCTTTGAAGATCAGGTGTCAGGTCTTACAAGAGTGGTGGCGCTCAGAGGAATATGCCTGAAAGGTACAGTAAGAGATGAAACAAGATTTTTAATGCTTCTCAACTTTTTCAGATGCATTCATTGCTTTTCAGAAGTTTGATACAGGGACGTTAGCTTGCAAGCACAGACAATTTAATCTTTTTAGCAAGGTTTTCCATTTAAGGCCTTTGTCTTAAATCTTCTAGTTTTGAATCACTACTATTTAAGAAATGAAGTTCGTTTATAGACCATGCTAAATATGACCTGTAGGAATTAAGCGAGTCATAAGGGTATTGTTCTGGAGCGGGTGAGAGATTCTGGATCATAGAAAACCCTGAGCTACTATGCTTACAGCACCCAAGACCTTTGCTTTGCACTTTAAAGCTCCCACCTTCCCACACTGCAACTAGTTTCCTACTCAGCAGCTTCCCATCACCAGTTGAGATGTCAACTAAAGCAGTGTAGAGAGGTGATTTTTTGAAAGCGGTCATAACATTTATTCCCTGATACAGTGTTCATTTTATAACATGCTTTGTCGCTTCTTTTTTAACCTTCTAGATTGTCATCTTTGTCTTTTCGTACTAAATACCTAGCTCTAACCTGGTTTTCTGCTATTCATACCTACTGATACTCTCCTGCCTCTTGCCAGTCATGTTCTCTTTCATGGCACGTGATAGCTAAGTCTATTACAGGCACCAATAAACACTGCAGACAAATTTTCCAAGAGCCATAGACACTGTATATTTTTGTTCCTTTTTACCTTTGCGTGTATGAGCTCATGAAAATTCGTAGTCCTTGCTGGACAGGAAGATAGGTGAATGGAAGTTGGGGAGGATTTTACTGAAAGTATTTTCGTTTGCTGTGGCTGTGCCTTGTTAAGTAAATAGTTAACATGATTCTTGATAATTTGAACTGTAACTACTGCTTCACATGTGCAGGTGACCTCTGCTGAAAGCCACCTGGGCCACTGGAACAAGGTAACAGACTGTTGGTTATATTCCATTTACAGAGGAGCTACTTGGCTTACGGCTTCTGTTTCTGGCAAGAAAGAAGAGCGAGCTGTGGTTCAAACAATGACCAAAGACTCACATTTTACAGGGTTTTGTTACTCCCATGGTGACTCGGTTAAGTCTCACCAACCAACTTGCTCCTTTGGAATCCAACTGCCATCTCTGGAGGCATACTTATCTGTAGCTTCAGAGGGCGATTTGGGGCAGGATCCCAACTTATATGGTCTGAATTGCCTTTTGGAGGTGACTTTTCCTTAACTCCTGATTGAGACTAGCCTCTAACTTAGGTGCTTCAGAGAAGTCCATGCAAATGAACGGTGGGACTACCTCCTCCCTTCTTGATTTTACACTGTCATCAGATCTTCCTTCCTTCCTGTAAATTACCAATCCTAGCCATTCCTTATGGGAAGGTTTCTGGGACACAGTCTGTCTCTCATTATGTGATGCCGCTGGGCTTGGCCTCCTGACTGGGGCAAGTGAGCATTTCTCAGTGCTGCTTTAATACAAAAAACCCCTTTGGTAGCATTAGAGACCAGACTGAAAACTGAAGGCCTCAGTGAATTAGCCATGGTAACCGCTACAAAAGACTCCAGATTTTTGCTAGCCAAGAAGAAACAAAGCTACAGGTGAGGGCAGACTGTTCTCCCTGCACCCTGTCTCCACCTGGAGGGGCTTAGACTGCTCGTGGCCATGGGCAAGGCGGAAGCTCCCAGCTGGCAACGCCGCCAAGTGTTTGTCATGGAGTTGGCAGCACCCAGCATTGGTCCCTTTCTGCCAGCTGCGTGGGGCAGGGTTGGGGCACCTTTCTTTTTCCACAGGTATCTTGCAACTAAAAAATCATTTTAGCACAAACATATTTCCGGGTCATAAAGAACATCCCCCTCCTCATTTGTGCACTGTTTGTCTGCATATATATATATATACACATCAAAATGCACACAGTGTCATTATCACAGGCATACCAAAAAGCAGAGCATGAACGCATGATGGCACCTCAAGCATCCTTTTTGCTGGTTTCTGCTGAGGCCTTTGCTGTAGATTGTGATCATTGCATTAGATGTTTCCTCAGCTAGTCTGGTAATACACATTTTGCTACACCGTTATCCCCATTTTATAAATGGGAAAAGCGCAGCTGGGAACACACAACTGAGAGTCACCAGTGTCATAACAGCTGTCTACTGCCTGAGTCATCCCAGGAGTCACCTGGAGGAACTAGGTTACTGCCTTAGTCACCATGAGAACAAATAAAGAGATGAGGAATTTCTGTATTGATGTTTTGTCTTTAGAACACACTTTTAACCCTAACGCCTGTCATCAACTTGCTGAGGTCCTAGGTTTGCTAAAATGATGTCCATGAAAGAATGGGTTTACTTATTGATCATTCAGGTGCCTCAAGTACCGACCCAAGTTGATAAGGTCTCTGGTCATTCTGGTTATGGAGGGCAGATATGCTGGTTTTTACCACCTAGTGTGGCTTTTTAATTTGTCACTAATGCTCAGTATTGAAATTCACTCAGTGCAGAGTTTTTCTTGGTTGGTGGTGTGATAATTTTTCTCTACTGAAAAACTTGCATTTAGCCCTAGGAACCCAGCCATCCACCCCCGGTACAATCATCTTTGTTTCAAGACAAGAAAATAATTAAGCGAGAACTTAATCAACTGATTAAACAGAGACTTATTTCCTATCAAATATACAATATTACTGTATGTTGATGACATCCATCTTCTGCTTTGCATCTTCAAAGCCCTTAACTAGTTTCCATTGAATCAGTGCTCCATTTGTTTTTGTTTGTTTTTTTACTTTTTTGATGCATCAGAGATTGCATTAGCATCAAAATCTTGGTAAGTAGCTTATTCTTTTAAAGACAACTAAAAATGCAACTCCAATTTCCTGGGATTTTCAATAGTCCCTATTTTTGAAGGACCTCAGCGTGTTTGGGGCAAATATAATGCATTTGGAGCTCATTTCATTAAAATTTCATTAAAAAAAAAATCTCTGAAACAACCAACTACCAGCTACTTGCCCTCCAAAAAGAAAGTTTTGTCTCAGTTAACACTAGAATGGCCAAGTAGAGCTGGATTTATTTTAGCCTGTTAGAAAAGGCTGCCATTCTTCAGAGATACCACAAGAGGGTAGTTAAAGAGAGACTGAAATATGTGTAGGCCGACAGAATGGCTATGCTGTTCCGTGCAAGGTGAATGTAGCTGTAAATTATTTTTATGAGAGTGATCTGTGAGGAGCTCTCCTGTTCCCCTGCATAAATGACAGAAATCTCAGCAGTGCTGTGGCAGGCAGTGATCAGGTTGACTAAGGCGTGACCTTGCTTTATCGCATTTAATAAGAGGGACTAGAAGTGGCCCGTACCCAGAGCACTCAGCTAGATAAAGGCAATCATGTTTTGGAGAGTTATGCTTACATTGCGTGGTGCTACAGTCTAGCAACAAAGCATGTTGTGTATGTTATGGGAATAAAAGATGCTGCTCTGTAGCAAATAGTATGTATGATACCAGTTAGTGTATGATGTCAGCTCCTCAAAGCCTCAGCCTGTTTTTTCCATTACCTGCCATTTGAAAGCAATAGCCAAGGACTAAGCAAGAGAATTGCTTCATTTGGACATGGGGAAAAAAATAATGCCAAATTTTCTAAGGACATAAATTAAAATGGTTTATTTAAAATTATCAGAGATGTCAGCTTCACACCAGCAGAAAACTTGGCCTAATTTTTTTTTTCCTTTTCTACCCTAGATACCTTTGTCATGTCAGCAGAGAGCTAATGTTTCCCTGATGCTGTAAAAGCTGGATTCTCACGAGGGGCTGCCTGCCTTGAGGGGCATTTCCTTGAGCAGGGCCTGAGGAGCAGGTGGCAAAGCCCAGCCCCACATGGCCCCAGCTGCTTTTCAGACAGGCTGAGGGCCAAAGCAGGTCTGGCAGAGCCTTCATCTCCCTGCCCACCAGAAAGCCAGGCTCCACACCCACCTGCCCCCCAGACAAGCCACAGCAAGGACCTGGAAATCGGTTTGTGTCCATGGGCACAGGACCCAGTGCCTCGGAAAGGGTGGCAGCCCTGCCCGCACTCTGCTCCCAAGGCCCCTGTGGTGCGAGCCCTGGCCAGGCCTGCTGGTCTGATCGGGGACAACTGCACTCTGCTTTGAAAGGGGTGGCCCTACCTCCGCACTGCCAAAACCTGGGTGTCCAGCTCTGCTCGCCTGGGAGTCACAGAAGCAGTTTTCACAAAGTCAAGCAGCAAGGTGGGTCAGGGGCAGCGGGGTGGAGATGGGGGCTGAAACCCGCATGCCCCCGGGGACAGGAGCGGCTCTGCCTCCCCGCTGCTGCGACGCCCCACGCCGGGCTCCCATCAGCCGCATGGGGGCATATGGGGTGTGCTGCAGGCTCTCGGCCTGAAGGCAGAGTTTGGCAGGGCCAGTGGCCTTGAACAGCTATCATCCACCTTGCAGTGCTATTGTTGTGGTGGTAACTCAGTGTGAGTGGTAACTCAGTGGAGTTACACTATGGTAGTCATTATGGTTTTAAATGACTCATTTTCCCCTTAACTGTATTATTGTGGCTTACAGAGCATCCGGACCTTCGCAGCAGTAAATACATCACTGAATACCACAGTATTCATCTATTACTTCGACGCATCTGTTTAGCAAAACACAGTCAGGGCAAGCAGGTGTGTCTGTGCCTGCTCCTCCTGGCCCCGCTCACTGCTCACCGGGCATCTGTGCTGGTGGTGCCACACCACGGTGCGCTGCCGTGGGGCAGAATCATGTCCAGGGATGTGCTTGCAGAAACTGATTGATTGTCTTTAGTACGACTTCATGCCACCTGAGGTTGGCAACTTTTTATGAGAAAATGAGCGGTTATTGTCAGATGCACACAAGAGATCCTGTGTTGGCAGTGAGGCAGCCAGGCCCATGAGGCATTGGTGTCACGGGGAATGACATGGCTCTGCTCCAACCAGTCCATACTGACTGGAAAGACCTCTGCAGTCTTCTTAATATATCTTTTAAAATATATTTTTATGTGTATATATATTTTTTAAAAAAAATCCACCTCACCCCTCCCTCTCTGTTGGAGCCCTTTCACCCGTGCAGCCGCGGCCGTGAAGCGAGCTGCAGAGGGCGGTGTGGGAGAAAGAAAGCTGAGGCAAGATGGCGGCGGAGCCGCCGGCCCGCGGGCGCCTGCAGACGCTAGAGGGAGACGCCGTCTCAGCGTGGCGGGCTGCGGCTGCCAACAGCGCATGGCCACGGTAGCAGCATTGAAGATTGGCTTTTTGGAGTCTGTAGGTTTGTTTTTTTTTAAACCTCAAACGGATCCTGCCTGCCGGGAGCTTTTGTGCCGGGCCATAGAGGGGCAGCAGCGCTTCTTGCTCTCCACAGCTCTCAGCAGCCCCTGCTTCTGACTGTAGACATGCAAGGTGTTAGGGTAAGGAAAGTCTAGGCTGGGAGTTATTTTGATAAAGGCATCTTGAGAAACATCTTGAAGAATGCAGCAAGTTGAAGTAAAGGCTGGGAAAAAATGAACTAGGTGTAAGTTTACATGTTGCCTGCAGCAATGGAAAAAAACGAAGTAGGAAAAGGAGCACGTAGGAGAGGCTGGGCTTTCACAATGTATTTATTTACATGCCATCAAAAGAGGCAGTAAATGCCTTGCTTTTGCTGCCAGCAGCTCCGAAGGTTGTCCCTTGAGTTGGGGGCCCTGGTGCCCGCCGCCTTGGAAGGACAAAATGGCGGGTGGTGGCGCGGGGGGAGGCTGGGTCCCACCTCACGGGGCCAGCGGCCGTAGCAGAACTGCTGGGGCAGGTCACGGCCACGGTGGTCAGCAGCTCCATGTAAAACTGATGAATTAAAGAAATTAAAAATTAGATTAGAATTAAAGAAATAATAATAATTTTTTTAAAAGCCTGTTTAGGGAGGGGAAAGAAACCCCACCAACTCCTCTCCCTCTTTTCAGATTTTTGTCATTTGTTGCCTCTTCCCTAATAGCCTGCTTAATTTCCCACTTTTGTCTCAGATTAAGAAGGCAAGATACTGGGGAACAAGTTTAACACTTTTGTGGGGGTTTTTCCTTCAATGAAGCTGAGTTTCGTTAGACAAGTTTGAGTGGGAAAATTTTTTTTCAAATAGCATCCTGGCAAACCCTCACCAGCTGAGGCAGCATGTCAGGATGGCCAGACAGCTAGCCTCCAGCGTTCACTCCATTTCTGTACCAGGATGGGCTCTATCCTCCACCTTGGGTGTAAGACCTCAGAAGGGTTTTTGAACTGGAAGTTGTGTGTGCTCCAGCACTGTGTACATTCAGTGTGAAAGCAGGACTCATGAGCTTCGGTAATATGGGGATACAGCCAGAATACGTAGAATGAGAGGTAAAATTTGTTCACTCCAGTTGTGTGGAGTTAAATCAAGTGTGTATTGTTCTGTAGCATGTTTCTTCAGGTGATTTTTGTCTTCTGAAATCACATTTCAAAGCAAAGGACTAGAGGCTTCAGGTTTGATTTCTGTTCTAGCCTGCTGGGGAGTCTTAAGAAAGTCATGTTGAGAATCTGTGCCTCTCTATCTTTCTCTGTGATATGACTCTCCCCCCACCCTTTCCTCCTGTAAAGAGCTTTTAGATCTATTATTAGAAATTCTATATGAGAGGTTTCATCGTGGTGGGTTTTTTTCCCCCGGTTATATTTTCTAATACCTATTAGCAATGCAGTAAGTCTGTTCTGGCAGATTATTTAGTTTCATCTTTAGGTTGACTTGAATTTGGAGGGATTACAGTCAAAGTGGGCATCGGATTTTAAGAATTATTCTGTAATAACTGCAATAGCTTTGTACTGCTCTTAATTCTAATCTGCATTTATTTGGCGTCAAGTGAACTTTCTCCCTCTCTCCACAGCTTTGACTTAGTAAACTTTGCTCTGAATGGCACCAAGACCACTTGATAAAACAGAGAACAGTCTATCCCCAGTAAATGTAACATACAGTAGTTGGAGCTCTCTCTAATTGATCGTTCACATGAGTTTCTATGAAATTCCGGTATCTAGGCTACTGAGGGATCAAACTGGACCTTGGTTTTGTGCATGTACCTTTGACAACTTTAGTTCTGCCCAGATGTGCAGGACTGAATTTGTCTGTCACTGAAGGGCTAAAGCATTAATGTCCTTGACTTTCACTTCCAAAATACCTTATATACGAATGCCTGCAGTATTTTGATGTGTGTCCTAAGCACTTTGCTAAACCTGGGAATTGAACTGAAAAGTAAGAAGGCAGCTCTGCAACACTACACTTGTTGGTGGTTCATGCTTTTGATTTTTGTTTTAAACACATCCCATGAGTGAAATTGCAGTGAAAGACTATCATATTGCACGCTTAACTCACCAAGACATAAAAAAAAACCCTGGCAAAAACATGTATTGGGGAGGGGAACAAAAGACAAAAAGTGATGGTTACATGTAAGATTGTAGGATTTTCTTTTATCTAGAATGCTAGAGTTGAGTTTTGGCTCTTATAAAGGAAGGTTGGTTCGCTGTTATCTTTTTGTTTTGTCATGTGGCTGTCTTCAGGAAATTCTGATGAATTCTTTGAATGGCCTACGTATTGCCAAATATGGAGATAGTACCTTATAAATTATCTGATAGGTATAAAAAAGTGCTTTAATGTTACACTGGAAGAGGATGACTTATGAGGCTACTTACGCTTTTGAGGAAGGAACAGAGTATTTTCAAGTGGGGAGATGAACAGGAGGTCTAAAAGGAAATTAATGGGAATGATCTGTACAAAATAGAATACAAAATAAAAACAAAATGGTTTTTATGTGGATTCCTGAACCTGCAAGTGGTGCAAACACAGGTTAAATGACTGATGATACTCGTGAATCTTTTCTTCCTGTACGTAGCGGAAGACCTGTTGAAGATAATAAACTCTTTTGCTGCTAAGCATCAGAGAAATCCCAGGAGTTCTTAAATTTGCCACAGGTGTGAAAAAAATATTAGAGGCATTACTGGAAAAGTTATGGCAAAATTGCCTATTTGGATTCGCTTAGCAAAGCTGTTGCAATTTTATTCCAAATGTGGAACACAAGGGGAACAGGCTATCTGGCAATGGCACCAGTTTGGGATTGTGGAGCTCTGTATTGTCTTTTCAGTTCAGTCAGAGGCTCGCAGGCTTACATAGTTTATGTAGTATCAAAATAAGCCTGATTTTCCAAACTTCCCCACATAGATTAAACATTGTATTTTATCTCCATCCTGTAGATCTGTCAAAACAATAAACAAGAAGTCAATCTTCTGGGTGGAGAACAAAACTCTCCTGATGACTTTAAAAGACAAAACAGGAAATGTCATTTTGAAATGTTCTACCCAAAATGACATAATGGTTTCTAAAGTCCCAGTGCAGCCATGGTCTGAGATTGTTTGCCAACAGAGCAAACAGAAAGCTGGACCATACATACCAGCCTCAGGAAGCAGAGTTTAGCTCCCTGTGAAGCCCAATTTTGCTGTGCATATTCCAGAGCAAGCCAAGTAGCCAAGGGCTGCTAAGTCAAGAACTAGGTCTTTGCAGTAACCAGACTTTCAGGTTCCTGAAATACTGACACATACCAGTCCAGAGAAACCCGAAGTAGTTGCTAATGAAGATATTTTCCTTTGAAATCTGACCAAAGGCTCTCTTCTCTTGTTTTCCCTGACAGCTGCACAGACCACAAATTTGAAAGTACTGCCAACTTCAGTAGACACAAATTTCCTAAGTATACTGATCCTGTAGTAGTTAAACCAAAAGCCCTTTCAGGTAATTTATGAGTCTGCTCTGCCTGTGATGTTTTGAAATCCCTGTAGCCTATTAGGAGAGTATATGGGGAAACTTGCCCCTGTTGTTGAAAGCTAGTACATTTCCAGGAAGTATTTTCACTTTGGTTCATTGCCTTTTTCCAGCATTTTCCTGGAAAATTTTCAGCAGCTCTAATTCTGCCTTACGTGCTTAGGTGGGAAACACCTCAGGGCACAGCCTGGCACACCAAACTTGTGCATACGGTACTGAGCCCAGCTTGCAGCTGAGTTGTAATGCCTAAAGGCCACCGCAAATCTCCAAATACTCAGTGAGACTTGTATGCTTGGCCAAGGCATGTCTTCCACCACGTCACAGATAACACATCATATCTAACTGAAATGGCTTTGGTACTTTGCTTAGGACCTCACACAGCTGTAGAAGTAAGACGTGAAGGGGAATTGCTGTCTACCGCACCAGGTGGGTGCTTCACCTCAAAGCAGCTTCTGCCTGTTGTGCCATGCAGTTGGTCCCTGTGGGGCTATTGTTTAGGTTTGCTTAGTCTTGGATCTGAGTCACCTGTGCTAACCTCTGTGTAACAAAGGAAAAGATGGCTCGCTAACCAGGTGTGAAACAACCAAGCCTGTGCAAAGACAACGGTACAGCTTTGCTTTAACAGGATGGGCTTTGGTGCCAGCGTTTTTTCAGTGGTTTGTGTTGCCCAGCTTTTTCAGGCAGCAAAGGAGCACTTTAAAGCGGAATTTGATAGATGCTCAAACCAGTAGTTTTTCCTAGCTTTCAGGTGAACTTCTCCCACAGGTGGGAGATGATAGCATGGGAGAAAGTACGCAGCTAAAGCTTGGAGGAAGAGGAGGGCTGGGAGGTTTGCTCTGTTCCTTCTCTTCAGTCATCCTAAACCAGGTCAGGGTACAAACAAATAAACTTAGCATCTTATTAAACCATAGAGATGAAGACTTGCAGTTATACATTGAAGACAGAGCTCTGTCCATCTTGTGGAGAGTGTTTGTATTGCCAGGAATCTTGGTTTTTGCTGACGTCTTGTATGGGTTGGGCTGATTGTCTAGTGATCTAAATGGCCCCTGGGGGATTTATCTGTTTGGTTTGGGTTTTTGTCATGTTTGTAAGAGGGGTTTTATAAATGAGAAACCCAGTAAAAGAAAAATGGAGTTCAAGACTGCATGGAGTTGGTAAAGGAGGAGGGGATGAGACCTCAGCAGTGCTTTCACAAGTTCATCCTTTTCACCAGCTTGGTAGGCATCATTAGCAGTGTTGTTATTCTAGAGACCAAGTAGCCAGATGAATCATGAGTTAGGAAGGAGAGGAGACGTGCAGAATAACATTTAAAGCCCCAGAACTTGTTACTTTGAACCATGAATGACTTCTGTTTTTGAGGAATTAATTCTAATGCTACTAGTGCTCAGGCTGCTCTTTACATGAACAAAAGACTTACCTCTTCTGGGTTGCATTTTTGCCTGCCCTAAATTCACTTAATTTTAACTTAATCGCTCTGTATTTTTTAATGTTTCTGTGAGACTACCATGTTGCTGTCTCAGCAGTATTAGTGAGAAGTTGAAAGAAGTTAATCGTGCAGTGTAGCTCAATGCTTTATGGTTTATTATTAAGAATAAAGACAAGCACTCTACTATTTTATCTCTAATGTGCAGTTAACTTAATTCCTAATCCTCTAAAGAGATGGTGTTCTTCCTAACAGTTTGGCTTCTCCCTTGCTTTCAAGCTGCACACGAAACTTAAAAGCTGAAATGCTCAGTGCTGAGAAAACTTTAATAAATGCATGCATAAGTCAGTCTTCATTAGCTTCTCCTTAAACATTTCGGGGGAGAAACCTTCCTTTTGCTTGACTGCCTTGTTGAAATTAATGCTTAGCAGGCTGCTTTCCTGTTCCTCTGTGCATATAACGGCCATTGACTCATGGTGCAGTGCAAACAGATACCCACGGATTGATACAATGTTAGCTTAGCTCTCTGCTTTAGATGTTGGTAACTCTCTAAAATACCTATTTCTCCTCAGCTGCTAGTTCTTTTCTTAGCTTGGCCGCCTCCTCCCCATTATTTTCTTAGTTCTTTGCTATATCTAACTGTTTGAGTATTCACTGAGGACATGTGGGCAGTGGTACAAGTTAATAAGCTTTTGCAAGCAGCTAGATCTTTACAATGATAGCTTTCTTTCTTTCCAGTGTATTACAGTGCAGTAGTATTTAACAAACAGCTTAACAAGCGTCATCTGCAGAATTTTGGCATTTCTGTGTTTTCACTTGTGGAAAAAAACTTGCATTTTTGTCCCTGTTCACTTGCTGGCTGGGATAAAAGCTCCAAAAGTGCCGAGACATCTGCGCTCAGGTTAAGTTTTCCAACCACACACAGTCACCAAACCCCCATTGTTTCAGTATATTGTTTTCATTGCCCCTGCATTTAATTTTAGCCTCTTGCAACCTTCTTGTTTGTCTAGTATCCTCTGCATTCATCTTACTCCCCTCAGCTAATTGGATTAACCCACTTACTTTATTGTACAGTATTGATTTGATAATACCAATCTTCCACTCTTGACTGTAACCTCATATTTTCTCTGGCCTCAAAACAACCTTACTAAATGTCCCTTCTCCCTCACCTTTGCACTTAGACTTTGTATAAAATCACAACAGTGTGTAAAAGCCCTGAAGCTAATCATGCTCTGCCCTGCAGGCCCATACAGTGTGCCTTGCTGACTTCATGAGCACTGAAGGCTAAGGCGAAGGTGTTGGATAATGCTCCCACATCTCTTAATAGCTGCTCAATGCTGACATAAATTACCTCCCAAAATCAGAGGCTTGTGTTTTTGCAAGTGGTTAGTCACCTGAGTGCTTAGCTTTGGTACCTTCGGGGGAGGTTAAATACCTCAAATATTTGCTTGCCTGTGCTTACCTTCAAAGTTCAAACTTCTGTCAAGAGCCCAACGTCCAAATTCCCTAGTGACCTGTGAAAATCTCTGCCTAAGTGTCTCAAGTATATAAATCTTAAGCTTTCCTAGAGTCAAGAAATGTTTGCAGTGAGGCAAAGTCTGATTCACTGACATTATCAGCAGCTTTCCTTCCAGGAATTGTGGCAAAACGGAACCTATGTTGATCCTATCTGTAAAGAAAGTATTTTGTTGTTTGACAGTCACATGTGCAAGTTCAAGTACGTGTGGGGTCTGCAGAGTTTTCAGCTTCATATGCATCTTTATTTTGATTCCTGAAAAACATGTTCATTATGTAGACTGCGTTCTCTAAAAGCCTGAAATTGTGCACTGGGCTGGACAGTGGTGTTCCCCAGTTTCTCTTCAAATCAGCTGAAGCTTCCGCTCACCTCACCTGCCTTTGCTTGGCTTTGTGTGGCTCTGAACATGTGTGGGGCTCCATCCATCCTGCCCCAGCTGAAGCCTTGTGCATTGCAGAGGGAAGAGGGCGTCTGAAGCTCATCCTTTGCAAGGAGCTACTTGCACTTGGGATCCTGGCGGTTCTTCTCTCTCCTACAAAATAGTACTGCAGTAATGACTTATTTTGCCACAGGGGAAATGGGAAGCAGAATGGTTTGCCTGCCCCTTTTTGCTGTTGATCCAGCATTTTGGTAATAGGGCTTGCCCCCACTCAAATCAGCTGTACAGCCCAGAGCTGGGGCTGATACGCTCACCCCACAGAGTGCGGTCTCCAGGTGTAGGCAGTTTCATTTTCTGTCTTACTCTGCAGTTGTCACAGTTTAAAGAATATTTTCATTATGCTATGGCAATTGTAAGACACTTCCTCAGTTTGACAGATTCTGCGCCAGCTCACTACTCTCATCACACAGATGAACTTCACTTTCACATTCAATATCAACATTTCACTTTTCTGAGATCTGAAGCTGTAGTGTAAGCAAGAAGAAGACAACCACCAGAAAGTAACAGGCTTATAAACACAAGGGGTGTGTGGATGCTGTCACAGGATACCAAAGGAAGATGTGATTGTGAGGGAATAGTTTCTGTGCTATTTGACATTACATTGACTTCAATTTTAGTTCATTCTCCTCCTGATGCTAAAACCGCAACCCAAGACAGCAAACATCTTGTGGTATTTTGCTGTCTTTTGCTTGTGTTGGTGGGGAGTCAGGGCCTGCAAATCGCTCTGGAGGCTGTGTCAGGGAGGTTATTTAAAAAATGAGAAAGAAAAAAAAAAAAGCTGGGGTCTGTTCTTTCCACTTTCAGAGATTGGGTGGTGGTGTATCTCCTGTAGGAAAAGAAATGGAGGCAAAGTAATCTCTATAGAGACAGTTGCACATTGGAGTTTTTCATCCTGGCCTTCTAAAGCTTGTCTTGGGCCAGGCTCTCTGCTGTTGTAAGCTGTGACCTAGTCAGTTCCAGACCCAGTAGAGTGGCGAGTTCTGGGTTAGGACACTGTGCTTGGCTTGTGCTAGGCTTGCTTGCTACCTTTTGCTCCCTTGTGGCCTTTTGCATCCATGAAGCTAATGCCAGATGGTGCTTCATCTTGAAAGCTTAGCGTTTTATTTCCTTTACTTTCCGTTTAGTAGATGGATATCTGATCAGTGCTCTGAGGTGCTACCATAAGTCACTTTCATGGCAGCTTTGAGAAAGGAAACCTTTGTGATGCTTTTCTGTATTAGAAAATTGTTCCTTGGGTGAAAGTAGCTCCTCCTATCTGCAACACCTCTTTCAGCTTCTCTCCAACTCCCATGCAGACTGTAAACAGCTTTTAGTGTTCGCTTCGTTATTTTTACTCCTCTAAAGTGTTTTCCAGATTCACTTCCTACCACCTCCCTTTCCCCAAGGTATCTCTTCCCTGGGAGTCCTGTGAAATACTGGACACAGCCACAGGGTGGGCAGGAACAGAAAGGAAGGAGGGCAGCGGGATGGGGCTGGTAGTGCTCGCAGCAGCAGCAGGCTAAGCCCTGTTCCCCCTCCTTCCTCCGACCCATGTGACTGGAGGTCTTTTGCGTGCATTTGGGGTAGTTTCAATGCCCTGTGGACAGGGCTGTGGAGCCAGGATCTAGATGGCCCAGGTTTGCCCGTGGGATTTTGGGGGGTGATTGCTGAGGATTTTCACATAGCCTGGAGGTGAAGCATTGCCAAAGTCCTTTTGCATCTAGAGGGCTGGAGCTGCACCTTAGGGGACAGGAGTTGCCAAAGCATTAAGTGCAGGGAAGCCCTGTTGCAAGTGGAAAAGCAAGAGCTGGGGTGGGGCTGAAGGGGGCTGAGCTGAAAGGTGCAAGAGCTGGCTTTTTTGGAGCCTTAGTGCAAATATTTAAGAAAATACCATGTTTGGAAGAGGCTAGAGCTTGTGGATGGGGCTTAGGACAGGCCTGAGAAAGACAGGGAGGGGGTGCCCTCTGTCCATTAACAGAAAAAAAAGGCTAATCCCTAATGCTTGGAACAATCAGATTTTCATCTGAAGTGCATGTAAATGCTGCGTTTCTGATTTGATTGTGTTTGCTCTCTGACTTTAACTTTGTTGCCATATGGGGCAACATCCCCCATGGGGCAGGAGAGCAGTGGCCTCTGTTAGTTAGAGCTGTTGGGAATGATGGGTTTTGAGTGTGTAGGATAGGTTGTCCTTTAATAAAACTGCTTCCTTTTGGACTGGAAAGAAAGCAAATATTAACTGCTGCTTCAACTGCTTAAGCATGTCTAAACTTCATTTTGCAACATCTCATTTCATGTCCCTTATACTCGTACATGGTGTCAGTACTGCTGTCATCCGCTGGTGCTGGATTGTTGAAATTGTTAGCAGTGGAGTTACTTTAACACTGAATAGCGGAGTGTCAAACTACTGCAATACAACGTAAATGACAAACGGCTTTTACTAGAACAGCCTTTCAAAATTGAAGTTAAGGGACTGTGGGCCTTCACTTTTGGGTGTGGGAGGACGTACCATGTTATCACTAGCGTTATTTAGGTATTTGCATGGTGTTACTAGTGTAACAGCAGACTAAACCTTTTTGTCTCAGGAAATATCATGTTTTCTGTGGTCTACTCTACAGTGATCCAAGTCTGAGGAAATGGGTTAGCCAAAACAACAAACCGCTGGTGTTAGGATGTCTTTCTGATGCAAGTTTTCTGAGGAGCTCTAGCTCCCACATCAGAGTAAGATTAAAAAGGAGGAGGATATGCTATTGCTGCCACTTTGCCATGAAAGCACCTGTGTGACCCTTGTTTCCCATTGACCATGACTGTAACCTATAGAGCTCTGCTCAGAAACAGTGCTACTGCGAGCAGCTACTGATGCCCAGAGACTAGTCTCAAACTGTGCATTTCACTATTTCCTATTCAGAGACTGTGCCTGAGTTGTCTTTCTGCATTTGATCTGCTGAACCTTTCTCTTTTGTTTTTTGCTAGTTTGTCTGTTGCTTTTCTAGTATGCACTTCAGAGACTGGGTGAAAATAGCTAAACTGCTGAGAATGCGTGAGGAGGGAGAAATATAGCAGAAAAATTGCAAGTTGTATCTGCTCAACTTCAGACACTTCTTGAAAAAATAAACCTTTTTTCCCTCCCTTCCCTCTGACTGAAGTTTAACTTGTATTTATTAATAAAGAAGTAAATTTATCCCTCAGAGAAAATGATTACTTATTATTCTAACTTGCTAACTCCTCACACTCCTTTGAACAAACAACGCAGTATCTGATAGCATGTGGTTTTTGGGAGGCCCAGCCCTGGCCTGCGGCAAGCTCAGGAACTGCAAACAAACGTTCTTTCCAATCTGTGGCTCTGTCTCCAAACAACAGTGCAAGGCGCTCTAAATGGGAGTATAAGCTAATTTAGGGCAAGACTTAGAAGGAGCAGCTGAAGTCCCTGGGTTTGTTCAGCCTGGAGAAGAGAAGGCTGAGGGGTGCCCTCATTGCAGTTACACCTTCCTCAAGGGGGGCAGCGGAGAGGGAGGTGCTCATCTCCTCTCTCTGGTGGACAGCAACAGGGCACAAGGAAATGGAGTGAAGCTGCTTCAAGGGAAGTTCAGGTTGTTAGGAAAAGGCTGTTCACTGAGAGGGTGGTTGGTCACTGGAGCAGACTCCCCAGTGAAGTGGTCACGGCACCAAGCCCATCAGAGTCCAAGGACCATCTGGAAGATGCTCTTGGTCATATGGTTTAGTTTTAGGTAGCCCTGTGAGGAGTAGGGAGTTGGACTCGATGATCCTCATGGGTCCCTTCCAGCCTGGGGTATTCTGTGATTCTGTAACATACCATTCTTTTGTTCTATGTTCTATACTTTGCAAGGCACATCAAACCAGCTCAGCTACCTGCATCCAGTGAATGTACTTTTGGGTGGAAATGTCAGTCAAGGGATTCTGAATTGTGCGCAAATGGGCTTGTTGTGGCCTGGCAGCAGTCACATCACTGGACAGAAGAAAGTCTCTGCTAAACAGCATTGTTTTGTAACAGATAGCTGTGTTTTAAAAAACTGAGCTTGCAAATTAGGTTTTGTTTCTCATAGTAGCTCTAGAATTTAAGTCATGCTTGGCAAGTACCTGAGGGCATGGACGTCCTCTGGTATGATTTAGCATCGTCCATGACAGTTGAGTATTACTTCATCTCAGAGCAGTGGAAAAGCAGAGAGCCTTTTGTGGTGTTTAATCAGGGGATTGGTGTTAAGAGCCAGGTTAAGATAAAAATGGGGAAAGCTTATATAAATTGAAATGTCTAGTTGTGCAAAAATAACAGCTAACAGGTGGCTAGTACTAACCAGGCAAATAGGAGTAAATTATGATTTGGATGCAGAGCTGTTGCCTTGTTGAAGATATCCAGCAATTTAATAAGCTCCAGGAATATAATAAATTCCTAAGGGCCCAGTCCTGCAATGCACTCTGCAAATGGACTTAATTGAATTGTAATGAAGCTAGTTATGGACAACTGTTCCACTTATATGCAGTTTATTGCAAGATTAGGTTAAAACTAGTGAGTGCAACATATGTTAGAGCATTACTTTTAAAAATAAAATTTTCAAATTGTCAGAAGGCCATCTGAACACCTTATTTATGCTTTTAACATCATGTAAGACTTGAAACACCCTCCTGCAACTGGTCAGCTGATGAACCCAACCTGCATTGGGAAGGGCAATTGAACTGTTTCCAGTGAATCCTGTAAGTTGATCATGTTGTGATCTGGCACACGAGTGCTCCTGCTGAGAAATTACATGTCAATCTTTAACTAAATAAGACCTGAGAAGGAGTTTCCGTGAGGAACTGTTTGAGGTGGGCTTCTGGTATTCAAAAGCTGTGAAGCCAATTGAATACTGAAAGTGATGGCACTCCCTGTGCTCCGAAGTCAGTGATTTTATTAATAAAAAGTAATATGTTCTTACCTCCTTAAATACTAATAGCCAAATTTCTGAGTGTAAGATTGATCATTCTCAACAAGGTTGTTTTTTTCTTTATTCCTGGCAGTGTTTACGCATTAGCAGCTTAAAAGAACAGCAGATACCTTCAAATGTTTATTTAGAAATGAAATTGGCTATAGGGCTGACTAATACTGCTGAGGATTGGGATCCAATTATGTGACATATCAAAGGAGGCTGACAAGCACAATTCCCTGAATGGGACCTTGGAGGGAAGATGTGGTGCTGCAGCGATAACTTGTGCCATACAATACAATTTTCATCCTGAGATGCCCCCTATGGAGGTGGGAGAATCATGTTTTAGTAAAACGCATTACTTTATTTCATCATATTTTCGGTGGAAAGTAGGCAAAGTTTGAGGCTTCTATATTAAGAGCGACTTGAAGTCATTTAAACTGCATCCTGCATATCAAATTCTTTTCTCTACACTGTAGGCACAGTACTTGTCCAATTCTATTTAACTTGTCCCCAGGCTTCTGTATAAATCTCAGCTGAAATATAATACTATAATTGCTGTCTAACTATTTTTAAATAGGTAAAAATGACCTCTCAATACCTAATAAACAGAGATAACGGAATATTTTATTCATGATTTCTGAAAGTTTCAGTTATTTCTGTTCGGATATCAATTAGAGTTTGCTTTTAAACAGAATTCAGAGTAATAGCATTCAATTCACTTACTCTAAATTAGATGGCAGTATGTTTCACTTAATATAAATTGTGTGTGATTACTTACAATCAGTTTAAATCAATAAGTTTGTGATGGATTTTCACCCTGTACTGTGGTTTCTCAGTAATAAATCCCTTGTTTAGTCCAGAAGGCATCGCTGCTTCTGGCAGCTTTCCATGCATTTTGGTAATGAGCGTTGGATAGGCACGGTTTCAGCAAATCAGCATTTAAGGGGGGGAAAAAAGCCCCTATAGAGGATAAACGCATTAAAAAAATCAATTTAACTCAACTAGTCCCAATTCAAATGAATAGAATACTCAGCTTGGAGAATCTTAGAGTGTGTTCCTTGTAGCAGAAACTTGTACATATCCTGGCCTAATAATTTAAAGGCAGGGAATCAGAACATGGTCTGTAATTCAGGGGTTGGAATCTTTGTTACAAAATCCATGGAGGATAGGTGCAGAATATTATTTTTGTGTTTAACTGGTTGGACTGAGTGAAAAGCTGGCTTGACTTGTTCCTCAGGACATGCCATCTATATGCAGAAACCATTGTCTTTACCCCAGAAGAGAAGAATCCTGTGAACTAGAGGAGGAGTTGCTCTGGAGAAATTGCAGAGTGGTCACAGTGCATAATAAAAGATATGCTAGCTGCAAAACTGTTTGTACTTGAGTTGTAACAGGAGGAGGGAAAAGAGCCCCAGGAGGTGATGGCAAGGCAGCAGGCACTTATGGATGGTGACATCCTGGATTTTGCTGATCGCCTTGAAGTATAGCTTGCTGGTGAGATGTGTAGGAAAGTTGTTTGTGAGTTGCTTGAAGATGAAAGAAGATGTTGGCTCTAGGGATGACTGAGCACAGTGAAAGCCGTCCTGTCTATGACACTGCACTGGTATGAATGGCAGCCCCAGCCTCACTTACTGTGGAGGTTCCTGGTGGAAAATCTGTTGGTCTAAAGCATCTACTCTACTTATCACATGGGGATGGCTATAGTAATTAATTGAATCAGAGTGGAGAAATCAATTTTCATCTTCCTGAATGGAAAGCTGCTTCTAGGCCAGGAAGCTGTTCCCCATCTCTCATGTGAGCTCTATTCGCCAACTCATTTATGCTGTAGTGTGAGTATACGTATGCTCAGTCTTTTTCCCATTTCACGCTTGAGCTCCTGGTTATAAAAGGCACACACTAGTGCAGTGTTGCTTCCCAAGACTGAGCAGGCTTCACGAAGGAATTCTTAAAAGAAATAAAGCATGGAAATGAATTAGTGAAATCCTGAGCTTCAAAGACTGCCAAAAAAGTCAGGGAGTGCCAAGTGTAGCAAGGTCTGGCAGTGGGGAGGCAGCGAGGGAACAACATAGGGAAGGGTCTGTAGGAAGGGCACCATATAGTGTGAAACAAGCATTTATTTTGGTGCAAGCATGGTGGGTTAGGGATAACTTGTATAAAATGACTGAACTTTAATGCAAGCACCAGTGTTAAAGATATGTACTATCACTTGCTGGATGCTCTGTTTCTTTGTATAAATTGGTCCATTTTTTTCATTCTTACCTGGAGCGCCTGGGCTGTTTAGGGAGCAGGTGGCAATTGTGGAGCTCCTGCAGCCAGAAGGGTGGTAAAGGGACATTTAACAGCATGGTTTGCCTTTTGTTTTTGAAGGATCCACAGATCCGCTGGCCGTCTTGGCAAGAAATAGCAGCTGTTTGTGGCTATTTCTCTTCAGCAGAATGAAGCATACTGGTTGGGTGTTCTGGTCCTTCATCTGCTTTCCCTGCAAAGGCACAGAGGTGCATATGTGCCAGGCTTGTGCTCCAGGCCTTTCCCCTGCTGCTTTTTCAGAAATACATTAATAGTCCATGAACATGAAGGATTCCTTTGTATCTGGGCTACCTGAGTGCTCTCATTCCTAAAGTAATTGCCACTGGATCCAGGCCTTGCATCGAGGCTAACACCAAAAGAACTATTCAAGGAGTGCACACAACTGTATAATTTTATGCTTTTAATTCCTTTGATTTAGAAGATCATAGAAGATCATAGAATGATTTGGGTTGGAAGGGACCTTCAAGATCATGTAGTTCCATGTCCCCCCAGCATGACCCAGGCGTCCCCACTTGCAGCATGTGTAGCAGGGAGTCAGTCACTCCCACTCAAATGGAAGCTAGTTCTGAGAAATACTTGCCTGCAAACACAGCCCGAATCATAGTTGTAGCACATGGGGAGCCCATGTGCTATAATTGAACTGTTGCTGAAAGGCAATGAAAAAGTGTCTGTCCTTTGAAGACTGTGCCCATCCTTTTCTCTTTATCGTGGTATCTGTCTTAAGATCAGTTTGTATTAATCACAATAGTTAGCATTTCTCTTCCTTGGAGCCTTTCAGGTGTCGCTTCAATGCAATAACCACTTGGACTTCTTGACCTGTGCTTTAAGCCACTCTTGAGGTGTTCCAATGAGACAGTTTAGGGAAGAAATATGTTCATTACACTCACTAATACTCCATTTTTCTCTGCATATGGTTACCATAGCAATTCCACAATAGCAAGAGCTACAGATGAGGTGCCCTGTGATCTTAAATGAAGCTTCTGGCGTTACAGTGCTGAAGTAGACAAGCCTGTTGCAATGCTGCCTAAGGGTTTGCAGTCACCTTCAGCATATGTACTACAGCCAAAGTAGGGCAGATGAAAATGGCTTCTTGTGACAAATATTCATCTGGCATATAGCAACGCTTCTACCTCTATTGGGTTTTTTTATTGCTCAGGATTATTTGCCAGTGCATCACAGTTCAACATGCCTTTTAGGCAAATATTTGGGTGATCCAATGGCTGTGAAAAGTTTTGTACAACTTAGCAAAACCCCTGCCTGTAGCCAGGTGCACTCCTGCTGAAGCCTCTGGCTGAGCAGTCCTGCTGCCTTGACAGTAGGAGAGGATGCTACAGGCAGTGGCTGAATCCTAAGAGGGAACAAAGCTGCAAAGAGGCTTTTTGATTTCTTGTTGGGTTTTTTTGCTTTTTTTTTTTTTTTTTTTTTGGTGGGGTGGGGAAAGACATTCCCAGCAGAAGCAGTTGCTAAACTTTCTACCCTGGAGCGGGTGCTGGTGGTGCAGGATGCTCTGGGCAGTGGAGCATGGGTCTTCTCTCCCTGGTCCCATTGCAGACTGGTGTGGAACAGTTTAACTGGCACATTATTAAGCACTTCCGGTCACACAAAGCCAGTCCTTTGCACTGTAGAGCTGTGTGAACAGACTTTACATTTTCCCCCAGCCCTTGCATGTTGCTGGAAACATATGGATGGTTCTGGTGTAGGTATACTGGAACACCTTGAGATCTGCCATTTGGAAATCTGGTTTCTCTATGCCTTTTAGAGCAGCAGCTCTTTCCAGGGAGTCATGAGTATGCTACTGTGTCACCTTCCAAATCCTTTTCATCTTTGGGTAGCTGTGCCTGCTACTCAGGCTTGCCAAACATCTTAGGTCTTTGCCACTGTTACAACTGATCTGTATTCCTGCGGCTGATTTTGCATTTCAGTGTTGTGAAATTTCAGAGGGGACTTAAACTTGCCTTAGCCTTACCTTCTGCTCATGAGTCATTTCTGGGACGATAACGAGTGAAGCAGACTGAACCCTGACAGGTAATACGGCCGCAATTAGAGGAGGCAAAAAATGTTCTCTGCAAAACTTCTTGAATCTGAGCAGCAGCAGATTTTGCTCCCTCTCACCCCCTTGGGAGAATGGGGAGTAACACGCCAAGTGCCTGTTTGCTCTCCTGGCTTGCTGGAAGAGTTGTGTGCAGCCTTGTGTCAGAGGTATGGGAATCCACCAAATCCTGCATGTCTGATCATCTGACAGGTAGTGGTCTTCTAATTGAAGTTCCTGTGAAGGCAAACTGCCTGAAGAAAGGAGTCGGAGCAAATGGAAGTATTGCTCCACCTGAACCTGGGAGGTCTCCACTCACTGCTTTTATTTGTTTATGCTTTACAAAGAACGGACAGGGAAAGTGAGAGAGTTGGCCACTCCACTCAAAAATAAAATCCTTATGTAGTTTGGAAACACAGACAATTACAGTTGCATTCATTTAGTGCTAAGCTACTGAAGTTTCAGAGAATCAGTTGCAAGTGCGTTCAGATTTCCCTCTCTCCAGACCTAAACTGTGCCTTCTCTCTGGAGGAAGGCACGGAGCTAGCCTCTTGTGAAAACACCTGCTGGTGAACAAGCAATCTGCTACAGAAAACTGTCTTTTACGATCTTATTTTGCATCTTTCTGTATGTATTGTTGTGTGAGACTTTTCTGCAAAGAACTTGTGGTTCCTTTGGCGAGAGAGGACTTGACAAATGTGCAGTCTTGTTAAACAAAATAACCATTTTTAGAAACCAAAGCCTTTTGACTAGAAGGGACAGATTCTACCCGCCCCTGTGTCGCATCCTGTACCCTCCCTTGCAGTCTTAGGTTAAGTTGCAAGTCTAATAGATGAACCAGAGACTTGGCTTTGAGCAGTGTTTCCCCCCCCTTCTTCCTTTGTCTCTGTCAAGGTGATGGTACTAAATTTCTATTGTCAGTAAAGATTTGGCCAATGACTTGCCCTGTGTGTCTCTAATGACCAGTCAGCTTGTGTTGAATGCGGAAGCTTTGGGAAGCTTAGGCAGGAGTTTTTAGGTTTTCCACAAGCCAAAGCTGTTTTTCATAGTGGCAGTGTGTTCAAGTAAAATGTTGGGGTTTTTTTTGCCACAGCTATGCTTCCTGACATTTAGCAGCTTGCGTCCTATCTCTGCTCTCTGACTTACGAAAAAGATTGTCTGCATGGTTTCTGCTGCAGTATGTCTTCATTTCAATTGCAAACTGTGGCTATTAGTATTCCACAAATAACCACTTAGGCACTTGGGTTTCTCAGTAAAAGGAGAACTTAAAACAAAAACAGACATGATATTTGGCATAGATGACTCCAGGAAAGCTTGCAGGGTTTGCCCAGAGGCTGTCAGATTTCATCAACGACAAGGGTTTCTTTTATAATTGCCCCCAATATTCTTTACACACATTTTTTTCTCTTTGTTACAAAGGCAGACTTTTGAACTTGCATTTTATTCTGTACTTTCTTCCCAGTTGCGCACAGGGAGGATCCTTCTTGCTTAGGCTACCAAAAAGCAAAACAGAATTAAGTGCTTTGTCCCGAAGGGGTTGCAGTAGCTTTGTAGCCATGGGGACTCTGGGAGCCTGCAGCTCGAGCTGGTGAAGGCATGGGGTGCTGGGAGGGAACCCACTGCTCGACTTGGGCTGGGAGTCATCCTCTGGCTCTGCTGTCTTGTTTTCCTTCTATCCTGTCTTCTGACTCCAGTTCGTCCATGTCAAATAAGCATGGATAAAGCTGAATTACTGAGTTCCTGGGACTGCAGTGGGGTCGTTACGGAGCAGCTAACTCTGCTGAGCAGAGGAGCAGTTGGTGCTCGCCATGGCTGAGTGCATCAGAAGAACATAAAGGAATTTGGGATGCACAGACTGTTGTGTCTTTCATCTTGCCAGTGTATTATCCTACAGGATCCTTTCCGGGTGCTTTGAAATTTTTCAGGATTAAATGGGGCTCTCCAGTGACCTTTTCACTTGCCCTTCCGTTCCTGTGAGGGAGGGCGGCTTGGATCTCTGGACTGTTATGTTAGCATGACAATGTTTTTAATTCGGGGAAGTTGTTTGTTTTGTTTTTTCTCTTTTCTTTCTATTTTTCTGATAGTTGAATTGGGCTGGTTCCAGCCTGACTTTATAACAAAGCCCTTCTGTCTGTCGTGAAGGGCTGAAGGCATAATCACTACTTTCTCATTTAAATTCTAAAATTGCCTTTCAAATCTTACCTTTTCTTTTCTTTTGTAAAAGTCTTCTCTGGCCTTTTGAGGGATGAGCAAACACAGTTTCAGTACTGCAGTTTCGGTAAAAGGCTATAAATTGCTCCCAACACCGAATTTGCATAATCCCAAACTGTGGCATTAGAAGGGTAACTTCTAACCACTTACCTACATTTAACTTTTGTGAGGCCGGATCCGTGTCCAGCGGGTGGCAGTGGTTCTAGCTGGGGGATGTGGCTTTGCTTGTTCACTCTTCATGGTTTACTTTAGTTTTAAATGCCATGATCGGGTGAAAGAGCAAGGTACCCCTCTGCCTCCGTTCACCCCTGGGTTGATCCTGTGCAGGAGGGCTGCTTCCTCCAGGGAGAGCTGCAGTGCTCAGCTGGGAAAGACAGAGGTGCATGGGAAGCACCCCACGAGCAGCAATGGGGGGCGGCGAGGGGAATGGGGAACAGACCCACAGCTTGGCTTCAGGGTAGGGAGCACTGACTCTTGGAGAGGTTGAGAAGGTCATAAGGAGAGAGGAGCCCCTTGGTTTATCCCTGCCTCCCTCTTCACATGTTCACCTGGCAATGTTGATACTTGTTTCAGACCCTTTTATTTGTATCCATCAAACTTGGTGCATTTATGTTTTTGCTGTTGCAGAATTTAACCTGATTTGGTTTGTTTTCTCCCAGGCTAGCTCTGGAGATTCAATGCTCTTTTGGTATTTTTACTGTGTTCATTCTAAAGGAAAGGTGTAGGCAGATCTATCTCCCAGCTCTAGTTGATGCAGGATACTGTAACATAAATCAGAGCATCAAAATGTGTTTGCTATGGAGGAAGGTCTGCTTTCTGCTACCTTATTACCAAATATATTGCTCTCAGGCAAGTGTGGGGAACCTTTTCCTTGCTAAAGGCTATATAGACCTTTCAAATAACTTTGACAAGCTATACATTAAAACACACAGTTGTGGTTTTTACCCCTTACGTTACTATTGAATAACTTTGCTGTGGGCTTTATGAAATAAGTAGCTAGCTGTAGTCAGCCGGAGGGTTGCAGATTCACCACATAGGCTTGACAGACTAATAACCTTTCTCTTAATAGTGTCTATAAAGCTAATGCTGCTAAAGCTGTAATATCATATCTCAGCTTGAAGTCAGATACTTCCAGACATGCCTGCCATGTTCTCCCAGCTGTGTTAGCGACTGCAAAGCAGCCATACCTTGTTGGAAATGTTGATAACTGAGGGTATCTTTTATAGGAGGTTGGCCAGAAAATAGTCCTGAGCAGCAGCCCAACCTATGTCATAAGGGAAGGGGACAGGTCGCAACTGCACACATGCATCAGGATTTGGAAGCTGGGAAAAAGCCAAAATTCCCTTGTGAACAGAAACAAAGTTTTAGCAGGTGTCCTGTGGGCCATGTGAATTCTTCTAAAAGGAAGAGATTTTTATTTTTTAAGAGAATCTTGAGTGAAGTCAAAGGGCCTCAAATATGGCAAAGCTTTGTCGTTAATGGCCGAGATAATGAGACATTGAAGTGGTTTGTCTTCGGAGGTAGCAGCATCTCCATCACTGGTGGCTGCTAAGGTCACATTGGGTAAACACCTCTTGGGAAAGGTGTGGGTCACAGCTGGCCCCCTGTGAGGCAGGGGGACAGATGAAGCAAACTTATTCTATGCCTGCCCCCCTTGCCTTGTGCTCTAGGACTTGTAGCTCCGAAAAGTAACAATGGCCTAATGCATCTTTTTCATGGTACATGCTGGCCCCGACCCTCAGCTTTTTTCCCAAAGAGGATTTTGAGCAATGGCAGTACAGTGCTTGCGTTGACTGGTGCTTCAGTTGTGAAGGCGTCCCAGGCCACGTGTGGGTCAGCAGTGGTGCTTGCTTTTGGACAGCAGTGCTAGGAAAACATATCCTGGGATCTAAGACGCTGACGGAACTTCTCTAATTCTTTAAGTTTTTGTGAGTTTGCAGCTTTTTAGGAATGTGAGTAGGTTATGGGTGAGGTCTGTAAGTAGGTGTTCTGGTGAAGCTTATCTCCCTCAAACTCTGAGTCTCCCTCAAATTACTGGCAATTTTATATAAAGCAGGGAATGACTATGAAAAACACTAATGAAAGCATATAGTAGTTTTTGCAAGCAATTAAGTAGGAGATAGCGTTTTGTCTCTGGAGAAAGTAAACAACTAGAAAATTATGGTCATTTGACAGCAGGAAATCTATTTTTTGTCATTACCGTATATTGGAAAGATCAGTAAATGAGTGTTTAAACCTCGATCAGTCACCAGCCCACACAGGATCACTTTCTTCTTTCCTCTTTCTCTTCATTGAATTTCATTGCTGAGATTGACAGATTCAAGTATGAAAGGCTTTAAATATGCGATCATTCCCATCTCGAGGATTTGCCTGGCTTTTTAGTTTTCAAATCTCATTTCAGAATGCATTGCATTAAATGACATGAAATTACCAAGCACTTTAATTACTTCTTTTTAAAGCAAGCCATTCTTACCCATTACTATTGCTTACAGACTCTGTGACACAGAAAAGCGTAGTAGTTTACTGGTGCAATACCACATTCCCTAATTGTATTACGCTTCAGGATATGAAGAAGAGTTACCCAGCTACAGCCATGTGAACTTTGGGAAGCACAATGCAACTTCTGGTACCAGAATTACAGCTTGCTGTAGGACTCTTCCTTTGAAAGTGTCTCCACATCTAGAGTACTGAAGAGTCAGCTGTGTCTCTTGAGCTTGTTTTGAAGAAGAGAAGAAACCGATCATTGATTTGGAAATTAAGGTGAATGGGTTGTATTATATTTTTAGGTGTTGCTCCTAATACCATCGACATTGACTTGCTGCTGATGTAAAGTTTTGTTACCTGAGAATCAGAAGTGAAGGAAGGCAGAGCAAAATGGAGGAAGGGATAAATTTACAAAGCTTCTAAGAAAAAAAGAATGGCAATGAGGAAAGCATTGTTATTTCTAATTGGAACGGATGGTGGGATCTTCCCATACAAATTACCATTTCTAATTGACTTGTAGGAGAGTGCTCACTGTGGTTTTTCTGCAGTGGTGTTGCTAGGAAATGTTGCTAGGCAACTATTCAATGACTGAACCGACCTTTAAGATAAATATATGTATTTTTTCCCCATTTTGATGCTGGAGAGCAAACCTCTATTTTGTCTCTTGTACTGGCCTTTCTGGGCAGTAGGAGCTATTTGGGCATGGGGATTGCTAAATAATAGTCTGCTTAAGATTTGGCAAAGCTGTTTTGTAGGCACAACATTTTTGTGTGTAACATTTTCAGGAGCTCAATTTCTTTTTTGCAATGTGAGCAGTAAAAGTTGGCAAATACTGTCTTTAATAATTTATCTGATTAATTTTGTGATCTTTGTTGAATAAATAATTGAAGAAACATTCTTCAATATTCACCCGGCTACACAGGGACAGGCAGGGCAAAAGGAGAGCACGAGATGACTATTGGTGCAGGCTGACAAATAGGATTTTAAAGACTTTCCTGTTGATTAGGCCTTGTCATAAGAAGCCCTGTGGCATGGCACAAAGCAGCCGCTGGGACCTATTGGGAGTCTTTTCCTTGTACCAGCTGACTTTGAAGCAAATCCCTTTGTTTATTATCATGTTCCAATGAATCATGCTCATAATTTTTGGAGTGCTTTAGCCTGTCCAAAATGAGTTATCAATTTTGTTTTGTTTCATTCCCCCCCGCCCCGAGGAACGGTTTGAATGATCTGTAAGGTTCATAATGTAAAAGTACCTCTAGTTAAAGACAACTTGCAGAAAGCTATAGACATATTCTAGGTTTTCCCTTGGCTAAGGCTGAAGTCTCAAAATGCTAAAGCTTGCTGAGAGAGCGTTGAGTACCAGCCATATAGGAGTCATACACTTTGTCTACAGTTGCATCACAGGGATGATACGAGGGGCAGCTTCTGCTCCATGGAAATGCAGAGGTTCATATCCTTTGGGGATGGGGTGTGCAGTCCCTCTCCAGCAGAAAGCAGTGAAGAGGAGGTGGAGGACCCTGAAAGCTGAGGCAGAGGAAGGTATTTTGTTGCTAGGAGCTGGCTGGTGCTGCTCCCTCTTGCAAAGCCTTGAGTCTTGCAGTGGCCAGCTGCAGAAGAGGAGCACAGAAGTCAAGGCAAGGGAAAACGTGAACCACCTGCAAACACCTCCAAGGAGGGAAACAGCAGACACTGACTGCAGGGGAGGCAGGTTTTGCCTGGCTAGTGCACAGCAGCCCCAACCTGCCGCCTGCTGTATCATTCTGCTCCCTTCTTTCCTCCCCCTCCCCAGGCCTAAAAAGAGCTATGAATAGGAATACTCACTCCCCACCTCCAAACTTCCCAGTAGCTTCACAACTGTCCCTGAACCCATGTGTAACTGGTCTTGGAGGAAGCTGTTCTTGCTTTTTAAACTATTTTTGCTTCTTACTTCAGCCCTGTTGAACTTCAGATCTCCTCTTCCCCATACATTTCCCCTCTTCTCCCATATATACTCTGTGCAGTGAAGAAACCTGATTTCTTGCAGTGTGTAGCAGACATTCAGATGATGCAATGCTTATTTTGAAATAAACCCAGATATCCACCACTGTCCAAATTAAAATAACCCCTCTTTATTCCAAGGTTTAAGTTAGCTGATAGGGATCTCCCAAAGCCTGCCTCTACTGTGCTTGTTGCCAAGGAGGAGGTCCCTGGATTCTGCTCTTCCAGAGTTTCGACATTCAACAAGTCTGTCTCTATGTATGAAAGAGGCAGCCTCTTCCTGATGGTGATTTATCCATCCTTTGTACAATGTCTGTTATAGCAGGGGTTTTGTGTCTCCTCTGGTTGCAGCTAGGTCAGAGTACCTGTGCTTGAGCACAGCAGTGGAGGTGAGAATGAGACTGCCGGGGAGGAGGAGGAGAGTCTTGCAGTGAATAATGCCGCAATAATTTCTGAAAGAAGGTGGCTTTTGCAGCACTCGGGGCACAGGAGGACCTGTTCCTGCTATATGTAGCAAGGACTCGGGATGATTAGCATGAAATTGAATTTTGCGTTTATCAATCTAAGGCAGTAGTATAGCACAGAACTGACTGGCACCTAATTTCATTCTTTCCCATCCCTTAAATAATAAGAGAGCTTCAATCTAAACTTGACAGGGAACACCCACTCCTGTGTGCTCATGGGAAAGAGTCAGTGCTATGACTGGCCTTTGTAAGGGAACAGAATTCAGATTCAATGAAGCAACCCAGGGTTTTAGTGGCGATGAGGTGGAGGCTGCCTTATTAGCATTCATTTTTGTCCTTGCTTTCTGCTCAATGCCTAGGAACAACGGTTATTTTAAATTAGGCCAGAATGGAAGTATTAGAGGACTGTGACAGGGAATTGCGTGGATATTCTGTTGCCAAATTTTTACAATCTAATCAGGTTTATTAACATTCTGATTTCAAAAAAAAAAAAAAAAAGGTATATAATCTTCGTTCTGAATATACAAATGGACTTCTCTTGTTCCTTGTTCAGGCAAAGCATCACGGATCCATGCAACACCTTACAGATGCTGAAGATTTAAGTTGTTCGTGGAAAGTCTAGGTTCTGCACTTAACTCTCAGAACATGTGTAGTCACAATGAAATTAGGGGAAATCATAGAATAGAATAATTTAGGTTGGAAAAGACCTTTAAGATCATCAAGTCCAACAGTAAACCTAGCACTGCCAAGTCCACCGCTAACCCATGTCCCTGAGCACCACATCTATATGTCTTCTAAATACCTCCAGGGACGGTGACTCAACCCCTTCCCTGGGCAGCCTGGTCCAGTGCTTGACAACCCTTTCAGTGAAGATCTTTTTCCAAATATCCAACCTAAACCTCCCCTGGCACAACTTGAGGCTGTTTCCTCTTGTCCTATCGCTAGTGACCTGGGAGAATAGACCAAAACCCGCCTCACTACATCCTCCTTTCAGGCAGCTGCAGAGAGCGAGAAGGTCTCCCCTCAGCCCCCTCTTCTCCAGGCTAAACCCCCCCAGCCCCCTCAGCCGCCCCCCAGCACACTTGTGCTCCAGACCCTGCCCCAGCTCCGCTGCCCTTCTCTGGACACGCTCCAGCACCTCAAGGTCCTTCTTGTCCTGAGGGGCCCAAAACTGAACGCAGGGTTCAAGGTGGGGCCTCACCAGTGCCGAGCACAGGGGCACCATCCCTGCCCTGCCACACTATTCCTGATACAAGCTAATTTACGCTTTTAAAACTTAATTTCTGGAGGAGAGAGGCTTTCATTGTCTTTCAACTGTAGAATGCCAGTTAGTTGTTAAACATCTTAGCAAGCATTTGTAATTGTTTTCAAAACTATGGAAAAATAGTTGATTTGATGTTTTGGTCTGGATAGCCCTATAATACCCAGGCAGGATTAGCAAGTAAAACATTAATAAGTGCTTGGTTTTACAGTGTTAAGTAGACTAACTACAACATACCTCAATCCTCCTGCAGGCTGCTGTCCTCTAAAATAGTGTGCTGTTCAGAAATTGCTTTTAATTGAAAAACAGCCAAAATGGGTAAGTTACATAGCTAGAGAAAGGATTCAAAATTCTACAGCTTGCCACAGACTACCGTAGCTTTCAGAATATATTGATTTTTCAGCATTAAACAGTATATCTGATGCCAGGGCCTAGATTGAGAATGTGTAGAATGAATAATTTACTACCTAGAGAAAGTGAGCCTGTCTGCAGGAATAAAAAGAAAATCAGCCCTGTGAACTGAGACTCTGCTCTCAGAGCTGGGAGCTTTCTTGGAAGCGGGACCATCTGATGTTGAAAGACCTCTGGAAGGTGAGGGTTGTATGTGAGAAATTCTACACAGCAAGCAAGAAGAAATGTGTCTCTCTCATCTCATGGCTTCCCTTCCCTGCATGAAAAGATGAGAAGCTCTACAGATGTATCTTTGACCTGGGCAAAGCTTCAGGTCACTCTGCTTGGAGAAGACAGACTGGGGTTAAGGTACAAACACTCTCTGCTTCATGTGGTCCTGTTGGCTTGGCTGCAGTGCAGAGAGTTAGTCAGGAGAGATGGATTACTTGCACATCAAAGGACAACACAGTGTTGGAAAGGCTGCCTCTTGTTTAACTCCTTCAGACTTTGGGTGCAGGTTTGTTGCTACAAGCACCTTGATGACTGTTACAGAGTCTTCTCCCATTTTCTGTTGGTTGGGTTAAAGGATGAATCTCTCTGAGTAGAGGGTTAGCTAGCACAACCAGTCAGACCTAGGGATCGTTTCACAAAATGAATCATGAGAACAGTGGGTGTTTCCAGTTCTGTGGAAACATTAAAACTTGGTACCTGCACAAAACTTGAGCAACAGAGATGACTTTCTACAGAGCTTCTCACATTGTCTGCAGGCCATTTTGTGAGAGTTTTCTGACTGTTCAGGCTTGCTCAATTAATTGGTATTATGTAATTTAAAAGGTGGCAATTCCTCTGTCTTCTTCCCTCACCCAAAGCACATATATACTCTACCTCTCTGCACTGTCCTTTCTTCTTTCTTAAGGGGAAGACAAAAAGAATAGAATCACGCAAGCGATAACTGGTAACAACATATGTTTCCAGTAAACCAGCAAGTTTTCACTTAGTATGACAAGTGAAGGAGGAAAGTGGAAGTCGATAAACATGAAATGTAAATGTTTTTCTACAAGCAAACTATGGGAAAATGTGTGATAAAGAAATGTCAATCCTTCCTCTTCACCTTCTCTGTCTCTTTAGCCTCCCTGGGCTTTGATTTATGCGAAAATTTGTGGTTCAGAAAGTGTCACGCCTTACTGGTCAGATCACCAAAACCAAGGAATCTGCAGACATGGGCCCATATTCTGCTCCACTATTGTTTCTGATCACATGCTTTTACTTCCCTGGGCCTTTAGTTTCACTGTCTCTCGAAAAACGAACAATCTCACAGGTCTGTTCAGGTGTAGACCTTAAAGAAATTTATAGAAAGAGACTTCCAAAACCCAGTGGGCTGTATTTGAATCCCTGGGCAGGAACCAAATATAATTTTTGACGTGTTTCTACCAACAATTATACAGAAATGTTCATGTCTCTTCTGCTAACTAGGCACAGTTGGGGAAATTAAAAGTATGTGCTGTGAAATTCTCTGGGATGTGTAGAAGTGCTAATAGATAGCGGTTGTACTCAATGATTCAGGTTTTGGTTTTCCAGAATTAGCACTGCCACCCTTTGCATTGACTTGTGTTTTGTTCTAAGGTACAAGTTCTTTGCCGTAACGTTCAAAGCACAGATTCTTTATTGTAAGTACTTTTATCAGTGTAAAACTTGTGTTTGTTCTTGTAACTTTACTTGAAGGAAGCCTCTAATAAATAAAAGTTCTGGGCTGGAGTAGCGTCAAGAACTGGAGAGATCTTTGTCAATTAACATGCAATTTGTAGAGGGCAGTAATGCAGATGACAGAGCGGGCTATTTTCTTGCAGGGCTGTAAGCAGGTAAACTATCAGGCGAATGAAAATGCTTACCTGCTGGAACAGTCACCATTGCCTCTCTTGCACCTTTCAGAGCCTTGTAAGATCCCTGCAAAACATGGGGTGTTGCTTTTTGAAAAAGCCAGTGCTAATTCTATCGTTGCTTGCCCAAAGAAAATGACCTTGCTATGAGAGAGGCTAAAAGTTTCCAGCCACTTCCAGAAATGAAGCAAGCTACTGTTCTGTAATGGCTGTAAATTTGTAGATCTACAGGAATTGAAGTCATGGAGTCATGTGCATACCTGGGTACAGAGGGCCTCGGGTTATACCTGTTCAGCAGGAAAGGAGTCCTGACCCTCTGGTGAGTGATACAGCAAGAAGGTAGCATTTAGAGGATTATTCTAAATGTACAGTTTTATCAAGTACTATCTTGTTGGGGGTGTCAGATTTTGCAGTTTCCCCTTCACTTCAGAAATCCTTGCTTTCTGGATTTCTGTACTTCCATTTTGCTCTTCCAACTTAATTCTTGTATTTTCCAGGTTTGTTTCTCTAATTGGGGATAAGTAATTTCACTTCAGGTTTTGTTAGTAAACAAAACCAACAGAAACCTGGCATCTCCTAGTGGGAAAATGTCAAAAACTCATATGTGCATCAATTTCTCCCTTTCAAAAATGCTCTGCAAGAAAGGAAGTAAATGACCCTTTTTGCAACTGCATTATCCCTGATCAATGGCACCCTCTGTAGCATCAGGATTTTTTTTACTCCAGGAGACTGAGAAATCCTGAACTTGTGATTCCGTAGGTGACCCAGAAAGAACCTGGGTCTACCTGAATCTTTGCAGGACAGGTGACGTAGAGAAAACAGAAGGGGGCCCACATCTGATTTAGGCACACTGGTTTATAAAGGGAGCACTGTGCTGGAGAGACAATTGTGTAGGAGGGGATGCAAGTTGGGAAAGTTGTGCTGATAGATTTAGTCCTTGTCATCTGAGACTGCATTTAAAGGCAAAGAAGAGTGAGAGGTTGCAAACAGGTAATGCCCTTGAGCTTAACCCTATGTTCAGTTTTTCACTACTAGGTTCAGACCAGCCCTGTTGCCATACCAGCTCTCAAGCACTGCTGCTGAATTCAGCCCTTTCCCCTCCCTTTACTTATTCCCATACCTTGAATGTCTGTGCTGGGTTTCCACCTTGATGATCAGTAGTAACATCTTGCCTAGAGCCGTTTGAAAAGGCTGGGGAGAGGAAGCCGTGCTGGGGAAGACCTGTGTAAAGCAACCCGCAGAGTTATTGCTGTGTTACTGGTAGTGGCTTTGCTAGCTAGGAACACGTAGGGCTGCACCAAGGGGCTATGTGGCTCTTCTCCTCTTGCTTAGATTTCAAATACCCAAACTCTGAGCCCCCTGTGGTACACAGTGGGACTAGTGAGTGCTTACAAGAAACACCTGTGCTTTTTCATTTAGCCTTGGACTTGATGCAATCTGCATTCCAGCCAGAAGGTGTGTTCTGAAATTAAAAGAAGTCTGTGATAAGTTTAATAGGATTCATGAGTTTAATCTCTCTTGACAAACTGAATTCGTCATGATAGTAAAAGAGAAAAGTTACTAGGCAATTAAATTGTTTTAGTTTCTAGACAGGGTGTTTAATGAACAATTGGTGTGAACATATTGCCTGATACTGTGTTTTAATACTAGATGATAAAATTATTTCCTGCCAAAAACTTTCTAAATGTGGGAAACTAGAAAATATCTTTAAACCTAAAAATGTTATTTAAGTATTCATGAAAGAATATTGAAAAAATGCTAGAGAGCATATTACTAACTCCACTTTCCTTTTTAAATGAGAAGTCTTGTTAGTTAGAAGACCAAATATTCATTTCTCTGTTAAAAATCAAAGAGGGCTTTCCACACTGGATTAGAGAGGCTTTTGGGTTTAGAAGTCCGTGCTGAAGCACATCAAATGTATTGGTTAAAACTGAGAAACTGGCTGTAAGCCTCCAGCTCCAACATCTGTTCAAGAATGAATAGGACAAAGAAAACATAACGGCTGTGAACAATATGAGGGAGATAGTATTCTTTCATTTCAGAATAGGGTTTTTTTTTGTACCACAGTCACTACAGTAACATTTGAACACTTCCCAGAAGTAAATTAAATAATGGGACTAACATCTGTATTCTTTTATCTACTTTTAGATTGCAGAGAATTCATCTGGCTTGCACGAGTGTCTGTCTTTGTTCCCACAGCCACACACAAGGTTGTTGCATAGCGCATTAGTGTGATATGCAGTCAGGTGTCTTTGAAATGGCCTTTGTCTGCCTGTTTGCTTTTGATACAGTTGTTCACAGCACTGCAGTGGGAAGCATAGAACAAACACGTGGAGACTGTGGAGTTCAGAAAACACGCAGGGCCGTGGAGGCTGCTTGAATATAAGTCTGCAGCACAAGCATCTGACTCTTACCTGAACAGCACCTCCTAAAATGAACGTCTAAGTAATGTAAGAGGGCTCCCACATGTGCCTTGGTAGAGTTTCTCATAAACATAGATCCTCACATGCCGGTAAATAGAAAGAAGAGAACAAATGTATGCTAAAAAGTACCGTATTCTGTAATGAGGTGCCCCCTGTACAGCCTAACAGAACGGTAGGTAAAGCTTTGAAAAGCCGAAGGAGAATGACTGCACTGTTACCAGTAGTGTTTCCTTCTAACTTGGGGATAAAGAAAGTGTAACAATCCCCTAATGTCTTCAGTAATCTACTGAAACAAGTCAATAGTACAGAGACCCAGCAGAAGCAGTTTACTCCTCTTTGTGTGCTACTCAAGAGTAAGACGTTCACAGCACCTTTTTTTTTCTCTCCTCTTTGCTTTCTCTTTAATCTCCAGGCAAAGAATTCAATGACTAGTACTCACAGCATGTGTAATAACTCATTACAATACATGATATTCTTGACTCTGTACAGAGAAATATTTTAGGAAGCATAGCTAAAGAAGTTAAACATTTTTTTCTTGTCCACAAGGGACTCTTTGGCCTCTATGGAGAATACTTCCTGGGTTAAAAATGAGACATTCTTTGGATGTATTTGGATAATGTTCGTTACGTAGACTTTGTGACTTGCTTATGAATGAGCATGAAAATTAATCTCCATCTTAAGAGGCTATATAGATTAGGGGAAGCTTCAGAGATTGTTATATCATGTTTGAGAACACATCAGGTGAATAGAGATTAATATTATTCATAACCATACATTTTTATCTGACATTAGCATAATACACCTGTATAGAAATGTAATCTACTACGTCGTTAGTGAAGAGCATTCACATGTTTACTTTAATGCTTCAAACTGTCCTTTTTGGCTATGGTTAAAAATACAAATTAGGCAGTTGTAATTTTGACTGAGAGCAGCTGAATATATTGCTAATAAAGTCTGTTGTATTACTGCGTCTCTTTGAGGATCATCTTGGGGCAAAGCTCCTGCGTAAAAGCTGTCACCACACAAAGGAGCCACGCATGGAAAAAGCAGGAGGTGTCTCTGTTAGTTTGCATAATGAGGGAAGAGTGGCTCCTCGGCTTCCTGGATGGCCAGCGGCTTTCTCTTAAGTTATGTTAACTGAGGATATGAACCTTAGGATAAATGGACAGATTTCCGCCTCTGTTGATGAAAAAATAACAGGGGTAACCATCTCTATTTAACCTCTATCTTCTTGTGCTCCATTATTTTTCACTTCCTGTGGTATTGTCAAAGCAACATCTACAGAAATTAGAATTGAATTAAGAATTGCTCAAAGAATTAAGAATTGCTCTGTATTGCATTCAGTAAGTGTTGAGACTGTGTTGGGTTTTTCCCCCTCTTTCTCAATACCTAATTTCAATACTAATTAACATGTCCAGTTCTGACTTCATCTCATAATTAAGGGTTTGCATAGCTGGGAATCTGCAATTGTTGGGAAAGCAGCTTTTAGAATCCTTTAAGATTTACTTTCCTTTTTAAAATCATAAACAGCTTTGGTGTTGACCTACATAGCCTCTGATTTTTGTTTTTTTTTTTTAACCTAAATTGTTGCAAAGGCTACTAATTATGGAGTACTCAAAAATAAATTAGTAAGCCATGAGTAAGAATTACATTAAAAGCAACATTATTTCCCATAACATTAATAAGCACTTTTTGGGTGTGATTTATTTTTGCAACAATTACTGTAAAGCCTCCTGGAAGATGTATTTCTGTGTAGTTAATGTAATATACATATATGCAATTTTCCATTTTAGTGCCTATTGATTGCTTCATTTTTCATCTGTATTAGGCTAGTCTTATAATTTCCTCTGGGCTTTCAGAAATGGCAGACATCAAGGGAAAATTGTAGTGCAATGTCCTATGGGAAATGCAAAAAAGCAAATAGATCAGAGCCTGAACTGAAAGGACTGAGTTCAAGTGCGCTTGCTTCATGAGAATTTAAACTGCCTTCCAACCTTTTAGAGATCTGGAAGTATTTTATTGAAATAACTTTGCTTTTATGCATTTTACTGAGAAATTAATTCTAATTGTGGGTAGAGTCCTTGTGCATGTAAAAGAAGTGTGTCCATTCTGCTCTGTTAGGCAATCTCTGCATTCAGAAGGTGAAGATGAATCTTTCTCACTATCAACTGTATCATTTGTAAACTTAGGTTCAAGTTATGGTTGGCTCAGGGAAGTTACTTCATAGAAGACCAGTTCCCAACATTCAGATTTGCTACTTGAATGTCCAGGATTGTAAGGCACACTAGTATCAAAATATAAGAGAAGGTAAATTCACTCGTATCTAGTACATGTGAACTTAGAAGCAACTGTTTTAGTGCAAAACAAAGAATGTATACAGCTGCAGTCTAGATCCTTGTAGTTAATTGGATCCCCTCTGCTTTCACCACTCGCGGCCTCCCCGTGGTGGTGTGCTCCAGGGGACAGACTCTGTTTTCAGGTCAGGTGGCGCAGTGTTAATTACAGACATGAATTTATCTTCACAGCTCCAAGTAAGATAATGAATTATCTTCTTATTAGTATATCCTTCGTGTCACAGCGTGTAGCTGTTTTTAATACAGTCTGAGATAATGTAGTTAATTTACGTTACATCGGCAGTGGTAGCTATAACTTTTTGCTGTTTTAATGGTGACTTGTGTTTTTACAACCACTTGACAAAGAAGAGAGTCAGGCGGAGGATTTGACTGCAGGAAGAGTGCAGGAACAAAATTAGATCAAAGGAGCTGACACCTGATCCTTTAAAACCACATTGCTCTGCTGAGGTTGAAGGTGTTGACCAGGGACATGGGTGAGAGAACTCCCGACCAAACTTGTACACAGCTCCAGTTAAATTTCCATCCTAAACCAGGTCACTAGGTCCAGTCTGTATGTAGTGGGGAGGCCAGCGTTATACTGGATGATTCACCCAAACTGTTTTAAGAAGTGCCAAAATTTGGATGAATGAGGGCAGGAGAGAGAAATCCAAACTGTCGAGGTCCAGCTCTGCATCTCTGTAAACTTTTTCAGTTTTGTCACAGAAAACAGTAGTATTGGAATTGATAAACCACTCCACCCATGATGAATATAAGACTTTTCAGAGGTGTCCGTGATGGAGGGATTTGCATACCTGACTTCTTTAGCCTACTTTGAAAATCCTAGTAGCTGTAACTATGCTGTAATGAAGACCTTTGCAAGTTACATGGAAGAAGTCTTGTGCCTTTTTCATTTCATGCATTTCTTTTCTTAGTGCACATAGGAAAACCTTTTAAAGGGGTGTTTCCTTGTGAACAGTAATTTGGAGGTTATATTTCTGCCCGTCCAGAAAGATCAGCTTAAAATCTCCCTTGCAAGATTAAACTTGGGGCCAAAATCAGATATTAAGCAAATGGTATAAAGGATATAAGTTCAGCTCTTTTCTTTGAATTAATTTAAAACTCTTGCTTGAATACCACCCTCTGCTCTTGATTTGGCACTGTTAGCGCTTTCTGCCTTTGCTATAGCCTCTTCCACAGGCACTTCAAATTCAGGTAGGTCTTCCAAGGCCACTAGCTCCCATTGTCTTGTGAGGAAAAAAGACTTCTAGCACTGCATCCTTCCAACTGAGAAGAAAAAAAAAATTAATCTTTTTTATTGTGGCCTTATCTTCTGTGAAAGCTCCTTTTCTACCTTGATCATCCCTGCAGACTCTCTAGCAAGCTACTACCTAGGACATTTTTGATAAAGGATTTGTTATTAGATGTTACAACTTTTGCAGGCTTGTTCCTCAGAGTATTTTGGCCTGTTTTGTACTACCTTTACAGTCAGCCTGTCGAGTAGTATGTGCTGCTTTCTATTTGGGGTGCAACTTCACCTTCTTGAAGCCTCAGTGTAGTGTTGCCTTTACGTAACCTTTCCGCCGTCTGCAAGGATCTTGTTCTTTCTGACTGCACTTCTGAGGTGTATGGGGTTTTTCTCAACTTAGCTCAAGTTCTTGATTGCAAAAAGAGTCTCCTGCTTATCTGTTAATCCAAGATGGGCCTTGAACTTAAACACACAGTGGTCCATGGGCCAAAGTTGATCTGCATGAGCAGGCATGAAGAACTGGATCCTCAGTCCTGGCCGGCGCCAAACCAAGAGTTGCTTTTTCTGTGGTTCTCTAGTTAACTACTTTGTGAAATAGTCATTAGTGGTACTGAAAAACCAGTCTCGGCATTATGCCTGGGTATGACATTTACTTGATGCACATGGGGGTATCTGATTCTTCCAGTACAGCTGTGGGTTTTGGCACTAAGTTTTTCTGGTGTCTCTGAGCACACCGAAGTCATAGCCAGTGCCAGCAACAGGCAGCTGGTAATATTAATCTGTTCTTATATTGCTCTTTTTAAGGCCTTGAAGATGTTACTGCTAACCATATGTGCCAGAGTTCATTTGTGCTGAGAACAGGCAGCTGGGACAAGTGTCTGACTGGCTCTTCCTGTGATAACGGTATCTGTGTGATGAGGTGGTGTGTGTGCATAATGTAACTCACTGGATTTCTAACTCTGAACACCTGAAAAACCTCCTTTCTTCATCCAGGTCCATACATGTGAAGAGCAAGTTCCTATAAAATACTAGACATCCTCAGGAAGAGAGATTTTTCCAGCAAAGACCGGGGACGATGAAGCACTGTAGAGCACACTGTGTATGTACCAGCCCTGAAACCCTGATTCACACTCCTGAGAAATCCTCACTCCTGGAGCTGGCTGTGCTGTGCAAACAATGCAGATGGCAACTGACCCTTTTAGTACCATTGACTCTTCGAAGTCACTCCTGCTGCAGGAATGTGCCAATTCCAACTGCAAAACTCACTTTTGTTCCCTGATGTGTCGTCCTTTCCCTACCTTTGGTGGCCTAAGGAGCTTCAGGATTTAATTTACTTTGTAGTTTTTAAGGAAGTCTCCTAGAGTATTGCACAAATGTCTTATTCTGTGTTTTGGTGGGATGTGATACAACTAAAGAGATGGTTTCTGCTGGGGAGAAGATAAGCTCAGAAGACCTGAGGATGAGAATATCCAATTACCACTCTGCTTATTATTCAATGTAACCCATTTACCTCTTCATTATCTTCCTCAAAGGTGACTACAGCTAACAACTGTAAATTTGGCTATTTTTCTGAGGTAGCTGAAGATATCAAAGCCTGTCTGTTATCTTTCTAGGCTATTGTTCTGTGGCAGTCCCTTTACTGGGAAAATATAACATTTTCTAAAAGTTTAATACATAGGACAAAGTTGCTCAAGTAAATGTTTAGTGTTGAGGTTGAAAGGAGGCCTAAAGAGGAGGGTAAGACAGAAAATTAAGTAAGCAAACTGTCTTTGCTGAGCTAACACTGCTTTTGGGAGTGCTGAGAGTTTCTTCTAGCATATAGGAAGTTTTAGAAGGATGCAGATTCAGGTACAAAGCAGAGCAATTCAAAGATCATCCATCTCTTCTAGTGATAATTTCTTAGCTATTATCTCACTGTGAATCTAAAAGCACTTATAAAGGAATTGGTATAATTTTCCCCATTAGCCTGTGGTCAACTAATAGCTGAACTAGAAATTGAACTTGAGTGCTGGGTTGTCAGTCCGGTGAAACACTGGTATCAGCGTCTTGCCAAGCTCAGGAGAGGCGACTCCTGACTGACAGAAGTGGGCACGGCACTGAGCGTGGCTGGCTTGCGTGGCTGTAAGCCCCCATCCGTCCCTGGGGTCACAGGCTGTTCGGTGCCCAGTGTACTTGCAGTGTGCGCTGTGCCTGATGCTGTGCCTCCCCGCTCGCGGCTCTGAGCAGCGGGAGGGATAGCAAGACAGGACATCAGGACTGAAGTTTGTGTTGGAGCTTTTGAGCCAATTTGCTCATTTTTTTTGACTGGGCAAAAGGGTGAGGAAGGCAGGTTTTGTACAACAAGCCTTTCTTGCTGCTGTTCTGATTGCGTTGGGAAGCAAGCAACCCTAGTAAGCGATTGTCTCAATACTGTTATCGCTTTGCAGTGGTGTTGAGTGAAAAAAGCTAGATTTTTTGGTCTTCTGAATCATTTGTTTTCAGATGATTTCCTGTTACAGGTCCCAGATTTGTTCAGATCTGTAGCTACAGACCCTCGTAGCTACAGCTGCACTCCTGTGTGTCTGAAGCGTAAGCTGGTTGTTTTTGAAGAAACAAAATATGACAGCTAGTTAAAAATGAAAGGATTTCAATACAAGAGATAATGTTGCAATGACTACAGGCTGATTAGCTCGTTCTTGTCTCCTGGATCAAGTTACTTACATGTAAGTAAACAATTTCTGAATCCCCAAAACAGGCTCTGGTATTATCAGTGGATTTAGGCAACTCGAAATGCTCACAATAAGCGTGAAGAAGTAGGTATTCTGCCTTTACCCAAGAAGCAGATAAAACTTTACCGTAGGTATGTGCAATAACACAAACGTACTTCATATCTGGTTTCCTTTTATATCTTCTTATTTCAGTTGACAACAAGAGTCAGATCTGCCAGATATGGTTAATCTGGAAAAAAAAGTGTCAGCAGTACCATTTTTTTCTGTTTTCTTACTTCCTGCACCTCTAATACTCGAACCTGCTGATCTTATTTCTCCTGGCTATACTTCTCTCTGTACTCTTTGCTATTTCTAGTTCTCTGGCTTTGTGCAGCTCACTGTATATCGATGTCCACATACTTACCTTTACGTGCTTCTTCCAGGAGGAAAAGAAGCTACAATAATGAATGAAGGTGGAAATAATGTTGTGGTTTATTAAAAGATATGCTAATAATTTTCATGCAGTAAATAGAAGAGTAGCACATAATGGCTTTAAAAAAAGATTGGAAGAAAAGCCACTTTTCCGTTCCAAAAACATTGTAAAATAGTAATAATAATAATAATCATCATCATCATAGTATTTCTTCATCAGAAATAGCAATTGAGATCAAAATACTTTAATACCTTTGAGAGGAAAAACTTGTAATTTGAAATGTTGAACTGAAATTTTCCTTTTCTTCCACATTCGATGCAAGAGCCTTAATTTCCAGGCTGTTGATAGCTGAAGGTTGGTATAACATAATCATTGCTCCTGGAATTTATTCCAATTTGTGTGGTTTCAGTTAACTGTCCCATGTAAGTGAGTGGGCACACTCATCATAGGTGTCTACCAAATAACTCCCTCAGCTCTGGCTTTGTAGTAGCATTGTGAGAGCGTGCACGAACCTTTGCCGGGGTTGGGAAACGGGCAGTGCGATAGTGGAGGACCAGAGTTTAACCTCTGGTCTCCGTGGCATTGTTCTGAGATGTTCTTCAGAAAGCATTTGCAGTGAGTTGTTTTTTAGAAGGTCAAAGTAAAGGTGGTAGCCAAACCAGGAACATGGGAAAGGGTGGGGTAGGGAGCCATGGGGGTAGTTTCAGTGGAAACAGGCTTTTCAGTTTGGACTTACACTTGACAGATATTGTAAGGAAGTTATGAGGGGGTCAGGATCTAGTTCCTTCTGTAGAAGAACACTAGTCAGGAATAAAAAGCAGCACTTACCTGTCTGGAACAAAGGAAGAGGAGTCTTCAGTGCAGATGGGCTGCAAACTGCATAAAGACAAGAGGTGCAGTGAGCGGACACACTAAGAGGGCGTGTGTGGGACCACCAGTTCAGCTATTTTGCTTGGGCAAATTGAGCCAAAGCTGCAAAAGCAACAAGGGCAAGGGGCTCTCCAGGCTTGGCGATGGGACTGACGTGCCTTTAGCAGCCTTGCCCAAACCGCACTGCTGCACAGAAAACCTCCGCAATGCAACCACCCATCTGATCACTTCTGCCAGTGCTTGCATGTGCTCGTGGTCTTTGAAATGATTCAATAGTAAAAAGGAGAATTTTATTTTTTTTCTCTCCCTGAACTTCTCCCCCTCTTTTACCCTACTAGAACTAGTAGTAAACAATTGAAATCATGATGAATACAGAGACTTACTTATACTGAGGGCCAAGCTATTTGTTTCTGAACCAAGGGTGGAAAATGGATTTTTGAGAACTTTCTCTTGTACTCATTTATAATGAAGCAAAACTGCATGTTTACATAAGGAAAAGGAACTAGAGAAGTTTTGATGCTGGTATTCTGTTTGAAAACCAATTTTTCATGTTAATTAAACCTCTGCAGAGCAAACCTTATGTATGACACTTGGTGTTACAGATGGCATGGGCTGGCTTCTAAGATCTCTGGTTTGAATCATTACCTCTATGTAATATACCGTGGGCCAACCATGCATGACATTCTTGACAAGGATAAACCCAGCTGGCTCATATTAGCAGAAACCAAAATTTATTTCAGTCAGCTATTGAGTGATAGTCCTTTCAGTGTGCTCTTGTTGCCAAGCCTACTGTCCAAAACCCCTGAGGACTTTGCTGAATGTTGTCTGGAGCAGTGAATTTTTCACTCCTGCTCTTTGTGACCATCTCAAACTTACCCTTACTTTCCAAGTGTAAAACTGTTTTCTTCGTCATCTGGCAAGAATGTTTTGAATGGATTCATATGGTAAAATAAATCTGGGAAGCTCTTTCTCTCTGTTCTGGAGAAAGCTGCATTCCAGACGTCGTGGGATGGGTATGCGAAAAGGAGAGTATTTTGGTGCATGTGATATGCTTTTTTTCAAAGAGCTTAAGAAAGTACATGAACAAGAATGCAGCATTTCAGCTCATGATAACTAGAAACTGAAACTGCTCCAGGATCTGTGCGTCAAGGGGGAAACTTGGTGAATTTCTGCATATAAAAGATACTTTCCTAGTGCTACGCTGTACTTTTCACCTGTCCTAAAATGTGAACTGTGCATAGCGGAAATAGAACCAAACATGTGCAGTGACACTAAGGAGAAAAACAAATGCGGGGAGAGGTGTGTGTGTGTGAGGGGAGTAAACCTGTTTATGCAGTGAAATGGCAAACAGTTGGCATTGACTTTGAGGGTACTGCACAGCAGCATGATTTGGTCCAGAAGGGTACTTCAGACCCTGTCTAACTGAGACCTTGTAAACAGTGCTCTTGTGTCTTCTAATCCTGCTCTTGGCTTCACTGATCTTACTGAAGAGCAAGAGCTGTCTAATGAAAATACTACAAACTTGAGGAAAATACTTTTACAGTAACGCTGAGAAATATCTCTTTTAGAAAGGAATTTATTTCTCAAAGCAAGGTACTTTGTTTTACTGTTACCTACACATGTAAGCACTGCACATGTATGAAATTTGATTTGCCTATAATCCTGTTGGATAGGCTTTGCATTAGGTTGAACATAAAAGTATTCAATTGACCCTCCTTAGCATACATTAAAATCACCTTAGTTTGAGTTTACTGTTATTTTTCCCTTCCATTACTGTCTGGATTTTTGTTTTCCGTACTAATACTCAGTATTTCATTCATTCTTCTTGATCAACCCTCAAAATGTGTGAGTACATTTGGATTTTATTGTGCATGCAGAATTCCTGGTTATTGCATTTGAAACACATCCTGGATGGAGCCATTGGAAACGTAAAAAAGGTGCTGAAAGTTGAATTGCAGAGGGAATGTGTGAGGAGTCTCTCAGCCCAGGGACATAAATCCACTCCTAGAGAGAGAGGAACAGGATTGCATCAGTTATTATTGCAAATCCCAGGCTCGCTCCCTTCTGCAGAAGAGCTGCAGGGGACAGAACAGGCAGGATGATTTACACTTTTTCCTTCTTTTCTGTTGACCCATCCTTGCTCTCTTCTTGAAGACTGAAGTCTCCAGGAGCTCCTGTGTGTAAAGCTTATGTCATCTGTACAGGGTTTGAGTGGCAAAGTTTTGGTAGTGGGTGGGGGGCCACAGGCGTGGCTTCTGTGAGAAGCTGCCAGAGGCTTCACAGAATCACGGGTTGGAAGGGACCTCAGGGATCATCTAGTCCAACCTTTCCAGCTTCCCCTGTGTCCAAGAGAGCCAGTGCCAGCCAGCTTTAAGACAGACCCACCTCTGGCCAAGGCCGAGCCCATCCACAATGGTGGTAGTGTCTCTGGGGTAACATATTTAAGAAGGGGGAACAAAAACCACCAAAACACCTGCACAACTGCAGCTGAAGAGAGTAGTGGGAAAATGTGAGAGGAGCAACCCTGCAGACACCAAGGTCAGTGAAGAAGGAGAGGGAGGAGGTGCTCCAGGCACTGGAGCAGAGATTCCCCTGCAGCCCATGGTGAAGACCATGGTGAGGCCGGCTGTCCCCCTGCAGCCCATGGAGATTAATGGTGGAGCAAATATCCACCTGCAGCCCATGGAGGACCCCATGCCGGAGCAGGTGGGTGCCCGAAGGAGGCTGTGACCCCATGGGAAGCCTGGGCTGGAGCAGGCTCCTGGCAGGAGCTGTGGCCCTCTGGAGGGAGGAGCCCACACTGGAGCAGTCTGTTCCTGAGGGACTGCACCCCCTGGGAGGGACCCACGCTGGAGCAGGGGAAGAGTGTGAGGAGTCCTCCCCCTGAGGGGGAAGGAGCAGCAGAGAAAACGTGTGATGAACTGACCACAACCCCCATTCCCCAACACCCTGCACCACTGGGGGGGAGGAGGCAGAGAAAATCAGGAGTGAAGTTGAGCCTGGGAAGAAGGGAGTGGTGGGGAGAAGGTGTTTTAAGATTTAGCTTTTATTTCTCCTTACCCTACTCTGATTTGTTTGGTAATAAATTAGGCTAATTACCCAAGCCAAGTCTGTTTTGCCAGTGATGGTAATTGGTGAGTGATCTCTCCCTGTCCTTATCTTGACCCACAAACCTTTTGTTATATTTTCTCACCCCATCCAGCTGAGGAGGGGAGTGATAGCGGCTTTGGTGGGCACCTGGTGTCCAGCCACAGTCAACCCACCACATTATCTTACAGAGGAAGAAACCCCACATACCGTATGTGTGTTACACAGAGGAGACCATCAGTGGCTTTGAACAGAAACCATATAGGTGGCTCATCAGACAACTGCCCCCATTACCGCTCTGTCCAGAGAGATAGCCGGTTTAACCGTGGCCAGTTTGCAAATAATGTGCAAAAACTCTTGTGCTTGGTGGGAGGGGTGCATGTCTAAGTGTCAGAACTGAATGTGTTGCCTAAGTGAATGCTGCTTGACCCACTTGGCTGTGCTTCTCTACAAAGTATTTACTGTGTTGCAGTCAATGGCTCGATGTCCAGGTGAAGACCAGTGACAAGTGGTGCTCCTCAGGGGTCCAGCTCTGTTTAACATCTTTGTCAGCAGCAGGGACAGTGGGATTGAGTGCACCCTCAGCAGGTTTGCCAACGACACCAAGCATGTGGTGCAGTTGACATGCTGGAGGGAAGGGATGCCATCCAGAGGGACCTGGACAAGCTGGAGAGGTGGCCCTGTGAGAACCTCATGAAGTTCAACACGGCCAAGTGCAAGGTCCTGCACGTGGGTCGGAACAATCCCAGGCACAAATACAGGCTGTGCGGAGAATGGATTGAGAGCAGCTCTGAGGAGAAGGACTTGGGGGTGTTGGTTGATGAGAAGCTCAACATGACTCAGCAATATGCCCTTGCAGCACAGAAAGCCAACTGTATTGTGGGCTGCATCAAAAGAAGCATGGCCAGCAGGTCGCGGGAGGGGATTCTGCTGCTTGTGAGACCCCACCTGCAGTGCTGCGTTCAGCTCTGGGGCCCCCAATGTAAGAAGGACATGGACCTGTTGCAGTGAGTCGAGAGGAGGGCCATGAAGATGACCAAAGAGCTGGAGCACCTCTCCTATGAAGACAGGCTGAGAGAGTTGGAATTGTTGAGCCTGGAGAAGGGACGGCTGTGGGGAGACATTATTGCACCCTTTCAGTACCTTTAAGTGTAAGAAAGAGGGCTTACGAGAAAGACAGGCAAACTTTTTAGTAGGGCCTGTTGCAATAGGACAAGGGGTAAAGGCTTTAAAGAAAGAGGGTAGGTTTACATTAGATATGAGGAAGAAATTCTTCACTATGAGGGTAGCGAGGCACTGGAACAGGTTGCCCAGAGAAGCTGTGGATGCCCCACCCCTGGAAGTGTTCAAGGTCAGGTCTAGTGGAAGGTGTCCCTGTCCATGGCAGGGGAGTTGGAACTAGATGATCTTTAAGGTCCATTCCGACCCAAACCATTTGTGAATCTACATAAGTGCACCCAAAATAAATTACATTCTGATTACTTCATCACTGTGAAGTTACTGTAATTGACAAGATGGTCAGAGAAGAGTAGCTAAGAAATTAACAGGAGCCTGAAGGATTTTATTAACACAGAAAATTGCTAGAAGGTGCTGAGGGTGACGAGGGAGGGATGGAACATAATATACTATAGATAGTTGAAAAACCAAAATATGAAGGGGATTACTCAAGACAGAAGCAAGGTGAAACTAGAGAGGTATGAAATAAATGCAAGGAAGAACATACCTGACACAAGATGTTTCAGGCTGTGTACGCAGTACTTCAGAGGGACACTTGACCAAGAGCATATCTTAGAAATTAATTGAATAGACAAGGAATAACAACCTGTAGCGGGCAATCTTTTAGGGTAAGGCAGGAGGAGATGATGAGTGACTAGACAATCATGGCAAGACAAAATACTGGTAACATGGATGGCACTTTAATATTTTAAAATTGAGGCGTCACGTAGGTGTGCAAATGGGAACAAGATAATCAAGCAGTCTAGTGCACAGACCTTGTGGAAGGGAAAAGCTGAAAGATGTCAGTCCTGAGATTTCTAATTAAAAAAAATATTGCTGCCAGTACAGCTTCTAATTTAATCTTGAATTCAAGAAATGTACTTTTGTGATAGAAAAAAGATCTTTAATTGCATATTAGATAGCTATGATTGTGGTTTAGACCTCTCCCAGTTGCTCCACAGTGCTGCTGCTGTCAGGGGTGTGCGAGAAGTTCCAAAATCATGTTTGAGGAGGAGTCCTGCGCTCCCATGTCTCTGAGTTCTGCGGCAGGGTAGGACTAACAAGCACTTGCTGTCAGCTCAGCACACTCAATAGAGAGCATCTTTTTAAAGGGACTCAAACAACTTAAATATGCAGACCAGTAGGATTGCAAAGTAAACATGCAACAAACTTATGTGGCAGTGTGTAACTTCTCTTAAACGTTCTGCGGCCCTGGATGGGCGATAAGGTCTCCCTTCAGCCAGCCAGGCTCCTGCTGCCCTAAAGAGCCACATCTCTACTCTTCCCTCCTTCAACCACCTCCTTTCAGTTAATTCTGTGCTATCAGGCAACATAAAATGACATGGATAAACTCAGGTCTATGAGATATGTCTTTATATTATAACATTTCTCAGTTGTCCAAAATCCTCGGCAGGAACACATCCCAGTAGATCCATATACCTGTCTTCAGTATTTAGTATAAATTCAATATTATTAGCAAGAAAGATCACTTACAATGCTCACACTGTATTTTATTTTTAGTGAAGCCATTACTGGAGTCATGTCTTTTATTTATATTAACGTGTTGTTAATGGTAACCTAATAAAGATGCAAAACGCAGGAAATCAATTACCTACAGATTTAAGAGTGTACATAAAGGAAATTTTCTGATTTACTGTCACATTTGTTGAATGCAGACCTTGCATTACTTTGAACATGAAAGCATTCAATTGACTCTGTTTAATTCCGTTAATTAATTTCTGTTATCATTTCCCTTGCCTCTTCAGTTTTAAAATACTTGGTTCCCAGTTAGAAAATTCCCATAAGTCGTAACGATTTCAAACTATAAGGTTTATTTAAAAATATCATTTGGGCTCTAAGAGCTTGTTAGTTAAAACCTATATTCCAAGATAATCTTCAGCTTCACAGAAGGATTTCAGGTTTTTTAAAAGATTTTTGTTTCTGTTTTTCTTTAATTTGTAACTTGAGGAGTGTGGAACGCCTCTTACTCAAGAGAAAGAACTTTCAAAACATGCCCAAGCCTCTATAGTTGGCTGTGTTTTTTTTTTTAACAAGGGAAAAGCAAATAAACTTCTTTTTTGCAGTATTTTTTTTGTCCAAAATACAGAGAGGTCTGTATATAAGTGCTAATCGAATTAGATCTGGTAGGAATACAATATTTTTCCTGCACTGTCTAGTTCTAAACCAGATTTCCATAATGCTTTTTTGTTGCTGTTAAAAGCTGTTGCTGAACTGCAGAGAACCTCGGGACTGCAAACAGTGGCAACTGCAAAGCATTTGGGAAACTTGTTTGTTGGGTGGTTTTGGTTTTGTTTGGGGTTTTTTTGTCTGTTTGGGGGTTTTTGTACCGGCCATGCTATGCACATTCTGTAACTTTAGTGACAAAGGAAACATAAACGAGTCAGTAAAGTGTCTGGAGATCTGTCCTGTGAGCAAGTCATGTGTGAAGGGTTGCTAATGCTGCTGTGCTGGTCTTGTTAAGGTTTCTGTGTAATGCCGGTAGGATGGGTTACGTGCTGGCTAATTAGCCTCTTATCTGTCACACAGAACAAATGAGCAGAGCTTGGTCAGTTTGGTCTCCTGGGGCTGTTACTGCTGCTAACCCCTGAGTGCCTGCAGTCAAAGGGGCCTGTGTTTCCCCAAGTGACAGTGCTCAGTCTGTAGCAGCCTCTTGTGGTGTAAATTTTGTCACATTTCTTCCAGATTCCTTACCAGAATAATTTTAGGTTGTATGTCCCCAGAGAGAGCCTCCTGGTCCAGGCAGAAGGCGCTCTGCCGCCTGTCCGCTGAGCAGGCCTGGCGTACAACAGGACGTGTTACGCTCCCTCAACAGCCCGCTCTTTGGAGCGGCGCGGCCTTTTTTGTGTGCGCGTCGTAGAGTGAGGATCACGCCAGGGTGACTTCTAACTATCAGGAGCCTTTGAGTTCTTTAAAACTTGCATCTCTGATGCATTGAATACTCTGCAGCAGTCTCAGAGCACCTGAGCAATGTTTAAATTTAAGGCTCTGAGTACTTGCTTCCACAGGCTTTATTTTATAGGGCATCAAATTTAGTGAATCCTTAAGTGATGAGTTGGAGGCCTGGAGACTGGGGCTCTTGTGCCAAACAGTACAGCATTGAGCCCTTGAGACTGCTGACAATCCTAAACCCCATAAGGGTTTATTTTCACAATTAAAAAGGCAAAAGCTCGTGAATAATGTATGTGGTCAAATCAATTGTGCACATTCAAAACATCAGTTAATCACAGAAAGAGAATCAGGCTGTGTACTATGCTTTAATGGTCACTATTGGGAAATTAGGGAGAGAAACGCCACTTCTATTCATTCTTTGAAAGTAACAAGCAGCAACAGCAGCTGTAGTTGGCTGGGGCAGAGGCTTGTGCTATGAGACCACTCTGGAAAACAGAATTAGTAATGGATTGAAGCTGTAAAGTTATGATCTGACCTATGGTTGTGTTACCAAGTGTTTTCAAGGGAAGTGCATTCAAATGTGCTCCTAAATGCTCATCATCTAGTGAGAGGCAGAATAAAGACGCATTGTTTAGGGAAAGGACAAATCAGAAATAACAGATATACCACACCACTCAATGCACAGTGCTTGGCCAGAAAAATAAGGGTTTCTAAAAGGCATCAGGGGTATGTGTATTGGCGGGCTTAGGTGGGGTATACTATGTCTGGGATAAAGTTCTTATGTCCAGTGAGGCTCTGTCCTGGTTGAACTCCATAGCTGGTACAATGGAAACAGGTTTGGGTGGGATTTTTCTCGTGGGTTTTTTGGTATTCTTTGTTTTTGAAACCAAGTGGGTTATTTGGGCTTCTTTCGTGGTAGCTAGTCGAATATGCTAACTGGGAACAATTTTCTAGGCAGATCTTCTGTAAGCTGTAAGTACTCTTGGGGCCTGATGAAACCAAGGAACCCCGCAGCTATGGATGTTGTCTCCCATTACAGCTGGAGGCAATGAAGTCTTCAGGGATTAAGAGAAAAATCCCACCAGGACCTTGCTGCATCTTAAAACAAACAGGCTATAAGTGACTTTCCCAGTATCTGACTAAAAGACCCTTGGCACAGCGGAGAGTTGTCATGGATACTCCAAGTCCAGGACACTATAAAGCCCATCATTTGTTACATTTATAAAATCTTCCACACTTCAAACCCTGCTATCAGTACCATTGCAAACCTATATCAAAGCAGATGGTACAATGCTACAAGAATAACCTCTTTACCTCCTCAGGTGTGGCGAGGGTTCTGTTCCTCAAAAAACTCCAACAGTGCCAAATAAGCCATCACCTGAGCACCATTAGGACACTCTTTAGTGTAAATAAGGGTAAAATTTGTCATGGTTTGACTAGAGATCCCTTAGTGCTATAGATGTGTGACTGCCTTTTTCAGTCTGAAGCATTCTGTGTTCCCTTAATTGAGGTGAGCTATTTTGGATACATGACATCACTTGATGAGCACAGACCTGCAACCCCAGAGCTGGTTTGTATATTTTTGGAAGTTGGGGCAAGTGCTAGGATAAAAGGTTGACTTGATTATTTGTTTTATTGTAAAGATGTGGGGAGAATTTTTTTCACATTAAAGTTGCAAACTGAAGAGCATAAGGAAAAGTTGAAAATAAGACCCATCATTAACCTGCCTTGGCTTTGGAGTGGGTCTATATTTAGTAGTCTGGCAGACTCTACCCTATCTCCCTGTTTAATTGCCAATTAGCGCAATAGATCTCTGTGCACCTCTCTGGAATAATTTTAGCTGGGTGCTGACAGATCACAAGGAGATGCCAGGTGAATAGAAGATGGGTCCTGAAAGGCAACTTCTTCCATATTTCCTTAAATATTCTTCCTAGGAGCTGACAGCAACAATGCTACCTCTGTTATTGATCTGTTGAGCAGATGTAGATACAGCTACATTTTTTTCAGAAAACTTAGCTTTCAGGCTAGGTTCTAGTAAAAATATTTAAGTTGACTCTCCAAATGAGTGAGCTGTCAAGTCCACCAGTATTCACATGATTAATCCCTCTTTTACTGTTAAAAAGAATGAATTGCAACTGCTCTGAGAGCATGGCGTTGATACTTCAGTGGCTTGAGTGGAGCAGATAGCCAATTAAGGTCTGATTGAAAAAAATGTCTGTGCTAATAATAATGCCTTCTGGCTGTAGTTAGCGTGGGCTAATAAATCTGTAATTAAAGGTGGCGCTCACTTCCCAAGCGCTGTCTGCCACTCTGTAGTGAAGAAATACAGCCTTGCTTGTCATTGACTGCTATGAAGGCATCTCCGGTTGCCTGTAACTCTTTAATGTGTACATCTGGAGTCAGAGCAGGCCTGCGGCAACTGCTAAGGTAAGTCATGCTTGACAGGTTCAGACCCTGTCTCAGGGCAGCGGTGGCACACCGTAGGCTTTGTTACGTGAACAAAGGTGAGCGTGTGAGGGTTAAAACTGCAGAAGAGCTGCAGACAAATTCAGAAGAGAGCTGTCTGCAGGGGGTACTGCACTCCTGAGCTGGAGAGGATGACCGTGTGGTTTCTAAGAAGGAAAAGAGGGAATGAGTTGGTACATTTTTCTGATGAAAGTGCATGTCACACTGACATCTGCCTCGTCCTGGCCCGGAGCTAGGCACTGGAGGCACAGAAGGGTGCGACCCTACTTCTCTGTCTGTCTGTTCTCAGTGCTGGGAAGTGAATCCAGTGATGGCATGACCTTACAGAAAAGATTAAGAACAAATACAACCTCCTCCTGAGCTGTGCTTCAAGGTCTTGTCCAGGGCCTGTTGGAGATGATAAGAAATTTTCTTGCAGCCTTCACCGTGTTAGGCCCTTATTCTGTATATGCAATGCATTTTCGCAGGAGCACTCAGTTATCTCTGGCTTTATCCTGTTTTCCAGCAGTGGTGTTCACGATGTTATATTCTACACCTGAGTCAAATCCTGTACTGTGTTTCACCTCTTATGCGGAATACTTTTCTGGTCTCTCTCTCAAGTGAAGGTAGGCAACAGTAGAATATCAGAGAGGATACGACAGGGGCTAAACCCTCCCTTTGCGCTGTCAAAAAAAAAAAAAAAAGTCTTGTTGGTGGTTTTGAACTTTAAGTGCAGGAATAAATACAAGAAGTTAGCATTTCTTTCAATATATGTCTGAACTGAACTTGGATCAATCGTATTTTGGTTGTTTTTTATTTTCTTCTCTGGCAGACATACTAAGTTGCATCAAAGAATGCGTTTGTGACATAAAAGTAATGCATATGTGCTTGTAGAAAATTATCTAGTCTTATTCAGAATGATAGTAATAAATACTGAAAGCCACGCATCTTACTAGGAGATATGACAGACCTGTAAAAAGAACTATAATTTGAGGGCGCTCTGCTATAAGCCTCCTCTGGGGAGTCCGCTGAGGTTAGCAGTAGAACAATCTTGCTTTCAGAAGGGATCAGCTTCCTGAGGTTTTGGTGCAGATGCTGACATTGTCCATGGGAATGAAGCAGTGTAAAGATGCAATAACCTTTTGAAAAGCAAGAGGACACTTTCTAAGAATAGTAACTTTTTTATAAAACTAGTTGTGCAGTTTGAGACTTTGAGGGGTTGCAGCATTTTTTCTTGAACACCCAGGAGAAACTGTAAGGCTGTCCTTATGATGGGGTTGAAAAAGTGATTATGGTAAATCTACACTTCAATGGATCTCCAGTCATTAGCTTCAGCCTCAGGTATACTAACCTTTCAAGGAGAATAAATCAAAAATGCTTAAAAGTTTTAGATATGCTGAAGGCAACACCCGCCTTCTGCATAGTTAAAAACATCAAAAGGGAAAGAGGGCTTGATAATAATGAAGTTTGGGAACTTGAGAAGTTATAGAGGTCACTTCAGATCCCATTGGCCCCTCAGCAAAACTGTTTCGAGGCATTTTAGTTTTCTGACCTTCTTTGTACGTATTTGAAAGCCACAGCTTTTTACCTAAAGCGCTCTAAAGAAGATTAAACAGCTTTTAACATCTGCTGTGTTCATAGCGTGTAGGAAGAGCTATCAGTTTTGGTTGCTATTAAGATGGATGGGTTTTTACTTGATTTGGAAGAGGTGTTTAAACATACTTTGTTTTATGTTTTTGTGTTCTATTATACTCTGAAAGTGGGGGAAAAATACCTTGCTTCAATTTGGTGACATTCATTCAAAAGGAAATAAATGCTTTAAAACCAAAGCACACCCACATCTAGAGGTCAGTTCTCTTGCAGGCATAAATAGCAGCATCTGTTTAACAGCAAGCAGCAGTTCTGTGTAATGATGTAATATAGAAGTATATCAGTACAAAGGAAAACTGGGAGAAATTAGAGGATAAAAATACAGAATGGTTGGTTGAGTTGTAAGAACAACTAATATTTAACAACTGTGTGACAAATGAAGGTTTTGATAAATACTGTCTGCCTTTCTTATTTTATAGGATCATATCTTGCCTGACACTGTTAATCAGAGAGGCCCTTTTGCTCAGGACAGAGCTCCTCAGGGTAGGGAGGGCTCCTCGGACATCAGGACTTGGCATGTTCATACTGGTCTCCACCTTAGCTACTGGGTCTGACTCATCCCAACCTGAACTGGGATCACTGAACTGCAAAAGGCCTTTGATCTGGAAAGGAGAGCAACGGAGTGCCTGGATAAGGGGCCCAAGAAAGGCACCCAAATCTTTGGGGTGGCAGTCTGCTTTGCTGGGCTGAAGGAAAGGCTCCAGGAGCTTGTGATTTAGGTAAGGGGACTGTATACGAGCACCTCTCTGTGGCACTCATGTCTGCACGATGGCATCTTCCAGTCAATGGATAACATGAGATGAGATGATGAGTGCTTCTGAGGAGCTTTGATTAGAGACTCCTAATGAAAAAGGTCTCAGCTGGAGCAAGCAGCAAATCACAGCTGCAGCTCAGAACTGGGGAAACTGCAAGTACCCAGAGATGGTTTGTGATTAACAAGACCATGTTCCCAGAGAAAGGTGCTAGGCACAGCGCCAGGAGGCATAGGTGAGGAGGACTGAGAAGAGTCCAGAGTACAATTCTCAATGCCTTGGTTTTATTCTTCAGTGCTATTCTTGTTTCTCCTTGATTTTGGCTCTTTGTATGACCTCAGTCAGTAGGAAGTGTCTGGCCACACATAACATCTGGAGTCCTCTGCGGAAGTGGCCTGCACCTGACAGATGATCATTACCACGTTACTGGATGTCTCGCCTAAAACAGAGCAGCACAACAGCGTTGACCTTTTGGTGTGACTTTAGCTCTCATCCAGCAGAGGAGCTGTGTTGCTTTGCCAGCAGTGGCTTCCAGCCTTAGGTGGGTTTTTCTCTCCAGGGACTCTCATTCCAAGCGCAGAGCTAAATTCAGGGGCATGCCCTGCTCAGTGAACCCCAGGGATCACCCCGTAGTATGGAACAGGAGCAGATGTTGAAGGGGAAATGGTGGTGTTTGCAGTGTACCCTAGTGTTGCTAATTATAACTGCAGCATTCTGATTCCCTGATGTTCACGTAAATTCCCACTTGGGTTTTATAACCCAGGAATACAGGCTTCCTGCTTGAAATAGCCTCACAATCAGATCCAGAGAAACTCCTCTGGAGAAGTAATTGTGGATTTTTGAACTTCAGGTGAAGAGCCAGTTGCCAAATCTCTTGTATATCTGAATTTCTCTTAACTTCAGTAAGAGATTGAACTGAGCAGAGAATGCAGAGATTCAGCCTGAGATTTCTAGAGTTCAGATTTGCTGTTGCCTGATACACATTGCCTTGCATGAGTCAATTAGGCTGTACTGAGGATCAATTTTTCTTCCTGTTTTATATTTACATGCTTTGCTCAGACCTTGCACCTGCTGGGATTACGGAATTGCCTCTTTGTGAGGTTATTCCAGTGATGACTACAAAACTAAAGCTGAGCAGAGCTTGTTTCATGTCTGGGGTCTGGTAAAATTGTTCTGTAAATTACAGCAGTGGTTCTCTGGGCAGGCTATCTGCAGGTATGGGATGTTTCTGGTGAAGGGCAAGAGGCGGATGCATCAGTGTCCAGATGCTTTTGTATCCCACAGCTTTTGGGATAGGTTTCATGTACAGCTGGATGAGGCTTTGAATGCAGGCTTGAACTTGGAACATCCTTATTGTCGGAGCCGTCAGGGCTGGTTGTGCTTCCCCCAACTCTGTTTAATGAATGTAGCACATCAGAGTCTGGTGTGTTTTGTCCGAGGGATAAAAGCTTTTATAGCTCAGTATATTTGCTGAGATCTCCACTACTCTCTCAGGAAGGAGATTAGTTGAAGAAATAAGTTTGTTCCCTTAGGAACTGTGGTGCATTGCCAGTTTGTAAATATGCAGATGCCATCACAAGAAAAAAAATCCAAATATTATATCAAGCTGTGATGTCTGAAACTTTGTTTTATATTCCAAAAGACTCTTGCTTTGATATTGAAGACTTAGATCTCATAAAAGTGAATAAATAGGATTTAATTTTTTGTATGTCTACAGCTAGAGAGAGCGGTAACATTCTAATGGTGGCTCCTGTTAGTATATTTGCAGGAAAAAAACCACAAAGATCTTCCTGATGTAATCATCATGCTGTATTTTCTGGAGTATGTTAGTCACAGTATAACAATCTTCAATAGAAAGGAAATAGGAATATAATTCTAGACTCAAACTAGCCTTTATAATGGCCCATCTTCTCCTTTTGCTTTAGCTCTTAGGTTGAGTGTCCCAGATGATTTGAATTCTTACGTTGAGTTGGAGGAGAGTGAAGCTGCCAGATATTTTAATGTAGCTTTGTATTTGTCACATGAGATGTTTGGCTCAGAGAAATCAATTCCACAGTTTTGTTTTACTCAAAAAAGGAAAAACATGCAGCACTCTGAGTGCCATGAATAGGCTCAAATTATTTCATGCCTGAATTTTCTTTCAGATTACAGTGCAACACCAGTGCTCTGCAGCGCTCTCCCCAAAACTCAGCGGCAGATTGGGCTGTTGGTGACACCTCATGCACCTGGCCCCACGGCCTTTGGGACCTAATCCCCTACATTCCTGCTTCCTTCTCGCAAAGAAGTAGGTCACTGCGAAGTTGCTTGTGGTGCTGCTGTGTTAGGTTTCCTTGTTCACCTCGGGGTTTTTTTTTTGTTTGTTTTGTTTTCCCTCTGCACTGAGGGGGGGAAAAAAGATATTATTTGTACTGATCTTCAAGAACTGGTGTAAAATCCCAGTGTTAAGACATGAAAAAATGAGGCTATGTGAATCTGTGAGAAACTGTGCTGCAAACGTATCGCAGAATCCCACCTTGGGAGGGACCTCAGGGATCATCTAGCCCAACCTTTCTGGGAAGAGCCCAGCCTAGACAAGACGGCCCAGCACCCTGTCCAGGCGACTCTTGAAGGTGTCCAACATGGCCGGGTCAACCCCTTCCCTGGGGAGATTATTCCAATGGTGACTGTCCTCACTGTGAAAAACATCCCTCTGGTGTCCAGTCGGAATCTCCCCAAGAGCAACTTGTGTCCATCCCCCCTTGTCCTCTCCATGGGACTCCATGTAAAAAGGGAGTCTCCATCCTCCTTGTAGCTGCCCCTTAAGTGCTGGTACGTGGTGATGAGATCCCCTCTGAGCCTCCTTTTCTCAAGGCTGAACAAACCCAGCTCTCCCAGCCTATCCTCATATGGCAGCTTCCCAGTCCTCTGACCATCCTGGTGGCCCTTCTCTGGGCCCCTTCCAGCCTGGCCACATCCTTTTTGTACAGTGGGGACCAGAACTGCACACAGCACTCCAGGTGTGGCCTGACCAGTGCTGAGTAGAGCGGGATGATGACTTCTTTCTCTCTGCTGGCGATGCCCTTTTTGATGCAGCCCAGCACCCTGTTGGCCTTCTTGGCCGCAGCAGCCACTGTTGGCTCACGTTGAGCTTTTCCCCACCAGGACCCCCAAGTCCCTTCCCATGGAGCTGCTCTCCAGCCAGGTGGATCCCGGTCTGTGCTGGACTCCTGGATTATGTTTTCCCGGGTGCATGACCTTACACTTCTCCTTGCTGAACTTCATAAAGTTCTTGCTGGTCCACTCCTCCAGCCTATCCAGATGTCCCTGCAGAGCAGCTCTCCCTTCTGGAGTGTCTGCTTCCCCGCTCAACTTGGTGTCATTAGCAAACTTCATCGGGCTACACTTGATGCCGTTGTCCAGATCACTTATACAGATCTTGAATAACATGGGCCCAATATCGATCCCTGGGGGACTCCACTAGTGACAGGTTGCCAGTTTGAGAAGGAGCTATTTACCACCACCCTTTGGGTGCGGCCTGTCAGGCAGGTCCCCACCCACTGCACGGACCCCTTATCTAGGCTATAACGCATCAATTTCTCCAGGAGGAAACTATGGGGGACCGTATCAAAGGCCTTGGAGAAGTCCAGGTAGACCATGTCCACCACCCGCCCCATGTCAACCAGGCAAGTCATATAGGTGATTCAGGAGAAATGATAAATTTAACAAACGTATGCCATGTATTTCGATACCATCACTGCTATCATCAGGTAAAAAAGTCTCTGCTGCAGCTTTGATCTAGGGTTAGCTTCTTTGGGCTTTATTGCCTTTCTTGTCTAATTGCGTGCAGATACAATATTGCAGAAATTCACATATGTGGTGGCTGCCAAGCTAATCCAGGCAATTGTCTGCATCCAATATCTCAGCGCTAACTGCATGCTCTGCCAGTGCTGCTGCACCGTGTCCCGCAGTGATGCTGTTTGTCCCCAGCCCTCAGGGACTGCGAGCAGCCCTCCTGCTCGTCTGTCCCTCGCGCTGGCTTAAAAAGCTTAAATGCTTCAGGTCACTGCACTGCAAGGGCCCCCCCCTGTTTTCTCCCACTCCACCACACCCAGGTAAATACGGCCAGATGCTCCTTAGAGACATGTTTTAATAGTTCACCCTTGTTATCCTCACCAGGAAACGTAGGTGGGGGGAGAACAGAAAGCATCTTTCTATTCCTTACATTTTTAGAAGCTGTAAATAATACAATATAACTTAAACTTTCCTAGAAAGCACTTTGTGCAATCTGAGCATTTTTCACCCTAATTTATCACCTCTGTATCTTGTTTTCTTATACATTTATTGTTCTCCTTTGCGCAGTAATTCCAAAAGCCTGTCAGTGAGTAGCACTTTATTTAATGTATATATAATAAAGGCCTTGGCAATTAAAAACCAACCAACCAGGGGGAAAAAAAACCCACCCAGAAAATGCTTTGGAATTTGGTTATTCAAATAATTGCTTTGTCCCTGGGGAGTATCTGCAACTGAGACAAGTAAAATCTCTCAGGTTTGATTTGGGGATAAAGCCCCTTGGAGAAGTGTTTTGGTGGAGGAAGGAGGCTCTGAAGCCAGTGTCCTGTGGCTGGACTCTCTTGCTCTCACTATAGGACTCTTGGGAGGCCTCAGGACATTGTTTAGAAACAAAGATCTCGTATCCAAGATGCCCCACTTTGGTCTGTTGGATTCATTAATGTTGTGGGCATCATCCCTTAATAGAAGTGCTGATATGAGGCAGTTTAATAGGTAATTAAGCCTGATGAGCCAGGAGGAGGTCCTTTCCCATGCTGCGAAGTGCTCTGTGGCAGAGGGAAGCTATTTAAATGACTCTGAAAATGGGGGTTTCAAGGGGGGCTGTGAGGGCAGCTCAGCGAGGCTGCTGTACGGAGGACAGCACGGCTGTGTTGGGGCTTCAGTGGCATCGCTGTTTTGGACTTCTGCGTTGTTTGAGCTTGTGTAAGCCCCAGAGTGCCAGGCAGGCAAAGCATCGGATGAAAATAAAAAGAAAATATTCAGTCATCTTGGTCAAGTTAATATTCACTAAACAAGTACATACAGGAACCATGCAGATCAAAGGCAAGTGCTTGATAATGTCTGAATAATGCTGCCTTTTAAGGGCCTTGTGCTGAACGGTAGGGTTCCTCCTGGGACGTGGGGATGGGCTAATTGCAGTGCTGTCAGTCCGGCAGCCTCAGGTGCAGCCCCTCCCTGATGCTTTCTTCTCTGAGAGTAATCAAGATGTTGCATTCACAGGTGCTCATTTGTAGCTCCTCATAAATGACCACCAAAGTCTGCTTCTGATGCACTTAGACATTAATAGCTATGGCTTTACCTATGGAGAAGTGGGCAAAGAGGTACTAAAGATCTTCCCTTTCCCCTTTGTATCCATTGCTATGCGCCCTGCAGAGCTGTGAGGTGACATTACTCTCATGCCTCCTCCCGTTTAGACCAGGGCTGTGCCCTTGGTAGCATAGCAGGGATTTGATGGTTGTCGATTATTCTAATTGTTGCCCACTCAAAGCTGGCTTGGCCTTGACCTATCACTTCAGATTTTTAAAAAAGCAAAACTCAAACCCCCTGTCGAACGTGTGTAATTTCGAATGATGTCAATACACGTCGGACTCTGTGACGGGGCTGTGAGCACAGCTCTGTGTGGGTGCGTCTCTGAGAAGGGGCACGTCATGTACAGTTGTAGGGAATGCTGTCGGCCTTTCCTGGGTTGGCGGAGGTTTTGCCTGTGACCTCTGCCCGCTTGGGGCATTCCTCGGCTGCTGGGGTGGATATTAATGTTCAAATGCAAACGTCGTCGGCATTTTTGGTGAGGCCACTGCTATACAGTGCAACTGTCATAACAGCTTCAATATAATCTTAATTGCCTGCTATATATTCTGGAGTACCCATCTCCTGTTCTTTTCCATCACTTCCCTTCAAATACCAGCCAAAACCATTTTCGTTGTGTACAGACCGTTTTTCTTCCTCTTGTGTTTTTGCCTCTCGATTTGAGATGTTCTCTGAACACTGGTAGGTGACAGGATACCACATGATAGCAGAGCACGTGAACCTGCAGGCTGCTGCGGCAGGCGTCGCACCTTGAAGTACTCAGTCAAGCTGCAGCTATGAAACACAAGCCTCTTGCTGGCTGAAAAGTATGGCATGCTCTTTAATAATCATTGAGTCCTGTGGATCCCGGATCTGGAAGAGGGTTAAAACTGCCAGTTGTAAACCATTGTCATTATAACAGATACACTAGGTGTATGTTGCCTTTAATGTATTTTCAGAAGACCAGGCCTTGTTCTTCTTATCCACAACATGTTAAAGGTTACCTTGTGATCTGTTCCAGGGCTACAAATGGGCTTTACTAGGTAAAGCATTACCTAGTATGAAGAAAGATGTCAAATACTAGTCCATAGCAAAAATCTGAATAATGGGTGGCGGATGATGGCTTTCACCACGTACCTGTGTGTCTTACATCTAATATGCCATAAAAGTGTTGTATTTTATAGCCATGGCTTATATTGAGGGTGAGCAATGTTACATCTCTTAGTCTCCAGCATTCCCTTTGAACATGCCTTTATCCCCAGCTAGATACCAGCAATTGCACAGCCCAGTAAGGTTTTCATTTAAGGACCTTATGGGAAGCATATGGGAAAATTTCTCTTAAGTTGACCTGTCATTTATTAATGACACATTATGAAATCTTTTGTTTGTTTGTCTTTGCTTAGGTGTTCTTGCCTTCCCTTGGAATTCAGCTCTCTTCCCCTGGGCAAGCTGACACCGTTGTTTGCTTGCTGGGGAAATGAAAAAGATATATCTACTGAGGGTTAAACTTTACTTAGGGGAATAAGCAGCAGTAGCAGACAAGATCCCTAATAAGGCTCTTGCTTCTGAGAAAGTGCCCTTAATGATGCAGATGGAAGGTAGATCAGTATGGAAAACATGACCTAGATGTTCTTTCTAAGCAGAATACTTGCATTTACACAAATATATATATATAATGTTGTTCCAGGCACTGGCAGCCCTTTAAAGGGGCAACAAAAGCTCTTTTTTCCAGAGAAATACCACATCAACAGGCCTCTGCCTCAGCATAGTCCCCAGTGATTAAAGCTACACCTACAAGAAAAGCTGAAAGCTTTGCCTACAAGCCTTCCTCCTTGCTAATGCAGCTGAAATACCATTCATTATCCCACCCAAGGCAGAGTTTAAAAACAGATTCTTTCCAGACTCCCTGCATCAAAAAAGAGAGACTCGGTCATGCTCTTGTTCAGCAGGAGAATCAACTATGCACAGAAATATTTTAAACGTTCTGCACTGATTTCCATGTAGGCCACCCGTACTACCGGTATATAGACTCTCTCTGCTTTCTCTGAGAGGTCCGTTGATGTGCTTATTCACATATTTTGCAGAAAGCTGTTTTGCATTGTGAGTGTTTTTAACGTGAAGTCTAATTGTCCAGGGTTCATGGATAATTGATGAATTATAGCCGTGAATAGCTTGAATATGATTAGTTACTATCAGCTAGAGAATTGTCATTTTTATAAGTAGATCTATAAAGTTACTAGAGTTCATAGCATTTAAATAACCATTTATTAAACATCAACATAGTTAAAATTAACCCTTTCTTGGCTAATTACATGTGGTATGTCAAAACTTATTTTGTTCCCTGATTGAATTATAGTCCAAATTAATGTTGTGACCTTGGGGCTGTTCATCACAAATGATCTCATAAGCCAGAATGGAACTAGATAACAGCAAGAGAACTCACAGACTTGAATCATGTGAGGAATCAGTATGTACAATTCAGTGAGCTACTTCAGTGAAATTTTAAATATGGGGCTTAAATGAATTTGTGTTACATGCAGGTATTATCCTGGTCATTTGGGCAGGGGTGATTAACAAGCTATAATATATGCTTTCAGGTTCCTATTGCACTACTGAAACCACCCACAGAAAAGAACTAAAATGTATCTTTGCAAGCAACTCACAAATGCAAGAATTAAATCCAGTAAATGGTGTTTTCTGATTCCCTGAATTACTCAGTCTGTGTAACTTTTCTCCCCCACCCCCCGCCCCTTCACCGGCCAAACGCTTTATTCCAAAACCCAATACCTGGGATCCCAGTTCTTCCAGCACCTACTGATGTAGTACATTTTGTCTAAATGAGCAGAGTCATTGACTCCAATAGTACTGTCCGTGTGCTCGGAGTCAGGTGTGCTTAAGCACCAGGAGTCACAATAAAGTAATTTTTCAGTGTGTGGACGTCTGACTCCAAAGGCCGTTCTGTGCCTGCGGGGCTCTGGAGATCAAGCTTTCCAACTGGTAGCTGTAACTGGTAAGCTTAAGACCTGAAGTCCTTAATTAAAATTATCTCAAGAGGTACTCTAGCCAGACTGCAAAATAATTTGTATGTGGCACCTCTCTCTCTGTTAATCCTGAAAAGCGATAGCTGGTGTACTCTGTGCACTTCTTAGCCAACTGAATTTAACCTCTTGAATAGTTTCTTGTGATCTTGTCCATGGTTCCTCCTTCATCTGTAGTGACCCACTACAGGCGGCTTATTAGCTAAACAGTGTGAGTAGCTTTTCTGGTTTGGTTTGGGTTTTCTTCTTTAATTTATGCATATATGTAATTTTGAGATGACCTACTCAGTTTTTACTTGATGCAATTTTGTACAGGCAGAAAAATCCATCCATGCGATTTTACTGTTCAAGCACAAACGCTCAGTTTGAAAGCAGGCTTCTTCCACCTTTTATCCACAAAACAGGGATAGCCAGGCGTGTATGTTTGCCTGGAGCTATGCCATGAGCATCTTAATCTCCAAAGGCCTGTTTACTGTGTGCGCGTGCCTTTCCCCACATCCAGCTGGTGCAGAAGAGGGCTTACAGCATCAGAGATGGGGACAGCCAAAATAATTTCCAAGAATCTTTCCTCTACATTTCTGCCATCCTGTTTCTGAACACCACAACGCAGAGTACTGCAAAGGGAAAATACACATCCTAATTTAGCTGTCTTGTCTTCTCTGGTGTCTGTGTGCCCTGGAATAGTTGTGATCGGCATTTCTGAATAGCCAAACCATGTGGCTTTTGCAGTGTGAATTCTGGAAATGGGAGGATGTTTCCCAGTGAGAGCAAAGCAGTTTGCAAAGCTGCTGTTGGCATGTGTTCAGCCTCTCAGGCCTGCGGATCTTGTTCCTGCTTATTTACTCTGACCTCTGTGGGTCATAATAACCTTTCTTTCTCTCCAGAACTGTCTCCTCTGTACCTCAAGTACTTTCTGTTTGAAATTTTTATACTACTAATGGCAGCACCGTGGAATGAGTCAGCTTCATATTGCTCACGCTCGGTTGAATGAAGGGGTGCTGAAGGCATAATTATTACTGAAATCTGGTTTTGACAAAATTTAGAATTCAGCGCTTCCTCGTAGGTATCTGTGTCTAAAGGATGGAAAGCAAACACCAAAGCCTCATGTGAAGATCAGAGGCACACCACTATGCTGGTAAGTTGTATGCCCAAACCTTGCTAATGCAGGAGCACAAGAGCAGCAACGCTCTGGTTAATTGCTTTGACACCTCCCTTCCTTAAAAGGCTCTGAGAAGAGTGTATCTCTTAGGGAAGAAATGAAATTGTTGCATGTAGTAGGTTATTTTCCAGAGAAATACAAAAAATACTTTTCCCATGAGTATTAGCCTTTCTGCAGCAATTGCTTTGTGTAGAAAATGCAAATACACCGTCAAGGCCACAGATAAGCCCACGCTGGAACGGCATCGCTGCCAGTGCACGGGCCTGGCTCTGCTGCTCGGTGTCATCAGCCACCTCCATTTCTAGCTCTGTCTAGCAGGAGATTTGAGCCCACAGCCACAAGCTAGAAACTCACCTTGCATCCTGTTCATGTTTTCCTTTTCTTTGAGGTTTTGAGGAGCTTAAAGATGACCTCACTCAGAGTATTTGTCAGAAGTTTCTCTACCCTGTGAGAAGGTAACTCCTGCACTTCTCACCTGAAGCATTTTTCTGTCCACTCGGTCTCTCCAAGTCATCTTTCCCAGAAAATTCACCCTCCTGCTCTTTTCTGTTTCCTGACCTGCATCCAGTGACAAGAGGGAAGGACAAGACCAGGTACTTATAAAGGCTGGGGAAAGAAGCAAAGTACGAAACATGTTTAGGCTTTAGCTTTACACATGACGATCTCAAACTGTATTTGCCCCTTGCATTCCTCAAACACCCTTTCCTCCCTCTTCCTCCATCCCACGTCATCCTGCCCATTTGTGTTTCAAAGCCCTTCAGAAATAACCAGGGCATTTAAGATTAATAGGTGCGCTTTAGTGTTTCCATCCACAAAATGGATATTGCTCATCTGGAGGTTATGGCCCATGCTGATGGCTTTAAAGCTCCTTAAAGATATGATGCTGTAAAAAAAAAAATGCGAATGCTATTTATAGCTTATTACTTTTTATATGCAATATTTACTGCCTTCCCATGCCTTCTTGCATAACATAACAAATGGTGTTCTGCTTCCTGAAAACGTGTGGTAAATCAATTGTTCAACAGGTTGGGCTTTTTTTTTTTTTTCAAGTATCCTTACTTAATGTTAGTTTTCACGCACACATTTTGGAAACTATGTCAAATAGGCCTAAATAGCAGAAAAAAATAAATGCCAGGGCTCTTACGGCTTCTTCCACCTGCTTTCAATGCAGAGTTGCCAAACAATTTCAGTGTTTTATAGGCTGTTGCCCCAAATCAAATTCTGTGTTGCTTTTGGTTTAAGGGCTAATAGCTTTTTGAAATATATTAGTGCTTTTTGGTGACAGATCCAAGATTAGCTGTTTATCCATGGTTCCAAGAGTTATTCTATAATCCTGTGGCACAGTAAACTTTATGAGGAATTTTACAAGCTTTCATGAGTGCATTGTGTTTTAAAATGCTAGAAAAGCAGTTAAGGAGAGAAGAAAACAAAGCACTGCAGTGTCTCGTTCTGATGTTCCACTGGTCTGAAGTGCGGCATTGCTAGGGAGAGTGAGGAGGAATGACTGCAGGACACAGAGTGAATGAGGAACCCAGCAAGCCGAAAGCTTTAAGTGCTGCAGAGCTCATTTACTAGAGGCAGACAGGCCTTAACATAATGAACAGCAAGGATGGTGTAACTCTTCCCTGAGCTGAAGTTGCTGGCAAACCTTGAGCATGCACTGGTAGCAACAGCACTGAGAGAATGACATCCATTTGATTCTCCTTCACTGATTTTTCACTCAATGTGATTTTTGAGGCAGCACAAAAGCGGGACCTTCGGAGTGCATCCTCTGTTCTGCTGCTGGTCCTCGAGCAGGTGGTTCATGCGGGGCAAGGAAGAGGCAGAGCGCCTCTGGGGTGGGGGCAGGGCCAAGGACGCCCGTGTTTCTTTGTGCCGTTGCAAACTGTGGATGCGACTTTGAGTGAATCCCTCCACCTCTTCAAGCTTTATTCCCCTTCTGTGTGGAGAAAAGGGGAAACATCCAGACCAAAGGAGAGGGAATTGGATAGACTCAGCGCAGCTTGTTTCCCCTGTAAAAATACTCTTCTCTGCAAGATCTTCAGCCTTAGATGCAGATGTATGTTCCTTCAGGGGATGCATTTCAGAGGCAGGGTCTAGCACATAATTCTCTCTCTCTGTGCTTCCTTAAAGATGTCATATCTTTCACCCACAACAAATGCTATTGTTGGAAAGAAAACAGAAAATATTTCTGGCCATTCTTCTGAAATGAAAGCAGCAATTTTCAAAGCTAAAAACAATCCCTCCAGGGTAACTCAATAACTACTTAGACCACATGAAAACAGGCGGTTTGTACTTGTGAGGTATCGGGATTCGCAATTGTTTTATCAGGGTGGAGATGTTTGCATCTGGCAGTGGCTGGAATGGTGCTTCACTGGGACATGGGCAGGCCGTGCTCGGTGATGGAGAAGATTGCTTGACTCCTGCTTTTATAACTGGGGAGAAAATCGCAGACTCTTTTGGGCACCAGTTTGCATTTGATAGTGAGTTGCATGTTTTAGCCTTGGGATCCGCTTTCCTTTGCAGCTCCACCATCTGGTGACTGGTGTGAGCGGAGCTGACCCAGCTGTACCTGGCCATCCTCCTCCCACGTTCTTGCAGTGTGTATAAGCCTGACAGGAAAGCACAATACAGCCCAAACTCTGGCTTGTATTGCCCCAAATCTCCTACAGCAACTTCACCTAGAGATTAACAAGAGGATGAGACAGGGTTTTTTCCTGAATGACATCCCAGATGAGAATGTTTGCAATAAAAAGGAGGCTCCTGCCTGAAAATTGTGGCTTTCGGGAGCCTCCACACTGAGTTTTGCGGTTTTGTGGACCTCACCTCCCAAACTAGCCACCCGTGGCCAGTGATGGGGAATATTTCAGCAGCACTGCTGAGCTGGGGATTTCAACATGCTTTCTAGGACCGCTTAAAAATATGAAGGTAGCAGCAGAGAATGTCAGTTTGTGCAGTATTTGTGCAAGGGGTCAGATCTACCGAAGATCTCCCTTTCCCCATAGCCAGCAGCTATGCTGGGATTTACGTGCAGAGTGGAGCTCTTCTGAAACTGTAGCTCTCAGTTGAGTGTCTGAATATTTGCTCCATGACTAGGCTGAAATCTCAGCGCTGGGTACTTTGCCTGGGGACACCCAGTGAATCAACAGCAAATCCAGAACAAAATCCAGTTTGGGTTTGGTTTTGGCCCCCCCGCACTTTACCTTTCACTGAGCTCCACAAGGATACACGGCACCTTGTGTTTATCTATCAGGTATTGCTGAGACATGCACTTGGTATCTTTTAGGACCTGGTAAAACAGTTGCTATACAGACTCCCAAAATAAAACAAAAGGCTGCCTGACAGGGAAATTCGGTTGTTTAATTCAAAGTGTAAACATGTATATGTCTGTTTCTTGACCTACTTGATTTTCTAAATGGTAAGAACTGCTTTGAAGTATTCCTTTTGCTGGGGCGCAGACCTCTTGAAATTTTTATGAGAAACATCTTTTAAGTTCTGTAACAAGAAATTCATGTCTATCAATGATATTTAATTAGCGTGGTGCAGTACACAGACTGGCATTCATTAAGCAGTTGTTGCAATGTGTGGTACGTCTTTATGGGGAGGTTTAAATTTTTAAAGTTAAAATAGTGTATTATATCCAGATGGTCAACCCACCGTTCATAATCACAGCAGGATAAAAGTTGCCCTAACATGAATGTAACATAGTTTAAGCACACATCCAGGGCAAGAGATATCTTAATTATCTAAAAAAAAGAGTTACATGAAAAGACATAAAGAAGCAAGTATTCATGCACACTGGCTTGTAAATCTCACTTTTTTTTTTTTTTGTGGTTTGTTTTATTTGAGATGACACTTTGTATTTTTGAGATCAATACATGGAGAGCTCTCATAGATAAAGGAAAAAAAGCAGGTGCCAGTTTTCCACTGATAAATTGTGGCTGCACCATGGCCAAGTCTTGGATATGTACCTTCCGTGCCGTCTCTGTGACTCCCAACCGCTGTCCTGCCCCAGCACTGCCACACATTGCACCCCCGGGACTCCATGGCTTCAGAGAAGGCTTTGAGTCTTGACCCTAAGCTGAATACTTGAAATAAGACATAGGGTAATAAGTTATTCTTGAGCATGAGCTGTAGCATCTAGAAAGCCCTCCAAGCCAGGTTTAAGGAGCAGCAGAGAGGGGATACTCTGTTTCTGGGATCTCTTCTGCTGTAACAGAGGCTAGATTGCCTTAGGAGGCAAGATCAGGCTTTTAGTGAGGAAAAACTAAACCCTGAAAGGTTTTATTGTATCTAAGCTACCTGATTTCTTGTCTACATCATCTTTGCGCTATCAGATCTGCCCTTCTGACAGTCCCATGAAAGGCAACCCCAGAGTTAATACAAGCAAGGATATATTGCAAATTAGCTCTGCGGATCCTTCTGGATTTCCCTGCTTTCCGCGGACATGGACGTACTGCAGTGCTGAAGAAGGGGCATCAGCTGAGTGTGTTAGCCTTGAACTTCGGAGGCTGGTGCCCGACTGAGCTCTGGTACTAAAGGCTCTTGGTTTGATTCTGGCCAGGTCGTTTTTGCCACCTCTTGATTTTCTTGGCAAATTAAAGCCTGCTGCTTCAAAGCTGGTTAGGTATCTTTTTGTCTGCACATGTAACATGAAGAAACATTAGTATTCCCTGGGTCAGCTGAGATGTTCTGAAGGTCTATGAGATGATTAGGTGCTGAAATAATATGGGCCATATAGGTATCTTCTGTAATAAATAAGTGGCAATTTTTTTTCTAGTCACACAGAAAGTCAATATGTAAAACATTTACTTATTTTTCAACCATTTGTCAAAATTTCAGTGAACTTGCTCTTCTCCCTCCCCCTTTCTTTTTTTGAGAAAGAAGCTGAAACTTTTCTAACCAGCTTTAATGAGAAAATGATCTAAGAATTAAATTCTGGTCATCAAGCTGAATACTGAAGTTCAAAGCAGCAAAACTGCAGAGAAGTTGAGCTTTAAGCTATGATTTTTCTGCTTCTGAGCGAGTTCTTTCATTTCTGAATGCGGTCAAGAGTTGAAGCCATTCTAGAAGCTTTAGAAATGCTGATCCTGAAAGATAGTTATTGATAACCATTGCAAAGATCTCTTTTTAATATCCTTTAGGGAACCATAAAGCAATCTCATAAGCTAAAAGTACAATAAGTTGCTTGTTTTTTCACAGCATTTCCCTGATGTGTCAGTGATGAGCTGTCCATGCTCACAGTCTGAACTTAAAAATTCATGAAATATGAATAGAGTCATTGTAATGTAGAACTAAATATGTTCCCAAACTTTGAAGATAAAACTGAAGAAAGTTACTTTTGTGCATTAGCTGTTCCCATAGTGGAGGAGAATTTTAAGGCTGGAGATAAAGGGTTCACTCCTTGATGTTAAATACTTGCCTAAATTACTGTCAAAAATGAATCCAGAGAGAGCAGACAATGTGCCATCAACTTTTTAATATGAGCTTTGGTGGGGGTGTGGGGGATCTTTTTTGCAAGTGCTTACTCACTTTACAAGACTGGGCCTCACATGGCCAATAAACTGCAAGTACAGAGAAATTTAATGACGTTGGTGACCCTTGCAACGCCAGCGCTGCTACGTTTTCTGGAGCAGCGTGGGGACTGCAGCTCTGCGTGCAACAAGGCCTTATGCTGCAGGTCGTGTTGCAACTACCCTTCCTGAGCTGTTGCCAGCAGGAGAGTGCACGCTCCGTGCCTCTGGCAGAGCCGTCAGCGCTTCATGAGGCAGATTCCTTGCAGGGAGGAAACACCAGTGTGAGAAACAAAGAGCCCACAGGCAATATGGAGGCTTGAATCCACCTGACTTGATGGGGAAGGACTCTTTCAGAAGTGGTTTCAGGCAGCACAGAAACAAAATTCAAGGTGAATAATTTCTCAAAAGCCTGAGAGAAAAAGGAATGACTGGCAAGTCCTGCGCACCACCTCAAAACAGAGAGGAAACCCAGTTGCACTAATACTCCAGCCAGAACTCTTTGATTTTGAGGAAACAGCTCATGGCTTTAAATTGAACCCTTGTGGTTTGTTTTTTGATCGTGTCTCCCCCCGTCCCTTCCTTGCAGATCATGGTTTTCATACAGGGATTCAAAGTCACAGAAAGGCTAATTTATACAGCTCAAGCAAATTTATTTAAGATGACCCAAACCTCTGCTTTCTTACTCTGGTGTTTACAAGGCTGGAAACATAGATGTTTGGCCTTTTCCAGGTGGGTGCAGGGCAGCCCAGCAGCACCCTCACCTGCTGCCAGGCCTGGGAGCAGGTGGGAAAGGACTGGGCTGGACTGAGGGAAGGCACCTTTGCTGAATGCTGGTTTTTTCCGCCTGGTCCACATCCAACACCTACCAGACTGTGAAGAGAGTCTGCCCCAGACGTGTCATGGTATCACGCTGCCATCATATACTTCCAAAGTGATCAGGATAAAATAACTTTTGGAAACCATGTTATTCTTAATTCTTCTTGTAACTGGCAGCTACTGTTCACTGTATTTTAAGGAGCAGAGATTTTAGCTAAAGGATTAGTAGTATGTCATTAATCAGCCCACTGAATATTCATGATTTAGTGGATTTCCCCCCCCTACAGAAGGAAAGAAGTAATTGTTTTGGCTAGCGCTTGAGAAGTGCATGTGTGCTGTTGGTAGAACTCTGCTGTATTGGCCAAAAATAGAATTTTTCTATTAGACATGCAAACTGATCTTCTCTCCCTGATCCTGGTAAGTACCCTTTAGTTCTTCTCTATTTAGTAACAATGTTTCATGCTTTTTTTTTTTTGTAGGAATGTAATGAAAATGCAAAAAATGGGGGGGGGGGGGGGGCAGGGGGAGGAACCCCACAAACCCTGAACACTGCAGTGGAGGTTGAGCTACTCCATATTGAAACCCTGATTTGGAGAGCGGGCCTTGGCAAACCTTTTCACATTTATAGCAGGCTACCCTTTGCTATGGATTTGTCACTTCTATTTTGTGCGAAGCTCAAATGAAATACTGGTTGCGGAGCCACGTGGGAGGCCGTTCTCAAGACTTATGCCACAAAGCGTAACCTTTTCTGGTCTCCTACAGCCATATCCTGTTGGTGTCTATCTTCAGAGGACTCTTTGGTCCCTACTGGTTTTGTTACCTGCAGTATTTCTCCCGTGTCACTGTAGGTGAGTTAGAAAAGTGTCTACCCATTGGTAGGTGATACTGCAGCTCTTGATGCAGAGAGCATTAGGCTCTTTGGAAATACAGCAGAGTTGGCCAAGTCTCACGCAGAGCATGCTAGTGCTTGTTCCTCGGGTCACCCTAAAGGGCACATAAAGGCTGGTGCTAATTCTTTGGGTTTGGGACTCTAGCAGTTTCTAAAATCTTGATCATCGAGCCAGAAGTGATTGTAGGAGGACTGAGCAAAACTGAAATAACTGCCTCTGAGTAAAAGAAATTAAGGGAAAAATGTTGCAGCTGCTGCTAAAGGTAGCACACAGGAATCCTCTGGAACACGCAACGTTGCAAACCAGGTCAGGAGAGAGGGATCAGTTGTTTACAAGGTGCCCCTCCACCCCTGAAAGACCAGTGTGGATTCATGCCAGGAGTTTTGCCCCCATGAGGCCAGCAGGAGAAAACCTTTCTCCTCTGTAATGGAGATGTTTTGCAGCTGGGTTGGTGAACTTCCCAGGTGATGGCTATTTGCTGTCAGCTAGCAGAGCTTCAAAGTTTGTACTGTTTAGTTCTGCCCTTATAGAAAGAAAAGCACCACCACCAACAGCGTGTGCCTGGGAAAGGGTTTTGAAGTTAATCCTCCTGGACAGGGCCGGGGGGCTGTACGGATAGCTGTTGAACCTCTGTGTGTTCTTAATTTTTAGCGCTCATGCTATTTCCCACACAGGGTATGATTTTCTTTTTTTTTTTTTTTTTTCCCCTGCACGTTTTTGGACATGGTGATTTTGTCCCGGCCCCCTCATCGGGACCACACACTCTCACAGCGGCCGGGTGTCCTGTAGCTGTGCGCAGCGGCACAGGGTCACCCTAAGGTGAGCTGCAGCTTTCTCCCTCCTTCCCTGCCTTCTTTGGGGACTCAGTTCTGCTCCTTTCTTGGGGGAGGGCAAAAATACCCTCTTTGTCCTTCAGCAAGGAGCTGCTTGAAACTCTCACATTCATTTTTTTTTAAAAGGATACTAAGTTGTTTTGGGTATTTTTATGGTGTTTGCTTTTTTTTCCCCATGAGGGTCATGTTATATAATAGCCACGTGCCAAACTTCCTTAAATCTAGCTTTTTACCAGTCTTATATAGCAGTGTTTTATAATAGATCTTGCTGTTTCTGTGTAATGCCACAATGCTGACTTCAGTGGGAGCACTGCGTAATGAAGGACTAGCAGGAACAGGTCTCCTTTAGCTGAGATGGCTTTAAAATAAGTAGCAGGTAGTTCTCTGTTTGCATGAATATTTCTGCTCCTGCTGGCCCGAAGCCATGTGGCTTCCCTTTTTGGTAAACAACTCTGAAGTTGTGGGCTGTGTTTTGGCGTTTTTTGTTGGTGGGTTTTTTAAATAAAAAGTGCTTTTATTGATAGAGGAGGGGGAAAAAATCTCAGTTGACGGCTCTGGAAACAAAGATTTTCTTTGTCGTGTGCCAAAAGAGCCCAGAAGAACCCCCAAACCTGCGGGTGTCACGATAAGCTTTCCCTCAGTGCCAGCAAAAAGCTTTCATGGTTTTCAGGAATTTGTAAGGTAGTTCTAGCTTCATGTCACCAAAATCATTCACAGCTTGACCCTCATAGCAGAATAACAAACCTGAGCATGGATGATAGACTGACCACGCTGTTTGAGGGTCTGACTGTGAGTTAGGTGCCTTCTCCCTTCTCCAGGCTTGGAGCAGGTCCTGCGTCTGAATGTAGAAGCCACAGAAGATTTCTGATGCAGCAGCTAGTACTAAGTTAGAACTCAAAATCCTTTAAAGCAATTTTAGGTTTGTTTCCATGGTATTGATTTTTTGTGTGTGTGTGTCTTTTTTTAATCACCGCTTGAAGGTGAGAGGGGGTATTCTTCCATGGTGAAAAGTTTCCTTGTAGGATACAATGACTCAACGTTGTTTGTGTTCCTAATCCGTTTTCATGTCATCTCTCTCAGAAGCAGGGTTAGCTGTGGCAAACGGATAAAGCTCTAAATAGGGAGGTTTACTGCAGTGGTTCAGTAGTAGCCGCCCTCTCACATGAGGATATTCGGTACTCTGGCATTAAAACTTTGGCTTTGAATTCTGGTTTATAATGTTTAACGCTACCTCATTTAATGTTCGAAGCGTAGAGGACCCTTGCAAACCACCCAGGCGGCAGCCCCGAAGCCGTTCCCTTGCCCTGGCAGGGTGTGCGGGCGTACAGCGGGGCGGGAGGCTTTGCTTCGCTGGGGACGAAGCGCCCGTGCGGGGAGAGCCCCCCTCCCGAGCGCGGGGTGCAGCCGCGGGGGGGGACCGCGCACCCCCCGCAGGGCGCTGAAACTTTCTCCGAATGGGAAACGGCAAACGCGAGTTACGCGTGACGGTGCCCGGGCGTGCGGCCGCCTCACCGCGGCGCGGGGGGCGCGGGGGCCGCCGCCGACCCCCGACGGGCGGCTGAGGGGCCCGCGCCGGGCCGGGGCCTCCAGCCCGGGATTTCCCGGCAGCCGGGCGGCGGCGGGGCCGCTCCCCGCAGGCGCGGGCGGTGCGCGGAGCGCCGCTTGCCGCAGCCTGCCGGCCCTGCGCGCCCGCGGCGGGGCGTGGGGACGCGGGCGGACACACGCACACGGGACCCCGCTGCGGCGACTCTCCCGCTTCCCCCCCCTCCCCCCCTCCCCGTGCGCCGGGAGGGGCGGGACCCCCGCGCCGCTCCCCCCGGTGCGGGCGGGCGGGCGGGGCGGGGCGGCGGGGCATGCCCCCCCCGCGGCCGGCGGAGGCGGGCGGCAGGCACGGCGGTGGCGGTGCCGCAGGGCTCTCCGGGCCCGCGGCCGCCCCGCAGCCCAGGCGCGGCCGCTCCGCGCGGGGCATGAAGTTGCGGCGGCGGCAGCGCGGCGGCGGGCGGAGCGGGGCGGGCGGCCCCGGCGGCGGCGGCGGCGGCGTCTCCTCGGCGGGGCCGTAGCCCTGGGCGGGCTCCGCCGCGCCTCGGCGAGCGGCGCTTCTCCTCGGCGGCGCCCCGCAGCCCTCCGCTCCCCGCCGCGGCTCCTGCGGCCAGGCCGCGCCCGGCGGCCCCCCGCGCCCGGCGGCGCCCTGGGATGCGGGCGCGGCGGCGGGCACCTGCCGGCCCGCTCCCCTAGCCCTGCAGCAGCGCGGCGGCTGGCGGGGCCCCTCGGGAAGTTTGATGGCTTCTTTGAGGAGAGTCAAAGTCCTGCTGGTGTTAAACTTGATCGCGGTGGCTGGCTTCGTCCTCTTCCTGGCCAAGTGCAGACCCATCACGGCCAAGAGCGGCGACTCCTTCCATGACATCCACCCCAGGGCAGAAGTGGCCAACCTGACAGCCCACGGCATCGGCTCCATCCAGGATGCGGTGCTGAAGAGACTCTCCCTCCTGGAAGATATAGTCTACAGGCAGCTGAACGGTAGGACTAGTTCCCCTGCCTTCCGTGCCCCTCGGGCACGGCCGCGGGCGCTGAGCCGCGGCGAAGGGCGGGCTCGCTCGAAGTTTGCCTGACAGAACCGTGCTTTTCCCGTGCTGGCGTGCAAACGGAGCCCCTACGGGCTGAATCAATTTAGTACCTCATTTCCAAGTTCCCTTTGTGTTTAAAGCTTAGAGTACCTTGTACAGGACGGGATGAAATCATAGTAATATAACGCTGCCTCTCGGGTTTATAGTAGCGGTCGAGAAATTACAGTGTCGTGATTTCTGCGTCAAGTGAGAAGGGTGCTCGGTGGGGGAGTACGGGTTGGAGCAGCACGCTGTATATTGATTCGAGGGAATGGCTTTTACTATTACAGAGTTGGTTTTTTGGAAGGGAGTTTTTAAACAGCAAAGAAAGTATGTTGCATCATTCGAGTGCAGAAGGTCAGAAAGCAAAACGCACTTTTGCTAATAAGTTAAGCGAACTATTCGGTATTTCCTATGGCTCAGCATTGACAGCTGCTAATTAAAATCTCAAGTAATGCTTCTCTTTATAGCATAGTGAAGGGATTTCTATTAAAATCTCACCAGGTTCAGTAGTTCTGAGATGTAAAAAGGGAGTTTTAAAGATGCCATGTGGGATAGAGAAACATCGTGTAAAGATGTAAAAAATCTAGGTGAGGTATCTAATTAAAACACTGACTGTGGAAGCTAATTTCTTTTTTAAATTGTTCCCTGTAGATTCACAAACTGGGAACATAATCTCAATCAAGAATCCCGTTTATTGCTTACAATCTCTGTAGCTTTAACGACCGCAAGTTTTTGTGTACCAGAATTAGTGGAGTTAATGTTTTTGGCAATGTCGGTGCGATTTTCTCTCTGAGTTTTGAATATGAAGCTAATGCACGATTCTGTGCCGCGTTGAACCGAAAGGCAGCGCGCGCTGTGTCTCCGGACTGAAGCAGAGCTGCTGCTGATTATGCTTCTGCACCGAGGAGGTGAGGCAGGTGCAGGACTGAGACGTACCTTTCCTGGTGCGTAGCAGTTGTCTCAGCGTCTGTGCTTTGGGGAAAGCACTGCACAGAACGAGAAGCGCTCGGCTGAGCAGGAAGGCTTGCTTGCTATTGCTGTTACACACTTGCGTGAAAAACTTGTCCTGCCTGTGAAAGTGCCTAGCAGCACAAGATGCTGAAGGAGCACTGTTAGGTGACAAAGAAGGTGAAACGAAAGAATAAAGAGTAAGGTAGAAAGATGGTTGTTATTTACAATCAAACTGTGAAGCTGGCTGCTTCTGGATATTGCTAGGGCAGAAGTTTCCAGGAAGATTTAGGCACTTACTTAAAAAGGGGTAATAGCTGCAGGTCAGGACAGGAGACCTCATGCTAGGACCTTGGTACTGGACAAGTAATCATGATGCTATCTGCCATTCCTGCAAACAGAGGGAGAGCTAAAATTATAAGTTATTACCCTTCTTCTGTGGAGATTAATGTGGGATTCACTGCTCCGATGTGCCCTGGGGCTGCTTTCGGAGCTAGCTGGTGCCTGTAACAGGAGCCGGAGCGTAAGGACAGCTCGGAATGTGCTGTCTGGTCTGCCGGCGGCTGTGGGCACTTGGAGTACGATTACAGTGCGGTACAGGAGCCTGCTCAGGGCTGAGGAGCAGTCGTGCACCCAAAGACCAGGGGAGGCAGAGAGCTAACAGATACACTGCCCGTATCACAAATGTTTTCTTAAGGCAGGCAGAAAGCTGAGCACGTAAATGTGACATCTTGCCTGGCCCCTGCGTACCGGGGTGATTTATAGCAACACTGATGAGTCTGGCTAAAAAATAGCTCTGGCGTAGCAGTTATGTAACTGCGGGTCAAGTATATATTTGGTACGTGCGATTTTTAGAAAAGTACGGTGTGCTCTGTTCTCTGAGTGATGTCTGTGTGTTGTGCTTCAGTAAGGCATGGGTCTAGAGCGAGACGTGGGGGGCCAGGTGAACCTCCATCACCACCCACCGGCGCTAGAAGGAAACAGTCAGGTGTGCTGAGACAGTCTATAGGACCAAGGCTGCGGAGGCGGCTGGACCGGCTTCCCCACCAGGAGTTTTCTGTGCCCAAATCAGCGTTCGTTCTGGGCACTTGAAGTACAACCCAAAGCTAAAATCCCAGTGTCTGCTTGCAGTATGCAAATATAAGCTCACTTTTTTTTTCTTGTTTTTCTGCTTTTAGGACAGGGAAGTTGCATGCTGGTGTGAAGTGTCTAACAAAAGCCACCATATGCTCTTAGACAAGCTCACTGCAAAACGCATCCGCCGAGAGAATTCGCTTTCCGTTGTGTAAGGTTGTGTTTGGTTTTAAATCTGACCTGTGGTTTAGCCCGTACAAAATGTTAGAATATAGTGTCCTGTAGCACGTGGAAACCCGGCACCTCAGGGAGCATCAGGAGTCATTTGGCCAAAGAGAGAAGATAAACCACGGTTTGGGTGCAGTCAGCTATGGATTTTTTTCTGTGTTATAGGACTTGGCTGGATTTCAGTGGGACTTGAAGCCATCTTTAAAAAAAGGAATCTCTTAAAAAGCTCCATTTTGTAAAGATCAAATGAGCTATCTGATCATGCCATTGCTCTGGTTTTGTTTTTTGAAAAACGTAGCGTAAAGCATGTTGGAAATAACAGCTGTCTCTGGTATGGCAGCCCTAATCTCGTATGTGTGCGTGTATATTTATTTATTTCTGTAAATGTTGGCCATGAAAACAAGCTAAACACCACTGCCTTGGGTCTGGTAAATTAACTGTTTTACAGAGTTGTTCCTTTTGAGTAGCGTTTCTCTGCACCACAGTTCTGGAACTAACACTGGGCTTCCTCTTAGTCCTCTTTGTGCGAGAAGAGCTGTCCTAAATGTGGCCCGATCTGCTCCTAAAATGACTTCTCACCTTCCAGGTGATGCACCTTCCTCGTCATGCAGTGTTTCCTGTTAGCCACCGTTAGCTGGGGTTGCAGTTGCACGAAGCTACGTTGTGTCAACCGTGGGACGCTTGTTTCAGACAGTGGTTGAAAGAGTGCCTTGGGGATGCTGAACGGGGTCGGGAGCCTTCACGGCAGGCGGTGGCCCTGCTTTTTCAACCCTTTGTAATTCATCAAGTATCCATGAGAAGACTTGGGTTTGTCCAAATTTGTCTATTCAGTTTTCTTTTGGCCTAAAACTGATGGAGAACTGTACGTGTGCTTTGTTCCTTTTAATAGTTTGCTATTGCTCTCTAGTTCATTGCACAAGTCTTGGGTTTTACTTTTTGCTTTTGTGTTGCTTTTTGCTGCTCTCTAATTGGATGGCTCCCACAGTCACTGAGAAGTACAAGGGTGCCCTTTGAAATGCAGGGGTTTGTACGTGTGTGCACTTATCTGAGAATTCAGAGGACTTTTAGCTTCTGTAGTCACTTTTATGGATGGAATTTTCTTGTTCAGCAGGTGTTCAGAGAAAGCTAATGAAGGCCTGGAAGGAACATGTGCGCTTTACTCTGGGTGTTAACTACAACGTGTCTTTTGGATCCAAACCTAATTTTTTTGTGCACTGGTATTTATATAAGCAAAAATCGTGGCCCAGATTATCTCCAACTTTATGGAGATTCACAAAAATGAACTTTTCAGTTGGGTCTGTGTTTACAAAGAGAGGGTTTCTGTGCTTCTGTGACAGTTAGGTAGCGAGGAGCTGGAGCGAGTAAAGACTCAGAAGAAAGCATTCAGCTTCTTGCTGGGCAGCACTGGGAAAACTCTTCAATTTACCCAGCTCTCTCCCTCCGGAGGAGTTTGGGAAATAATGCATTTGTAGGATCCTGATACAGCAAAGGTGGGCCAACTTTTTAATGTTAAAGTGATATATATGATGAGTGACATGGCTTGAGAAAAGCTGCACTCTGCCTCATGAAACAGCGTACAAAGACTTTGCCCACCGTAAGGCTCCTCTCAACGGGTTGGGTCCCGCATCCAATGCATGGTGAGAATTTGCTCATCTCCCCTCCTACAAGCAATGGCCTTGGAGGTATTGCCCCAGGTAGCTTTTACGTGGCTGTGTTTCTTCTTCCTTGAACTCTTGCATTACTCTCCTCCACCTCCCTTTGTCCTCTTGAAGTTGTGCTTGATCCCACCCCAGGTGTAGGAAAGGGAAAAGTTCACAGCAGCGCAGCGCGCCTTCGCTCCCTCCTCAGATGGAGAGAGGATAAGGCTGGTGCTTTCCTTCAGTGCTGCCTGCCCAAGGTGGGAGAAGCGTTGAGAAGTTGGACACCTGCTGCTGAGGCACTGAGAGGCTGGTGGGATGTATAGGGTCCGTAAGCAGGTTTCCTTACGTGTGCAGAGCGCTGGGGCTGTGCCAATATTGGTTATTCATCCCAGGTTGGAGGAAAGAGCCCGGGTCTGATTTTGTGTGTTGGTTTTTGTCCCTATCCTTCCGAGTCTGATCCTGCCCAAAAGTGGGCAATCCCGTGTTCTAAACGCTATTTGCCAGAACCTCGTGAAGTCAATATATAAATAGTTTAGTCATTAACTAGTGCTGCTTGTTTGAGAATAAGAATGCAGGAGGGATAGTGCTCTAAATAAACCTTGGTTTGCGTGGGGGGGAGCCATTAGCCGTATCTATCGTACCTGAGCACCGTAAACAAGTGCAAGCAGATCGGTTCTGCTGGTCACCGGTGATCTAAGGGACATTCCACCCAGCCACCTCCCAGGTGTGCTGGGGTAAACACCTCTGTGTCTCCCTGTGCATGTTCAGCAAGGGTCTGGGTCTTAGATTGAAGCCTCCAAGGCTATAAACTCCCTCTCTAGTGCTTTTTGGTTGATACCCAAAACCAGCTGAATCTAGTAAGTACTCAGCTGCCTGGAAGCCAGGGAGACAGGAATGATGTGGCCTCTTTGAGTAGTGTGAAAAAAATTATAAAAATTCTTTACTTCAAGCTAAATATTAGGAAGACAGAAAACACTGTGGAAGGGCGCTGCTGACTCGTCCTAAGCTCTTCTTTTAAATTTTATTGTGTAAACTCACAACAGATTATGTGTAAGATCAGAGAGAATAAAAGCTATTTGCAAACTGCTGTAAATGAGAGGCCAGTGATGAAGAACCACTGAAGCTGGCCAGAAAATGCGTGAGCGGGGAAGGTTTTTCCCTTCATGCTAAAGAAGTGCAGAGAGAGTAAGCTGCTGCTTTACCAAATGTTAAAAGTTGAAGAGGAACTTTAAATTCCTCGGTGGTTAAATAAGCCTATGTTCATTTTTTGGACAAGCTTGCGTCTGTGCTTTTGCACATGGAATTATTTGCACATGCTGAGATACGAACAAGTGTGTGCCAGCAGCTTCCCTGCACACAGATTGTGCTCTCGTCTGCTTATCCAATTAGGAAATTAACTTTGTGAGGGTTGCGTACGGACATCGGGGCCAATACTGAAACACAGCCTTTCGCGTCGGCTCGCGATCCCCCTTTAAAATGGCACTTAATTAACTTAAAACACTTTAGAGATATGTGGATTTACTTCCCATAAGGGTAAGATAATGCTTATCTTCTATAACACTTATCATCCTCAAAGTACATTACAAACGTAGCTAACTATTGAGTATAAAGATTATATATGTAAATAAGGCAGATTAAAAGTGGTTCTATCAGGCATTTAGTAGTATGTAATAGTGTTGCACCCACAGACCAGTAATATTAAGATTTTAACAGGTAGGTAATACATTAACTAAAATGCCAAGAAATTCTCTGATTAAGATAAACCACTAAATGTAAATAATTGAGAGTAGGGAAATGCTGTTTGTCGGCAGAAAGGCCCAAACTTTAATCATGTTAATGAAATAAAATAGCTCTTTATATGAGCAGAGCCTTGCTGGATGAAATCCTTTGATATAAGAAATGATGATGTGAAGATACAGTGATACGCGATGGGGATGTGACTACTGAATTAACCGGTTATCACCCAGGATCTGAGATGCTGTTTCCCTGTCTGCCCCACTACCATGATATTTCTGAAGTAGAAACTAACTGTATTATTTTGTATAGCCTTATATAGCTACTTGATAAAAATGGCTGCTTTAGTATTTATTATATGTCTAACAGGTCTGGCTGCCATATTCCCCATCAGGAATAATGCATGTTGTCCAGATTCAGTATATGCTTTTAGAAGTTCCCAGCCTAAACTTGCTAGCTGCAGGAGAGTGGTCTGCATAGGCTCGAGACACCTGAGAGCTGCTCTGTAAATTATTCTTATCAGGTTCATGGAAATTGGGTCTGATACCTATCAAAGAATGAATAAAAGAAATACTCCTTAGGGAAATAATGGAGTTAAAAGATAAGGCTTCAGATAGTCATTTAGGAAGCGTCTGGAAGCTTAGACGTTAACGTGACATTTAGTTTACAACCCGGCTGACTAGGAACTGATAGATAATTTTGTTTTCGATAGTTGTTTGGCATCATCATCCGAATATTCACTGTCATTGGCAATGAATGAGTAATAAGCCACTAACACATTTATCATGCAGAGACAACACAAGATTCATGAGATGCAACAGCAATGACTAGAAAATAGTGACAATGTTGGTGTTTTATTCTTGCATATTAATTCAGGTCTGCCTGAATGGAGAACCAGACCCTTACCTCAATGATAAAATTTACAAAGGTACATTAGATTTACGCAGCCCGATTAGTTAGGCAGATTTTAGGAATATTTTTATAAGGAGAACAATAAAAAAAGTGATGTGATTATGTGTATTACGGTATGATTTCCAAGCCTCAGTCCAGATCCGTGGTGTACTATTCTGTCTCCAGTAAGAGACATTTGGAATTGGATGCATTTGGCAAACATTTCAGTGCCCGAAGGCACCCTTCCTGGCTTCCAGCTGCCACTCCAGAAGGGCACGACTCCGCCGTCGGTGGAGTGTCACATCTGCTGGGCTTGTGCAGCATCTTGGATACCCGGAGGCCTTTGGGAAGGCAGCAGGCGTTGCTGAGATGACAGCGTCCCATGCTTGCTGCTTGGAGATCTTCCGCTTTGATCAGGGAGGACAGATGGATGAAGTTGGCTTTAGGCATATGCTGTCAATGTGCTTGGATTTTGGGGAGTCCTTCTGGTCTACTCTTGGCCACCATCTTACCTCATTACGTCTCTCCTGGTAGAAAGCCCATGCATTTCTAATAAGAAAATGCTGTGTGCTGCCTGGGAGCAAATCTACCTGCTAATAAGGCATGGCACAAAAGAAAATAGAAATGAGCCTTCTCAGGTAATTAAAAAGGTTTTACTCATTTTGTGATTTATGCCACTAATCTTTATCTAAAACTGAACAATCTGGTCCAGATGTTATGGCAGGCTGCCAGTTCCCAGCTCCTGCAGACAGGCCTGGATCCCAGGCTAGGTGAGGGCATTCTGCACATTGAAATATTAAACTTAAAAGTGAGACTTTTTTTTGGTAAGATATCTTTATTGAAGTCTGCAAAGGGCTGTTCAAACTCCATACGCGTAGTATTGACCCTACTGTGAGTCAATAGCAGTGATTCAGCTTCAGTAATGTATCCTAGTGGTACAATATTATTTTTCCTAAACAGTTTTGGGAGTACTAGCAACCATATTTTCTAGCCCCCAATCCCCATGGTCAAATTTCTTCAAGAAATTGCCGAATGCTTTACATCTTACCGCTACAAGCGTAGCTAGTTCTGCCTATAAATCTAATAGCTATCGACCCACATGCTGACATTCACTGATGGTTATCTAAAAATAATGCGGTAATGATGCAATGAGAGCCCTACGTAAAACATTACGTGCAGGAGAGTGCTATGCTGAGCCTCCTCTGCTGTCACTGAGCAATTACATACCGTGCTTCTGATGCAATCTTAGGGCTTTGATGCTTTTGTCAGGGGGGACGTGCAAAGTTATCTGGAAAAAACCAGACAATTCCCTATAATCAGGAGCGAATTGGATAAAAATCACAGTTTGCATTTTCCTTTTTAAAAACCCGATGGTCTCTGCTCGCGTGCCTCTCGCTGTGTAACGCGTACCCGTTCTGTGATGCTGCCCTCCCCGGGCTTCGCTCCCTGCGACTCGCTCCGATACCCGATACGCACAGACAGCGATGCTAAAGTCTATCTGCCATATTACGGTGCTTGTTCGGTCTTGGAACAGGAAACACCTACAGCTTCACAGGTTCTGTAATATGGGAGTAATACGATAACTCTTGGTAAATGGATCTTTTGAAAATAGGGATCTTCCTAGGTTGTCCGACCCAGGCTGTTACGTAAGAGCACCGCTCTTCCTGCTGATAGGGAAATGAAAGATATCTTAAAAGCTGGGGCTGTGTCATACAGAGTAAATCACCATTTCTTACTGCACAGCTGGCGTGCCTCGTTGCACCTGATTTCTTAATTTTAGCACAGTAAAACCAACTGTGTGATGCGTCAGCATTTGAGGCTGAGGAAGGAAAGGGAATCCTTGGTCCCTCTTTCCCTTAGTACCCTTGGTTTACGTGCAAGCAGAAATGCCTTGTGGCCTTTCCCGTGGTTTGCAGTGTGATTGCCCACCGCTAGCACTTCCCTGGCGTCTGGTAGGGAAAGGCTCTGGGGGGGACGGTGGAAGCACTGGGCTCTGCTGGGTGCTGCCTTGGGGCCCTTGAGCAGCCTTACTCTCCCTGTCTCCATTCCCCAGCACCCAAACGGGATACAGGGTTTCCTTTTCTCCCATCTCCCCTACTTAACAGCAGGGCCTTTCTGTGTTTGTAGGCAATGGAAATCCAAATTGCTTTCCTTGGTATGTCTGAGCGCTGCTGGGCTACAGGGAGCAGAAAACCATTACAAGAGAAAAATCAACAGTGGAGTAACAGACACCAAGAGTGCCTTGGCTGAGTTATTTTGGGTGTTTCCTCAAGCTGCAGACAGCACGAGAGAGTCAAGCAAGGTCTCGTACCTGACAGTCATCAGAATTTATGTAACCTTTGTTTTAATCTTCATTTGTTCCTGTAGTATTTCGGGCAGTGTAACGGCCCGCCATAGTTGTGCATGTTCTCAAAGCATAAAGATGAAGCGAGAAGGTAAATTTTAAAAAGAAACAACGAGAATTTCTGGGAGCCTGTATTGTACCTTAAATTAAATAACGAGAGCGCTCATGTTTGTATCAAATTACCACAAACTCTTCCAGAACAATTGCTTGATCATACTCTAAAAACACAAAGCAAAGGAAGGAAAAAAAAAAAAAGTGAAAAGCCATTTAATGGTATTTTAAAGCTTGCGTATATTCTGTTATTGGGTTTAAAATAATTTTCGCTGACCTTTGTGTGTTTTTTAGTGTGTACCACCTTTAGTGAAGTGTGCTGGAACATTGAATGCTTTAAATAGCTTGGAACATAAAGACCCTATTCTGCTAGATTTTATTTCAGCTTTTTATATTTGCACTGACAAGGCAATAAAAGTGATAACCATTACACTTCTCTCAACCTGTAGTCAAGTCTGGGGCCACGTTGTGCTTTGCCCTTTGCTAAGTGTAGACCAAACACCATCATGTGGAACTTCAGTTTGTTTGAAGTTGTTGTTCATGGAATCAGAAGGGACTGGTGTCACCAGTAAGGGCACCAGGCATTCAGCAGGAAAGGGTGAGGCCTCAGTTTTAGTTCCAACGCTTTGTGTGACGCTGGACAAGTCACTTAGGATAATATTAGGAAAAATACACTAGTTAGAGGTTTAAGTTCCCTCATGTATTACTGCGAGTGAATGTCTCAAGGGCAGAGAGAGATTAAGAGGTTTATATGTGGGAAATGGTATGAGAACAAAGCGAAAGTGGTAGATGTGTCTTGAGGATTTGAAAATATTTGGGATTAAGAGGTAGGAACAGAAAAACTGAGAAAGAATAGGAGAGATCTTTGCCTCACTTCTTATTCCTTACCGCAGCCAATGATTGGAATGTATCTTTAATTAACTGATTACCACTTACATTACAACCCTGCCCAGTGGCCCTGGCTGGTTCATGTCCCATATATTTGGGTTATAACCCAGTGAGAAACAGGCCATTCCAACCGCTTATCCTTTAGTGAGATAAATCATGCAACAGAGTAAGGCAGAAGATGGGGGAAAATTAGACCTAATGTTGTGTTAATTCCCTGTGGCTTTTGGATTTAAAACTCATGTTGGTTTAAATCTGTATTAATTATATGTCGGCTAGGTTGAAGGCAAGATGTGTAAGAAAATGAAATAATAGAGCAGGAGGATGTGCGAGCGAAGCTGGAGGGAGGGAGGCGGGCAGAGGGGACTGCAGTAATGGTGAGAGCAGAAGGCAGGAGTGAGGCTTCATCCAGGAGCAGCATGCTGAGCCGAGTCATGCGGCTCAAGGGTCTCTGTGGGCTTCGAGGGCTGGGGAGGGGGCAGGCAGCAGCTCCTGGCTGCGTACTTCCTCAGGGTTTCTGCCTCCAGAAGCTCAAGCCCCTGTGAGTTATGGGGGACAGCTTCAACTTTTGGTTCAAAATTAGGAAAATACCCACCGTGCACCAATTCAGGAAGGGATATGTGGTGGGCCCCTGGTTGTGGGAAGGTGGGGGAGTCTCAATTTGAAGGAGCAGGTGCTGGTGGCGGGGCAGGTTCCTTTTGGATAAGGCTGATTTGATTGACCACGCGCAATGCCCAACAGGACAGAGCTGGTTTTTAAGCTCTGCAGGTGGAGGTCAGAAGCAGAACTGCAGTATCTGGAGAAATAAATGAATAATTAACTTAACGGGCCAGGGGCGGGTGAGCTGCTTTCTCCACCGTGAAGGGGGGCGATTCAAATGTGGTGCTGTTCGATTAGTGCTTGTGGTATGAAGGGGCAGTATGGCAGCTGGATCATGCAGATGTTTTATGAGCATGCAGACAGCTTTCGCTCAGAAATCTGCCCCTGTCAGGAGAGTCTAAAGGTAGTTACGGGCTTTTACAATGTCTTACATGGAAGGTGTTACTGGGGTCAGGTCATATTGACTTCAGTTGTCTTTGGATCAAGCACTGAATCAGTAAGTGACTTGTGGGGGAGTTTAATAGCTGTTCTGCACAGACATAAAAGGGGTTAGACAGTAAAATGGGTTTTGACACTTTTATCAGTCCTTTCTCAGGAAGTTGCTCAACTTCCAGATGCTAATTAACGCTATGTTCCTTCCACAAATTTTCCTCCCTACTGATGCTGCCTGTTTGATCCTATAGAACAGCATCAGACCTTGCAAATTAGAACCGGCTGCCAGGCTTCAGTGAGGAAAGAGGCAATGAACAGAAAGGAATAAGACTTCAACATCACATCCCAATTTGAGGCATCCGGCATAATTTATGTTCTTTGTGCAGCTGTTTGGAAAACCTTGGAATTCCCTTGAACATCCAGCTCTGATTGTAATTACTGGAACTGCATATCCAGAGCTACCCAGCTCCAGTTACAATTACTGGAGTTGGGTATCCAAAGAAAGTAATTCACACCAAAGCTGCAGGCCCAGGTGTAGATACCTCTGGTAGCATCTTATTCTGAGGCTGCCCAGCCTTTTCCACCGTGAGAAACTGCTTTAGTTTATCATTTTTCGAATTAGGCTGAGATGGTCAGATATTGTCAAGATCATGTTTATGTCTAATCCCAGCAAAGTGGTTCAGATGGTTTTGAAAATGGTGTCTGAAAAAAACATGTATCATTGTTCCCATGGAGGGACAAAAGCTGGTACAAAGGGAAAAGGAATGGAAGACTGAACTGGCAGCTCCAAAAAAAAATGGGGCTGAGAAACCACAGGAGCAGAGGAGGGGGGAGATGATGGGGCTGTCACGGGTGGGCAAGATGGGGAGAGGGCATGGGGCAAGGTGTCCGGGTGGGGAGCAGCGGCCCCGGGGAGCGGGGGTGCCGGGGGTGGCTCTGTTAGCTACAGGAACCTCTGAGAGCAGCGCAGTCGCTTGGTGGTTTTGTTACAAGTGGTAGAAAAATGGCCGCCTGCAAAAAAAAAAAAGAGGTGTTATTTTCAACTTGATATTTTATATAAATGAAGTATAACTGGAAAGATGGGTTACTTCCAGAAGCCTTAATGCCAAATGTAGTTCTTCAGTATTTTTGCTGGTTTGATGAGTTAAGTGTTAGCCGTGTAGAGCGTTCAGATGATGTGTGGGTATAAAACTGGGGCAGGTATTGTTAACTGGGTAAAGCAAAACAATACAGTCACTGTGGAAAAATTACAGGTTTTGTGCTGAAGCAGACATTTAACCTTTGTTTTTACAGCTCCAGAAATGAAGCAGTTTGTTTCTTAATGTAGGCTTAATGCTCAAAGTGTATGCTGACTGGATTTTCGCATCTGAATGTATGAAATGCTGGGCTATTAAAATCTGTTTTAACGATCTCTTTTCCCATAACTCCTAATATTTGCCATTTACTAATTATGATGTGCCTAAGTAGTTCCCATTTGTAGTAGGTATTTTAAATGCTGCAGCTGTCCTAGTTTCAAGCTAACTGCTGGTGACTTTTTTTCTATGTCTGAGCATTGAGTAGTATCCGTGATTTTTGCAGGTTGGCATTAAGCGCTCGCCTCATACTGTTCTTCATTAGAAGGTTTTTGATATAAAGGTCCCCAGTGGAAGCAGAAATAGTTAGATTTGGCAGAGGAGCAGCAGTGCTGGAGAACACACATATTTTCAATGAGCATCGGTTTGTGGCATAAACTCATGCCGAGTCAGCGAGGGCATACCTAGTGGTGGTTGGGGTGGAGCACTTTTTGATTTGTTCCTGCTCTACTTGACTTTTTATAATCCTTAGGAGTTTCCAACAAATTTATAAGAGGGGAAGTGTGGCTGCCTGAAAGGTACCAGCCTGGGCAGCGGCGTTGCGAGCTTCCCCAGCGGCTTGCGGGGAAGGAAAAGGCAGGATGGTTTTTTTCATGGTCTGTTTTGCAGCTCCAAGGCCCGGTGTGATGGGACCACGCAAACTAGTTTAAGGCCCCACAGATGTTATAAGGCCATTGACCTTATAGTCGGATGGACCTCCCTGCAAAACAGTCAAAAATGCAAGAAAAGTGGTAATAAAAAAGAACTTGTAAAGTGTATGTTAGGAAGCAGGGGCTGTACTTGAAGGAAAAAAGGGAAATATGCAATTCAGAACAATTTAGGTGCTTTGCAAGCAAGGAAAGTCTGTTAACTCAATCGTCTGTCCTCCTTGCATTTCATTTTTACTTTGAGTTTTACCTGTTTTGGTTTTTTTTTTTCTTAATCCCATTTCTCAATCACCTTCACCAGAGGCAACTCCCGCTGTGACTTGACAGCTGCTACTGTCTTCTCCAGCATGAGCTGCCAAAAATCCCAGTTGATTCTAGGGCTTAAGGCGCAGTGCTGTCTTTTTTGTATTTCTCCCTACTATAAAATGATACATATTAATATTAATAATGGCCTTTCCAAATTCAGAAGCCCCCAGGCTTATTGCAGTTATGTGGTTGGTGTTTGTTTTTTGTTTTTTTTTTTAAAAAAAAAAAACCTCAGTTTTTGGCAGGTGTGCCCTGGCAGTAAATGTGGCTTATGAGCACGTCCCAGAATATGGGCAGTGCTTTAGGGTTAGGTGCAACGGACAGTACTCAGGTCAGGAACCAAATCCTTAAACTCTTGAATGTAAGTGAAAGCTTTGAATACAATCTTTGCACTTCACATCCTGTGAAATAATTCCTTCTGCCTTGGAAACAGAGGCTGTGGTGCCCGGGGTATGATGTGCTGCAGGTCCTTCTCATGCTGAACTTTGGCAACCAGCAACAGCTCCCCCTGCACAGCCCTAATGTGGGTATGTATTTACTGAACTTGTGTTTTGCTGCTTAGCCATAGGCTCCATTTCTGCTGTCTAGAAGGCAAAATGCTGCTGCTGTTAGAGGCAGCATCAGACCTACAGCCTCTCTGTCTCCTTCTTCCAGAATTTAAAAAAACCCCACACAACCCAATGTTTTTCCTTTTTTGCCCGCTCCTTCTTTTGCCTTCTCACACCTCCATGCTGAGCCTTGGCTTAAAGCCTTAAGAGTAGAAACTCAAGAAGCTGGGGGGGAAAAAAAAAATGAAGCTGATCTAGGAGTCTTCTGACTGGATCAATGGAGCAAAAGAACAGGCTGAAGTTGCACAATTGTGAGTTAGGAGAACTTTGCTGAATATGCTGTGTCAGGGTCTTGTACCACGCGATTATTTTCAGAGGTGCATAAGGCAAATGCTTTTCCAGTCTTAGGAAATTCCTTTATAGGTGAATTTTAAAATGCTGATTTTTTTTTTTTTTAAACAAAATTGTTGATAGGAGCATTAAAGTAGTGATGACGTTCTTGTGGTTTGTTTTCTTTGACTAATATATCAGATGTTATCAGATAAAACCTTTTCAGTATTTGCCTTCTGTGAGCACTGAAATTTCTTTCCATGCCTTCGGCTCTCTTTTCGGCAGTATGGGCACTCAGCCCTGCCAGGGCCCAGAACTTCCTAAGAGGAGCTGAGCGGCAGCGGCCGCCCCTGCAGCCTGCAGGAGCCCAGGGTGCTGGAGCCCCGGGGGAGAGCTCAGCTCCCCACGGTGGGCCCCTGCGTGTGCAATGATCTAGGCTGACAGTGGAAGAAGCTGCTTGGTTCCATCAGCATGAACGTTTCCTCTGAGTCTCTATGGGCACAGCTCAAAGTGCTGGTAGTGTTTAAAACCCTCTAGCCCAGCCTGACTGGACTGTAAATTCGGACGATTGGATCCTGCCTGCGTCCCTTCGTGTGGCTGGACTGGGAAAAACCCGAGGAACTTGCTTGCATCATTAGGGGTACAAGATGTGGTGTTTCCAGGACTTCAGTGGGGTTAGGACCAGGCTTGTCTTATGCGCTTTATTAATCGGCAGTCGGAATGGGAAGGCTCTATGTTAGGTTAAAGAAATAAAAAGGTAGGCCCTCATCGTCAGGCTGAAATTGGAAAAACGCTTCTCTCACGTCAGTCCCTTGAGCTTTTACAGTCTACAGAGATTTTTTTTTTATTATTCCTTTTTTTTCCTCCCCTTCTAGGTCATGAAGACCCTTTGTATTCCATTTGCATTGTGTTATCTGTCAGGGACTTGGACTTGTAGCTCTGTACCAAATTCAGCACTAACCATATGGCAGATACCTTGCAAGCTTTCATTCGTTTTTCATGTTTCAGGTTTTTCTGACAAGTAAATTTGGTTTCATATTTATACCCATGCCAGGAATAAATCAAATTAGTCTGAAATTAGTCTTTGCTCTTACAGTGCTTTGCACATTTCTAATATTAAGGAGATAAGGAAGGAGATGAGCAAACCTGCTTTGAAGACAAGCTGATTTCCATAGCAGGCAGAGTGACCTACTTAAAGGGAGGGGGAGAGTGCGCAGAGTAAAAAATGGGCTCTTTATTTATATCATTTTAAAGTATCTGTTTCTGTGCTCCCCTGGCTGAGCCCTTGCTGACACTCACCTGTCAGAGGGTTGAAGAACTTGGAGCTGAAGAATCATCATTTGTCCTTCAAGAGTCTCCTTAGTATTAAAATTATTGGTGTTGGCGTTGCAGCTGGGGTAGAACCGTGCAGCTCAGTGCAGAGGCATTTGGTAGATGACAAGGTTCAGACAAGGCTTTGGGGGAACGTTAATCACAGTTTAACACTTGTAGGAAATCTACTTCATTGCTTCACTTAAGCGAGAAGGAGCAGCGTGCCTTGCTTTGGGGCTCTTGAGTGTCATGTTCAAGAGCACGGGATGTTCAGGAACATCCTCACGGAGAACTGCCAAACAGCGCCGCAGGTCCGGAGATCCCCCAGTAGGTGGGTTGGAGCAGCAGATGGGTGATGAGGTACATTTGCTTCTATTTTTATACTGTGCTGGTTTTAGCTGGGATAGAGTTAACTTTCTCTATAGTAGCTGGTATGGGGCTCTGTTTTGGATTTATGCTGGAAACAGTGTTGATAACCCAGGGGTGTGTTTGTTCCTGCTGAGCAGGGCTAACGCAGAGTCAAGGCCTTTTCTGCCCCTCACCCCACCCCACCAGCGAGGGGCTGGGGGTGCACAAGGGGTTGGGAGGGGACACGGCTGGGACAGCTGACCCCAACTGACCCCAGGGATGTCCCACACCATATGGAGTCGTGCTCAGCACATAGAGCTGGGGGAAGGAGGAGGAAGGCGGGCATGCTCAGAGTGATGACGTTTGTCTTCCCAAGTAACCATTATGCGTGATGGAGCCCTGCTTTCCTGGGGATGGCTGAACATCTCCCTGCTGGTGGGAAGGAGTGAATGAATTCCATGCTTTGCTTTGCCTCTGTGTGTGGCTTTTGCTTTACCTATTAAACGGTCTTTATCTCAACCCACAAGTTTTCTCACTTTTGCTCTTCTGACCCTCTCCCCCGTCCCACCAGGGAGCAGCGAGCGAGCGCCTGTGTGGGGCTGAGTTGCTGGCTGGGGTTAAACTGTGCCATACATACTTTTAGTTTGGTAGCCAGGAGACGCATGGAGTTGTATGTATGTATGTGCTGTCAAATAAACACTGGCTGGGTATATGGTTTGTGGCCTTTTTTATTTAAAATGGGCTCCCTTAGTAATACTGTACATCTGATTCAGGTCTGGTACCATCTTAGTAGGGGATCTAACCCTGCAAAACAACATCAGTGTCTGGAAGGCCAATGCTGTCTATGGGGCTGGAGTAAGCAACACAAGTACGTGCAGTTACAGCATGTGTCTACAGCCCTGCCTGTAGAGTCATAAAACGTTCTGAGCTGGAAGGGACCCAGAAGGAAGCTGCAGACTGTGATGAGGTCTGCCCTCAGCCTCCTCTTCTCCAGGCTGAACAAACCAAGTGACTTCAGCCGCTCCTCATATCGTTTCTCCTCTAAACCCTTCACCAACTTCATGGCCCTCCTCTGGACACACTCTGGTAGCTTTATGTTCTTAACGTACTGTGATGCCCCAAACTGCACCCAGCACTTGAGGTGAGGCTGCCCCAGTGCAGAGCAGAGCGGGACAATCTCCTGCCTCACCCGGCTGCGGTGCAGGGCTCGATGCCCCCCAGGGCACGGTTGGTCCTCTTGGCTGCCAGGGCATGCTGTTGGCTCACGTTCAACTTGCCATTGACCAGAACCCCCAGGTCCCTCTGCGGAGCTGCTCCCCAGCCCCTCGTTCCCCAGTTTGTACGTATATCCAGGGTTGTTGTGCCCCAGGTGTAAAATCCGGCACTTGCCCTTGTTAAACTCCATACGGTTGGAGATTTCCCAGCTCTCCAGTCTGTCCAGATCCCTCTGCAAGGCTTTTCTGACCTCAAGACTGTCAACAGCTCCTCCCAGTTTTGTGTCATCAGCAAACTTAATAAGTATTCCTTCAAGTCCTGCATCCAAGTCATTAACAAAGAGATTAAAGAGTAGCGGCCCCAAGATGGGTCCCAGCAGAACCCACTAGTGACCGGCTGCCAGCCCGATGTAACCCCACTGACTATGACCCTCTGAGCCCGACCCATCAGCCCATTGCTCACTCCCTGCATTGCATGTTTATCCAGCGTGTGCTGGACACCTTGTCCAGGAGGAGACTGAGGGACAGAATTGAAAGCTTTACTGAAATCCGAAATGATCACATTGACTGGCTTCCCTTGGTCAGTGGGTGGGTGACCTTGTCATAGAAGGAAATCAGATTTGTTAGGCAGGACTTGCCCGTCGTGAACCCGTGGTGGCTGCGGCCAATGACTGCACTGTCTTTCAGGTGTTTTTCAATAACTCCCAGAATAATCTTATCCGTAATTTTGCCAGGCACAGAAGTGAGACTGACGGGCCTGTAGTTACCGGGGTCATCCCTGTTGCCCTTCTTGAAGATGGGGACAACGTTTGCCAGCTTCCAGTCAAGTCTAGCATGGTCGTTTCCTTTGGTGTGAAGTCAGTGTAATGTGCACTCAGATCGGGGTGACCATGGGTCATACCAGACCTCCAAAGGCATGAATCTATACAGTTAAAGCTGATCTGTCAGTCACGGTGGTTTTATAACTTGTTTAGAGAACCAATACTCTCTTGGTTGCTGAAGGCTGGCTGTGCCCCGTTGGTGCTGGTTTCTGGTCTGCAAGCTGTGTTTGTATCTTACCTTGATTTGCATCATCTGCAAAATAATTTACATATCCAAGACTTGAGTTTGGTGCAGCTCAAGCATTGCAAGAAACTGTGATCATCTGAGCTTTCACATGCTCAGAAATTGATCGATACTCTGCTCTTTTAAAGCGTTATGATGTCCTGACAGGCAGAAGGGGAGGCCAGCTTGTTGGTCTGAGCTTCTGACTGAGACGGTCCGGTTTGAGCTGATCATCTTAACAAGTTTATGTAGAGATGAAGATTCATTCATTTAGTCAGTGAAGGTACTAAGAACATTTCTTTGATCACCCTGCTTAGTGATAAATATTTTGTAGGAACAGTGTGTGTCTGGTTGTCTTTGCCTGAAATCTTTATTTCTTCAGATACCTGAGTGGAACAAGATGAAAACGTCCCTGCCCTGTGGGTAGCTGCATTTCACTGGAGCCATATGTTGAGTTTGCGAAGCCCAATGGGAATTTGGCAGGATCTATGAACGCAGTTAAAAATTGAGAACCGACAAGTAGGTGAAAAAAGATTGTTCACAGCCACCTCAGGGCATTAATGCTCCCATAACAACTTCGTTCTATGCAATTATTGTCCCCTGTTGCTTTTTTAATAGCGTTTCTTTTTCTTTGAGTCAAAACTCAGCTCCTTTTAACTTTCATTCTTCACTAAGAATAGTAAATCTGAGAAGTCTAGAGGAAGTCTTGTGGCCTGTCTTAAAAGTTTTATATGTTCTAAGGAACACATGTGAAATAGAAGTTTATTATCCCATTGCAAAAAGGAAAGTACGTCAAGTTGAGCTGACAGAGTGATGGGGAAAACAGCTGCGCCACTGCCTAAAACATCACCTGGTGGTGTTGTTCCTCAGCCTTTACTCCCTGGGCTGCACTCTGCAGGGACTTTGAGTGGCGTCTTAGTCCCTCTGTGGGTCTGGTAAGTGGTAGACTCTTAACTATGTCATATGGAGAAGAACATTTGTCAAGATGTTTGAATAAAACACTTTATTCCAGTGGAAACACTTTGCAAAGAACATGGGGGTTCTCTGGGAAGCGCTAACTCACCCGCATGCCACTGAGCTGGGCAACGTGGCCAAGAAAAGGTGGTTGCAGCAGCAATGGGAGAGTGGAGAGGCCACGGAATCACATGTAGAGTAGCCAGCAAGGGCTCGTGCCCCTTGGCAGTCCTGTGGTTGGGTGAGAGCGTAACTTCCAAATTTGGCCAAGCCAAGGGACCACCTTTCCTAGCACTACCAGTAGCAGGGCTTTAGGGAAAGACCATGGGTGGCCTTCCTTTTGTCTTTAACAAGTTGTAAACTTGCTGCCTGCCTGGTAACTTCTTAGGTGCTCCCGACTTCCGCGGAGGTGCAATGAGTAACTGTATCTTGCTTTTTCTTTTTGTCATTCAGCATTGCAGAGTTCTCTCATGTTCTCTGAGCTCATCTACCTTCTTTCCAGGGTGAAGAGTCCTAGTTTATTTAATTTCTCCTATAAAAAAAGCATTTTAAAAATCTTTGATAGCCTATTCCTTTGTATTGCTAGATTTTTTTTTTATTCTCTTGTTTGATTGTTTTTAACTGGAGGTGATTAGAGTTGCTCTCAGTGTTCTGGGTGTGAAAGTAAGGCCCAAAATAAGGAGAGAATACTTGGGCCAGACATTGGCAAAATGGCATCAATATTTGCAGAAAAGTCAAAGACATTCCTTTATAAATAATTGCCACTATTAATCACAGAATCATTAAGGCTGGAAAAGACCTGTAGGATCATCAAGTCCAACCCCCAACCCAACACTACCAGGCCTCTTAAACCATGCCCTGAAGTGCCACATCTACAGGTTTTTTGAACACCCCCAGGGATGGCGACTCCCCCAGCTCTCTGGGCGGCCTGTGCCAATGCCTGACTGCTCTTGCAGTAAAGACATATTTCCTAATATCCAACCTAAACCTCCCCTGATGCAGCTTGAGTCTGTTTCATCTCATCCTATCGCTAGTGACTTGGGAGAAGAGACCAACACCCGCCTTGGTACAACCTGCTTTCAGGCAGTGGCAGAGAGGGACAAGGTGTCTCCCCTCAGCCTCCTCTTCCCCAGGCTAAACCCCCCCAGCTCCCTCAGCCGCTTCTTATAAGATTTGTGCTCTAGACCCTTCACCAGCATGTTGTAAGTGGTCCAGACCTCAGGCGGACGGTTTCTCATACTCTGTTTGAATGGCTCTAACACTTAGACGTCCTCCTCTTCCTACCCTCTTTCCTGCAGTGTCTTGGTGCTGCAGAAGGCAACACTGGAAGACCCTTTCAGGCTCCCAGATCTTTGGGCTGCTTGACAGGGTCTGTGGAGTCTCGGTGTATCAGATAACAAACATGAGGTTCTTAAAGCCGAACCTGAAATGACATGGACTGCTTGAGCCCCGTGTGGAACTTTAGACCATTAATTTTGTTAGTGTTGGGATTTATGGAGTTCTCAGGAGCTGATGGTACCCCCCCCCAAGGATGTGTCTTACCTGTTGTAGGTAGGGTTGCAGATGGATCTTCCCCCTTCTCTCTGAATGTGCATGTTGTGGAAGTTTGTGGAGTTCTTGCTGAGCAAAACTTGGCAAGTCTGCAGGCGTTCCAGTCTTCGCTCTGCAGCTATTCCTCTTGCGCAGTGATTCTTGCAACTCAGTCTTTTCCAGTCTCACACGATGGACTCTCTTGTTACTGTCAGAACCAGTAAGGCTTTGATTCTTTTTTTGGTAGCAGTTGTATTTAGTGTTTTTGTCGATATGATGCACTTCAGATTTGTGTGTGCCAATGCTGCAGAGTATATATAGGCCAAACTGAAATGTAAAACGTAAGACGCTTTACAATGTAATTCCATTCCATTAAAAAGTTGTGTCTATGGTAGGAATTTAACAATTCCTTTCAGAAGGATTTATTGTAATGCAATATTTTTAAAAACCTATTTTTAATTGGCTGAACTGTTGGAGAGCTAACAAGGCAATGCTTTCTTATCCATTTTGCCATTTGATTGAACAGAAAAACAGGTACGTTAAGTTTTAATAAAAATCTTATTTTTACAGAGCACTTAGAGAATTAAGTAATTCAAAGATACCAACTAATTGATTCTTGCATAGCCCTGTGTGGCCAGTTAGAGAGGGGTGTCAGCTGAGGGGTGAATGATTTACATGTCTGAAGTCTCAGGGCCGGATTTAGCGTCAGTCTTTCCCTCCCCTTAGTGCTGGTACCAGTGCCTGTGCTGTCAGCCAAATGGGTCCGCTTTGAACCTGAATGATTTGCAGCCTGGGGTCCTCGTGTTTGGGTGCAGGTTGTTGTCCTGAGCCTTGCCGCAGGGCAGCCGAGCCTTTGTTCACTCTGCCTCAGTCAGGCGTAAGCCGGTCCGAGCCCAACCTGCGGCAGGATTAATGGTCGAGGATGCAGAGATAACATGTGCTGGTCACAGGCTGTAGCTTTTTGTCCACTTCCGAATCTGGTCTTAACCTCACAGTGCTGTAGAGCCAGCAGGAAAGGGTAGTGGGGAAGGGGGTAAGTCCCGCCACCCAGCTGCACTGCAGGGTAGCTCTGTAGCGCCTGTGTATTCAGAAGTAATGCACCCTGGTGGGATGCGTGTGTTTGCACTGTATGAAAACATTTGCGGTCAAAACATTGTTATACCAGCAGTGTCTGCACCGCCCCAGGAAAGAGTCCAGAAACATGCTCAGTTTCACTGGCATTGACATAAAGGAGAGGTTGTGAAAGGCAGGATATTGCCCAAATAAAAGCAGTTACCAAAATGGGATGTTTTATACCCACCAGAAAGCCTGTTGGGAAGGCAGAGGTAAGAAGTGACTCTGGCTTGTATCAAGATTAGCTCTGGGAAAGTCTGGCCTAAAAACAGGACTTGGGGATTGGTACCAACTGGAGGATACCCAAAGTCAAAGCTGTTTCGTTATTTGCTGTTATATATCTGTCTTCAAATAACTGGTAAATGAAGTCTTGGAGTCGAGTATTGTAGCCGCTTGCCTTTAGCTGAAGGCAGTTTGCTATGGATAATGGCTTCAGATGGCTGGCAAACCATTTTCAAGGTCTTTAGGGTCCTAAAGCGGCAGTGACCATTTCTCACAATGCCCAGAACGTTAATCTGAAATCAAAGGTAACGGGTGTTACGGGACACTGTGAGTTGGTTTTGTTTGAAAGCTGAAAGCCGGGGTGTTGGTGAGATGTCTCCTAGGGATGCCATTTAATCCTTGACACACCACTAGCTGAAGAATAAGTCTCCCCACATCATAACACTTGCCCCACACATAACACAGCAGACTCTCTGCTTCTCACCATCTTTTAATTCGGTTATTCTACTCTGTGGTGAGGTTATAAAATACAAAGATTAAGCTGTGAGCTTTGAAACGTAAAGCACTTCCGTTATCAGTTGCTCCACGGGGATGGCAGCGGACAAACCGGGCTGAAGCCTGATGATAAATGCCCCAGAGTTTCTGTCCTCAGCGTTTGGTAGCTGGCAGAGTTCAGCTCCAGGGAGGGAGAGCGCAAAAACAGTTGAGCAGTGATGATGGCAGCGTCCTTTTTCAGACATGCTTGTCCATGGTGTAGGATAAAGACGTTCCCGTGGGTATGGCAATACAAATAAAAACAGCGCAGCTCTTGGATCCAGTTGTGAGAGATGGAACAGATGGGCCCTTGTGTGCAAACAGAGCATTTTCTGCATTCGCTGGCACAGCAGCCAGTGTGTCTGTTGTAGGAGTGGAGTTTCAGTAATGCCAGACCCTGTAAAAGCCCTGGAAAATAATGTTTTTCTTGAGAAAATTAATTAAATACTTGTTTCTTCCAATACATGTAGACTGACAACTTGTGCTGTTGCACATAAGGCTCAGTGATGCAGAACCTCCATGATTTCTTCCCTCTTGTTCCCATGTGCTGAAGGGCAGCGAAAGCACAGTGCTGCTGCCTGCGGGGCTGCTGCCTCTAACCTCTGCCGGCTGCCAGCACGTGTATCGCCTTCCTTGTGTATGCACTAAAGAGAGGTAGCAACTTTCTGGAGCCGTGGAATGGATAACTGAACAAAAACTGACTTAGAGATCTTACCTTGTTGTGGGAAAAGGAGGGATGCAGCCACTTCAGAAGGGTTAGTGAGCGGCTGCTGGGAAACCTCTGAGCCAGCCTGCATCATACGAGCTCAAGCTGGGACGGCTGGAGAGGGTATTTCATCTGTACCGCTGGAAGAGAGAGGAGGGTGGTTTCAAGGGCCGCTATCTGCAATAAACTGGAGTTGGAGAGAACATCTCTCTCAGGGGCAAGAGGAGGGGGCAGGTGTGGATTTAGAAAAAAAAAAATTCTTGTATCATGTTTCTGCCCTTAAAACCACCTGAACTGTACTTTGCGGCTTGATGGGGCCGTGCTCACGTGGTTTTCTAAAGAGATGCTGGGAGTGGTGTTCCTGACAGATCTGGGAGCCGGAATAGGGGATTGATTGGTGTCAGTCGAGCGCCTCCGGCTCAGGTGTGCAAGTAGAGGGTCAGATACTCCAAGCGGCTTGTTGTAATTGAGCCTTCCTGAAGGGTAAAAAACCGAATGCTGCAACACGTAGACCTCAGAGTAGAAAGCAAGTGGAACCTCTGGGATGTAGCAGTGTCCAAAATCCTCTCTGCGTTTGGAGGTGGAGTATTTTGGGTTTTTTTGTTGGGTTTTGTTGATTATTTTTTTGTGTGTGATGCGTCGTGGGGGTGGGGGTTACGGTGGTCTTTGTGTGTTTGTTTTGTTTTGTTTTGTTGTAAATTCCTGTAGACTAGCTTGCAGCACAGCACTGCTCATAAAGGGAATATGAAGATGGTGCTGGATTTGAGTATAGGCAGGATTTAACTCTCAGTTGGACATCCTGGAACCAATGTAATTACCCTGCTTAAAAAAATACAACCAACATTTCATAATGATAAATGATTGAGCCAATTCTGTACAGAAGCAAATGTAGAAAACTTTCAGAAAGAAAAAGCTACACGTAAGGCCTGTAAAATCAGGGTATTTTTTATATTTTCAAATATCCTTAGTACCTGTTGTCCAAGTATGCCCTGATAATTGCTTTCACTTGCTGAATTTTTTTTGTCTGGATGTGGCATACCTGGAAGCTTTCGATCTGTACTGAGCCTGTGATAAGCAGCTTTCTTTTGGCAAGAGGTGTCTCTGTTCCTCCCACTGCTTGCTTTTTATGGCTTAATTTCTTCAGCTTTGCCACAGTTTGATTTCATTTTACGGCTTGCAGCATGAGGTCCCCAAATCATTTACGTTGGTTAAGCAAACATCTATTTCTGGGATTGATGTTTTAATTTAATAAAACACTTTCTAATGGGGGTCAGCTGCAGCTGTGAATGTGTAATGAGCCTTCGTTGGAAGCCCTGTCGAATGGCAGCGTTTAGCACCAAGCATGTGAGGGTGCTCGTTCCAAGCCTCTGCAGATGGGTGATTTGTTGGAGGGGCTTTGCACGGCTTGTGCTCCTCGCCGTGCTGCTCGTGTTGGATCAGCCGCTCATGCTTGCGCTGCCTGAGCCCCGCGTTTGCCCTTTTGTGTAATCTCAAGAACTGTACAGGACCAACATCTGTACGAAGAAAGGGGTATTGGAGACTCAGCTGGACACAGTCACAAATGGAGGGAGCAGATATGTATGCAAAGGAGTTGCATGTTAAAAGGTACTAGGAGCTCAACTAAGGGATGCTCTTTTGTAGCACACATCGGAGATTGTGCCCTAAATTGTTTCAGAATATTTAGGTTCAGATGACAGCAGATGGAGCACCCAGACATAGGTGTTGCTTTCCTATGCAGCCCCCAGGAAGACTCCCAGACCAGCTCTTGTTGACGGCTAGCGTGGCTCATGAAAGCATGTCCAGGGCAGAAAGTGAGAGATGCCGGAGAGTACCACATATCGGCTTGGGATAATTGACTTGTTGCTTAGCATCAAACATTTTCTAATCATTTGTGAGGGTTAGAAAAGCCCGAAGACACAGATTGCTGGTCCAAGACTATGTTTATGTAGAGTGTGCGTAAGCCAGGACACGGGATTTTTTGTTGAGTCTCTGTCTAGTGAAGTTAACTGGGGACTTGTTTGTTTGCTAAAGCAGCACAGAGTGATTTCAGGCTGCTGGGTCTGTTCTTGGCCCTCAGGATACCAGACAGAGTGATCTTGTATAAATTATATACGATACATATGTTAGTTTGTGTATTCTTTCAGAGTGTCCTTTCCCATCCTTGCTAGTCTCTAGTAAATCAGTGTTTTGGGAAAGAAAACAGAGGCATGAAAAATCTCATAGTAATAGCTTTTTAATAAATTCTCCCTTGAGCCCTTCGTTTCATTTTTTCACTTTAACATGCTCTGTCCTACTGCTAGTCCCTTCTCTTTGGGTATAATTTTAAAGTGTACTTCCTTTGCCAGATTTTTCCAAATAGATTTGGACTGGAACATTAAGCATCTGATTAAATTTTGTGTTCTTTGTCCCCTCACCCCCAAAGAAATTTCTGACCTTTTTTCAGAAGATGGAAACAAATTTCTAGAGCAAGCCGGTGACCTTCTCTTCCCACCCCCCGGAATAATTTGCTTAGCCATCTCCCTGCCTGCTCTGACCAGGATATATCTAGTGAGACTTGTAACCAGTTCATTCTTATGGTAGTGCTGCCTTCTAGGTTTTAAAATTCCCTGTAAACTCTGATTTTATTCTAAGACAGCTGTCAGGGACCCGTCGGACAACAGTTTTGTGGGCTGTGTTAAATTTCAATGGGTAGCTTTAATTGGTGAGGTTTTACACCTTCCTAAGCCCTGTTGACTCGCTGCAGTCACTTGTTATGGGTGATGCATCATGCTGTGCTTGCCCTGGTTTTTCTGCTTTTCCTTGAGAGGTCTGTCACCGTTGTATTTGGACCACACGTGTGGTCTAATGTGGCAGCTCTAATGGTCAACACGTATGCAACCTTGACTAGCAGTGTTACACTTGAAATCTTATTTTCTTCGCTTCTTCACTCTTTGTGCCTTCTTCCTTTTCCTTCCTAGTTCTCGTGCTCTTTTTTTTTTTTTTTAAATATATATTTGAATACTTCTCCCTTTATTTCTGGTGATTGTTGGAGTTGTGCTTTAGCACCAGCCTACAATATGGCTTAAACCTTAGCAAATGGATCACGGTACCTTTCCTGAAGTATTAGAGAGCTGTAACTGTCTGTAGGGGTGGTAGGGTGGAGGGAGAGGAGCAATGTGATGGCAGAGGACAAGCAGAAGACATCGAGATCCAGACAGGAGGACACCTAAGCCAAAGCTGCACGTCAACAAGCATCATAATTCTTTCTATTGGTTTAGCTGGTGTTGGTACCCCAAGTTATGTAAAAGTGTCTGGATGCTTAATGTTAGTGTCTGTTTACCACCCACAGGCACCTGTTCTTCTCTAAAAATGTTGTCGATAGCTTCCAGTGAAAATCGTGCTCCACTTATGGCTGGAGCTTGGCACATAAATAACTTGTTAAGAGCTGTGGGAAACCTCCTGTTGTAACCATCATCCTCTGATTGCAAGGAGTCGACGCTTTCCTCTGTTTGCCGTGTATTTCTCTATTAAGGACATGTGATTATCCTGTAGCAAGTGGCATTGCTCTGCAGAGAAATCTATGCTCAATATCTCCAGCCTTAACCATTATCATGAGAAGAATGGATTTCTCCTCTTCTGCGTATTAAGGACATGTTGTGACTTTGTGGAATCACTGCAGGAGTAAATGATGTATGAAATGAGAAATCTCTGCTCTGTGTGTGCAGACACAGCCAGTGCTGTAAAACGTTCAGCTCAGATGCAGCCAGAAAAATCTCTGAAGTATCCAACGTGACTCCTGGTTCTTCCTCTGGTAAAGCATGTTCCACCAGGTCTGGCTTAAATATTCTCCTGGTGAGGTCACAAGTCTTGATTGATCATTACGGGGAGAGGAGTCCATGCCAAATGTGGAGAGCACACTCATGCACATGATGAGACTCTTTGCCTTGAAGCTTGTAGTCAAGGACAGATGCTCGTTAGCTTTGGAGGACATTTCTTGTTCCTTCAGAGTCCCTTACCCTTATATATTAAAATCCTTATATAAAACTTCCTTTTGTAGATTTCCCACCTTTGTCTTTTCCCCAGGCAGCTGAGACAGACGAACTGAAACTGACAGGTCTTATGTGGAATTAATGCCCAAGTGAGTCTTGGAAAGTTTTGCAGTTTCCTGACTTTTATTGCTATATGTGGGTAAAGCCTAAGGCTGAGGTTAAATCTACATACTGACACACAGATGTCCTCCTGGTGGCCCCGCATCTTCCTCCCTTACCTCCCACAGGAGAGCATGCAGCTCAGAGCAGTGTTTGGGCGAGGGTGAGAAGCCAACAGCTCACGGCTCCTGCTGGTTTGATGACCAATGTCCAAGCTGCATATGGAAAATCAACCATTGCTGCCAAAGGGCTCACTGAGGCACCACCTCCAGTTACGGTGCTTGCTGGCTTGAACGTTTGAGTGCGTAAGGCAATGGTACGTTACTTAGCTCAGGCTCAGTTTCTCCATCGCTACTTTTGCTGCTTTGCAGACTTTTACCCACAACACTTCTCTGTTGTCCAAGGGACATCATGGGGCTTTGAGAAAAGAAAGAAGTACTGCACGTGGTGAGCTAGCAACTCATTCCACGTATGTCAGTACTACAAGGTGGGAAGAAGAACGGGAAAGAAGATGGTTACTAAAACTAAACTAATGGAAGGGAGTTCAGCTGTGTGAAAAATGCAGAGGAGGTCTTGTGAAAACTTCAAATTTTTAAATGTCATATTTAAGAAATTTTAGAAGAAGAAAGCCAAGCTCAGTAGCAACCATAGGAAACACAAAAGGTTCACATCGGTAAAAGGGTGCAAAATGTTTTAGTGGTCGTTTCTGTGCTTTGGTGTATGGATCAGCCAAAAGGCATGTACTTTTTATGTAGAAAAATGGCAGAAACAGGAGTCTACAACCTCTTGTGAGGTAGGTTCATGGGGCTAAAAATATAGAACTACATGTATTCTCTAAAATAACGTCACCTCCCTTTGTGGAAAAGGAGATTCTGTAGCTCAGTGTGAATCTCTAAGATCCTTGCAGATAATTCAGCTGGAGAACAATTTGGAATTACTCGCTCACAAAGGACATTTTTCTTCCCATCTTTAACAGCGAGGCAGGATGACTGAGAGATAACTCCCTTGGATTCATACCAAGAAGCTGCGTCAGTGTTCCTGGGAGAGTGCCTGGGACTTGCAAAAAATGTATCATCTTTTTGGCCAAGGCTAGATGAGTTATCCATTCAACACAATCTGTACCTCTTGGTGCTGCTATGAGTGAGTCCTTCCTACCGTAGTAATTGAGATGAACCCTTTCCCCTCTTCGGAATTCCTGTGTGACAGATAGGTGACATTAACCCTTGGGGTGCTTCAGATCTCCTTCACTTGCTCCCCTGGTTCAAGATGGCGTGAGGGATTGCATCTTACAGTGGCAGTAACCTCACTGCCTCCTGCTCTGGCTGCTCTTTCAGCCCTCAACCCGCTGTCGTGCCTCCCCTGCATCTCTCTGACTGTGGTCCCCAGGTGCTCTCCTTGCCATGCCACATTTGATGCGGGGCTGAGACAGAGCAATGCTAACTGCTGCTCCAGCATGATGTGATAGACATTCTCTAAATGGCGCTTTTCTCCATCAGAATATTAGGCATGGATAATATGGGTACGGCTGAACTCTTGGCAACCCTGCAAACACCTTCCCTGCTGTTTTTGGTGGTGGTTCCTTGCTGCATTTGTCATGTTTGAGAAAAATGATGGTGTTCTGTGCCATCAGCTCCTTAACTGTCACCCTCAGTAAGTCTCTGCCAGGAGCAAATAAATCTAAGCTAGGCAGAGGGAGGGGATAGAACAAAAGTAATTTTTTGTTGTTGTTGTAGCACTGATGTGGCCCTTTTTGCTTTCCTGTGCATTTCAGGCATGCTTGGTCAACTATAAGAGCTTCCTCAGTGGTTGCAGAACATGGCTGTTCATGAGACCCATAGCAAGCGTACCTGGCGGTTCTTTCAAGGTTGTTCTTCTAAATTTTAAATCACAGATCTTTATGATTTTCTGTTGAGAAAATGGCTTTATCAAGAATTCATATAGGGGCTTCCAGCAGGCTCTGCGAAGAGTTTAACGTAGATCCTCACACCATCTGATCTCTTACCAGGGACTGTTCTACAGAGTTGCAAGATTAGCTCTTACGTCTTAAAAACGTTGTAAGTGCACCTGTCTGTGTGTTCATCTGGAGGTCGGTTTTCCTTCCGTGCGGCATGTGGTGCCTTTGGATTTTTGTGCTGCCATTTCATCCTTGACCTTCTCTGCCTTTGTGTGTTGAAAACTACTGACGGACTTATCCTCCAGCTGCCGTTTTCTGTGCTTGAACCCCTGTTCTGCTGCTGTTGAGTGAAACCCTATTTAAAACATCTTCAGTTGTCCTCTGTGTTTCTGGGGAGAAACCGTTTGTGCAGGGCTTTTACCAGCACAGCAGCCACTTGCAACTGGCTCTTGAAAGAGCATTTTCAAGAGTGCCATATCCACATGCCCAGTTTGTTCTCCTCACCGCACTCTGTGGCGGGGTTATTGTCATGTTGAGCCTCCTCATCGATGCTATGCAGCACTTTAACGTTTTATATTCCCCTTGGATTGCAATGCCATTATGTCTGCTGATATTTTTCAACATTACTTGTTGGGTGTGTGGTGGCAGATATAGCAGCTCAATAGCTACCTCCCAGTTAGTTTCTGACCCATCCCTCTTTCACCCTTCTGCTCAAATGTAGATATTTTGGGGGGTTCCAGACAATATAATGTACTGCAATAACTAACTAAGCAGATGATGTTTGAGTAGATGGGGAGATATCTGCCATATGGAGACCTGTGCTCCAAGCGGGTGGTAGGCCCAGGGCCGCTGCACTGGTGGGGTGGCATTTCTGGCCCTGATTAGCGATTATGTGCACCTAATCATTAATAATATGCAAGTGGCCTAGGCATTTAAATTCCGTGTCTTTTTGGCGATTTGTATTCTGTAATTCATGAATTCCAGACGTGCGCAAAGTTTGCTACAAATGCGCGAGGGCAAAAAAGCTAAATTTGCATAGCCTGAATTTTCTTATAGAGTGCATTAAACCCCAGGTTATTTAATTATTTATTTATCCTGATCAATTTGCCCTCAAAAGCAGTGGCACCATACTTCCTTGTCCTTTAACATAAACCAAGGAGAAAATCTTTTCGGTGCCAGGCGGAGTGTTTGGCCGTTAGCAGTTAGGAGACAACTGATGACTTCCACTGTGAGAAAAGGCGCATTTTATTTTCCACTAGGACGGACCTGCAAAGGTCCCGGTGTAGTGAGCAAGGGTGCACAAGGAGGTCTCTGCCAGGCGCTCATTTCGCTGTTTTGGCTTTTTGTTTTCTTTTCTTGTTACAGGCTTGTGTTTATGAAAAATGGTAAGTAGGTTCTTTGGTTTAGGCTTTCGTCACAGTCTAATGGTTTTAGATGCAAGTTTTATAGTAAAATTAATAGCCTGCTTTAAAAATGCAGCCACGGAACTTAACTGTGGCAATACAGTAATGTTTGTAGAGAAATGTAATAAGCTTGTGGTTGAAACCACCGTGCCTGGAAACCTGCAGTGCACGGCTGTGAGCGGGAGCCTTTCTGTCTGGGTTTTGAACCGAGGATGGGACACGGCTCTCCTGAGTTCTGCAGAATGGTTCAATAAACCTCATTTTGTGACACTGGATAGGACCCCTCCATCAGGGCAAACTGATGGCGCTGGAGGTTTGAAGCCCTCTTTAAATAATGCACAGAAAAAGCATTGCGTGGTCTGTAACGGCACAAGCTTCCCAAAGAAATGGATACCTTTCGTAAGTGTAGCTCACAGAGGCTCATTCTGTGTGTGTGTGTGTGCGCGCGCGCGTGCAGGCTTGATTCACCTGATAAACCCAGCCGCGTGCTGTGCTATAAGTGTAAATCCTAGAGATCAATGTGTTTCTTTTCCATTTAACAACTCGTGAATGAATGCAGAGCTGCACAAAAGGGAATAGTTAATGGTAGTGGTTAAGCAAGATATTATAGGCAGGTGTGGTAGTTAGGTAAGCCAGCAGTCCCATGGGTGAGTCTCAGTCCTGATTTATATCATCCTTTGCTGGGAGCTAAACCTTGACTGTCTTTATAGTAAATGTCCAGAACATTTTGGGGCATTTAGGAATTGGTTTTGTCTTTATTTTCAGGAGGGAAATCTTCTTATCACCCATGTTCATGGAGCATAGCATTTGAGCTGTCTTCCTTCCTTGTTGGGAAGGATAGGAGGAGGCAAGCAGTCACTGTCAGTCCGGCAGCTTTCATATCCAGCTTTTGGTTACGGTATGTGCACTGGGACAGACAGGCAGAGTGGCTGCCGAAAGGCTTAATCTGTTCGTATTAACTTGCATACTAACATCTCCCGTGAGCTTACACAGCTCCCTCTACCCTTCTTCTCCGCTTAATGGCCTCACATCTTTTTCCTGCGAAGGAAGGGAGGATTTTTCAGCCCACAGGAAAAGATGTGCAAAATGATCGTTACTGTGTTAAATCTGCATGCTTTGATTCCTGGCTTGCCAGGCTAATGCTCTTTTCAACGTTTCAGCCACGGGCATCTTTTCCCTGGCTCCTCCCTACCCTGTGAACCCTCTCAGCTTTTCTCTTAGAGCCATCTCGTCCTGGAGAGGTCTCCAACCAGGGCTATGTGCTGGCAGGCAGTGCTGATGGGAGGGGGACCCTGTGCAAGGAAAGCACCGCGATGGGGATGTGAACTCCTCTCTGGAGCCGAATTTGGGGTAAAGCCTTGGAATAAGGAACTACATTAACAATTTTGCATCGCTTAAGGCTTGGGGAGCAAAAGTCATGCACAGAGCAAGGCTTGTGTGTCACTGGTTTTCCAGACGGGGCTGTAGCTAGATTAAGTTGTTGGACCCATAATTTAAATTCTGGCTGGACTGCCTAATGCTCAGAAATGCTGGATAATGCCATGTGTATGGGCACAGATCAACTGTGTGTTGCATGCCCAGGGTTCAGTTTGGGCTCCGTGTACCTGCAGAGTTGATCTGTGCATGAGTGCTTCGGCCACGTGCAGCTCCTGCTGCCCCGAGCGGCGGCAGGGACCGTAGCCAGATGTGCTGCGGCTCCACAGGATAGCGGGGTTGGGGTGCCTGGCACGTCGCACCGCCTGATTTGTTGTGCTGTTGTTAATGCTAATGTTGCGCTGTTTACATTAACATAATTACATTAACATAAACAAAATATTTATATTAAAGTCATTGCAAGAGCAAAATCACTTTCACCTCCTTATCCTGTCTCGCACCTCTGCTATCGACCTCCTAACCACGGTGACGAAGCGGACGAAGCAACATTTGGGGCACTAAAGCAAGCTTCTGGCCAACAGAACCTGGTCCTGATGGGTGACTTCAACTACCCAGGCATCTCCTGGAAGAACAATACGGCAGCTCGCATGTCATCTACCAAGTTCCTGGAGTGTATAGAGGACTCTTTCCTGATCCAAATGATAGACGTGCCAAGCAGGAAGGAGGCGCTGCCGGACTTGCGATTCACAAACCGGGAAAGCCTGCTTTGTAATATCTCGGTTAGTGACAGCCTTGGCTGCAGCGACCACAATGTTGTGGAGTTTGGGATCCTGCTGAGTGTGCTGAAGGTCAGCTCTAAGACAAGGGTTCTGGATTTTAGAAGGGCAAACTTCAGTGCACTCAGGGCTCAGTTGGGAGGGATTTGATGGGAAGGTTCCATGGAATACAAAGGAGCTAGTGAGAGCTGGGGGTTCTTCAAGAACTCTCTATTGGAAGCACAAAAGCAGTTTATCCCCTACAAAGGAAAAGGAAAAGGAATTAAGTGGAGCAAGAGGCCCCAATGGCTCAACCATGACCTCCTGGGTCTACTCAAATCCAAACGGGAAGCACACCAGAGATGGAGAAGTGGAGGATTGTCCACCGAGAACTACAAGGGCATTACCAGAGCGTGCAGAGACGCAGTCAGAAAAGCCAAAGCCCAATTTGAATTGAAACTGGCTGTAGACATAAAAAATGACAAGAAAGAGTTCTTCAGACATGTCAACCACAAGCAGAAAAAGAAGGAAAACATAGGCCCATTGTTAAATGGAAAAGGAGAATTAATCACGAATGATGCAGAAAAGGCAGAGGTCCTCAACACCTTTTCACCTTGGTCTTTACCAGCACTGTAGGGTCCCAGGCTTTGGGAACAAAATTGCCAATTGATCCAAACATTGACCCACCATCGGTGAAGGAAGAGTTAGTATATGAACTACTCCAGGAGCTTGACCCCTACGAATCAATGGACCCTGACACCATCCACCCGAGGGCGGTGAGAGAGCTGGCTGACACCATCACAAGGCTGCTCTCCATAATCTTTGAGAAGTCAGGGAGAACGGGGGATGTCCCAGGGGACTGGAGGAAGGCAAATGTTACCCCTATCTACAAGAAAGGCTCGCGGGAGGATCCAGGTAACTCTAGGCCCATCAGCCTTACTTCAATCCCTGGGAAAGTTTTGGAACGAATCCTCCTGGGGGCCGTCACAAGTCAATTGCAGCATGTGATTGGGAAAAGCCAACATGGCTTCACTAAAGGCAGATCGCGCTTGACAAACCTGGTGGCTTCTATGACAAAGTGACTTGCCTGGTTGACATGGGGCGGGCGGGGGGCGCTGCCTACCTGGACTTCTCCAAGGCCTTTGATACAGTCCCCCATAGTTTCCTCCTGGAGAAACTGATGCGTTATAGCCTAGATAAGGGGTCCGTGCAGTGGGTGGGGACCTGCCTGACAGGCCGCACCCAAAGGGTGGTGGTAAATAGCTCCTTCTCAAACTGGCAACCTGTCACTAGTGGAGTCCCCCAGGGATCGATATTGGGCCCAATGTTATTCAATATCTGTATAAGTGATCTGGACAACGGCATCAAGTGTAGCCCGATGAAGTTTGCTGATGACACCAAGTTGAGCGGGGAAGCAGACACTCCAGAAGGGAGAGCTGCTCTGCAGGGACATCTGGATAGGCTGGAGGAGTGGACCAGCAAGAACCTTATGAAGCTCAACAAGGAGAAGTGTAAGGTCATGCACCCGGGAAAACATAATCCAGGAGTCCAGCACAGACTGGGATCCACCTGGCTGGAGAGCAGCTCCGTGGGAAGGGACTTGGGGGTCCTGGTGGGGAAAAGCTCAATGTGAGCCAACAGTGGCTGCTGCGGCCAAGAAGGCCAACAGGGTGCTGGGCTGCATCAAAAAGGGCATCGCCAGCAGAGAGAAAGAAGTCATCATCCCGCTCTACTCAGCACTGGCCAGGCCACACCTGGAGCGCTGTGTCCAGTTCTGGTCCCTGCTGTACAAAAAGGATGTGGCCAGGCTGGAAGGGGTCCAGAGAAGGGCCACCAGGATGATCAGAGGACTGGGAAGCTGCCATATGAGGCTAGGCTGGGAGAGCTGGGTTTGTTCAGCCTTGAGAAAAGGAGGCTCAGAGGGGATCTCATCACCACGTACCAGTACTTAAGGGGCAGCTACAAGGAGGATGGAGACTCCCTTTTTACATGGAGTCCCATGGAGAGGACAAGGGGGATGGACACAAGTTGCTCTTGGGGAGATTCCGATTGGACACGAGAGGGAAATTTTTCACAGTGAGGACAGTCACCGTTGGAATGATCTCCCCAGGGAAGGGGTTGGCTCGGCCACGTTGGACACCTTCAAGAGTCGCCTGGGCAGGGTGCTGGGCCGTCTTGTCTAGGCTGGGCTCTTCCCAGAAAGGTTGGGCTAGATGATCCCTGAGGTCCCTCCCAAGGTGGGATGCTGGGATTCTGTGGTCTCCAAGTTGCCCAGTCTTTTTCGTAATGTACCTTTTAATCTTCACTTATATTCCTATTAAAATCCCCAAAGATCTTGGTAGTGCAGCTGATAAGGAGTGAGATAACTCATGCTAGAGCAAGAACGGTGCCAGTCTTTCAGAACGTTTTCCAGGACTCCTGAATCTTGTTTTCTGTGTAAGGAGGAGGTTTGCAAGGGCATGGCATTAGGTGGCATCAAGAGGAATTAAAGGCTGCATTTTCAAAAGAACCTATGTGGACTGAAGGCCAAATTTGATCAGAAATCAGTAAGACAGGCTTTTGCAGAAGCTAGGCTTAGACGGTTGCATGTGATTGCTTAATTTAAGTTCACTTCATCAGTAGGGCTGCTCAGCAGCATGTTGAGATAAAAACATACCTAAGTTTCTGCTGGATTGCAATTCTAGTGACCTTTGTAAAATCAAAGTGTTTAACTTTTATCTATGTCTTTGCAAATCTCTTCCTGAGCCTCAGGACGTAGCTTGAGAAGCCTGCTTTATGTATCCAGTACTAATCTTGGCCTCTCTGCCTGAGGCGTACTTTTTTCTCCCAGAAAGCAAGGGCATTTTACTGTACCAAGTCTAAAGGTTACAGTAATTATAATAAATAATAATAGTTTCAGATTATTTTTTTCTCTTTTTTACCCCAGGAGGATCTTAATACATTTTTTGAAACAGGTGCTCCAAGGCAGAAGCTTATGTGTCAGGTTTCACCCTGGAGCCAATTCATATTTTCAGCTTGAAAATATAGATTTTAATGGAACCGCTGACAGCCTTCTCATGACACAGCGCCCATAAGAGCAGGGAGGATAATGCATGATGGTCTGGATCTTCTGTGACGTTAATCTGTGTGAGAGAAGAAAGAGATTTGGTAAGTCCAACTGCACCAGTCCTGAGTCTCTTCTGTGTCTTGAAGATGAATGTTAGGAAGTACCTGAGGCAGCCCATATTCTTTAAACTTTCGCCCTGAATTATTTAAGCATATTCATATCTACTTTTGCGCCATGTTACGTCTGTGGCCGTATGACAGAGATGCTGTGGTTTATACAGAACACTGAAGCAAAAAGGCAGTTTTCAAGCAGCATTTGTCCACCTTTTTCATCTTATCTGTGTTCTATTGTTAAAGGCCACATTCTTTCATTTGCTGTCCTTCCTGTTAAATTATTACTTGTTCTTTCATTTGGCCCTGTTCAGGACAATGTGAGGTTTTTGCTTGCTCGTTGGTTTCTGTTTGGTGTTAATCCTGGCTCTTACATACGTCTTTGAGGTTAAGCAAGTGTTTAATGGCTTTTGTACAACAAGGCATCTGCATTTCTTGAACATACAAGTCCAGGAAAAGATGCAGTGTCGCATGCGATGGGAATGCTCATGTTTTTGAAATTAAGCATAAATAAGTAGACATAAGAAACTTCTGGACCAGTGCTTCTGGCTCTGGTCTTGCAGAGGATCTGTGTGCACTGACTGCTGTGTCGCTATGAAAGGCCCCTGGACGTATAGGATCCATCAGGACTGACGGGACAGGAGCTCAGGGTGTTGGGAATGGTAGTTTTAGTTAAGTTGGAAAGAAAAAGCAGGGAGAGAGGATCAAGGGTGACATCTTGGGTCATGCAGGACCTTAGTGTGGCCTTGGCAAGGGTCTCGTGTAGCCCACTTGAAAGCCTTGGCTCCCTTTAGACTATGAACCATAAAGATTTCACCAGTGCCTCAGAGACTTATATATCTGCTCCTGAGTTTTCTCTCCTCCCATCTCCCTTTGTCCTTTGACCAGAAGCAGAAATGCAATGAAGCACTTCCACAAGTGAGCATTTTGCATGTGAGTTGGGAATAGGCATGTATGAGCCACCTGTGCCTTTGCTTTGCTCCCCCATTCATGAATTATACAGCTCTCTTCTTTAAAGTGCTCTTTTCCACACAGCTCCTGGGACACTACTGATCAGAATTCAGGTTTCCAGGAGCATCAGTGCAGTACCTTCCCTCAAACTTAAATTCACTTTAAAAATCCATTACAGGTCCTATTATCAAGGGTGCTATTAAACCCCTGCAGCATTCTTCTCTTTGGTATATACGTTAAGTGGATGATCTATTTCCAGACTAGAAGATACTATGACACCGTATATCACAAAGCTGCAGGTATTTCCATGCCAGCAGTTAGATACTTGGCTTGATTTGCAAGGATGCTAAGCACATGCAGTTTCCTTCAATGCCAGATATTGTCATATGTCCAGGTAAATTTTGTGTATTAAGTAAAGCTGGGACAAATCGTGTTCTCCCATGAAAAAACTCGTCAGCCCTTACTGAAAGGAGCATGTGTCTTTTTCCAGGTGCAAACGCAGCAGGTACCATTCCCATGGGGCTCTCTTAGCCAGGTATCAGGCGGGCTTTCTTGCCGGTACAAATCTGCCCCACTATTTATTTGTTTCATTGGCCTATGGAAGTGTTTTGAGACCCAAATGCACTTAAGCACGTCTTTAGCTTTACGTTCATTAACAGCCACAAGTGAATGGGACTGTTCACATGCATAGGGAAAAGCACATCAGGCCACCGAAAGCACTAAGTGCCCCTTCACCACGACTTAACCGTAATTTGGAGTATTTGCAGTTGTTCTCCCAAACCGAAATGTTAGAAAACCAAGGGTGTGCCCCAAAGCTTTATGGTGAGTTCAGCTCTCAGTTCAGTCCGCGTTGCCAGCAGTATTAATTAATTAATTAATTAATCAATCCCCAGTGCAGGATGTGATGGGCTCTGTGCATCAGATTCTTCTGGTTTTTATCAGTTTAAAGCATTTTACAGGCGTGCTGTTTAGGTTGTAGGGTAGTGTGGGTAGGTGCTTTCTTGCCCCCATGCTTGTGGGATGTCGTGGGGAGAAAAGGAGGGGTTGCACCAGCACTTAGGACCCCAGGCCTTCATCTGCAAGATCTGCAGTGAGCTCCCGGCTGTGCTGCAGCCTGGAACAAGTTACTTGGTTCACGCCACACTGTGCACCGGTGAGGTGCTGGGTGAGCAGCAGCCAAAACAGCGCTGGCGCTGTGCCTGTGCCCTTACAAAGAAACTGGTTTTGTACCCCGGTGAGGGAGATGCTGTGCCGCGCCAGGAGGAGATCCCTGCTCTTGTTCCTCACTGGGATGGTACATACCTCCAAGGTCAGGTGCTACGGGACCAGGCAGGACCCCACAGGGCGTGGGGACACAGATGGTGTCCCAAGCATCTCCTTTTGTGTCCCCGAGGTCCCTAATGTGCCAGGAGGAAGGATTATCACTAGTTAAGTTTGCTGCTGGACAAATTGAGGTTCTGCCTCTTTCCAGATGCCTCCTGTGACCTCAGGCAAGTCATTTGGCTCAGACACTCATAGATCATTTATCTTTCCAAATATGATTTAACATGTAATGAAATTGGTGGAAATTGGAGTCGAAATACCCTTAGGTATAGGTGTTTGTCTGGAAAATCTCGCAGGGTATGCAAATTGTGTGTCGGATGCCTAAAATAGAGCTGTCATTGGCCAGAAGATGGAAAACTTTTTTTATATCTTTATACATCACAGCCGGAAACATCCAGCCTGTAAAAGAAATGGTTAGTAAGAGGAGAGACATTAGATAATTTCTTTTTTTTGTCAACCACTATAGCCATCAGCTGGTTCTCCATATATGTATTTTATACACAGCACGATTCAGTGCGGCTGGGCTTTTTGCTGTTTGCAGGGAGCTCCATTCATGGTAACAAACATGTTTGTTCTGCCTCAGTGGGAAGGAAAATCTGTTGCTTCGAGGCCTCGGGCCGCTGCAGTTTGGTGTGGCACGTGTGAGCATCATGCACTGACATGAGATGGAGTGGAAATGAGTTAAGGGCTCCCAAGATGAGAAATTTGCTGATGTACACTGGTTTTGAAATGTGCAGCTCGTGCTGGGAATGAGGCCGGGGAGTGTTACAGGTTGTGATGTGCTTCAGCAATCGGATGGGCAACGGCAAGGGAGATACCTGGGGATGCTGCGTGGATCTTCTCCAGCAAAGATGCTTTCTCTCTTTTGCAGTGCTTTTTCTTTAATCTCTGCACATTCTTCACCTTTCTTATCTTAATCGCATCTTGCTGGCTTTAAAAGGCAGTACTTTGGTATTATTGGTATTTTTTTAGTATTCGTGCTGGCATGCTAGCATTCCACCAGCTACAAGTATTGTGTGGTTTGATTTTTCAAGGGGTGCACAGATGTATTGAGATATTAGAAAAATAACCATTTTTCCAGGGGAAAATTGACCCTATTAAATTGCTAATTTTCATTCTGATTCTATTGAAGTATCATTTAGTTATATGTATTTTAAACTAAAGGCTGTTCTCCCTTTGCCATTACCTATGTTGTATTTATACTTGCTTTGGAAGTTCTGAAATGTTTGTGCCTCGAAAGACTCAAGAAGGCTGCAACTAAATTTATTGTTGAAATAACGTAAAAATAGGAAAAAAGCCAGTGAGCTCTGGAAGGCACGTGGTGGGCATCTGCTTGGTGAGCTTGTGTCAGCCTCCACCCTGGCTGTTGAGCACGAGCCCTGCGCACTTGCCCGCTCCTTTTCCAGCAAAAGATGCAGAATCCAAAATTAAATGCAAAGAGGATCTTGCCTTTGCCTGCCTTTAATTACTATTACTATTTGTTACGGACCGAATGCCCGAGTCCCAGCGCTGTCATTCCTCTGCTCTGTCATCAGTCTGGTGTTGCAAGGGATGGCAGCAGCAAGGCAGGGGTGTTTCTGCTCCTGTAACACCAGACTGTAGCAGCTCACCCTCCCGCGTGTCGTGGTTTAGCCCCAGTTAGCAACCAAGCACCACACAGCCATTTGCTCCCTGCTCCCTGCTGGGACGGGGGAGAGAATCAGATGGGTAAAAGTGAGGAAAGTCATGGGCTGAGACAAAGACAATTTAATAGGTAAAGCAAAAGCCGTCCATGCAAGCACAGCAAAACCAGGAATCCATTCGCTCCTTCCCACGGGCAGGCAGGTGCTCAGCCATCCCCAGGACAGCAGGGCTCCATCACGCCTAACGGTGGCTTGGAAAGACAAACGTCATCACCCCAAATGCCTCCCCTCCCCTTCCTCCTCCTTCCCCCAGCTCTATGTGCTGAGCATGACGCCATATGGTGTGGGACATCCCTGGGGTCAGTTGGGGACAGCTGTCCCAGCGACGTCCCTTCCCCAACCCCTTGTGCACCCGGCAGAGCACGGGAAGCTGAAAAAGTCCTTGCCTAGTGCAAGCACTACTTAGCAACAACTGGAACATCTCCGCGTGATCAACAGTTTCCAGGACAAATCCAAAACAGAGCCCCATACCAGCTACTACAAAGAAAATTAACTCTATCCCAGCGGAAACCAGGACACTGCGGTTGAATGGTTGCCACCCCAAGATTAAAGAAGGATCTTTTATTTTGCAGTGTCTTAACACTTGAAAATGTTTTATAGCCAAGCCCAAGTGAGACGCAGAGAAAGGTGCAAGGGATCTGTGGTTCCTCCACTTGTCGCTGTGTTGCTCACTCCTCCACCTGGCTGCCTTCTTCAACACTTGACTGCTGCCTCAGAGACTTTTATGTTTCTCTACATACTCCTGGTTCCTGTAAGCACTCTTCCTCCAGCGATTAGGGAACCGAAAATGCATGTCTAAAGTTTGACTTTTTGGGGTGTGATTGATGCCACATCAGATGGGAATAAGCTGGGGTGTGTTTTACTGATCTGCTGGCCCGACACGCTGGTGGGTGGCAGCACTTGGATAACCCAAATGTTTCCGTGAGTGGCTGCGGTCAGACATTCACAACTTCCCAAAGCTTTGGCTTTTGAGGCTGAAATTCTCCAGACTTGCCCAGGACTGTCTTTAGCTAATTTATGTATGTGTATGTATGCGGACTGCTGTTTAGGCATAAGCAGACTTAGTGAGTCTCTGATCTGAAAGTGATTAAACCAACCCCTCTATTTCTGTAACAATAATAAGACGTGCAGAAATGACTAGGAAAAGGTGAACGACCTTGTTGTTGGCACATGGCAGGGGGTGGTTCTTGCTCTACCTTTAGCTCACACAACTGGGGATTGAAAATAACCTCAACCTGCTATGGTTCAAGACTTTTGAGGCTGCTCAGCCCTTTGGGAGGTTAAATGAAACCGAAGGATCCCGGGCTGTTAGGTGGGGTTCTGAGAGGAACGTTCATGAGCTCTGCGCAGCTTGGATGGAAAGAAAGGGGTGATTAGACTGTCTTCCTTCTCGGACAGCTGCAGACAGCTCTAATGTCTTAGATAACACTGCAGTTCAATAGCTGCATGCTAATATGGACTCATCTGTCTTCATTTACTACCTTGCTTCTGTTCTTTCCTTTTCTTTTCTCCTTATATTAATGTTTTGGTTAGTTGACACGACTAGTTTATCAGCTCGGTAGGACTAGGCGTGGGTATTGCCTGGTCGGGGGACATCAAGAGGGTGCAGCAGGATGCCCATGGTGTCAGAGAGCCCTTGAGTTGGCAGCACGCTGGTGTCTCTGTGATGCTTTTGCTGCTGATTGAACTTCGAGAGTTTTAATCTGCGGTCCTGATCCTCTGTGATTGCTAAAGAGCTTTGGACTTTTCCAGGAACCTGATAGCAGCTCAGCTGGCTGCACTCAAATAACAGATTTTCTACCTAAACCTGGGTGCAGTGTCATTAGGGATTTATTTCCCTCCCTTCTTTGTCGATAGGATATTGCAACCACATGTTGTTACTTCGGCGTGGCTTTATGAAGCAGATTGCCTGAAGGAGTGGTGTGCTGGAAGGGGGGAAAAATTAGCTTTATGGAGCTATAGTTGGTAGTCTGGGCCATGAGATATTTGGTAGCTGATGCCAGTGTATGGGTTTTGTTTAAATTTCACATAATAGTGAATCATATGAATGAAAACGTGATGTGCTTATTTTAGATGGGGAACAGTGACCATGTTAGGCTGCATATGGGATGAAACCTGAGAAGAAAAGTTACTGGGTTTTTTTTTTTCATGGCCATTAATTGGGATTACCTGGAAAATTTTACCAGAATCTCTGTATTTCTTCCGTTACTAATAGTAGGAAATAGGACTTAGTACTTGATTACTAAGTCTAGGATATCATAGGATTAGACCTGGTGTACGTGTAATGATTTGCAGCTGCTTATTATTTCATTTGACTAATGCACAGACTAATGCAGAATTCACAAAGGCAGTTTTAATAAATGCCAGAAATATGCACAGCAGGGTCTGGGGTTTTTTCTGTGTTTTTGGTTTGGTTTTTTTTTTAACATAAGAAGCAAGTTACTTTCTGCAGACAATTACAGGCATGTAACATATGGGGAATTAGGGAATGAGGTCTGCAATTGCCCTGTATTTATTTCGAAGTTCATATGGGAAGCATTTATCTTGCTGCTGTGTGGCTAAACATTCCCGTGCAATCTGCTCTTTGGCACGGACACCAAGGGTCCTGCGGGGCCGTCGGGCCCCCCCAGCCGACAGAGCCCACACACAGCCCTGCGTTTGAAATATATTTGCAATTTCATTGTCTTATGATCTCCTTGTAAGGTAAGAGGTAGGTGATGCTTGGAAATATTGGATTTTACAGGCATTAAGGTTGAAGAGTAAGAGAAAATTGCTATTACAGACACAAAGACCAGTCAGTGGGTCAGCTTAGGAAGTTATGTGAGCTTCTCGGACAGCGATACCGAGAAATAGGTACGTGTTGCTCCTCAGATATTACTAGAAGTTTCCTGCTGGTAATTCGTGATGCACTTGCCTTTCCTTCCCCTCCTACGTTGTGTAACCCAGTAGTAGTCAGCAGATGGGATTTTCTCTCCTGAATGAGATGCAGCTCTTCTCTCCAGCCTTGAAAGGGGAGGGATGTTCATTTTATAAAACACAGGCAAGTGTTTAAAAATAAGTCAGTGGAGTGGCAGCCAGTGTTGGCTGGAGATGTGAGTTTTGACATTATGAAAGATAAAAGCAGATTTGGTAAAATTCGTTTTAGTCCCTGAAGTCTAACCAGTACAATAATCAAATCCCATACAGTTTACCAGTCTTGAATACAGCGTAGTTTGCGGTTACCACCCTTTTTCAGTTTGGCACTAGCACACAGAGCCCTCAGTCCAGGGTCGGATCCCTGCTGAGGTGTGTACAGAGGGTGATAAATGTGTACTGATTAACATATTCTTCCTGGACGCTTGCAGTCACCTTAAATATATTGCATTTATTGTTGTTGTAATTAGTTATTTGTACCTAGGCAGTGTTTAGGAAACCCAGTCATGTATCAAGATCTCATTGAGTTAGGCTCAGTACAAATAAACAATAAAATGACACACTGCTTCACAGACCTTACAGTTAATGACCTAATTACTCTAATCTGTGCAAAAATTGGAGGCTTTGCTTTGAGACCTTTTGAAAACACTAGTAAACATATACTGTCCTTTTTTCTGTCGGATTTTCTCATCCTGAGGTTTTTGTCTCTGGTCTCGATTCTATGGGAGCACAAGAATAGCCATGCTGGGACATCAGAGCGCAGGCAACAATGTCCATTGAGCCCTGATTTACTGAAAGTACCTTCTAGTGTCCACTTACCCCCCGAGCCAGGGAGCGGGCCCGCATCGAACAGCGCGCAGCGGTTTCTCCTTGGCCGTGCAGGCAATCTGCACGCGGCGGCCGATGGGAGGGTGAGGGTTATTTTGGCGGGGTGGGGTGTGGAGCAGGTTGGCTTTGTAGCACTTGTGCTGTTTCTGGCCTTCAAAAGGCTTGGTCCAGGAACGATTGATTTTTGAGGCTGTTCTAGTTGAAATGAGCACCACATTTCTTACAAGAGTGCATGTATTGAAAGTATGGCAAATTATTTGGCCCAAAGGATGTGATACCGTCCTTCTAAATGTGTTCTTTCAGGAATCTGACCTTTTAAATAGGATTTTGGGTGGGGTTTTTTGTTTTGTTTTGTTTTTCCTTCCTTGGTTTGGGTTTTTACCTTTTTTTGTTTGTTCTTTTTTTTTAGCAAGTTATTTTCTAGTAGCTCAAAATACACGTGCCTTTCTTGCCAGCCCCATAACTATACCCAGTTTGGAGCTGAAACCTTGAGCAACGTATTTATTATTTTTGTGCATCTTATTACCCTCTTCCCTATCCCCCTAGCATAGATCATTAAGCATCTGCATGCACATAGGAAAAAGCTTGGTTCAAACTGCTACTTATCTGCCTGGGCCTAAAACTAGGTTTGTACCTTCAAGCAGTGATGACAGGTAAAAGTAGGTAACAGGGGTGATATGTCGCAGAGAAAACTTTTCCTGCGTCTGAAATGCGATTCAGTGAGGTTCAGCCCCAAATGGTAGTGACCCTCAGCAAATTGGTCAGTTTTAGATAAAAAGGAATCTGTCTTACAGCTTAGTGAAATAAGGTGAAGGACTCCCGTGAAGTCAGACTGCTATGAAGCCATTAGCGACTTGGGTTCAGTAGTTCAGATACTTGTTTTAATCTGTAGAAGAAGGTATGGAGAGTAATTGCCAATATTGCAGTGCCTTCAGCTGCTGTCATGCAGGTTGCAAGCTGGGTACCCTTCCCCCCTGGGATCCTGACTTTGGTTTGTGAGGCATATAACTTACTTCTACTGATGCAAATTAATCTAATGTCTTGCTTTTAAGCTCATGTGGAGCACAGCAAGGCACTAGCAGTGAGTCAGGTTCACAGGTCCCTCCTGTGTTCCCTCTGGGGAAAGCTCTCACAGAGTTATGGAGTTAAACACCAAATTTCAGATTTAAAAGTCCTGCAGCCTTTGTTTCAAGCCCAAGTGCATACCTGAATTGCGGACTGATGCCAAACCAGCACCAGCCTCTGAGCATGTTTAACTCGGGAGTTCGGAGTCTGGATTTCTGACGGCAATATGTTTCTATCTATCTAATTTGAAAACCGAGAAAGAAAGTATCCAGAGGAATAAATCCGGAGCAGCGTGACATTGCACTTAGCGTCGTTACATAGAATAAATGGTTTTTGGTACGCAGGGCTGTCTGCTGGTATACTCATGTGGCGGATTCAAGTGAGAAGGATCAGTTTTGAGGAAGCAGGATGAATGCTGTGAGCCATTAGATGCTTTAATAACAAGGAACACCAATATTCCCCTCTCAGATAGAAAGAAGGTGCTTCAGCATGTCGGTGTCACTGGAAGATGTTTCTGAAGACCTCGAACACGTGTAGGGGGGAGATGCCCAAGATGAGGGGTGGATCCTGGTACAGTAGGTGTAGGAAAAGGGAAAGGAAGGGCTGGGTGGTGCACAGGGTAGGGTTTGTGGGTGGGGGTCTGGGGCTCTGGTCTGGAAAGCCACTCGACCATGGGGATGCAAGGGGGACTGTGAGAACAGGCTTTCTGTAGCAGTGCCTGGTGCTCAAAGAGGAAGCAGAGGGGTGAACTTCTGGCGTGATGGAAAACTCGCCACTGGAAAAGCAGCGCTGAAGACTAAGTGCTTAAAATGCATTAGTTTTCCACATTCCACTTTGGGAGTGTGTACTGTAAACTAGAAATTTAAGCCCAAAAGATGAGTTGGAAAAGTGGCTCACTACTCTGCCTGCCTTTCCTTGCTTCTTGCTCAACATTTTTTATTCTCTTTGAATTGTAGATCCTTGTTGCTCTCGGGTATTGTCAAAAGGTGATATATCCTTAATAAGTGTACATGGAGAAATGAATGTAAAGCTTTTGTTTTTTCTCTTGACCTGCATCTGAAGCAGGAGCTGTGTTTTGCTCATAAATAAATTATTTCCCCAAGGAGAATGCAATCTCTGCAAACTCAGCGTATGGGGGAGGCTTTGTCTTGGCAAGCGGGAAGAAAAAACGTGGCAGATCCTGGAAAGATGTCTTTGGGAAAGTGTGGGGGAAAAGAAATTATCCCCTTCAGCCCTTGTGTGAGTCGGGAGAGTGTGACCCTGCCCTGCTAGAGGAAGGTGTCTCCAGTTTAGATCCTCAGCTCCCTTTGTCTCCCCTGAGCTCTTAGTAAGGTCTGCTTTTCATTCATTGCTGTAAGCATTGGCTCTGTAATCATTTTGGGGACTGTAAAGCAAGACCCTCCTTTTCTGAAAAGAGCATCTTTTTAGGGCATCTTTTCTACAGCATCTCCAGGACCTGCTTGAGCAATGAAGGGATGGGGCTCAGGATTTGGCAGCTCGATGTCCACTGCAGCTGCATTTTCCACTGGGAATCTGATTCCCTGGTAAACCTGACCTGAAAAGGCAAGGAGCTGCTAAATGAGGTTGGTGACCCTGTGTATTGTACAACCACCTTTCTTCTCACTTAAGTCCTTTAATCTGCTTAAGGGTGAAGAGGGCAGGCTTTGTGAGATGGGTGTTAATTGCATTTCTCCCTGGATAGGTGGAAGAGTGAGAGGAAGATATAACACGCTGTTTGAGCAGTTGCAAGATCCTTCCCAAATTCCTTAAGATGATGGGGATTAATTAAAATATAGCCTTAACAACTTCCCTTTCTCCCTGCATGGCTAGAACAAGCAATGGCAAGGCATTTTTTTTTTTTTTTATCTGTAAGTATTGGCACAGAAAGAACAGTTGATTCCTGTATGATGGGAGCTATAGCATCATCAGCACATGAGCACAGTTTGTAAGGGTAGGTTCATTTATTTCATGGGAATCTGGGTGGGAGTCTTTGGCCCAATCTTTGCTGCTTCAGGGCCGGCTCTGACCGTGCCTTGGCTTGGGGTGTGTGGTCCTGGGGACAGGAGGTGGCTGGTGGTGGGGCAAGGGCTGAAGTGTTCAAGGGATGTGGTGTAGAAGGGAAACTGCCCTCATCAGCAGGGGCTTTAAGGGATGGAAATAAGGTGAAGGTAGGATGGAGAGATAGAAGAAAAAAGTACGTGTGCTAGAGGGCTGGGAGGGTGGGAGAGAAAACGGAGATGAGGATTGCATCTGCATGGGAAGCTGTGGCACCGCAGGGCAAATGCAGAGCTGTTCCTCCCAGAGAGGAGGGTTGGCAAAGGCCGCTTTTTGTGAGCCCTCTTATTTTCTTCTCTGGGACCAGAGCGCAAAGTGGCAACTGTGTACTGCCCTGACATTGCTGGTGCTGGACACATCTCTGGGGTGTGTGGGAATCCCTGCGCAGGGCAGGAGCCTTATGGAGGGTGGTCCATGGAAACACCACACACCTCAGTGCTTGCTCCATCTCTGGGGCTTCTTGTCATGATTGTAATTGAGCACATTGCTCTCAGAAAAAGACTTCAAACACTCCCTTTTTGCAAAAAAACCACAATCCCATCAAGCATTGTAGCGGTGGAAGCTGGCGCACTGGATTGAGCTGGTCCTTCAAAATCACCATGCAGCCGGGGGGATGGCTCTCGGAGTGAGGTGGTCAAAGCACAGCTGCCGCTCAGGCGTCCCCCGTCGTTTGCCGTTGGTCACTCAGGAAGGGGGGGCCTCTGGAGGAAGCCACCCTGCCCTGGTGCCCTGTCCTGAGTCAAGTTCCTCGCCCCTTGGAACAGTCTGTCTTCTGCAGGATTCGCTTTAGGATTTGAGCAGCTTTTACTGCTGTGACGTAGCCCAGATTTTTGTTCTGGAGGCAGTAAGCTCTTTAATTTCATAGAGACTCAATTCTGTCTCTAAATACTGATCTTTTCTGGCTAAGTCACCTTGGAGAAATTATTTTCTATGTTTGACCATCTAGAAAAGGAGTGAGGTATGTTTTCTCTTGTGTTTTCTTGGAGTACCACCCACAGTGTGTCCGAGACCCTGTAGTACTGTGTACCCTCTTGTACCAAGTGTTTTACAAAAAGAACAAGGACAGTCCTACTTCAGGTAGCTTAAAGATCTGGGTTATATATTTAGTTCCCTCTCAGGAGTGCTTTGAGCATTAATTATGTTGTTAAAGCACTTAGTGCCTATCATCAGAAGCTCTCTATAGAAACACAAAGTTAAATAGTCACAGATCTGTGGCCTCTTAGGAATTGTTCCTGATGCTGTACAGCGTAACCATTCATAAATTTGCATTGATGGTAGAGAGCAAGCTCTGTTTCTCCTTCCATGAGGCTCCTGTCTGACAAAGTGTTTAAGCTTGAATAGTTTCACAAATTCAGTAACTGGGGTTTGATACCAAAGTTCTCGAACTTAAAGCTCTGCCTTCACCATATAGAGACTAAGACATACTGGAGCAAGTCCAAGTTTTTATCTAAAAGGTATCTATTGTGCTCATATGTTCACTGCAATAATACGAATATATTACAAAAAACACCTTGGATCCATTAATTGTGGGTGTTTTTGGGGAATGCAAATGTGTACAGGAATAAAGGCATCGCAGTGGAGAATATTTCTCTCTGATGACCAAATTAACACCTTTATTTCTGTCCTTAGATGTTGCAAGTCATGGTGTGTCACCCCTACAACCTATTTGCAAAGCACAAACAGATGGGAAGAAATTTGAAGAGCGAAAGTGCTCTCTGGGGTGTCCTGTGTGTCTGAGAGCACAGAACGCACTGAATGCACACTGGTAAACCCACAACAAATTGGCTCCGTCACTGAGTGAGAATAGCATCTAAGCTCAGCCAGAACAAGTATTACAGCAGAAATTAAATGAACTAAGCAAAACCCTGTAAAATGGACTTTCTTGACCTTAAAAAGTAAGTAGTAAGTTCACAGCTCAGTAGAACACAATTAGCAGGAAGAAGCATGTACCTACTTGCTGAAGAAGCACATCTTAACTGAGCTTCTCTTTCTGCAGTTATGTTAATATAAGAATTACATGTTGGCTTCAAAGCATTCGTTCTTCTTTTGGGAAAGCCCATTGTGGGCAACGTCATCCCTTCTCTAATATGTTGGTCTTTAAACAATAGCTTAATGAATGGATTTAGGGGTAGCCTAGGGAGGAATAATATGAACCAAAGGGCCCCTGTAGAGAAACTTGGAAGCATACTGAGGACCCCTCTGAAAAGGAGCATTTCTCAAGGTACAGTCCCACATACCCTTTTTTGCCCACTGATTCCCAACTTTTTGGCATGTTGAGTCAGTGATGTGGGTACTCTGCTTGGGGCCATGGGTTAAAAAAAGCACCCAGGCTTGTGTCCTTCCCCCTGTCTTCAGGAGTGGGAACTAGGGAAGGAGGAGGGAGGTCCTTGATTGGCCTTGTCAACCTTTGTAAGGTTTTATAGCCTGACCTGGTACAGCAGTTGGGGGACCGCCTCCCGTTTTCTGCCCTTTCCCATTCCCTGGCTCCCAGTGGCTCTGCAGAGGAGATGCCCTGTGTGAGGGGCTGACGCGGTTTGCGTACTGAACGTGTAACCTATCACGTAACCAAAAAAACCCAAAATGGAGCAGCCAGCTTTGTGTTTGACGTCTGTGCTAAAGTGTGGTATTTCTTCATTTCCTTTTGTACCAAATGGCAACTTTTTTCCCCTTTCCAACAGGCTAATCTATACAGAGAGGAAATGTTTTACAAAAAGGAAAACAAGAACACGCATTAAAAGAAACCACAAACACTAACAGCTTGTTATAGAAACATGATCTGGAAATAACAGATTCCATGTGCAAATAAAAGTGCAAAATATTTTTAGCCTTTTGAATGAGGTTTAAAAAATGTTGGCGTGTGTGTTTGGGTTTTGTTCTTTTTTCTGTTTCCTTACTTGTTCCTGTGGCTGCGCTCCAGTTCCCAGGGGTAGTCCTGCCCCACTGCGGGTCTAACTCTCCGGTGGCAAGATGGATTTAAGAAATTCTTGTTTCCCTACCCTTGGCTGAGTGGTCCTGTGCTGGCACTGCAGCTCGGCACCTCTGTGGTGTGCCCAAGCAGCAGCTCTGCCTGGGTGCAAAAAGTCTGTGATAGGGGTGGGAATGGGCTGCGTTACCCAAAGAAGTTAAATTCAACACTGGAGCATAAAAGCAGCTATGTGGGGTCAAACAAAAGGTTTGTCTGAGCCTGGGTTTCTGACAGTGGCTGGTAGGAGTGAATACCGGGGGAGGAATAGTTTGTAGAATGGTCCCACAAATCACTGCATCAGCACAGATGAGAGGGGTGATGTTTTGCTGCTGAGGGCAGAAGAGTCGGGGTACTTCTTAAACTGCCTATATTACAGAAGATGTTATAATGAGCAATGTATCCTAATTTTTCCTTGTGCATTCTGATGCTTGGGTTGGGTCTCAAAATAAATGAGGAGACCTTAGTGCAGCATCACAGTATCATGGAATGGTTTGGATTGGAAGGAGACTTTAGAGATCATCTGCTTCCAACGGTTGCTCTAAGCCCCATCCAACCTGACCGTGAACGCTTCCAGTGATGGGGCATCTATAAATTCTCTGGGCAAAAGAGCTGCTCTTGCTGTCTCTGTTGCTCCTGCCACCTTCTCTGAGCAGGTCTTGCATGTAGCCACGTGTCCTGCCAGACTGATTTCCAGGCAGCTCAAATGGGCAAGTTTGCATTTGCCCATTTGCCCAGATATACAAACTCAATGGGAGTTTGTATTTGCTTGAATTGCAATCTACCTTCTAAAAATAAAGCTGCAGGCAATTGCTTAATTCATCACCCAAACAGGCTCATGGCTGACCAGTGTAAATATGCAGGATTGCTTTTACCCTTGACCTTTCCAATCCCAGCTCCTGTTCCCAAGCTATCCGGTAGGCACTGAGTCAGTCGGGGTGTGTGGTGCGCGGGGGGAAGCTTGGCTGCTTCGGCAAAGCCCGTGAAGTGCAGAGCTAGCACTTAGGGGTTTCCTGAATCAATACCCCATTAGGTGCACGGACCAAGGACCTTGTCTGTCTTTTGAATGGTGACGCACCCAAAATTGATCTTTGAAGTTATTGGAACAGTATCAGATTTTTAATGTGAAGTCCTGCCATGGTTTATGTTATACTGCATTGGTAGGCTCCTAATACAGACTCTTCTTATGATACTTCATCAGGTTTTGGATGGCTGTATGTTAACTCACAGCAGATGTATTGCTGGACAAAGCTTTTAGTGTTGCTCTTTAATATTGCTGCTGTCAATGTGAAGAGAAGCTGTGATACCTCGCTTCCATACAGAGAATTCGCCTCTCGCAGAGCATCCGTAGTAGCAGTTGCGTGTCTTGAGGCTCTGGGACGAGAGGGGGACTCAGCAGATTTATGGCTCATCCCTGCTTACATGTTACTAGTCTGGTCTTAAGAGGGGGAAAAGGCAAGAAAGGTCCAGAGAGAGAAGCCTGGGGAGCATTTTGTCTGCAGCCACTAGAGTGACCAACGGTGAGGAGAAAGGGTCCTTGAAATAAATTGAACGCAGATTGCTGATGCTAGAGTGTCTCACCAAAAAGGAGGTTTTAAGCCATACAAATCCTCTGTATTGCCTCTGAATCAAGCTGCATGGCCCAGGATGCTGTGTTGTGCTGGGGGGCACTTGCTCTGGTATGCTGGGCATCTGTTCTCTCTAATTAGGTCTCATTACTTGCGCCTGGTGCATTGGGTGCTCTTCCATCGATTCCCTCCCCCCCCGCCCCAACTTTATACGTGTCGCGCTGAGAAAGCAATGCTTGGGTGGTTGGGCTGGGAAAGCCACTGGTGGCGGTCAGGCTTTACAGGGCGACAGGGGCCTCTCAAATGTCATCCCCTGGTTCCCTGCCTTCTGGGAACAAAATGGGGGTGAGGGGCAGGGGAAGAACCTTAACTAAAAACTTTTTAATGGTAAATCTCTACCTGAGCGTGTTTCTATTTTCTAAGGTGCCATCTGGAACAGGCTCCCCAGGGAGGCATCACGGCACCAGCCTGACGCTGTTCAAGAAGCACTTGGACAAGGCCCTCAGAGACATGGTGTAAATTTGGGGTTGTCCTGTGCAGGGACAGGAGTTGGACTTGATGACCCTTGTGGGTCCCTTCCAGCTCAGGGCGTTCTATGATTCATTCTATGATTCTAAAAGTACTCTTTGCTTTTTTATTGCTACCTAGGCTTGACAGTTCTTCATGATGCTTTATGCCAATTTAAAACAACAGTGAGAAGGTTGCATTAGACTGTTCTAAACACTTCATGGAAATATGTTGCTGTGTTGTTGTTGGGGAAATGGTTCTGCCTGCATCCCAGTAAGACTGGATCCTTGAAAGCAGGCCTTAGGCAGGGCTTAATAAAGTGAGGTCTCTGGAGCTTTTCAACATCTTGAAAATGAATGCAGTGTGCCTGGAGTCAGACATCTCACTAAATGATCTTGATGATGTTTTTGACCCTGGTTTTGCTTTTTGTTAGATGTTGCATTTTTGCCTTTCTTCCCCCTTCCCCACCCCTCCTTTCCATTAAATAACACAGATATTTCCAGAATATGATGGTCCCATATGTTAGAGATACAAATTTGTATTTGTGTCATAATGTGCAAGTGAGATTGCTACAACGCGTTATTTTCTTTGCCTTTTCTGCAAATAGACTTCATCCATCCCCCCTCGCGGATAGATCCAAGTCTGTTATCTGGATTTGAGAGTCAGCTGCTGGTGCTGCATATGTCACTCCATTACTTGGCAACTGCCTCAAATATGTCAATGCCTTGCCTGCAAAATATATATCCCTTCTTACGACGCACGTATCTTGCACCTGCTGATGTAACGATGTGGCTTATTTCAGCATATTTCATCCCAAAAAGCACTATGAACTGCGTACCAGTCACAGGTATCCCTTTTCCTACAGCTTTGGGGTGCAAACACCAGCTGCTGAACACCATGCGCAGCGGAGCATGAGGTGAAGGTTGGAGGAGCCCAGGAAAGCCATATCCATTCAAAACTGTCAACCACGCTGAGGGCAGCACAGTGTAACTGGTCATTTGAGACAAACTTTTACCAAGTGTAAGCCATTGGCCTCTGGGTTTGAGTTTCCCCTTTGAAAGGGAGAGCTCCCAGCAGCAGGGCATCTCCTGGCGTGGTTATGTCGGTACAAGCTTGGGAAGAGCTTTGCTCAAATTAAACTGCCAGGAATGCTTTGCACGTATCCAGGGTTTTCCTTGGGATGTAAATCACCTTCAGTCTTGTCTTTCGTATCTGAACGGGATTTCTGTGCATAAGTGTCCCATTGAAGCACTGCCTGTTTTCCCTGCTGAGCCGCAGAGAGCTTTTCCTAGCCAGGTCTCTATGGTTTTCTGACTCCAACCCAGTTCTGTTGCTAAGTCCTGCCTTTTTTTCAACAAGTTATTTTTAAAAATGTGAAGCAAAATCGTAGACACTAATATCTGTCTTCAGACTTTCAGGGAGCATAGATCTATGTCCAAGCTCGTCTACTAGTCCCCGGTTTTAGAATCAACTAAATCATTCCTCTGAACTAAACAGCCTCAGCCAGTTGAAGGATTTCTGTTATTTTGTGCCTGAGGCGAATCTTGATTGGGAAATTATCATTTGCAACCAGAACTTGGTAGTGTAATGGCCTAAACAGGGTGAGATTGGCTTTGAAATTCTCCTGATGACTATATTCTCCTTGCGATGGGCGCTGATCCTCCCTCTGGCTCTGCAGGTAATTTCTCCGTGTTTTCATTTCCATATAGATAAGAAAACTTCAATTCTGAATATGTGTATGTATGTACATATATACATATATATGTGTGTAAATGTATATTTATGTTAAAATATTTCAAATGAGACTTTAGACTCTCTGCAGTCTAACCGTGCTCTCTTCTCCCATCCTTTTCGTAGAGTACAAGGTGGGAAGAAACCTTGACATTGTTCTGACTGTTCCTGGAACGATGTAAGCACAGCCGTACTTAAATAATTCTTGATACAGATGTTCATCTACTCTCTCCTTAAATCTAATTAATAATGAGGAGCTGTGCCTGTCCTGGGCAGCCCCTTTTGGTGCTTGCCTGGCCGGGCTGCTGGAACACGTGCATGATTCTCACACACCCACCTGTCCCAGTTTTAAGTGAAATCTTAATGGTTTGTTGGACAAATTCATTGTAGTGAATTTATTCTATTAACTTTACATACACAGGAGCTTTTTTGGAGGTGAAATATGTTGGATTACAGGTAAAATATGCTATATTTTCAGTTAGTCTGTGTCTGGCTGAAGTCCCTGCTTGCCAAGCATGGGCCCAGCAGCATCCGTCTGCTGCTTTTTTTGAGTTGGTATTTGTCATTCAGCGTGAAGCCAGAGGTTTGAAATTTTCTTGAAACCACCTTTCGCCAGTCATCACGTTTGTGTTTATCTCTGCGGTAAACCAACAAATCATTTGCATGGCAAAGTGTGCCAAACAGCTTTGTCAGATCCTTGCAGCTGAAGGAGATGTTCAGATATGCTAAATGACAGCTTACTGGAAAAGTACTGTCCAAATGGAAGGTGATAGCATTGATCCTTTAGCAAGGGGGATTTGTCAGAAGCCTGCTGCAGCATCTGATTTTGGGGATATACTGGCTTCTGATAAGCGGTCAGCCCTGGGAAAAACATACCTAGCGTGTACACTGAATAAAATTGTACAGGATTCAGGGGAATACTGATTTTTCCACTGGACTCCAGCATTTAAACTGATCTTTAAACTTCATATTGGTGTCCTGTCCCCGCTCTTCCCCCCACCCCCCCCACCCGCCCCCAGTGATCTCTGATCTTCTAATCCATTTACTACTACTTTTGGTTTCCTTTTCGAGAGTGTAAGGATGCTTTGGGGAGGCAGGGAGAACAAAGGGAGCTGACAGAGCCAGTTGTATTTGGTAGTCCCTAGACAGTTTCCATAGCCCCTGTACAGCACACGGTTGCAGTTATGTAGGTGTAACCTACAGTCGGAGGAATTTGTGTTATTTACTTTAATAAACAAAAGGTTTGAGCAAAGACTGGGTAAAAATTGTGTAAAAACTGCTGCAGGGAGAAAAGAGAAAATCCCAGGTCTCAGGTTCCACCAAAGCTGCAAGGGAAAATTGGTGCCTGTTAGTCTGCCAATTACCCTTATGGTTAATGAGTTCTCCCTTTAATCGCCTGTATTCGCAGCGATCAGCACGACAGCACTAAAAACTTCAGCAGTTTTCCATAATTTCTAGCATTACCTATGACATTTTGCCCTTTGGTATCTATTTGAGTTTCTCATAAAATACCCCTAAAAGCCTATCTGTTGTATCCTCTTTCCATCTTCGCTGAGAGGTCACGCAGAGGCAATATCCGCAGTGTAACGCACGGCAGGTATCAGGCCATTCACCTCATCTTTTCTGCTTTTTTTCCCTGAGTCAGGAATTTCTTGTTAGCCTTCAATTCTCTGGCTGAAGTGAGGCCAGAAGCACACATCCCTGGGAGAGCTATTTTGGCTGGAAGATCTGTGGTGCTTAGCTTAATAAAAGCTGTACTTTGTCAAAGGCATCTACTTTAATTTTCTCTTTATGCTTCCCTTATTTTTCAGGACCATTTCAGGATTATTTATTTCTTCTTGAGGAGGGCTTCGTGTGTCTCTTTCCTACAGGAATGTGCCTTTCGATCTGAGCTAGACGATCTCTGTAACTCGTGCAGCAGGATGGCAGAAACAAACACGGAAGGATGCAACTAAAAAATTTCCTTTTCCAGAAACCTTTCGTATATGATTCCTTCCTGTTCTTTTCCCTCCTCCACCCCAAGTGTTAAGGCTGAGGACCCCTGTTTCTCAGAAATGCTTTTCAATTTCAGATCCTCTTCCCTCTTCCCTAGCTTTCTAATGAAAGACTTTCCTCAGCTAAGGTTTATATCGGTAGGGTTAACGTTTTCTTTCATCTGGGGTGACATGTAGCAAAATGCTTTTCCAACACGCCTGCTACCTGGGGAGCCTGTTTGGCTGGGTGCTGTATAAATGAAGGCTGTGTATCATATTATATTGTATCTTACCAAAGATTTTCTCTGTCCTAGAAAACTCCTGTCTCCTTAAGAAATATACTGCCAGTTTAAGGAGAGAATAATATATTTACTAGAACTGTACTCAGTCGAGGAATAATTTTGCTGTAGAGATTAAATTTTAATATCACCTTGAAGAAAACCAACTCTTTGTCAGTTCCCAGGGGATCTGATGCCTGGCCGTTTCAGCAGGAGTCGCTCAGATCTTAGCAGCTCTTAAGAGGTGTCTTTTTTTCCTTCTATTCCTGCAATATAAGAGCAATACATGCCTTTTGTTGCAAAGTTCAGATGTTTTAGGGGATTCTGGAAAAAAAAATAATCCTCATTTTGTTTCTTAGGTACTTGTTGGGTGAATGTGGTTTAAGGATGAGTGAAGCTCGCAACTGTTCAGAGCTCTGATCTAATCTAGATGCAGCCCATTACCATCTCATGAGCTTGCAAGGTTCACTAGGGAGTGAATTCACTCCAAAGATCAAGCTTTTTTGTGAGGGATTATCACTGTTTATCACTGTAGATAGGCTGGAGCAGGCATCAGGAGAGACTTTTTGGCAGTGGTTCAGCACTTCTGCTTTGGTGTCTGCCCAGAATGATAAAGGATTTGGTCCGTGACTGGGGAACAGCTCTGACTCTTTACTTTTTAGCCCAGTCCTTCAAGGAAATAAGCAGATGGGATCATGCTCTTGCCCTTTCTTGCTCGTTGTGTCTCTCTGTGTAACTTCTGGCCCTTCTGGGCCAGTTTCAGACAGGTTTGGCAAAGGGCTGGAGGTTTTCGAAGTGTGGCGATGCTACAAGCGCGTGGTAGCGAGAGGCCCCGGCAGAAGGCCGTGCTGGAAGCCAGCCCTCTGTGTGGGGACCAACGGGCTTCAGAGGTGATTTCCCCTTTCTGCTCCTGCATCACCGGAGGCACTTAATCCTCCATTTGCAGCGTTATGCCATTTGAACACGATATGAGAGATTGCTTATCCTTTGAGTCCCAAACAACTTAATGAAGGCTGTGAAGGGCAAAGAGAAAATGTAAGGTGTATGTGCTGCCTCCAGAAATATGCAGCCCATGGCTCTCGGCTCGCGGTGCGGGCCGGGGCCCTGCTGCGGTGACGGCAGTGCTCGCAGGGACTGACAGAGGGGCTTCGGAGATCAGATGGGCCCTTCACTTAGGCTTGGGCGGTGTGTGGGTGTCTCTGCCTCCCGCGGACAGAAGTTAATGCAAAGCCTCGGGAGCTCCCTGCCAAGAAGGAGCTTTCCATGGGTTCCTGCCCAGCTGAAGAAGCCACACGGGCTGGGCTGAGGATAATTTCTGAAGCCATAGGAAAGGCCTCTGAAGCCACAGAAATGTGTGCTTCTTAGTGCAGCCCTAAAATGGGGCAAATAAAAAGGAATGAATGAATGGATTGGCTGGATGAGGGTCTGCTCAATCCTGCCTCTCCTGAGGCACCTTTTCAGCCAGTTGGAAGCAAATTTCTTCCTCTTCTCTTTGGATGTGAATTATCTTTCTTGCCAAACATTACCTGAACCTTGCTTCGAAGTGCCATGCACCAAAGTGACATCCCAGCTTCACGGATGAACCCTTCTGACAGCCTGAACTGGAGGATGAAATGTTTAACCAGCACAGAGACAGGCACGTAGATCCTCCCTGTCACATCACACCTGGGAATATTCATCTTTGTGACTACCCTGAGGGGGTGTTTGCTATCCTGGGTGGCACTGAAAGAGAGGATGATTGTCTCAGGGTAGTGCCCTGCCCAACACGTGCGAATCCATCACCTTAATTGATTCCTTTGGTTAAATGACACAGATTTCTCTGTACTTACTGAGGCAGGCTTTATAGTAGTAAAAGGACTGAGACGTCTGTATGCAGAAATAAGGGAATATACTTAGTGAAGAGAGAGAAATGTATGCTGGCGGGGCAGTGTCTAGTTGTCATGATTATGGTCTTGGAATAAAGCATTTAATGGCATTATAGGCTTGTCAGTCAAAGCTGCTGAATATAAAGTCCTGTCTTGGCATTCCTCTGGTGCCTCTGTAGTTAACAGAGAGGCTTCACTTCACCAGGACCTTCATTTTGCCTTGTCGCAGCAAAGCCTGCTGCCTTGCAACAGCTGAGGGCATGGGGGCACAGGTGCATCTATGTTGGCACTGCCCGTGTCTTGACTGTATTTTGGGAGAGGTGGAGCGTGCACAATCCCCTTGTGTATCAATATTTTGTAATAAAACCCACAGATGGACAAGCAAGGAGGTTGTCCTTGTGCTGTCCAGCAGCTCCCCATGGCTGGTAGATGAGGATTGAAGGTTTGTCAGTAGAGTACACCCAGCCTGCAGTTTTGGTGCAGCCAGCTGAATTCCTTGGCAGAGACATCCTTGCTCTGGGCATCTCCTACTGCTGCTAATATCAGCTCAGGTCCATCAGGCTGAGCAATATGGAAAGGGCTGGTGTAGCTAGTTCCTGTGGCTGTTGGTATTTTGAACACTGAGAGCCAGATTCCTTGCCTTTAATTTAAGATACTTTACCCAGATGCTGTAGTTGGAAGCCCGATTACCTCAGTCAAGGCAGAGGTAAGCACCTCTAGAGACTGAACCAGATCTTGCGGTGGATGAATTGACCTTGGAGGGGTTAGTCTTTGCCTGTTGACTTCAAGTGCAGAGCTCTGGCAGAAGTGCTGCCTTGGGTGCCTGAGTTAAACAATTCTAATCTGTTGGTAATAAACCAAGCTTGTGGGTTTTTAAACCCGCTTTAAACAGAGCAAGGTGCTGTGATGTTAGGGGTTCTGGTATCCCACTGTGCGGGAAGCCCAGGTTCCACAACCTAGGGAAGGTTAGGTTAGGTTCCCTAACCCAGCTCAGAAATTTCCCACTTCTCTTCAGCCCATCTTACAGATGTGTAGATTCAAAGCACCAGTAACAAAAGCACCAGGGAAGTGAGAAATGTTCATTAAAACAAATGAAGAAAAGCAAAATCAAGCTTTAAAAGCAAACTGGTAGATCCTGAGGATACCTGTAGTAGAAGTATGAGCACGCTAGATGCCATGGAAGGGCTTCATAGCTCTGTGTTACAGTCTTTCCAGCCAAGAACTAGCATTCATAGACAGTAAGGCAATTTCCTATGGATTTTTGTGGAAACGTTTCATGGAAAAGGTGAAGAAGGAATTAAAATTTTAAACTGAATTGCTGCTAGAATGCATCTGTTATAGTAGTAAAACCCTCAGCTGATGAACTGAGGAAGCTCTTTTGTCTTTTTGGTGTAATAAGAAACAAGACATGATCTAGGGTATCCTAAGGAAATGTATATATCTACAGGTACACTGTCCCTGAGTAGAAAAGATCTGTTTTTCATAAAGAAATAGTAATTTTGAGAAGAATTGTCTCTTCGTGAGTATATGTTTTTAAAAATAGTGTTTTAATTTGGTTGGAGCCTGGGTCTGAAATGAAATTGGTATCTATTGTCTTTGGAAGCAAGCTGAACCTTGGTCCTTCCAGCCATTTGGGGTTAGGAAGTTTGCGGAGCAATCTGCTGGCCTTCTGCCGGCCAGAAAGTTTCACCTTCCCCAGCTTTCTTGACTTACTCCTCTGGCCATTGCTGAGCCTAGAGATGGATATTTAGTCCATCCCCACATCACAGCCAGCTGCTCCTTGCAGTTGATGTATTTTTATAGTCCTCAGATAGAATCTAATCAAGCCCAGTGTGGTCAGAGGGACTCCATCAACCCTCAGAAGCTCCCTAGTAGGGAGGCTGCTTAGAGGTTCCTTGTCTGAAGGAATAATAATAATAATAATAATTTCTATTCAAGTGCTTCAAACTGTGATTTACATTCATAGGTGAATTTTCTTACTGCCTCACAATACTGCTTTTTGAGGAAAAAAGTGTTTAATTCTGCGTCTTGTAGATGGGGAGGCAGAGTGTTTTGTCCGGGGTGATGGAAATCTGTAGTAGGTTTGGGAACTGGACCATGCCCTTGGATCATGAAGCCCTGTGCATAATCTCAAGGTTATTGTCCCTTCCTAAGCATCAGTGGTGATGACAGTCTGTTCTGCTCTGAGAGTCAGGGCTCTGCCATTAAAACAAAGGGGAATATACCCTAGTGTCTTTATTTAAAAACATAACAACAAAAAAGACATTGAATTTTTTTTTGTTTCTGACAAAAAGAAGAGTGTGAGTCTCTGCTAATGAAAAATATTAAAATTCCAGGTCTCCTGTATAATAAATAATAACATGAGCATGAACTTGGCTTCCCACAGTTACCACCAAATCATCAATATAGCTCCCTTTGTGCAGCTCATTTTGAACTTTGCCTATTTCCTTCAGCTATGCAGATATAAATAAATAATTCTGCTTGATAAAGGTCTGGGAATGCTATACTTTAAAAGATAAGAAAGCTTTGAGGGGAAATTGTTTTTAAATCCATAACATTTGTATGCTGTTCACTGTTCATACCGAGCAAAAATTCATTCAGTTGGCAGTTAACCAGCCCTATTTTGTTCTTATTCTGTGTTCAACCTACCCTTCTCCTGGGGACATCTAACCTTATATGTAATTACCTCTCTGAGAGTGGGAAGGAGGCCTAAATAACCTTCCTAACAACTAAATAAATGCACAGATCCCTGGGACAGGTTATCAGCTGGATGCTGGTGGCTGAGCTATCCAAACACTGTACGTAAGCCATGAAGTATTTCAAGACTTGAGTCATTTTCGTTCCAGCATTGGGCCAAAGAGCTACAATGCGAAAAGTTTTTAGGGCACCAAAGCAAAACACCCTGGGTTTTCAGATTATTTTTGTTTCCTTGATAGCTGGGAAATAACAGTGATAAATTTTAACAGAGATGTTGTGTTTTTTTTCTCTCAAGGTCTGTCCAAGTCACTTGGTCTCATTGAAGGCTATGGTGGACGTGGTAAAGGTGGGCTTCCAGCCACCCTGTCCCCTGAGGAGGAGGAGAAAGCGAAGGGACCACATGAGAAATATGGCTACAACTCCTACCTCAGTGAGAAAATTTCGCTGGATCGTTCCATACCAGATTATCGTCCAACCAAGTAAGTACCAGTTGCTCCATGAAGGCGCGCACATGCGTAGGTATCATCCGAGAGCCAGGAGTGATGGTTGCTTCGTATTTTTGAGTGATACTGTTTGCTCTTCCCTCCTTATCGTTCACAGGGCCGTGCTCAGTAATGAGCAACCGGTGTAGTTTGGCTGAAACCGAGATAGTTCATAAAGATGATTTATCGGGGGGAAGAAAAGCAAATTTCTTCCCACTCTCATCTCTCTTGCTCGCTTGTTATTTTCCTAAAGCAAGACATTATTCTGGGTGGTAGTAATGCGATCAGAAGCTCATATCTGCTTTCGTCAGCGAAGGGCTGTTCACTGCGCTGTTGGCCTCTGGTGTTCGTTACCCTGTGAATGTGTGCAAAGACTCTCACTCTCTCCTCCCTGGTCAGGTCCTCCGTGTCCCTGCGAGACCTCTGGGGCTTTCCAGCTGCCCTCGCACTCCTCCCAGCGCAGTCCTGCTGCGATGCTGCTGTGGGATCTCCTCTTGGAGATCTGCGCAGGCGCCTTTGAAGGGAGCCCAGTGGCTCAGGTGGCAATAGTCTTCCTCTGCTGTTTTTCCAGAATGGCTTTTTAAGACAAAGGTGCCGATGATGTTTACCTGCTAAGCACTACAGAAGAATATACTTTAAATGAGCTGTCAAATAATTTTATTAAGAGTGCAAGCAAAGACATGCTGTAAGTGCATTGTTATGAAAGTTAATTTCAGATGTGGCTAGCAGAGTGTCCCCCAAAATAGGAATGTGTCAATTTGTCCAGGCCTGGAGAGAAATCCCTGATTAAAAAAAAAAATAAAATGAGCTGAGAGGGTTTTAGATTCTGAAAGATACATGTCCAATGCCTGTCATTAGGACAGTGACAAAGCTATTGCTTGGCATCTGCAAACCATTGAAAATCATGCAGCAAGGGGGTGCAGCTACATGCCTCCAGTGTACTGGCAAGTTGTTAAGGATGTGAGAGCATGGAGAGCTTTTGTTCCTTCACTTCTCTGCATGCTGCATGAATTTCGAGCAGCCACTCAGAGTTTCCAAGGCTGTCAACCACTGACAACCGAAATATTTGGATGAGTTTTCAAAGGAATGGAGGCCCAGCCTCCAATTCTGCTGGTACGGTTCATCTGGCCAAAATGAATTGCAGGTACAAATTGCACCTTTGGCTATATGATATGCAAATCCCACTACAATGACAAATCCTTGAAGTGAGACCTTCTCTAGCAGTTACCTGAGCCTGAGCTTCTTATTTTCATTTCTCATCCAGAACTCTGACTTCTAGCAAAGCCAGCATTACTTTGTGAGAATTAATTTGAGAAGTAATGTTTTTTCAGATCTTGGGGGAAGAAAAGGATTAATTCTGACATTTTTTAGGTTTGCATTGTGTTCTTCCTCATGCTGCTATCTGTCATTTCATGGGAGGGTGGTAGAGAGGACAGAACAAACACAGCAGTTTATTAAATATGCATCATTTTGGAACTGGGCTAATAATTTGGAGAGAATTTGTGGGTACTGACTGCAGCTGTATAGCTTAGTATCTTTTATCTATGCAATAACTTCAGGACTGTGTTTTGGTTATTACTACTTTTTTAGGGATCAGTTGTCTTGGTATTGTAAGAGAGTGGTTGGTCTGGTTGTGAAATAGGCTTGAGTTTGCTGGAGGATTTGAAAAGTTTCAGCTTTTTCTAGTTCTGACTTCAAGATCCATTCGCTATTTTGTGCATGCAGTTTTATGGCTGATTTTATGAACGGTTTAATACAAACCATTTAAGTCAAGTATCCTGGTCTCTGATTAAAATAGATTCAAGTCAAAGGAAATTAGCCTAAATCGTTTTGAAATTGCAGCATTAGTGGGGAAAAACTGTTGAAAACCCTCCAGCTGATAAGCATTACAAAGCATGTATTAGTTTTAAATATAATAGTGAAGCCTGTTTGGTTCTACTAAAGGCTGTTCAGCATCCGGAATGCTGATGGGCTTGGACTGTGACTAGCAGTGGCTTATGTGTTCTTTCCTTTCAATTTTCTATTCTTTTAAAGAAAAAGATTAATGTGGTCAAGTGTCACTTTTCTGAGTGCTGAGCAGTGCTGGATCAGACCTCCTAGTCCTTTTCCTACCCCCTCTTTGTGACTGTCACCAAAGTGAAAGGGAGTAAGGGGCATTTAGGGAAAACTTGGCATGTTTTGTAATTTTTCTGTGTGCAGATTCCCTCCACCTTGTGGTCAGCATCCCTAAGGGTTCGGAGATGCAGGTGTCCCTGCTCAGCATGATTTCCAGGCAGGTGTTGGCAATGAGGAGGTATCATGAGTCCCAGCTGATGGCCTTTTGAGTCCCTGCCCAGAGGCAGCAGAAAGGATAGAGGCGAGTTTCCCTGGAGAGAATGGTCTGAGAGGTGTTGGATGCAGGGTGGTCCTTGGGAGAAGGTAAGGTCTTTCCCAGCACCGGGAGTGGGGGTAGAGTGCCTTGCTTTCTTGATTTGGGGAGCTGTGGTGTCTTTCTTTTGGTGGTTTGGATTACTATCCCTATTTTGGTTATGAATTGCAGTTTGAGAGATTTATTTTCTTGTCTTTAAAAGCTGAGGCTGCTCACCTGGCCTGGAGGGTAGAAAGTCTATCCTGCCTTTTACCGCTTGAGCAGTATTAGGTTTTACACCTGAGTGATTCCCGAAAAAGTGCTGCTGATCATATGGATACCTGAAATAAGTTTGTGGTACTGGTACCATAAGGGAGCTGTGCCTGTAAGACCTTAGTCTTGAACTCATTAATACTAGTATTTCTGATCCTGGCCTTCTGCTGAGCAGGGAAGGTTGAGCTGGGTGTGCAATGCAATGTGCTTTTAGAGTGATTCAGATAATGGTATTGCATTTTGGATGACTGAGAAAGTTACTCCTTTGGCGAAAATAAGGGAGGACTAGGATTTTGGTGCAAGGGCCCTTATTTCAAGTCTTGCTGCGGAACAGTGGTGTAATGAGAAAGACATAGGCAACACATTTCTATCTTGCTTGATTAGGTTTTTAGACTTTAAGATGAGATTCCTGCGTGTTCTGGAAAACAATTACTGTTTCTAGATTGAAAGTACCCAAGGTGCTGCCCGCAGGCTGCAGGACTTCTACACAAGTCTCCAAAAAATGAGCTGGAGGGATTTTCTTCAATTTTCTGCAACAACTGTGAAGGACAAGGCTGGTCTGTGCGCTTTATTGTTGATCAATTCGCAGCATGTCCTGCTTGCCTGTGAATGATGGGGGGGTTTAAGAAGAGGTGTTGTTTTCTTTATTGAAAGTGAAGTGTATTTACATGGGATCCTGGGGGCTGCGAACATTCCCTGCTTTAATGCTAGATTTTATGCACCTCTATTTTATTCTGTGGTGTATGATTTAATGGGAACCCCTCCCATATGTAGAGGGAAAATAAAAATTGCTGTGTTAGATCAGCCTGCCTGTCCATCTTATCCAGTATCTAATCTCCGATTGTGGAATTACCAGATGCTTCAGGCTGAAGAAATCATATTAAGGAAAACTATGAAATAATCTGCCCATCTGGTACATTCTGTCTTCTCTGTTCTCTCTTTTCAATCCTACCCAATATAAGTGTGGAGTTCTCATTATCTCTTTAAAAGTTTGTTCCTTTCTGGAATCCTGCTAAGCTCTGATTCAGTGGTATTTTATGGCATTATGGGATTAAGGAGTGGATTTAAGAAAAATAATACCCACAATTGTTAGGACTATTGAATCATTGGGTGAAGCTGACATACGCCTGCTGCTGTGAATCTCTCAACAGCTGTTCTCATGCAGGCGAGCTTCAAGATACTAAAGTGAAGAGGAAAACCGATGTGATACGCAACTTCCGCAGCTGGGTTTTCAGAGGTTTCGAGGGTTTCCTCACCAGGAGACCCTGCCCCTTCCTCCTGCCTGCCTTGTGGGCCCTGCATATGGGTCAGGCAAAGCATGGAAGACCATTGGTGGTGTGTATGCGGAGCTTGATCTGCTTTTCTGTTTTCGCAGCATGTGAAAAAAGTTTGCATTTACTAGCTGGACCCCAGGAGTGATGCCCTGGGTAGAGCTACGCCATCACCTGGAAGCCATTGCTAAAGATTAAACAGTTACATATCACTGACTTGATTTTAATTTTTCCTAGTGGCGTGTCTGGGGGTTGAGTCAGAGTCATTACACTCAAGTGACTGAATCGCCAGTTTATTTCTGTAGCTGCCTTTCTTGGGAACCTGGGAGCAATTGGGCTTTTTAGCAACATCTGGCTTCAGCTGGTTTTATCAGAGATTTCTGTGGAGCAGCTAGTTGCAAGTCTTTCTTTGGGATATAGTGGAAGAGATGGTTTCAGAGAAAACTTTGGGTTGTTCTTTGACAATTTAATTTAAAGGAACTAAATCCATTCTTCATTTTACTTTTATTTAAAGTGGTCTGTGTGTGCCCTTTGGGGGTTCTCAGCGTGTACATACTGGGTGCTGGAACATGTTCTAGGGTGCAGGGAGCAACCTGCAGCAGGAGGCACTGCTCCCTCTGGGGTCTCTTCCCACCCTTGCAGAGCCTCTTGCCTGCTGCCATGGGCTACCTTTGGGTCTCAGTTTCCACTCAGGTTACTGGAGTGTTGCTGGGCCAAGGAATTGGATTTTGGTTTTATAAGCAAAACTGAACATGTCTTTGGAAAGTCATGAATGTGGATGTGACTTAGAAATATCAGGACTGTCCAGGAGGATGGGCCTTGCAGACCTGTCATTCAGTCTTCTGCCTGTGAGGCAACACCTGCCTTCACATCTCTCTTGGGTCCCCAAGACGTTCTCGTCCTGTGCTGGACGCTGGTCCTGTCTGCCCTTGGAGTCTACAGGGGAAGCCCCTAAGACTGATGATGATTTGTGCTGTGAGGCTCAGCCTGTGCCCTGTGGCTGGCTCTGGTGGGGCTCAGGAAAGTCTCTGTAGGTTTATGTGCCATCATATTTATTTATCGTCTTGTGACGAAGAGCAAATCTCTTCCACTATGGAAATAACTAAAGACCTGGCTTTGCAGGTGCCTTTGTCTCAGTTTTCTCCTGTACCAAGATACTGAAATGAGATACTTTCTCCACGTGTGTTGTGACTTGGGCAGGAGGCTGCTCTGTATGGTGCTTCATATGTCTGGCATCACATTTATCCTAGCGTGTTGTTTCTTCCCCAAAATAGAAGGCATACAACCTCGTTCAAACATTGCTTGAAGTAAAACGCTTTTTTGCCTTCCCCCCCTGCCCAAGCAAGCATATTATTTTTGGTAGATATGGCCGAGATCTGCAAATATTATTGCAGCAAGAGAGCTCTTTATTTGTGGTTTCCTCAAGTTTTTAGGAGCTGGAACGTTCCTGGAGTCGCACATTTGTGATATTATGCCAGTTACTTAGTCATGTCCTGCCCTAGGGTGTTTAGCCAGGCTTGATGAAATGAGTCTGAGGAGAAGGACAGCGCTTAAGAAGAAAAAAATAAACTACTTGAATTATGCTGGTGATATTTGCTGGGAAATAGTTTCATGACTGTTTATTTGTAGTCATTGCTGTTTATTGCAAACAAAGGAGGTCAAAAGAGCTCTTTCTCTCTTGCATGCACAATAACTTATTTTACCTTTTGCAAAGAGTTTTTTCTTTTTTTTTTTTCAATCTTACATTCAAACAGTAGCAAGGAAAAGAGGCAAGGCATAGTGATTTTTCTTCATCAAATAACCAAAGGAAAAACTATCGAGGAATCAAGACAGTGTAAGAATGAAAAAAAAACCCCGTGACTGTTTCATATGTGAAATTCTGTTTGAACAGTATGTGGGAGTGTATTAAAAGATACTTTCATGTCTAGGAAAAAGTCAGAACTAGTTGTGTATCTTCTCTCCCACTAGATAATTGTTGACTGATCCAGCGTTGTGTGAAAAGCTCTCTTGCCGTTGGCTTTTTATGGCTTAAGCCATAAAAAAGGAAAAGTAATATTTTCCAATACTTGGAAAGATGCCACCTGAAAATTTTCTGGGGGAGCAAGTAACGAAATCAAGCAGCGAGTATCAGTGGCGTAAAGGAAACGTGCCTCAGAACAAGGCTCACCGAAGCTAGATCAGTTTTGCAGTTCAGAGGCGGGTTGCTGGATGGTTTCTAGCCACGTACGCCACCCTGCCCCATCTCTGAGTGGCTTTAGGCGTTTTTGTTCTGCCAGGCTGCATGTGTTCCTTGGGCTGTCCGGAGGAGCCCTGGCGTTTGTGCCAAATCTGTCCCCCCTCTGCTCTGAGGGTCACGAGGGTAGGAGGGTACTTGTGAACCCAGCTTCAGACCTGAGACTATTTATTTATTTATTTATTTTTCTCCAGCATCACGGAGGCACTTGCGGTCTGAAGAGCCGCTGTGCTGTGCACGCAGGCGCTGCCTGGCGCCGGGGAAGCCCTGTGCTCCCGCTGCATCCCCAGGGAGGGTGCTGCAGCTCTTGGTGACTTCTGGATGATCTGCACAAGAGGGAAAAGCCGCTTTGTTGCTGCATTGCTTTTCCAGTGCTAATACAAACCCAGGGCATTATTGAGTAAATACTGGTATTGATCATTATTCCTCGGTGCATGTCAATATGTGTGTATGGAGAGGTGGTTATTGGACTTCCAGTAATTCTTTTTCTTGAAAACTGGGAAAGTGAAGTCCCTAAAGACATGCTTTTCCAGCTGTGCTTGGTATTTGCTGATTATATTTATGCCTACTACTGTGACCTCTTAGAGGGAGCCAGCTCCACGGCCCAGAGCGGTGTGGTGCCTCACACACACGGGCAGGGTTGGCTCCACTGAGAGCTGTGAAAAGTCACCCTGGAACTGAAAGTGTCTGACTTCCTACCGAAAAGTTGAGGGTTTTATTTTTTTTATATATCTATTCTGCATTTAGATAGGGACACAGGACAGCTTGCTTTTTTTCTTTTGAAGTGGAGGTCGTTAAAGTATACTTTGACAACTATGTGTGCTCTGTATGGAGTCAGAAGTGTGTCAAAAGGCTTTGGTGCTTAAAAGTCCCAATATCCCTTTAACTTCAGTCAGTAAGAAAGTGCTTTTGGGAAAGTAACTCTAGATTTTGTTTAGTGGCTGTTATGAGATTCTCTTACTGTCGTTATGCTGCAGAGTGTAATCTTGAAGTGCTGCGACCATGGATTTATATACATGGTACCTAGGGGTTTTTTTTATGCAGTAGATTCTGCTAATTGTCAATTTTTTCCCTTCCTGACTACAAAATTATTCCCTATTCTTATAAGTTTGGAACATGATGCTTCAGGGAAGACTTCTTTCTAAGAAGTGTGCTATAAAACATTTACTAATGTAAACAAAAGTATTAAACGCACACTTTGGCAGAGGATGGGATTAATATAATTTAACAACTTGCTTTTGTGCTCTTCTGAACTCCGGCGCTGAAACATACCTGTGTTATCATAAACACTTCTGACTAAACTATACTTATGAAAATAAATGAACCAAATTAAGCTTTGGGTACGCTTTTAGGTTGGCTTCCAAAGGAATCCGAGCTTGTGCTTGTGCTACTGATCTGCTTCCGTGTGTCGCAGAGAGCTTTTCTGTTGCCACGGGAGCTTTTGAATAGTTGCATATACAGAGCCAAAGCAGGCAGAGGTACGAGTCGAACACTGATGTCTGACAGCATCGGGCCTGAAGTAACGTATTTTGTTTTCCAGCATCCGTGGCAGCCTGGTCGTTTTCTTGAGCTGCCAGTCTGAACCGTGCAGCCGGTTGTGAAGGGCAGGGGGATGGGTGACCCTGGGGGTGGGTGGGCTTGTCCTGCAGCCTGGGCGGCGGGTGAGCTTCTCCTGCAGTCGGTGGCTTGTTTCAGTGGATAGTCAACCACAAAGTGTGATTCCTTGTAAATAATTTTAGAGTTCATTACTTAACTTTCCTCCCCTTCTCCTCCCTGTTGTCCCCAAATTATGGCTGTTCAATAAATCCTAGACCAAGGATCTCCTAATGACTCTCTTCTTTATATATGTGAAATAGCTTGTGTGCATGGGGGGAGATGGGTAAGTAAATGTGACGCTTGTAATTGCTCTGGCTTTTATATCCTGTAGATATGCCTGAACCTAATAACTTTATTACAGGAGCCCCTCACAAAAATAAATCCTGTTCTGCATGTTTGCTTTTTACAACTTAGTAGATCAATTCTTGTTAGAACTTGCTGAGTAAGTAACGTGCATTTAGAAATGCCTGTATATCCCAGAGTATCTAAATTGCAGTGCGTGTTTTTGATACCCTAGTTCTAAAATACAAAGCATAAAATTTCTGAAAAATGCTTAATGGAAATAAGGTAGATGCTTTAAAAAACAAATTTTGTGGGCAAATGTGTGGAGCTTTAGAGCTTTAATGATCAGAAATAGTTTATGAGAATCTAGTGTTCTGAATCTGTGAATGCTACAGTGTACCAGGAAGCATTAGCTCTTTTAAGATGCTTAGATAATAGAAAATGGTTTGCTTTTCCATTTACTTCGTAGGGTAGACACAATTGATTTAATATTGATAATCCCTTTTGCAAGACGACATGTGCAACTGAATCAGCAAAATACAAACTAAAATAAGCAATCAATGAATGGAGCGTGATTAGGAAGTGGCAACATGAATAGCAGCGAGAACGCTTGCTTTCTTTTAAGCTTGTTCGTAATCTTTACAAAAGCCAAATGAAGATCAATTCATTTCCTGGTGAAGCTTTATTTTTGTGAGGAGAACATGAATGAAGGTTGTTTGAAATCAATAGCTTTAGTCTGTGGAATTACTTGTCACCAGTTCAGAAGGATATGCAAGGTTTTTCCTTTCCTCTTGAGATTTAAAGACAAAAAGCAATACAAATCTATAAGTAACAGCTGAGAAGCAGTCTGTATGACTGGATTAAGGAAACTTGAGCAAGCTTGGACCTGCCTGTGTGTGTTCGCACACGCTATGTGTGTGTCGACAGCAGAAGATTGTAACATGATTGATAACATACTGTATTTCAGCCATGGTGCTTTGCAGCCCAGTCACAAGTAAATCATTCAATCCAATCAGTGCACCATTGATATATGAGAGTTTACCTCCCAGGTTTTCGGCTGCGTCGATACAAAGTCTATATTGGTTTTCTGCGGCAAAGCGGAGCGTGTGCTGGGCCAGGAGGGGATCTGTGAATAGCTGCTGGCTGCAGGCAGGAACGAAAAGCCAAATCTTGGATGTGTATTAATGTGTTAAGTTGGGCTGTGTAGGCGGGAGGAGATTTTGTGTTAGATTTTGCATTGGGTCTTGTGGGAAGCGGGTAAAAGTCAAACAGCATTCGTAAGGTGAGGAGGAGAGGGAAGAAGATTCCTGAGTTTTCCTGCTGGTGGTAGGTGTAGATGCAAAGCTCTGGTGCATATAGGTAAATGACAAGTATGTATTGGGAAGGTGTAGCTCATGTGTCCCTGTGTATATTTACATACAAGTTTGCTTGTTTGCGTTTTGTGTCTACCCACATCGAGTATATTATGGCCAGTGCTGCCTAAAAATGCATCTAATAAGCCGGTATGTACAGCCTGAGGTTGCAGCGTACATCTGTGTACGGCTGCTGGTGGGGGCAGGGTGAGGAAGGAGCTGACTTCAAGTGTGTCGGGCTTTAGATGCTCCTGTTAGTGCGTCTGTTGCGGCAGTAAACAAATCTATAGTCGTAAATCATGTTCTCTGGGTTTAAGTAATAGTAAAAGACTTTCTGAAGCGTCTGTGCTAGGTAGCTGTGTATCTGCTGTCATTTGGATCTCTGCAGATGAAGCCAGGTGCTGAACGGGTACAGCAAAAACCGGCTGATACCGAACTCACGGGGCAGCTCTACCTCGTCCCTAAGAATTAGAGTACAGTGGTTGTTATTCTTAACCCTGTAGCAGTTCATCTCGTTTGACTGCCTGCATGGGGCTGGATCCCACCCTAACCTGCTTAGTCCTGTCTCCCAGTCTTGCCTCTCTTGTATCTTATTTTGGCAGAGATGGAGAATGTAACCCTTACCAGTATGGAAGTCACACAGGAGCAAGTTCAGCCACAGAATATCAGTGGTAGTGTGGATCTTCATCTGTGGACTAAAGGGAAACTTCTGGCACATTGGGGTGAATGCTTGGCCTTTTGCATTTATTGCACTAGAAAAAACTCTGTTGCATGAAAAACTAGAGTACGGACAGACGTTGTGGGCCATCATTGCTTTTGAGCTCTTATCACTAAATGCCTGTGTTGTCTTCCAGTTCATTAACCTCTCCATGCTGCATTGTTCCCTACCATTAAGGGGGCACCAATATTTATATCCAGTCAATTGCATTCAGTTAACTAGTACCTGAAATTGGAACATGAGTAGAAATGCAAATGAAAATCAGCCCCATCATGTGATTTTTGACCCTTTTGATACTGCTTGTGGCTTGTTTTTGGTTGGGTGGTTTTTTGTGTCCCCCCCCCAAGAAGCAGTACATCTCTTGCGCCGACTGGTGTGTTACCATGACCTCGGCGAGCAGCCTGCGCTGCGCTGATGCGTGGGTGGGTTGTGGTGGCACCGGCTCTGGCAGGCTGACGCTGGGGTTGTAGAGCTCTTCCCTGTGGGACTTCCACCGTGCAGAAATCTGCCAGACAGGGCTGAGCTGATCTAATTCTGACAGAAGTTAAGTAAACTTATACAGTGATTTCTGTACATAACAGAAAAGGTTTTAAAACCTCTTCATCTTCCCAGTTCATAAACCCGTCAGCAGAGAGTGGGTCTGTTACTACAAAAAAGAAGAGCTATCTCTAAAAATCCATTGTGCCTTTTAAGTTCATCATTTTGATACTAGCTGTTCCAGCAACGGCATTGTTCCCCCGTGTTCCAGGCGGCACAAGTGTTGGCCACTTTTCTTATTCATTGCCCCAAGTATGTACTGGGGATGTCAAAATCTTGAGTTACCATGAGACACAGTCTAGTAAGACGCTCCTACGGTAAGGCTGTACACCAAGGATTTAAGTTTAAGTTTGGCAGGTAAGGCTTACAGCACTGACAGTTTTACGCCAACGCACCCGAGTGGAGCTGTGAATTTGTTGGCAACGCTTGCTGGTGTGATTGTCACCCTGAAGCCACTGGCCTGGGAGGCTCATCTGAACATTGTCTAGATCTGCCTGTGATCAAGGGAGAAAAAAGGTGTTTCCACCTACCCAAAAAACTAGCTGCATCAGTCTGTTACACCAGAGAGCGATTTGCTTATAGCTCAGATACCACTGTGCCTGTGGCAGCGTTGGTGTCTCTTAATTGACCTCAAAGGGAGCTTTGACTTCTGCGTTAGACTAGACGTGTCTTAATTAGCTGCATCCAGTACTGTGTCTCCATGATCGGCTACACGAGCAGTAAGACACCTCTAGTACAGGATGTCAAAACATACGCTGTTAATTTACAATTTTACATTACTGCCTTTCATCCCGTGATCTCTGAGCACTCGCAGGCGTGCAGTTGTTGAGGATTTGGTTGCCCCTGTGTAGCAGAGTCAGCGTTCCTCTGCCCGGCGGCGTTGGCTGGCGCAGTGCCAGTCCTTCCTTGGTGGAAGCACAGGGTCTGCTCAGCAGTTTGGCGCTGAAGTTGAGAGCAGACCTTGCATCGCAGCCTGATTGCTCAGGATCCCTCCGCATTGGGAGGTCAGGGTGCTTCTCGCTTTGATGCAGTGATGCCTGCCTTTGTAAAATGCTATAGACAGCCATTTTCAAAGTCTGTTCCTTCAGTCCGTGCCTATTTTGACATTATTCAGTGTTCAGCTCTGCTTGGAGGGGGCTGTTTCAAAACAAACAGATAAAAAAATTGCTCCTAAATTTTCTCCCTGTCTGATGTGCTCTGCCTGGGATGACACAGAGGCCGACAGACTAGCAGAGCCATTGCAGCAGGATTCCTGGGTTTTGTTCCTGAGCCATGCTGACCTCCTGTCACCTTGGCGTTGACCACTTAATTTCTGCATTCCCTCGTTCGGAGCAATGTAATGTTAACTCTGAACAACATCATGTGGTGCTTCAATCAGTGATGCTTTAGTTAAGGGGAGAGCAGCCTCCTTCTCCTGAAGACTCTTAACAAACTGAGAGTCCCCAGCTCTGCTGTGGGTGTTCATGGGGTCCAGATATGCCCAGGTGCGGCCCTGAGGGAGGCATGTTCGCCTTCTTGCAACGTGGACGTTCAGAGCAAAGACACTGGTCTGTGTCTACCCCTAGCTTGTCATTGTGGGACTGATGAGGAGCAGGCAAAGAGCTGCGGGGCTCCCTGCAAGAAGAGGAGCAGAGGACGTCACGACTTGCGCTATCCTGAAAAGTATGTACCTGGCGATAGGCACCCGTGGGCTGGCTGTGGGATTATAAACACACTGTGTTAATCTGCTCTCGGGACCCTGCTCCACCAAGAGTCCTGACGCTCTGTCTCTACGGTGGGGTAAAATTGTTGGTACGTCGTATTTGGGGAGTGCTCTGAAAGTGCAGTTTTGGGAACCGAAGGGTGAGAGCTTCCTAGGCACTGAGGGATGCATTGATGGTTCTTTTAGCTGCAAGATGGTTTGCTCCAGCTTGGCTTTATAAAAGCTTAGTGAAACAGTGATCTGTATGATGGTAATTTTGGGGAGAATTCTACTTCATGTGCAGAAATTCTAACCAAGTCGTCTCTTATGCACCCTTAGCTTTAATGTTGCAGTTCCATAGATCATTGTAGGAAAGGCATTTAAAATTGTATGAGCTTATTAAATTGAACTCTCTCTGCTGCTGAACAACGTTTTTAGGAAAATCTACAAAATCCTGTAAAAGCTGTGCCAACGTAGTTGAGCACTTTCATGACGCTAACAGTGTTTTTAAGGACAGTAAGTAACAAGAATCATTTATTCTACTAATCAAAAGAATATTTGCCTATTTAAATATTCAAACCCTCAAGCCTTATACAAGAATGAAATGTCAGGAAGGGGTAAGCTTCTGATAAGCGTGTTAGCTGGATTTATTTTGTATGATGGCCAGCAAAGAAATTATTAATAACTGTACTTCTGGAGCCAGACTGGGGAACTACTGGATGCTCAGAATTAAAAATAAAAAATGGTGTGGGGGGGATGGGATCTAGCCACGCTAATATGTAGGAGAGGAGGAAATCTTTGAAAACCCATCATCAGGATCATCTTTTATGAGGAAGCGTGGTCTCCATAATCAGAACCCCCAATGGGTTTGTCTACCCTGTCTTCTTTCATGGGCACATAGGGTCGGGGTTCCCCTGTCCATTTTGTGTCGCCTTACAACTGGCACAGATTTTCAAGCCTAGCTATTTCTGTCTGCCCAGTTTGTGAGTGGTTATTGTGGCTGATCACACAAAAAAAGATGGAGAGGGGTCCACTAGGGGCCCGCATTAGTAGCTATAGGGGTAGCTTCATAGGATGTGGGAAAAATACAGAGCCCTTAAGACTTGGGGTGTTGTGCAGGCTGTGGGTGTCTGCCCTCCTCTGTGGTGGTTCCTGCTGTTGGCATTTCAAAAGGGCATGTAGAGGGATGTCACCTTCATGCAGTGTGGGAAAATTGTCCTGAACAGCCCTAAGGGCATTTCTGAAAAGATGAGTAATGGCGTGGCGTCAAAGCTAATGACGATGTAGCTGTTAAATAGATACACTGGTCATCAATCAGCCTGAGCGACTGCCGAGGCTAGCACGGAGGGCTTCTGCTCCCGAGACCCTCTGCTGTGTGGCAGCAGAAGCAGTGGGTCCAACACCCATGTGTGGCCACCAGTGTGTTCCCTAGCTTAAGTTCCTAACAGTGCTGTGTGCTTCCAAGGATGATCTCAATGATGCTGCCTAATCCTTGCCTGTGCCAGATTAGTCAGACCAATTAAATTGTTCCAATGGCTGCAAAAAAGCCACCTGCTCTTGACCTTTTCTCCTGTGTGTTTCATACCTGACGTCCATCCAAAGCAGAGTAGAGCCTGCCCACCCAGCTTGTAACACGGGCTGTACATGGTGTCCTTCGTACACTGGGTGAGCAGGATGGGGAATGCTACCAGCTTCGTGCTGGAGGAAGGACACACAGCAACGGGAAGGCCAGGGAGGGCTGAACATTAGCAGGGAGAAAGTAAGAAATAGTCTTACTCTAACATGATATGAAGGTTTCACTGTAGACTTCCAAGTTCCTGGTCTGACAGTGGTTTGCTTTTGGGCAGTTGTGTGCTTTATTCTGCATCACGTCTTCAGCTGTCAAGTGATGACCATTCCAGCGCTGGGGGAAGTGGGAAGCTTGGTCTCCAAATAGAATGTGCTACTTTCTCATAACAACAATTACTTTGCACTGATGTTCAAAATGAGCAGGGATTAGGCTTCTGTACTGCTGTTCTATAGGGTGGGGCTTTGTGTTTTGGGGGATTTTCAGCATGCTTGTGCGGAGCTCAGAGGAAGTTTTCCTAGCTCTTCTTGGTTATTGAATGTAAGGAGTTGCTAAATTTCTCCTGTGCTTTGTGGAGCACTAAACAGAGACGCTTTCTTTCTAATGAAGGATGTTGTGTGTGTGTGGACAAGGTACCTGTGTGCTCTGCTGGCTGTCTCGGTGGTGGTGGCATGGGGCAGGGATGCGTGCTATGTTATGAGGCGAACAGATCGTGGTGTAACTCTCGGAACTCTTCCTGTGCCTCCCAGGACGAGCTCTGCTCAGGAGGTGTGTTCCTCTGCTGTTTGCAGTGCCGGTACCCGAGCCTAGCATGCGGCAGCTGATTTGCTTTCGCTGCCTTTCTGCACTTGCATGTATTGACCTTGAAAATGGCATCATCGGTCCTGGAGGCGTTGAAAGAAGGGAGAGCTGATGCTGTTGCCCATAGCGAGCTGCCCAAGTTTGGAAGTCAGACCTCAGACCTGTGCTGTGTCCGTGTCCAGGAGAGGTGCATGGGATCTGATTTTGCAGCTGGCATTTATTTCTGAGGAGCCCCTCGGGACCTCTCCTTTTGCTGCCGACTGAGGAAGCGAGCGGCTGGCCTGCCTTGCTGATGGTCTGTGCTGGAGCCACGATGCCAGATTTCCTTCTACCAGACTGTCACATGCCTGTTGGACGGGCTTGCAGGTTTGTGTCAGATTGGGAACCTTAGCTACAGCTTACTTGGGAGGGGCTTTAAGCCAATGACTGGCAGTGATGGGGGACTGGGGGCTGCAAGACCCCACATAGATACAGCTGCACTGCCTTTAGCTCTCCCTTGATCTTTGTTGTTCTTCAGTTACTAGTTAGATCCATGTTTTTTTTAAAAAAAATGCAGCTTAGGAAAGATGGTTGTCCTCTCCTCAGGGTCTGATGTGGCTTCTGCTCCCTGGTTTAGGCACCGTGGTCTTGCCCAGGACTCCCACGTGTTGCTTTTTCCCTTGCGCTGTAGGGCATGTTCGAGTGCTTCAGTTTATGAGAAGGTTTTGGTTTTGATTGCCATTTCCTGAAGTTTCCGCTTGGCTTCACTTGCCCTGTGTTGGCATCCCAGACAGTAAGGAGCCGAGTTGAGCGTAGGGTTGGAAGTGACCTTTGCAGAAGGGTTTGTACTGGTGGGGCCATGGTAGAGATCAGCTTTGGGGCGTTCATTTTCAGACCAAAGGGCCAGTGGCCAAATCTGCCAGCAGAACCTGTGCTTATACTCCAGACTGTGCTTTGGATAGCGCTGAGGTGGCACCAGCCTGGAGGAAAACAGCTCGTGGCAAAACTGTTGGGTCTATGTGTTTCTGTACAATGCAGAAATGTGTTTCAAAGCAGATGGTGAGAGACAGTTTTATCCTAGTGTTTTAAGGCACAAGGGGTATGAGGTTAGATTTTTTATTTACCTTGCTTAAAACTGATTTTTAAAACATCAGGCTTCTATGTCTGCAGCAGCAGATGCTTTTCCTTCAGTGCTTTTTTTGTTTGTTTTTTTCCTCCTTCCCCCTAGAATCTCTTTATCACCTGATACTCCTACCAGTTTGTGTCTCTCTGGATCTTGACAGGCACCCTCTGCATGTTGTTGCACCCGCACCCCTCAGTTGGAGAGATGGCTCCAGACTGGATAATCCACAATGATTGATGGGCAGTAGGAGTGATTCATTAGAAATATATCATTAGAGAAATCAGGTTACTGATGGATCATTTTCTAATAGCCTGTTTTTAATCTAGATCCAAGTATTACCTTTAAAACATTGGACATATCTGAAAAGCAGGGCACATCTGACCAAAGCAGGCTTTTCAAATTTATGGAGTTCTGCCTCCTCACTGGAAATGAGGACAGCTATACTTTCTGCTTAATGGTCTTTAATCTCCACTATAAACTTTGGTAGGCATATTTATCTTGGAGCTGGGGGGGAAGGAGATGGTACAAATGGCAAAAAGTAGGAGGAGGTGATGGTCTTGAAGATTTGAGATTCTACACAAAATAGGTGTGTGTGCTGTCAGGAGCGGGTGGATCGAGTGAGGCATATTGTGGAAAGTGGAAGATGATTTCTAGAATCATTGATGAATACAGGCTTTAATGCAGCATCTGAGATCAGTGGGTACTGGATCTCGGTATTAGCAATATTTCTGCTTTGTGATCCTCCCAGGAAAATACCCTGGGAGGAAAGCAGCAGCAGGGCTGCCCAGCTCCTCTCTGGGCTAACATCTGAATGCTGTTGCTTGTTTTTTCCAGAGTATGAGGTAATGGTCCTGTTGTCTGTGGTTATGGAGTTTGAAAAAAATGCAATGCATTATTGTCTCTCTTTCATTAAATTGCTTTTTTGTGAAAGGTGCGACCTGATGGCACCTGTCATCCACAGAAAAACATTCACCACAGAGTCTATCAAGTCACACCACTGGCGTGAAAGTCCACTGCCAGCTCTGTGCCAGCATGGTTTGATCTGGAGCTGATGGTTCAGACAAGTGGGCGCCTGTTTTGCCCTGGAGCAGTCCATGTTCCAGGTCGTTCATAAGATGCGCTCATTAGTGCTGATAAAGGGCCTGTGTTGCGGTAGTGAAGGTGCAGAAACCACCTGAGTTTGGCTCTCAGTTGCCTGATGCTGGACAGTGTGATTCTAGGTGGTTGATGGGAGTAGCTTTGTGCCCCAGAAAGACAGTTGAGATGTATTAATCGAGTAATAGAGTGGAACATGTTAAATCACTGAGCAGGAAGAAGTGTTTTTTAAAATGTTACTTGCCATTTTGTGGCCTCTCTGTGCTCCAGGAGTGCTTGCTGTGATTCCAGGTTATTTTTCTGCTGTGGAATCATGAAGCAGTAAATGATATGATATCCCTTTTCTGGTACTGAGACAGCCAATAAACATCCTAATCTCACTTGCTGCACTGAAGAGTAGATTTACAGCTGTGTGGTGAGCATAAAACAAATGATCGGCGGATTCAAAGGCAGACTCCTGCATCAGGCAAACATACGTAGTAGCAAAACCTAGTATTTTTTTGTTTGTTTTGAAATTGGCTGACTTGATTAATGTGGTCTTATGTATGCCAAGCTGTTCAGTGTAATCACAGCCATATTTCCTCTTCGCCCATCTCCCCTTCTCATCTTTCTTTTGTTTCTGAATGCCTTCTTATATAAAACAGTAACTGCAAAGAATTCACAGTAAAAAATGTCCCCTGTAAACATATTTTATTTCATGTGTTTCCTTGCACACCCTCCTCATTGCAAACTTAAGCTTCACGTAGAATGAAGACCTGGACCTGAGAAAGGTGGCAGCGTCCGCAGTCCTGTAGTGCCGTGGCCTCTGCACCCACCTGCCCCCTGGTTCCCTTGCGGGGCAGCTCGGGAGGACGCCGGGACTTGGTCCATGGACGTGCCGGGCAGAGGTTTATGCTGGGTCTGGTGTCAGTCCATCAGTCTGTTTCTGAAGAGAAAAAAGATGTGTCCGAGCCTTGGACCAAGGATGGAGTAAATTCCCTTTCTCCCCTGTTTAAGGACAAGTCATGCTTCTCAGTAGTAGCTCAGCGAGGTCCTTAAATTAACCCAATGCAGTATGGTAGGAGGTTTTCCCCAGCCTCTCAAAACTTAGTTTTGTGAGCGTGATTTAGTGTGACATAGTTAAGCATGATTTAATGGGGGACAAAATGCCTTTTTACTCTGAAATCCCATTGATCTAAATGAGAGACAAAACTGTAAGGAATCTGTTCCTTTTTGCTACTGATTCACAATATTTTGATAGAAATAGTGCAAGCAGGTGCCAGCCTCCATTTAACTGAAGAGAGCAGGATTTTGTCACCTGCACTAATTAGTTTATGGGTGTTGGCAAGTATGTGGTGGTCTGTGCTGTACCGTTGAGTGTTTCTCATCTAGCAAAGAGGGATCAACTGCAGCCTGCTTCAGTTTTCTCCCATCAGGAGTATTTTCAGATGTAGGAGGGCAAGCATTGCCCTCTGTAAGCCGGCACAGCGGCTCTGTCGTGCAGCGCTGCCTTGGGCCCAGCTGCAGGCGGGCACTTGGCCGATGAGCACCTGACACCTGGCGGGGGAAGGCTCTGAGGCAGCCTTTTGGTAATGATGGAAAACTGAAAGTGGGCAAAGTTAAATTTAAAATGAGGTGCTGGTCTTTAACCCTAATCACTGACACCAACTAATTAACTGCTTTACTCACTGGCAGCAACAGGAATGTATTGTGGTGGTCTCTCCATCATATTTTATTAAATTTAAAAGTTTTCAAATGTACGCAGTGTTCCCTTGGCAATCCAACTCAGTGGATGGAGACTCGCTTGTGGGCAGACCAGATATGGTGCGAGCTGAGCGTTAGAAATAAAACCTGAGATTCTCCTCCTAGAAGACGTCAGGAGCTGCAAAGGTTTTCCAGCCTACGTAAGAAGTGGATTTGCTTTGGTGTTAATTCAGGCTCTAGAAAATCTTAGCAAAGATCTCAGCACAGCAAGTTTATTCCTAGAGCTTCTTGTCTCCCGTGTGCTGCCTGGCCTCGAGCACCCCTGAGAACCTTCTCGAATATCACATTTATCTCGTTAATTGTTAATCCCTGAAGAGACCAGCCCAAGGTCTGAGCTGAGTACTACAGCTGTGCTAGCATCCAGTCCTGGCCCTGTGCATCCCCTTTTGGATAATTAGTGAGACTTGAATCCTGAATTTAGAAGTGTTTTGGCCTGGGATCTGAATTTTGAGTATATTGTCTGGCAAGCAGACAAATGCTTTCTTGCCCGAGGACGATAACTGTGGGCGGAAGGGAAAGATATGTCTCGGGATTTGGTAGCCTGTGCGTTGCTTGAGACTCATCCCCAAGCCCCTCGTCATTGTTCTTGCTGGGACCTGGGGTTGGAGCTGACTTTCGGTGCTGTTCCTCTGGGCTGCGCTTGAAATGCTGAAGGCAGCAGAAATTTCACATCATACGCCTTCCCACGTTCTGCAGAAAATGCAGCCCCTTAGGGCTGAAAAGGTGGTGTCCTTTGGGGCACGTGGGGGTGGAGCTGGAGGATGGAGCTCTCTAAGCTGGAGTGATGGGCGGCCTGGCAGCCTTGTCTGCCAGGGTCCCGACCTGCTGACCCGCTGTGAGACAGTAAATCCTCCCAAAACTGCTGTCTCATATATTTCTAGGAGTAAAACAGTCAAACCTTTGTGCCTCCACCTGTAAATGGTCTGAATGATAAATCTGAACCACAGAGTCCAGGTCAGTCTCTTTTCTATTTAAAATGCTTAGAAGAAAAACCAAACCACTGAACAACCCAAACCCTACCACTTCCCATCTCACATACTCGTTATTCCTGCTGTTCCTAACAAGTTCTCCACTGGCCCTTCTAATTATGTTTAAGCTCAAGCATTTTTACTTTTCCTTCCTTTTTCCCCTCCGCGGCCCCAGGAGAGCCCAGAAGCACCAGGTGTTTTCCTGCATACATGCATGAATATTTGTTGACAGGTCAGCTTGTCAATAACGAACCGCTGCGGTGGAGCGTGGAGGGCCGAAGTCCGACAGCACGTGGCTGTGGGCAGGGAGCATCGCTCAACCCAGCTGCTGCTTGTGCCAGCAACTGAAGAGAGCGCTCGTGGGGACTGACAAACTTGAGGTTAATTTGGTTTTAAATTGCTGCCTTTCCCACTCCTGTGGTTGCAACCAAAGCCCCTGGAGAGTACTGGTGTGTATGCTTTTGCCTCCCCCACCTATCTTTGGAGAATTGTGGCTTTGTGCATATGAACAATGCAGGTATTGGTGTGGACTTATCTTTTCTCCCTGTATCTTTGTTCGTCTGTCCTCAGCAATCTGGGAAGGAGAACTGTGATAAGAGTGGTGCAGGGCGAATGCAAATGAGCAGGAGATGAACCTCAAAGGGCTCAGTTTGGATTTTCCTCCAAACCTCTTTGATCACAAACTGAGCTCTTTATCCCCCTGAAACCTGCCCCAGGGGAAGGCTGCCCAGAGGTGTGCAGTGATTAAAAGGAAATACTCTTGCTCCTGTGACCACCTTCTCCTCAGCTTAGCAGGTATCGACATATATCAAAAGCAGGTTTTTAATCTCAGAGTTAGTCTAGTTTGACTTTCGTGGCATGATTTCAGGGTCAACTGTCACTTTACCCCACTGTGACTGTTTGTTCATTTTAAAGGGACATCTCCCTGTTGGAAGATCCTTTTCAGCATTTGGTTCGTTCCCTGTTGTAAAGAGCTTGGCTTGCTTTAGGTTAGGCAATAGTTAAATCAAGAGGTACAACCTTGTTTTTATCCAGCATACTTGTTTAACTAAAAAAAGATTCATAAAGAACCGTGTTTCTGTGAAAATCTTTGTCTCCCAAGTCTCATTTTGGAGTCGGAAGAATGCCTACTGTTGCCTAAGAAACACCCAGTACAATTAAATACAGAGTCATTGTTGGGGAGTCAATGAGCTTGAAGCGACGCTGGGATGTCATTCCTGCGTTTGGTCTGTCTTTGCTTGTCTGGGCAGGATTTACTTGGTAAATAAATGCTCATCGTAATTCTGCGAACGCTGCTAATGTTGCATGTCTAATCTGTCATGAATGCAGAGAGGGAGCGGGGAGGCCCGTTTTCCTCTTCCCTCGCACGTATTTGTGGTAGGGAAGGCTGGAGAGTTTGATTAAATTCTTTGAAGTAGTTAAAGATTGCCTGTTTGCTTTCTGCAAGTACTTTATTAAGATTAGGTTTTTGGTTAGGATAAAGTGTGGCATTAAACCCACAGCTATATCTCTTTGGGAACAATATGTGCTACTTGGAGACCTGAGGGTTACCTGGAAGGCCTCTTCCACTTAGAGCTACCCTAGTTCTGCTCCATGGGTGTCCTTGGTCTCAAGGTCTGGTGTATCGATGTAACGTGAACCTGTTGCTTGCCAGGGATGGAGCTGGCTGCTAGGTGACCTGGGAGCTGCTCCTGCTTCTGTCTAACCCCGATACGCAGAAATGTGTCTAAGCAAATACCCAGCTACAAAACCAGCCCGAGTTAAGTAATTACTCCCAAAACCTACAGAGATGATCGCGTGTTTTTGTTGACCTATCCTGGCTGTGAAGAACAAAGACACCAGTTCCTGGCAGTGCTCTGCTGGGGTACTTCAGAGACAGGGATGTGTTCAGAAGTATCTGCAAAGAGAGCCAAAACGTTTATTAAGACTATTTAACCAAGGGTCATTTCATATTCATTTTGTTCCAGAGCAAATGGGAATAAAATTCACAAGTGCCGTTTAAGAACAAAGCTCATTTCTGAGCACCTATTAATCTTAAAACAGAAGAGGAGTGTGGAGTTTCACTTTAAATGGTAAAGCCATTTTCTCAGTTCTGGAGGCTGCTTTTTGTGACCCACGTACACAGACACGCAATCACAGGCCTCAGTTAAGCGAACTCTGGATGTGGCCCCTGCCCTTGGTGCTTTCTGAGCCCGGAGGATACTCTCCGTTGCTGCTATCTCTTCCTAGACAGCCCTGCTGAAATTGGGCACAGGCAGCTGTAATACATGGCCGTGCAAAGCTGTGGGATGTCAGCCAGCATCTTGTGCTCTGTATTAAATATGTGCCCGATGCGAAGCGCTGCACTGTGTGCTCTGCTAACCCCGTCTCTCTCTCTGCCCCTTGTGCTACAGGTGCAAAGAGCTGAAATACGGCAAGGACCTACCCCAGATCTCCATCATCTTCATCTTCGTGAATGAGGCGCTGTCTGTTATCCTGCGATCGGTGCACAGCGCTGTTAATCATACGCCAGCTCACCTCCTGAAGGAGATTATCCTTGTGGACGACAACAGTGATGAAGGTGAGCAGTCCTGGGATCTCAGATCTCCAAAACACCAGGACAGCGTTTAATTTCTTCCAACCGTATGGAGTCATGCTGAGATGATTATTGATTGAAAGTGTAGCTCTTGTAGAAAATGTGGCCCTTAAAGTGACCAAAGGCCAGGTATTTAATCTTGGTATGCCAAGGCAAAACTTCCTCAACAAGCTAATAATTTCCCACTCTTGCTTTTCAAAGCAAAACAGAGTTTCATGTTGAAGCTGGCCTTTCTTAATGGTTGGTTTGGCAAATAAACTACTCTGACCCGTTTAGCTGGAGAAGGCTGAAACCATACGTACTAGTTAGCTTCAGCATACAAGACTTGTGGGGAGAAAAAGCTGACACTGCGTGTAGTTTGAAGGGGTTGTACTGTCTGAATGACTAGAACAGCTTGCTAAATGTTCCTGTTAGTTTTTCTTCACCAAGGTTGTACAGGGGATACTTCCTGTATTTTTATTTTTTTTTTGATACAAGACCTTTCTACAAGAAAGCTAGAAGGGTAAGGGAAACCAGAAAGCCATCTTACCTTTCTCTTCACGGCAGCATCCAGAAGTTCTGCTTTCAGGGGTATCCTTGTTTCTAATAGTAACATGTTGGTTGTTGCAGAGATGTGCCTCTAAATGTTTACCACAGAGTTGAGGGATGAGACCCTGGAGGCTAGTGAGCTGTTCTGCTCTGGCCCCTTGCAGTGGTCTTAAATGAGACTTTTTCTCTGTGTGTGCCTCAGTTTCCCTGTCTGTAAAATAATGTCCCAGGCTTTCTAAGAACTGGGACCCGGTAGAGTCCGTCCTTCCTCTAATGTTACATTTTCGATGTGAGAAGGATAAGTAAAGAGGCAGAGGAGGAAAAACACACCCAACCTGCTCAAGTCAGGCCATGACAAAATGTGGAGGGGGATGTTAGGTGTTCCGGGTTACACACGTGTGGTGTTTGGCTCAACCTGCTCTGTCGCTGTTGCGATACCTTCCCTTCTGGCTTTTAATAACACAGAGGTGGTTTCATGTGGAAGTATTTTCAGACTCTGATTCTTGTACGGTTTGTTTTTCCCAATATACAGTTGGATAATGTTATTAGGGTAGTTAAAATCTTCATGAAGAACAGCAAATGGTTGTTACTTTGATTACTGCCTTCTTTATTTGTACTGCATACTTCTAATATTATTTTAAAAAATAATAGATGTGCTGTGGATGCTGTGATGAAAAGGGAAGAACAGGGAGGGTGCAGGACGTGGAGAGCTCATTTCCAGAGGGAGCCTGGGAGGTTGCTTGTCTGTCTGCAATGAGATGAGATGGTATACAGCAAGCTACTTAAGCCTGTAAAAATAGGCACTCGAATACCACAGTAATGAGCACCATAGAAAGCTGATGAATTATAATTACCAGTAAAAGAAGCAGGAGGGCAGCTCCTCAGCTGATGGAAATCACAGCAGCTCTAGTGCAAAAGCTAGGATGATATGCACCAGTGAAGCCACGGGATTTCAGAGCTGGAACTACTTGGCTAGTGAAGAGGAACTGCAGTAACAGATCACCTGCACTATTTAGCATTGTCCAGTACTTGGAGGGTTTGAAATACCAAAATAAGATGCTGCTTCTCCAAATTTTACTGTATCAATGGGGTGAAGAGAGCAACGCTTTTAAAGAGAACCCATCGGTAATAATTATTAAGCCTCTCTACCCATTGCCACACACAAAGAAATATGTTTCTAAACCACCTTCACCCATCATTCGGTATGCAGCACCAAGGCTAATATTGAGTCAAGTACTCAGGAGACGCTACTGAAAGGCACAGGACAATGAAATGAATCCTTTCAAAAAGCATCGCCCCTCCCAGTAAGCTGAGACTGCAGCTGGCAGTGAGGATGCAGAATGAAATCTCTTTATCCACTGCTGAGATTGCAAGGCACCGTCTTCCCTGGCTGTCTGCTGCAAGGGCTGGGCCAGTGCTGATGGGGCTGGATGGTGGCAGGGTGGTGACAGGGCAGTGAGATGGATGGCCAAGCTTGTAGCATGCTCAAGCACTTCCAGCCCTGGGATTTCCTCTTTGAGCCTGTTTTTGCAGGCTGACGAAGCTGCCTGGCTTGTGTTGGAGTGCCTTGTGGCACCTGTGTATCCGGGGAGGCAGGTGCTGGTAGGTGACCTAAATTGAGGGATAAATTCCTATATCATGTGGGAAATTCCTATATCAGGTGGGAAAATCCCAACCTCCTCACACATCTAGGCAACATGCACTCTGCAGCCCACCAAGAGGGTGAGTAATCAGGAATGTGAGCATCCAGGGCCCCCAGATGTGGGCCAGGGGTGTGCTGAGGGTTGTACAACGCCTGAACACCAAAGTGGCTCTGTCAACAAAAACCTTGCCATGGAAGTATACGAAGAGAGCGGCTGTAGGGAAAGAGGCAATGCTCTTAGCCAGCGGAGTTCGTTAATAATGTCAGTACTATGCTGTTGAGTCTTTGTAGGCATCATGACAAATGAGATTTTTAAGGAGGGACTTGAAGGAAGATAATGAGGTAGCTTGGCAGATGTTTATGGAGGGCTCCTCCCAAGCGTGTAATAATTTAGTTTTCTCATGTAAAAGAAATGATACAAACCAGAACATAATCTCTGGGACCCGTGCATTCACTCTCTGCATCGTCAAGGAGCTTCAATGACAGCAAAGAATTATTAACAGCAATAACATTGTCGTATAGTTCCCACTAATGGTAGGAAATAATTGTGAGCGGCAATAGCAACATCGTATAGTTGATGCTTTGGATATTACAAAGTCGTTGCAATATATGGATTTGGCTTCTACAGGAAAATAATTACAGGAAAATAGTTTCTCATGAGCTCTAAGATTTAGAGATGAATCCTGGAGGATCAAGTACTGGTGTCAAGCAGAGGATGGGGTTGTGTGTGTGTGACTTTGGTGGCTGTGATTGAACAAGAGAAGGAATTACTTTAGCTTCTTTGTGAGCAGCTGTGTGGGTTTGAGGGAAAACTTTTATGGGTGTGTGGCTTGTTGCTCTAGCCTGAGCAAAGCCTTTGAGCTCAGATTTATGCATCTGAAAGAAGGTTGACCTTAGTGGCTCAAAATCTGTGCCCTGCTGGGTTTCCAGAAGCAGCTGCTGGGAAAGTTGCTAAAGGCTCATGAAAGTCAGTGGCTCGGGTGCGTATGCGGAGGGTTTCTGTGTAGCTTTTGTCAGGGAGCACTTTGCACAGATGAGAAGAGGAAATACAGCTTGTATGGGTAATTGAAGAACAAAGCACTTTCCCAAACCAAATATTAAGAGACCCCTGGGATTTCCAAGTCAACTTCAAGTTTTAAAACTAGTCCCGGGGATGGAGGTAAGAACTGCATAACCAGGGCACCCCGGCTGTTGTTTGCCCTTCAGGTAGAGCGCTAACTAGTTACACAGACACGATCAAAACCTTTTGGTGTTTTGTAGTTTTCAGACTGGAACAAACGGCTTCTGAAGACTCATTAGACACTTCTTGCTCGTTGTCGTAATGCGGTATGTACAACAGCGCTGCACAACATAGAAGTATGCAATGAGAGATTAGAAGTTAAACGTGGTCATTCAGATTCTTTATATCTGAGCTGTAAATAGATAAAAGACACTGATGTATTGTAATGGGGAAAAACCCATCCCTCCTTGAAGGAAGAAGCTCGGGGAGTTGTAGCCTGAAGCCCCTTCTCCCCTGAGCTGCACATTATACTTCGTAAAGACTTTTTTTGGAGTCTGCTTTTGTTTGTGTTTGTTTGCAGGGGTGTAATTACAAAGCCAGTGCGCAGGTTGTGTTTCTGAGTGATAACATGTTTCCTAGGTTGTTGGATGGATGCAGCAATGTGCCCCTGAGATGTTACGTTATCTCGCAGCTGCACACTTTGTCTGAGTCTGTTGCTTAATCATCACCTGCTTTCTTTTTTTCTGTCTGTCTTTTAGTGTTTTTAATCAGGGATAATATCTCTTTGAAAAGCAAACCTCTCGGTATAAAAGAAAACCTTTGGATAAAAGACGGCTTAAAGGAGCTGGCTACAGTCAGGGAGACATGCTATGGGTTGTAATTTACCTCGGTGTAACGTATTAGCTGTGACTTGATATATCGCAGCTTGTTTTGCAGCTCATTTCAAGAGCGACAACAGCGGTTCATGCACGCTCTCCCAGGAGCTGGCTCGCTTGCGTTTCGTGTGCGTGTGTTTAGAGGAAGGTTTTAAACAGTATTGCAAGAAGCTGAGTCATATATCGGCTTTTCCTAGGCGCTGGTCCAGCCCAAGTGCCTAATTCCAGTTGCTAGAACTAAAGATGGGTTGCTTAATTGCAGCTAACCTGGTGCTGTCCCAGTGGCGTTCATGTCTGAGGCTTTCAGGCCCTGTCAAGGCACGGAGGAGAGCTGCCGACCTCCTCGGTTTGCCTCTATTTGGCTTTTGCTGAACGAAATGAACCAGAGACTTGCAGCTGAATGCACCTAGTGGGACCAGCTTTGCCTGTAACCTGTATGAGAATTGATTCATACACCTGCTCCCCTTTTCACAGTTTCCTCTTCAATATTTGCAAGCAAACATCAGAAGCTTCGGAGACTCACTTGGCTCAGAGTCTTGCTGCAAAAATTCTCATACTCGTTTATTGCCCATTGAAGGAGTTTCTTTTATGAGTTCATGCTGCAGAAATCCAACCCGTGATGGCTTTGTTGTTTCAGAGAGGCAAGAGCATGGGACAAGGTAGTGCTGGTGTCCCCCTTGGCACTGGCATGCTCCCAGCTGCTGTGTCCTCCAGCTTTCAGTGTTCCTGATAACTGCCTTGGGCTCTGTAGACTTTTACCACCCAGCTCAGCCTGGCAAACACAACTGTGTTTTCTTTCAGGGTGTAGAGGAGGTGCGGTCTGCTCCCTAGGACGACCTGAGCATTGCTGTGTAAGAAATTTTCTGCTATTGGTAGTTCCTTCAGCCCCTCCGGTGCTGTTGGTCTTCGCTCCTTTCTTTGTGTGGCACCAGGCAGTTCCCACCTTTACTTCTGGGGACTTTAACAGGATTTGGGGAGATTTGGCCAGGATTTGTGGTGCGGACCACTGACGGTCCTGCGGTTGCTTCTGGGCTAATGTCCGTGACAAGGTTATCTTTTAGAGGCATCAGGTGGTCCTATTTCTCTGGCAGGCCTATTTCCCAGAAAGCTCAGGTAGGTGACAAAATACTTTGCAATAGATAACATAAGTCATTGCAGCTGGCAATTTTTTGATAGAGCAACAGGTCTATTGGATTCTAAGTTCCTTGGACTTCTGCCCTTCAGTGAAGATCAACATGGACAGATGGAGAACAAAAGGCAGGATTGAAATTGAACCTGCTGGCGTTTTCAGTAGGGTTTCTCTCTGCAAATCTTCCCCAGAAGTAGCTCATGCAGTGGCAAAGACCAAATGTTCGCAAATACCTCCGTGCCTAAATATTGATTGCATCCTTAACAAACATGACTTGGGAATGGTGTGGGTGTCCTCTGGAGGGTGGTCCAGTAGGCTTCCTCAAAGGATGAGTGAGGAAGGGGGGGAAGAGTGCCACAGGGTACAGAAGAGGAAGGAGTCACTGGATTCCATTGCAGTGCTTAGTTTGGATCAAACCACTGGTTGCGTAGGTCATGTAGATCCACCCGCTCAGATACCTCATGAGTGCATGGCCTAAATAAGTGGTCCTTTGATTAGGAAGGATGAAGGTAAGCTGGGGAGCCACTGTGCTGTTCCCATCTTGGCTCCCGACTTTCTTTGTCGTTACTTTGCATCCAGAGTTTCAATTTATGAATGCTGGGAGGATTATCATGCTAAAATTGTCATTGGCTCAGTATCTAGTGGATATGCTAATTTTCAACAATGAGCTGAAGGGGCGAAAGCACTGCTATGTCTCTGCGCAAGACAGAGGAGAGGAGAATGGCAGCAAGTTATCCAAACCGTGAGACGGTTTCTCCCCTGCTGTAGTTTGCATGAAGTCATGAAAATAGCAGATCCAAGGCCATGTTGCCGGTTTGTGTGAAAGCTGACTCCCTTAAGTGAGGATATATGCTATTGTCCATTAGTGCAAGTCATTTAATTCCTGGCATACTACTTCAGACCTCCCAACCTTCCTATTACAGCTCTGGGACGTGCTGCAAAGGTACAACAGTTGGTGATTAAATGTTTTTTAAGCTAATATGAGAGACAGAAAGCTTTCCTTTCCTGACCTTAATGCAACAGCTCTCCGCATCCTCAGCCTGGAGCCACACGTTCTGGCCATGCGCGTCAGCCACCGTGAGTTGTTGTTCTAATGGCACTCAATGAAGTGACTGCCGAGTGAAGGAAAGCACAGGGTAAAATTAGGAAAGACTTCAAATGGTTTGGATTACGGTTAGGTTTGCAAGCGAGTGGTGATCTCCAGCCCACCAGAGTTCATGTGGAGGGAGCTGAGCAAGTCTGGTCCTGCAGGATCAGCATCCGCAGGGCCAGGGGAGCTCTGACAGTGTGGCTGTGCTGGCGCTGGGTTTTCCACTGATGCTTTTCAACACAGCCACTTCAGTCCTGCTCATTGGTGAGGGGAGACCTTGGCCAAGGCTGGCTTGATACTCGAATAGGAGTTTTGCAGCGCATTCCCAGAGACTGGCGTTTCACTTTTATGTAATAATCCAGGTGTGCATTTTCTGGATGTGCTGAGAAATGAAATAGAAAGCCCGCCCCATCCCTGTGCCCGCTGGCTGGATGCCCAGCTGAGCGCCAAGTATGTATCTCATAATACCAAAATAATGCTCAGCTGCTGCTGTGCACCATGTCCTCCTCCCACAGAGCTGCAAACCAGCTCAGAAGGGCGAGAGGCTGGCAAAGGCGAGCACAGATGTGCAGCCATCCTCTCCATTAGGGCTTGCACAGGCACGTAAGAAAGGTGAATTTGCACCCAAAAGGCATGTGATGTGGGCTGAGCCAGACAGGGAGGGAAGGCAGGGAGCAAACCCCCCCAACCCCCCCAAATCTGTGCAAGGTTGTACAGGAAGCCTTTAGCGGAGAGAAGGTCTGGAACCATGTTTCCCATGTTTGTTTAATGCTTTCATCGGGTACCCACTTGAGTAGCAGCCCATTAGGGATGCTTGGGCATGCGTTGTGGGCATGAGAGGGGCACTCTGGCTTCTAAGGGACGGGGTGGTGGGTCAGAATGATGCTGATTGTGAGCATCTTCTCCACCAGCTCTCCAGGGTCACCTCGTGCTGTTTCGCAGGTGCGTGGGTGTGCTGTACTGGTCTTTGTGCTCTCAGCTGATCAGTTCTTCACCTGTTGGCATCCAGTGTCCTTTCAGAAAGGAGGAGGATGCAGCTGTGGCTCCCCAGGGAGTTTCTGACGAGCTGTCTGTTACACAGCATGGTGGGCGTGGGAATCTCTCAGGCTTCACCCTTCACTGCCTTTGAGACATGATGTTAAAATTCTTCCCTGTTTCACTGGAGCTCTAAGCTCCTTCGAGCTGCTCAAACAATTCCTGAGAAGATTTTTTTTTTCTGTTTTCTTTCAACAGAGATTAAAACTCCAATTTGAAAGCTGTTTTAATTGTTCAGTCTAGCCTGTGATGCCATAGTCTGCAGCATTACTGACTTACCTTCTGACAAAAGCACGTGAGATGCTGGTGCTATGCTCGTGGGGTTTCATCTGTCAAAAAATCTCTGTCTCCTTAAAACCATTCGGAAAAGTTGTTGTCTCCATAAAATATTGGTTTTTCTCTGAGTGGCTCAGCATGAAATGGAAGTTGCTGAGTTATGTATGTATGTGATGCAGATGCTTTGAATTGAGGAAGGGGTTCATTTGCTTTATTCTTTTTATTCCCACTTCAGCATAAAAGAGAAATGAGACTTGGGAAATTGATATGTAAGGGGAACCATCCCAGAAAGGCAGTCTGAAGAAAAGCACATTTTATGTGCTTGGAAGAAGACAGGGAAGGGAAGAGATAATCCCTTTTCCTTTGATTTCTCAGGCTAAGCCCAGCAGATGGGACTTGCTGTTTACTCTCTTGCTCTCCCATGCCATGTTTTCTTCATGTAGGAACCCACATGTGCTCATATGTCTCAAGTATTTTACCATGTGTTTTATATTAATGGTGACTTTTTTTTCCTGGAGAGAGAGTATGTGTGAAGGGTGGTAGGCTGTAATTTGGGGTCACAGACCCTATCTTAATTTTCTGCTGTCCTGGAGCCTCGTAGGGATAAAAGGCAGTCTCAGGAACTGCTTTTGTGGTCCTAAAAGTCCGTGTTGGTACCCAGTGGTCTTGCTTAGCTGTTACAGAGTAATTCTCATCAGTAGATCTTTGCGCATTTAGCTGATGGACCAGGAAGTAAAAGGACCAAAGTTTCTGGCAGAGCACTAGAACTTTTTCAAATTGTAGAAAAAACATGCTAGTAGTTACCCCTTATTGTAACCTTTCGTATGCTTCCATGTTTAAGGTCCCGTGTATCTTTTATACTCGACACTTGTAACTATCAAAAAGTCTAATGCTGATAAGGACTGCAGACCAACAGATCCATTATGTTCTCAGCCATAGCACACATGCAGGCTTAGACAACGTAATTAAATGATGTGCAGTTTCCACTGAACAGAAGATACGTGGTATGAGCATCTTTTGAATGAAGCCTGTAATCTCTTCCATGCTATCATAACAGCAGGGGGAATTTCAACTTTTCTAGTGGCAAAGCTTGGAAAACATACAACAAATGCCAAGACTGTAATAGCGAGGCTGAGTAAAAAGGATAGTGAAGCTCACGCACAGTTTTAGTGTAATTTAAGTTACTTCAGATGGGTTTTGCAGCATTTCTAGCAATCCATTCAGTTAAAATCTCCATCAGAAATGCAGAGCACTAGTGTTTGGTATCCATGGGTGACTTCTTTCTATTCTTGTTTTTCAGTGGGGTGATAACCCTGGTATCGTAAGGCAGCCCAGCTGGGCTCTTGCTGCCGCCCTTTGCCTCTAACAGTGGCATTTGGGCTCCTTAGTCACCCAACAGCAATGTTTTTGGCAACCTTGAGTTTGTAAGGGTTGTGGTCAGTCCATCATGAGGTGGTCTTTTGCAAATCAGCATTGATTGACCCTAAATGATCATACCCCTCCCAGTGGTGCTCAGAGATGTGTAAGTTTTGCTCATATCAGTCAATAAAGTGGGGTTATTTCAGGTGAAAGCTGATGCACCTTTTCAATGGGTTCTCTGGCACTTCTTCTCTAGAGGAACTGAAGGCGCCGCTAGAAGAATACGTCAATAAACGATACCCAGGGCTCGTGAAGGTGGTGCGCAACCAGAAGAGGGAAGGCCTTATTCGAGCTCGTATTGAAGGCTGGAAAGCTGCCACGGGCCAGATCACTGGATTTTTTGATGCTCATGTGGAGTTCACTGCTGGCTGGTAGGTGCTCAACCTTAAGATCATGGTTAGAGTGTGTGGGATGCATTAAACAAGGAATGGTCTATTGTTTTGTACGGATGTGTTTGCAAACAAGTCTGCTGGCTTTTATTAATCCTGTCTTCCCTTCTGTACTGAATGGCCACATGAGATATAATGGGAAGACACAAGGGAAACCTTTTCTTGCCCTTGTTTCCTGTAATTATTTGCTATTCCCTCCTTTTATGCGTGCACACCCCCTGCCACCTGCTTATATTCTTCAGGTTGATTTCCCATTCCCTTAGCCCTGAGTAATTTCTGCAAGTTTTAAAAACCCCAGGCAGCGAGGGCTTGAAAGAGATGGTGTTTCCTGCTTCTTTGCCCTTTGCAGCTGGATCCCACTGGGGAAGGCTTAGATGGTTTAGCTTGATTTGTTTCTCCTGCAGCGAGGAGTAAGTGCAGAGGTGCAGGAGCTGTGAAAGGTGTTTCATAAGGATTTTTTTTCAGACAGATTCAAAACAGTTGAGCTCAAGTGGCTTGAGTTTAAATCATGAGAGGAGCCTGAGTGTGATTTTTTTTTTTTTCTCTAACCAAATGTAAAAAGTGGTCCATGTTTAGAAAAGTGGAGGTAGAAGCAGCTTACTTTCACCTAATTTGAAGAGAGAAGTAACATCCACAATAAAAATGCTTTAGCAGCTGCAAAGAAAGTGTTCTGCACAGTTGTTGAATTCTTTGTAATGACAACGCAGCTGAAGGGTGTCTTTAAGAGCTGTTTCTTATGTTGATATCTGCATTCCCAGCTAAACATTCTGTTCTTCAGGCCATTAAGGCCTCGCAAGTGATTTTCTTGATATACAGAAGAAGTTCCCATTTACTGCGCTCTTGAAACAGCTTTTCTAGGAATAGAGAGCAAGCCTTTCTGCAGCGTGGGCTGGGCTCGCTCTGGCGTTACGTACCCGCTGTTGTCACTGGAGGCACCAAGGCTGCATGTTGCTCCTTGCATTTGCAGTCTAAGCCCAGCTTGGTCAGTGCCTCTTGGGCTGCAGAGGTGAGCACACCCCCTGCTCTGGACGTATTTGAATGTCTCTGAGATCAATTTTGTAGCTATAGAGTCTTCGAACTGCGTCCCAAGGGATAAAAGACCCTTCAGATGGCTTTCAATATTTTACCCGGTTCTGCCCAGGGATGTGTCTTTTTGGATTTGAGGGAAGTTTGGACTAGTTAAAGCATGGTTAAACAAAACACGTCCTTCATGGCCTTGCTTTACAGAAGGGAAGTTTGAGCCGGCCTTCCCGCCGTGTGGATTGTGCTTTCCTGCAGGGTGTCTATACGTGCGTGGCAGCGCGGGAAGCTGCGTGCCGCTGCCCTGCAGACGCACATCAGAGCTTTACACAGAATAACTACCTGTGTGGGACAGAAGTACGCGAGGGCAGCCGTGTTGTGGGAAACCAAGAGCCGGTCTAGCCTCCTGTTATGCCACGAACTATAGCCAGAAGCCTAGGAAAGCATATATGGGCAGGCCTAGCACATATGATATTCTTCCAATGTGCTACCGAAGTCCAACAATTTGCAGATGTGAGGGCAGACACAGTTTCTATGTATTTAGCAACCCTCACTGCATTTCTCATGAGTTTTTTCCTATTATCTATTAAGCCTATGTAAACTTTGAGCATTCACAGCATCCTTGGGCAAAGGTGTTGCACAGCTTAGCTACCCACTCTGGAAAGAGTTAACTCCTTGTTGTCCATCCTGAGCCTGTTTCTTTTGACGGTCCGTAGCTCTTGTATGGAAAGAGCCTCCGGGTGGTCATGGAGCACCTTCGCTGAGCCGCTCCTGGCTGTGCCCTCGGCCCATGCTGCGAAACCGGCTCTTCACTAACGTATCATCTGATTTTATTGCTACCTTAGTAACAATGTCAAGAAAGCTCAGTTTTTAAAAACATGGACGTTCTGAAAATTAAAAAGTTCAGAATATGGATTTGTTACTTATTAATGCCTTTTTTTTTTTAAAACCAGCACACCAGAGAAAACATGGTTTACTAGCTCTGCAGGAAAAGATAGGGTCCAGTTTCAGAGGCTTTAGTTAATTTCCACAGCTTAATGCCTTATTTTGTGGAAATAGTTCTTTTTTTGTACTGATAGCTTTAGCTGGTCCATGAATTTGTGTAGTCAGATGTGTAGGAGAGTGCTAAACCTTGCCAAACCTCCAGGTCTGCGGCTACCTGAGCTCTGTGCCAGGCGGCTGGTGCCTGCGCTCCGACGGCAGCTCCGTGCAAGGGATGTGTCTGGGTGGGAAGTCCCATCAAGTGGAAGCGCTGAAGCCTCTTGCAGCATCTCCCTTGTGGCTGACAAAGCTTGGCAAGCCTTTCAGAAATAACCTTTTAAACTTGGCAGCACAAATGCCTTGTGTCTCGATGTGATTTCTGTGCTCATAAAAGCATGGGCGAGTGGAAGGGTGAGACAGAGGCTGGTGCGTTGCAATCTGGGGGCACTCGCTGACTCTGAGAGGAGCCTCGTGACAGTGTCCGGGCTCTTCAGGCTGGGTATTGCTGTGTCTCTCTGAAGACACGATGCTGCTGGTGAATGGGAGCAGAGAGGAGTCCACATTATGCCCTTCTGTCTACTGAATGGTGACAAGAACGCCTGTTTTCTTACCCTCATCTAAGTGCACAAGCTGTACGAAAGCTACAGTGTCCATCTGCAAATTATGGGAGAAATTAAACTAACAGTCCCTTCCTGTGCCTTTTTTTTTAACACTACTCAGGGCTGAGCCGGTACTTTCACGAATTCAGGAAAATCGGAGAAGGGTCATTCTTCCCTCCATAGACAACATCAAGCAGGACAACTTCGAGGTGCAGCGTTACGAGAACTCTGCCCACGGGTACAGCTGGGAGCTGTGGTGCATGTACATCAGCCCCCCCAAGGACTGGTGGGATGCTGGAGACCCCTCGCTGCCGATCAGGTACGTCGCAGAGCCCGCGGCCATTCGCCCTCCGTCAGCGGGGTGCGATGAGGAGAAATGCAGAAAGGTAAAGTGAGGGAGCCAGGTTACGGGGTTTGGGTATAGTATCATAACATGAGCCAGCTCAGAGAGGCTGTAACACAAGCCCGGAGGGGTTTTGCTAGGGTGAAGGCATTTGGAAAGGGCTGTTGTTTGGTAACAAGATGCAAAATTGCTGGGGAAGTATAGGAACTGTGTGGATTTGTACAGTCTTATGTTTAACTCCTTACGACAAAGTAGCTTTACCTTAATTATAGCATTAAGTTTTTGCAAATCATAAGGAATGAGGTGATTATTCCTGTGTAATGAACTGAGCATGAATTCATGAAATACAGCGCTGTTTTTTCTTGAACAAAAAGTAAATCTCCTCTCGGGGCAAACTATCTAAATATGTATCTCAGGTTGTTCCAGCACTTCAGCTTATAGGGTCAACAGCTCTGAAATGTTGCCCCAGCCCCTCTGGAATTCAAGTGTGGGACAAGCCTCATCGGAGAAGACAAAAGCAGGAGGGGAGGGAATAGCTTGGTGTGGGGGGGCAGCTGGGGCGGCTCTGGCCTGTATGCAGCGGTCAATTATTTTCCCTTGACAGCCTCTAAATATCAGAAGCGATGCTATGATCAGGAGCACTTTTCTGGCCAGGTGAAGAGGATATATTGCTCTTAAATTTGTTAATATGGAGAAGGCTTGTCCTCGGGTATATAACAGATGCATATGTGCAAATCCAAACCTGATCTGAATCCTGAACCAAAATATCTGTGCTCTGGTCAATGATATAATCCCTGGAAGCTGAAATTAGGTCTATTCCCTTTTACGCGGAGACTCTTTATCCCTTTGGGCTCCTTTGTTCCAGACAGCATATTCAGCCATCAGTGGAAGAACTGACAGTTTGTTCTGGACAGGGATCAAGTCTTTGAGGAACAAACAGTTGTTTTAACCAAATGCAAGCTGTGGGACTTGTTAAAGGAGGGGCTGCAAGGCTGGGGTGTACAGAAGGTGAAGCTGAGGAATTCAATTAGGCCTTTGCAAGTGAGGCACGAGCGGTGCAGTGCTGGCAGTCCCTGTGGCCGTCTGACTCCAGTGCCCAAACTGGTGCCCCTGGAGGATGGTAAAAGTGGACCAGTTCTGTTGGGATAAGCCTCTCAGCCAGTGGGTGTAAAAGTCAAGTGTTGCAAAGAACAGCCACCTCTTAGACTAAACTGCTGTAGCTGGGAGAAGCAGTCGGGCTTTGGGCACGTGGGATGTTCCCCGTGACTGTGACACCACCCCAGGCGCTTGCTGTGGTTCAGAAACTGTCAGGCGAGGTACATTGAGGAAACTGGGCCCACCCCTATATGACATCTAAATATATGGTGTGACCTTCCGTTATATTGTCCTACACGAACATGGTTTTAATTTCCGTTTCAGCGCGCTTAGGGAGAGGATAAGGAGGGCAAGTCATGGTGGAGAGAGATGGGGAGGGGCAGGCTTCTTTGTGGAAGCTCGTGGTTGAAGCAGGGGAGATGACAAGGTAAGGAGAGTGAGGAGGAGAAGGGCTGTGGGCAGCTGAAGGGTTGGATGGCTGTGAAGAGGCAGAGTGGGGAGGTCAGTACATGATGCAAGGAGGATGTCAAGCTTTTTAGGCTGTAGCTTTGCCCCAGGATTCCCAGATATGAACCAGTTTACAAAGACAGCCGCCAAGGCCAGAGGTATAAATGGGGTCACACGGATATTGACACTTCCACATGTCTCCAGATCTACCAAGACAAGACACGTTTTCTCCTTGGTCCAGTGCTGAAAGCCGGCAGGTACTGCTGAGATTCGAGTGCGTGCTGCTTTGGTGCTCTATGTACTTCTGATCTTCTGCTATAGAAACGAAGGGTTTGCTGTGGGAGTTGTCTTCTGTTGGGCAGAATGTCATATAAGGTTGTTCTGGTGCTTGTTTTGTCTTTTAAAAAGAGATGTTGCTAAAATCTGGACAGGATATTTAGCATCATATTTCTACATTTAAGCAGATCATAAACATTTACTGCTTAGGAGGAGCTGGCAGGTGCGATAAGTTTCTCGGTCTGCTCTGGGTTTCTTGCAACTCTGTTCACCATTTCTGGAGACAAGCTGGGAGCTGGTGATGCCCTGTGAGCTCCACGGCATCTTCAGCCTCGTAATTCCAAGGATCTGCCTGCTCAGCTCTTGAGCACTGCTGAGTTGAACCACCAATGAATTAGAGATCAGAGAAGGCTTATGGAGACAGTCAGCTAGAAGCAACAAGGATGCACGTTGTGATCATCCGCTTTGACTTTGTTAAAGGAGCGGCTGATACACCAGAGGCTGTGCTGGCACCCAGCGAGAGCCGGACAGGCGGGAGAGCTGGGCCCGGGGGAACCTCATGAGGTTTAACAAGAGCAAGTGCCAGGTCCTGCCCCTGGGGAGGAACAACCCCCCGCACCAGCACAGGCTGGGGGGGACCTGCTGGGGAGCGGCTCTGCTGAGGAAGCCCTGGGGGTGCTGGGGGGCAGCGAGGTGACCCTGAGCCAGCACCGGGCCTTTGGGGCCAAGGGGGCCAGCGGTGCCCTGGGGGGCATGGAAAGGAGTGTGGCCAGCAGGGCGAGGGGGGTTCTCCTCCCCCTCTGCTCTGCCCCAGTGAGGCCACATTTGGAGTCCTGTGTCCAGTTCTGGGCCCCCCAGTTCAAGGCAGGCAGGGCACCACTGGAGCAAGCCCAGCGCAGAGCTACCAAGATGATCAGGGGATGGAGCATCTCCCTTATGAGAAAAGGCTGAGAGACCTGGGCTTGTTCAGCCTGGAGAGAGGACTGAGGGGGGATCTCATCAACGATTATAAATATCAGAAGGGTGGGTGTCAGGGGGATGGGGCCGGGCTCTTTTCAGTGGTGCCCAACGCCAGGCCAAGGGGCCACGGGCACAAGCTGGGACACGGGAAGTTCCCCCTGAACATGAGGACAAACCCCTTCCCTGTGCGGGTGCCAGAGCAGGGGCACAGGCTGCCCAGAGAGGCTGTGGGGTCCCTTCCCTGGGGACATTCACCCCCCGCCTGGACGCGGCCCTGTGCCCCTGCTCTGGGGGTGCCTGCTCACGCAGGGGTGGGACGGGGTGAGCTCCAGGGGTCCCTTCCGACCCCCACCAGTCTGGGATCTGTAATGTGGATGCGGCCGCTTGAGGCCACAGTGTGTGGGAGTTGGGGCTCGGGTTAAAAGCAGGCAGGGTGGAAGGGCGCTGCCTCCAAAGCGTGCTCTGGGAAAGGGCTTCTGTTACAAACCTGGTAGGCTCCCAGCGATGTTAAATAATTAAACAACTTACTAAAATAACATTGTTAACATGCACTAGGGGAAGGATTATGAGAAAGATAAATGGGTAGTGTCCACAACAAAAAGCTAATGAAAAATACCATCTCATTGCATTATGTTGTGTAACCACATACAGACCAGAAATAAATGACTACAGTTATCTTTTTGTCATATAATGCTATGAGAGCTATGCACTTTATGGCAATATTTGCACAAAAGGCATACCAGCGCAGTACTGCATGTAATTATGCATGGGATTAGAGGAAATTCTGAAATTATAGTATACAGAGGTACATTAGTTTTTTAGAGCATCTTAGGATAGAAGAGTGGGAGCAAAGTAAGGCAGTTGGTTCTGGGTTTTTTTGTTTTTGTTTTACTCTCTTGATGCTGGGGATTATGGCAGCCCCAAGAGAAGTTCCCTTGCCTGCGAGGGGTGCTCCAGTGTCAGCCCCTACCAAATACTCAGCGGCGGAGACTGGAGACAGACAGCTGTGTGAATACGTTTGGAGGCAATTTTCTCTCATGGATAATTCACAAGATATAATTATCCAGGCAAAGAGAGCTGATGGCATGAAACCCATCTAAAATATGGCCCAGTCTCAAACTGGCGACAGGCTCCTGCTTTATCCAATAATTTCCCTAAATGAAATAGTCTCTCTTAATGCCTAGGAGGGATGCCAGTGTAATACCACTATTCTATAACACATCTTATTTTGTATTTTTTTTCCCCGTTAACATTTAAAATCCTGATACACAAAGATACCCTCAGTCTTAGCGCTCAGAAGTGCATGCATTTCACAGCTAGGCTTTCCTTGCCAGGCTTACAGGCTTCCTCTGCCCACCTCTGCCCAGAAGATAAAATTGTGATTATAGCGCAATGTATCGTGTCTAAATTAGTTCTCGCAGAACAGGCAGACAGTAAGTGACATTTGATTTGGTCATCATACAGATCCCAATCCTCATCAGCATGAGCTCTTGCAGGGATAGTTTGATCTCCTAGTTCAAATGGTGCTAATGAATACATGTTTGCATAGATAAGTAGACATACTTTGCTCTAGGAGATGTAGCCATGATTTATCCCATCCTTTGTTATTAACGATATACGTTGATCAGTGTTTATCGAGAGTCCAGTAAACGAGTGTAACAAAAAATGGAATTCTGTCCTGTGGGAAGTCCAAAAAACGTCTTTGAAAATGCTGTGAAATTGCGGGTTGATGATGTGATCTGGGCGTGGGTGGGATCTGCCTTCTCTGGTCTCCAGGAATTCACTTCCCGCCTGGCAAAGCCTGAGTGTTTTCTGGGCTTCTCAGGGGACAGAGCCTGTCTGCTGCCGCAGTCGGCGGGCTGTGAACCTTAACGGCAGCAGTTTCTTCTGCCTTAATTCATGATGCATCAGGTTTTGTCAAAAAGAAGCTTTGGAGAAATAACTGATATCTGGAAGATTGATGGCTAGATGTGCTGACTGCGCTTCAGTTGCGAGACTCATGATTTATAATTACATATGTGAGATATCGCTGGCTCCAGGGGTCTGATTCAGGAAAACAATTAAATGCACTCTTGCATCTGTGTCTCTTCAAGAAGCCAAGCAAGCAGAAAGTGCATATTAAGCAGCCTTGAGGATGAGGGGACACTTACCTGAGCGTGGAAATGGGGGTTGTTGCACTCCTCTGCTGGAAGTAGTTCCCATAACCCACCAGAGAGAAGAAACTTGAATCTTTGCTGCTTGGTTGGTGAATCCGTAGACAGCACTGTGGCCCCACTAGTCCCAAACGATGGATTGTTTAGAATATAATGCATTTTGTGATTTTCTCTTTGTGTTTTCCACACTTGGCTGGGTGGATCGGTTGAGTCCAAGCGGCAAAAGCACTGCTGAATAGCGCCATTAGTTAGCAACCCCTCATAACGTGTTGGGGCTGAAGAAGCCCTCGGGTGACTTCAGAGATGACAAAGAAGCCTCTTTCCAAGCCTGTGGTGAGTGGGGTACCAGCTGGGAACCAGCTAGCAGGTTAAATTGCACTTTGGATAGGGCTTTGCTGCAGCTGTTTTGTGGTACTTAATCTTTACTGGTGTTGGAAGACAAAAGCTCATTTAATTAGTATTAAGTTCACTGTGAGGAGGAAATCAGTTTTGAGAGCTATGGATTGTAAAAGGATAGAAAGGCTGCTAGGTTTGGGGGTTTTTAAACATGAAAATAATTTGAGTTAACCCACCCAATTACCTGTTATCTCAGCCTCACAAATGCTAATGGATTTGCTCTTGCAACATACTGATGAAAAAGCAAACTCTCATCCCGGTTGTGTAAATGATGCAGAGGTCGAGATGGGTAAAAATAAAACAGACTTGGTTTTAGGTTATTGAATGTGACACGTAAGTGGAGAGAAGGTGTCTAACCCTATTACTTAACAAAATGCTTGCGTTGTTTAATATAAACTGTTCTCTCAGTCATAGACTGCAAATGGTGTTGAGGTCTTTTACTTTGGTTGCTGTGCATTTCACTTGCAGTAAGACCATAGGGATTTGTGGTGAAATTAGATATATTTTTATGTATATATATTTTTAATATGCGTGTGTATATAAAAAAGTTTCCAGAAACCACTAACTAGTGTCTTTCCTTAGTGCTTTCAGCAGCCATCGTCCCGTGATGGCTTTCAAAAGCAAAAATCTTGGTGTTTTCTTTATTTTAATTTAATAAATGGTGAGTTCTTTGTTCCTTTAGCCTAACCACTGACACTTCTCCCAGGCAACTGTTACAGCCTGGAATTTTTGTCCACACAATATACGCACGAACCTTGAGATAGCCATAGGAGTAAGAACAGTTCTCGGGAATAACCTCTACAGCCACGCAGAATGATGCAAGTGGACCTTTCTGCATGGGACACCTTGTCCCTGCAGAGCATCCACACCTTGGCTGGGATGAGCATGTTATGGCAGCACATTAAAACCTCCATAAATAGGTTTAGACAGGCTTGCTTAAACTACTACAAGTATTTTCACCAACACTTGAGTACTCAGCATGGCAGTTTACCAGAAGGCAACTGAGTTTATCAGCCACTCAGAGATGTTGCAGACGGTTAAACATAGGGTGACGTGTGAGTACAGGGCAGAATTTCAAGGGTTGCTTCCTTGGTTTCTGTTGGCTTGTTATGAAAAATCCCAAACTTCCTAGAAAACTCTTCATACAGAATGTTGAATTTTTTTAAAATTAGTGCTTCCTGACTTTAATTAGCATCTACAAATTTTGAGAAAAGTCCCGTTCTCTATGAAGACAGTTGTAAGGTGTTCTCGCTCTTCTAGCATAGCTGCTTTGGCAGTCAAGGGGCAAGCTGATTTCCGTAGGTGCCAGACGTGGGGTGATCATGATAACTTGCGTTTGGGAACCTTACCTGGTATGTCTGGGAAGATACTTGTGTGTGGGTGTTTGCTTAGAGGGATGGGACGTGTGCGAAGGACACAACAGCTGCAGAATGCTTACAGAGCTCTTTAATGGCTTCATATAAAATTTAAACACAAAGATAAAATAATGGTACTGGAGATCTGTCTCACCTTCTAAAGCCCCCTTTCATAAGCAGCTCAAAGAAAACAAAGCTCTGTGTTGACCACCCAAATGCTTTCTGTTCCTTGAAGCCTGATTCTCCTCCAAGCCTTATACTCGGAGAGACAAAAAACCCCCATCAAAACAAAACACCAAACCCCCAACATTTAATGGATTTCCCTGATTTTTATTTTAAAGGTAGTGGGGAGAAGCGACCCCCAACTCACTGTACAAAGTGACTTTCACTCACTGACGTGCTAATTTTAAGATCTCAGATTTTGCAGTGGTTCCCCGTGGTGTGAGAAACCTGCTTTGGACGTTGCGAAGCTCAGATTACGCAGTGTCACGCCTTTTTATGATGAATTCTTCATCTGGTCATTTTTAATCATACATAATTTAGTGCAAAGCATAAAAGAAGGGTGTCTAATAATTTGTAATACTGTCAGATTTAACAAGATGAACAGATTTATGTCACTGCCTGAAAGACTATAAAGCCTCTGCTGAGGGGGCACCTGAGATTTAAGCATATGTAGCTGGTTAGCAGTAGCCCGTGTGATGACTAGCTGTCTCTGTGTATGTTAGTGCTGAATCTTCTTTCAGAAGACTGTTTTATTTTTGTAAGGCTGTCCTTGGGATTGCAAATGTTGGCTTCATCCAGAAGCTGGGGTTGACCTAAACCTCACTGAAATGTGGCAAGATTCCCACCGAACACCAGGGTTTGGGAGTAGACCCTACAAGCTATGTGATTTTTTTCTGTGAATTAGAGAAAATCTTCTAGAGGGGAGGATCGACGTTTCTGGAGCTTCGGAGCATCATGGCCAATGTTGTCAGCACAGACACCGCCATGTTGTTGCATGGACGCAATGGAGGGACCCAACTGGGCTGATGCTTGGCTGGTTTGGCAAAGTGACCTTGAAAAGGCAGCATCTGTGCACTTTTTAGGTAGACCATTTTGGAGCATGGGCTGAGATTTGGGTGCAGTATTAAATAGCTGCCCCAGAGAAGACTCTGTTTCTCCTGGGGCGGAGGAGACCCATCCCCTGAGCCCCGAGCCTTCAGGCCACCTTGGTGCAGATTTAACTCCCTTTGCAGCCCTGAGCTGGGGCTTTTTTTTTTTTTTTAATGAAACCACTACTCTCTGGCTAAACTGAAGATGTGTTGCAGGTAAAGATTCAAGTCCTCCTTCAAACACCGAAGCCAGTAGGGGTTCTTCCTGAAAAGCCTTTAAAACTGGGTGAGGGACAATTAGCCTGTGGACTTGTCCCTTCAGGAGGGGAACTGAGGGTGCAGGGAACAAATCCTCCTTCCTGAAAGGTGTCATATTTTATCAGTATAAAATGCTAACATAGTTCATTTCCATACAGAAAGAAAGGTGACTACACTGGAAGTATTTGCCTTTGTATTTTGAAAGCTTTACATAAAAGAAGTATTTTGATTTAAAAGAAAAAGCAGGCTCCTGATTTAAAAAAAAATACAAAAAACCCCACTCAAACTGACAGAACTTTTAATCTGAGCTCAAGTCATAGAAACAGTCTTTATTGATGTCAAAGTTGCTTTAAAAAAAGAAAGAGTAAACAGGATTTGGCCTTTAATTTGTGAAGGGGTTTGATTTTTTCAGAGGCATTAAAGAGACAGAAAAGATGGGTATTGAATTATTTAACAATTGCTAGTAAAATTAGGCTTCAGTCTGCCTGTTTTCACTGAAATAATCTTATGAATAAAAACAAAACAATCTGGGGCAACACCAATATACAGAGCTCATATCCCACTGACTGAATTGTTTCAAAGTAGTCCATGAAGTGGTTTTGCAAGTCAAAGCCAAATGGAGCCTTTTCTGTGGTCTGTTCACACTTCCCCCAGGAGAAAGCTGCCGTTGATGGATTATACAAACGTCTTTTCTCTCTAAATCCAAAACCAAGGGGAAAATATGCAAAAAGGAGTTGGGGGAATTTGGTGCTTTGAATTTCTTTTTCTTTGGCAGCTGGCATTTAAGTGATTTATTGGCCAAAACCAATCTATTCTCATTAAGAAGCAAGTATTTAATGACTTTGGAGGTGGGCATTCAAAACAAAGAAGTGATAATCGAGCCAATTGCACTCGGTGACAAAATATAGCAGCCCTTCATCAAACAGACTTAAAAGAGTGTTTGAGAGCAAGTGCTGAGGGCTATGATTTTCTTTCATGTGCACTTTAATTCACTGTCCTTTTCAGTCAGTGGCACATAAATAGGCATAGTTTAAATTAAAGGAAAAATAGATCCTTATTATCATATCCATCAGTTGAAGCAATAAGTGTTTGATGCCTTGGGAGCTCCCAGCTGCCTCTGCCTGGGAACATGGGAGGCTTTTATGAACTATCCCATTCCCTCCCTGCCCAGAGCACTGACTTGCTGCTTGGTGTTGGATAGTCTAAATTAAATCTTCTCGAGGTTAAATCTCTAAATGTACATGCTTTACAAGCACTGTGATAGCACGTGGGTGCGAGCAGGCTTGCTCTTTGCGTATTTAACGGGCAAAACTTATCTTGGGGTGTTGTGCATTAAACCCAGGCTTGCCAGGCGCGGAGCAGAAGGCTGCGGTCGTGTCTCGGCGTGCTCGCTTTGGCCAGCTGTGGCAGTCGCAAGCGCCCAGTCTCCATGCTGGCAAGCCCAGCCAGCTATAGCTGCCCCTCTTCGTCCCTGGTTTCTAGTGCAAATATTCAGATTTGGAAATCTGCAAGTGGAAAAAGCTGGAGAAGGGCAGTTTTGCCAGTTCCTAATGGTTTTGCTGCTGTCGCTTGTTTAGGTCACTGCTGAGCTTGTCTTGCATGTGTTTCCCTGAAAATCTAGGTCTTTGAGTATTTTAAAATTCTGGCATTTCAGTTTGGTTTCTTAGGGCTTCTCTGGGAAGTTGGAGGTAATGTTGCCAGTTAGGCTTGGTGGTGGCCTTTCACTTTGCAACGGGATAAGATCAAGAAGGCGAACCTCCTTGTGTGGGGCAGCAGACCCCTGCCTGCTGCCTTGGCTGTAGCACGTGTAAGAGTGGGTCCAGGCTAGTGGGCTCGTGTGGACCAGCAGGTATGAATGGTGTGGGATCTTGAGGACCGTGTGGTGGTGTGGAAAAGGACATCTGATAAAGTAGAAGTTGCCTAGGGAATAAGGGAAGGAAAAAAGGTGGCAGAGGGTAGCTGTAGGTAGGGTGTGATTTGGTGGCAGCAGAGGGAAGTGGCTGTGTGGATGGCCTGGCATGCATGATAAACATCCTGGATCCCAGCTCTCTCCAGTCAATCACTGCTTACTCTGCAGACAGGACTTTCCTGGGAGGATTTGTTCTACCGTTAATTCATGCCTGGATCAAGCAGTAGCTTTGAGAGTGCTGTTAAGTTTGGTGTCTAGCAAGCGCTGCTGTTCACAATGGGCCATGCACACGCGCCCTACGGGTGCAAGAATCACTGCTGAACACTGAGCTTTGAAAGAGATGGCTTGTCTCCGGGACACAGTCCCCACGGCCCCATCATTTGTCACAGGAAGCAACACATCAGAGAAGCTCAAACTCCAGAGCATCACAGGTTGGAATTAAGGCTTTGACAAGAGGCTGGTGGTTGAGTTCTTAGGCATGGTACTCCAGGGTGGTGATCCCCCAGCCCCACGCACTTGGGTGCACCCACCCTCTCCCTGCCTCCCAGTCTTTGGGGAAAAAGCACTAAAGAGTTGGTATTTGCTGCCTTCTGCAGCCAGGCTGCTCTTGTACAGCCCTTGGTGGAGTTATGTGTATTGGGTTCCTTCAAAGAACAGAATGAGGACTGGCAGACAATAGTGTTGCCAATGATTTTTTGCATTCTTGCCTTCATATGTAAATGAAAACACATTCAAACATGTTTTAGTTACTGTTTTTTGAGGCTCTGGAATGCAGCTCTCATGAATGCCTTTAAATGACAGCATGCAGTGACAGCCTGGTGCCTGGCTTTACGCTGCGGATGGAGAGGCTGCCTACCTGCAGAAGCGCTGTTGGCTGGTGAAGCCTTGCTATGCTACAGCATTTGTAGCAGCTTTATCGAAGAGCATCAGCTGTGCCGATCCAAAAAGGTTTGGAGAGGTGCTGGGTCATCACTGCTCCTGCTTCCCCAGCTGAGCTCCCCCACTTCAGCTCATGTATTTGGATCCGACGGGATGGGGTGGGGAGGAGTCCTCACAGCTCATTAAGATTTTTTGAGTCCCCAGATCAGAAGCCTGTTGTGCTTCCAGTCCCAAGGGGATCTGGGGAGAGCAAGAGACTGTTCCAGGGAAATGGGAGACCGGGAGCAGAGTTTGCTCTGATTAGCTCTCTGGCCGACTCTCTGCCTCGACACGATGGTTGAGGAAGAGACGGTGGTGTTTCATGAACACCTTTCTCGGATCCCAGTTGCCTGTAGCTGCTCTGACCTGTAGAAGGTGAGCAGGTACGTGCTAATGGGCAGTCAGGTTGGGGCTGTTCTTGGCTTGATCTGACTAGCACTTGTTTTGCTCTAATTAATGCCTGGGCAAACTCACCTCTTTTTGGGGGGAGAGGGAACTGGTCCAAGCCTGCTCCACTGAAGCAAAGAAATGGGCTGTCTGTAAGGAGGGCTGGAGGCTGGGCTCAGCACCGGGCTTGTCCGCCCTGCGGGGAGCAGCCCTCCATGTGCCCTGCAGCAGGTCTCCTCCCTTCTTTAGTCCTATCTTTAAATTTGCAAGCATGGAGGCAGCAGTAGTCGCCTGGCATGGCATCTCTATTGACCCCGCACAGCCTGTAGCACTATCAGATATTCCATAGCATTGCTGCTTAAGTGCCAGCATAGCGTGGTGTTCTCCTTCCTTACCCTTTCTGTCTCTCTCTGTGGTTTCCCTTCAGGAAAAAAGTTTGGGAGAGAGGAAAAAAACCTGACACGAAATATTTAAGTGAACAGCTGTCAGCAGCTTTGCATGGTGCCATAAGACCCAAAGGTCTTGTAGTTGCAGCAAGCTGGTCTGTCCAAATGGGAGCACTGGGCTGAAGAGGAGGTTTTGGTGCTGGGAGAAGGTGGGTGTCCCAGCTCTCGCACAGGTCAGGCAGAGGGTTGGGCTCCTCCGTGGTGGGCATCCCGAATCCAGGTGAGCCTGCGGAGAGGTCATCGCTCCCTGCAGACAGGGAGGCTCGGTTGGCTAGTCTTCGTAAATTCTTCCCAAAGTCAATGCTTGGAGGTGTTTTGAAAGAGCCCTTTACTCTGCTAAGCATTAGATTGATGTCTGCAAAGGCAACAGCCCGTTCTGTTACCATCACCGCTGCCGCCACCGCCGCTCTGTTTTTCTTTGCAATTAGAAAAGCCATCAATCATTTTCACAAACGTGCACCTTATAATTGCCTTCTCACACTCCCTGTTTAGTGTCGGTGTTCTTGTCAAGTCTGGCCCTGGGAGAAAAGAGCATCTGACAGGTTTCCCAGAGCTCGTCAGAGATTCTCCACAAATGCAGTTTCCACGTGGAATTTAATGACCATGTGATTTCATGTTTCTGGCTTCTTTATAGGGGAAAAAAGCTGTTTGGTTTTGTTTTGGGTTTTTTTTCCCCTATTACAATGTCAGAAGTTTTTCTTTAGGTGTGGGAAGTCTGCTAAGGCAGGGTGCCAAGAAGCAGTATTGTGAAATCCTCGCAGTATGAACTTTATGCAGGCGGAAAAAACAAAAGAGTTGGAGAGCTGCAGGCTCCACGGAGGTGCCGTTAGGGTTCTGAAGCTGGTGGCAGTCCTGAGCGGGACTGGAGTTCAGCCGTTGAACGTGTTGAGAACATTCGTGGCAGAACAGAGGCAGAAGCAAAAGCTGGCACTGAGAAAGGGTTTGGGGCTGCAGCTTGTTATATTTTCCTCCAAGTTTAGAGGGATCTGGGAAGTTCCCTGGTGCTTGGTGGGCTGCATGCGCTGGAAGAGACAGTAAGATGTTGATACAAAGCTGTTCAGTCAGAATAATTTATGCAGCAAAATGGGTGCATTAAAAACTCCTCTTACCTGGATGTGTTTGCATTTCATGGAATGATCAAAGATAAGAGTGAGCGCTGCCATTATAGTGTTAATTATATCAGCTTGAAAAGCAGGTGTTAATTTGGTATAAAATGGAGGATGAGGTGGCTGGGAGTAGTTCCCCTGGATATTCTTCTCTCTTCTCAGCAGAGCTGGGACTTTCACGGGGACTTGGGATGGCTCGTTGCATTTCCTTCTTTTTTTGGTGAAGGAAAAGGACACCAACACTTACTAACTAATGTTGTATCAACCCAGTGTTGAGGCTTATCTTTTTGCTTCAGTTGACAGCTGTGTGGGTATCGTCTCGGAAGCAGACTGAAAATGCAGAGATGAAATAAACTGCATGAGCACTGGGTTTTGTCCTTTTCCTTTGTCCGTCGGCATCCGCACTTGCGTGCGGGCGGTCCTGAGTTTGGTCACCATTTCCGAGGGGAGGCGGAATTTTTCTTTTAGATGGCAAGGTTTGATGAAGGTATTACACCTTCCTCTGAATGAATTTCAGGATCTAGGTCTGTCTGCAAAATACATACATGATAATAAAGATCTACATGATATTTTGTGTTCTTCGTGTTGTTAAGCTCTCTGTCCGCTCGTCAAGAAATGTAATGGTTCTGCTGTAATACTTCTGCTGGAAGATGATGTGGTTGTAAGGAGAGGGAAGCTCACAGTATGCAGTATTACTTACCGATGGGGAACCGAGCTCTGACTGAAGGAGACTCTAAAAATAAAGTGGGAAGTGGAAGGAGAGGAGAGATTCCAATAACTTTTGGAACAGAAATGAGGAGATGGGAGAAGCAGATGGCTGGCTTGCTGCTAGCCACAGTGGATTGTTCCAGCTGATTTTGGGATGGGGACTTGCAGTTATTGCCAAGGAAAATCACTTGGGCATTCACGAAGACAAGTATAATAAAGGATTAATAGTTTTACTGGACTGTGGCACCGGGCTGATGGCCTCTTCGCATCCGGAACAGCGAAGCAGCCATCTAGAAGGGGATCTTAATGCTGCATGAGGTAAAATACCTATGGTTGAGATTTCTAGGGAGGCCTTGACATAAACCAAGGAGTTTTGCAGACCTATTAGTTATCAGGACTGTACAACAGAGGCACATTTTCCATGTTAGCAAGGAATACCCTTGCAGAAAGACTGCTTTTTTCCAGTGAGCAATCCTTCTCTTGCTGATTTATGGCTAGCTTAGTCAAGAAATTCCTGCGTGCCTAGTAAAATGGGTTCGTTTTTAACTGCGAGGGAGCGTTTTCTTTTTACACAGTAGTTTCTTTTTGTGCTTTTGTGAAATAGACTTTAACATAGAAATAAATCATCAGAGCATTACTAAATTGAAAATAAGTATAAAAGCAGACAGTGCTGCTAAGCCAAGGTTAAACTTGGATCAGGAGATCAGATTGTAGTTTCATCAGTCTTTCCTCCCACTCTTTGCTTAATTTGGTACTTAAATGAACTTAATAACCATTTCAACGATATGTACACCCAGCTGCTTTGAAGAGCAGTCTCCTGGTCCTCATGTTCTTATTTTGGGTCACGCGCATCGTTGCACTAATGTGCTGTAGCTGTACTCCTAGATGGCAGGATGCAGTTGGATGCAAAAGGATTACGCTTGCTTAGAGCAGAGATTAACATCAAGTTTACCTATCTTCTCTGTAAAGCAAAGGAAGAAAAGGAAGCATTTTCATTCTTATCGATAGGTTTTTGGTTGATTTTGTTTACCCTCATATCTGTTCTCTGACTCACTTGAATTGACAACATCATTAGGAGGAAAACTTACCACCGCTAACAGGCAGCTTGGCACTTAACGGTCATAAAGGACAAATTGGCAAAGGTATGTAGGTGCTGGATTTACTGGTGCTGGAGAGGATTTATAAAAATCTGTCCAGGGCATGTTTTATTCCTCACAATCAGTCTAACCCAGGAGACCTGAGCTGGTGTTTGTAACAGCCTTGCGTTTCCGACACTTTTTGTCCCCCTCAAAGGCTCATGTTTTAATTACTTTGCACCTCCCTCCCCATCAGTTAAATGAACGTGATGATATTTTCTTCCTGCTTTCCTCTTTCTTTTACTGAAAGGGCAATGTGGCAGAACACTTGAGCGTGTATTTAACTTGAAGTGCTAAAACAGGAATGTTTAAATGCTGCTAAATGTGATACATGGCAAAGTACTTTGCTGAATCCTGGCCGCTGTTTGCGATGGCTTCTGTACAGGTCTTTTTGCTGTTTGTTTGCCATAATCTCGATCGGTTGTCTAGATGCCATTGCTGAACAAACGAGATGATAATTAGCATAGCAACATCAGAGGAAGCTGATTTTCCATCTGTAATAAGGATGATGATAATTAAACATGCATGACCTCATTGGATTGAGTATGAATCAATTAAAATTAAAGCTTGGTGGGAATTCTTTTTCTCCTGTGAAATTTTTCAGAGAAAGCAAGAACAATATAACAAGTCCTAATGAAAAGAAATTGGGCTGATTTGCACCCTCAGTACTAAAAACCAAAAACGATGTGAGATTCTTCAGGGGTGGAATATTTATTGGTACCTCCGCCGTCCTGCCCCGGCCATGTGTAAATGTCCATTTTGATGATTATTTTTTTTCTGTTGGGGGGAATTAAAAACTTTTCAGCTGTTTCTAACACTGTTTAGCAAAACATCAAACATGTGCAAATGTTTCCCAAGTGTGTTTCCAGGAAGGCATATTCCACAGGCGCTGTGGCCAACAGGGTGCATGAATTAGTTTTATAACACATTTTAATTTCCTATGCATGAGCGAACACCGCACTGGAGCAGTTTATTTTAAAGGAAAATGATTTATTAAAGGCAAACTGCAGAGATGAAACACAAACGGAGTTAACGTTGGAAGCCCAGGGTTGGTGCCCCACAAAGGAGTTGGTGATACACCCTTAGCCCAACCCAAGAAGGCTCCTCTGGAGTGCAGGTGGGAAAGAATTGGGTTGAATTCCTTCTTTTTGCCATTTTTCAAAAATTAAATTTCAGTGGCGCTGTAGCTGTTGCCGCTAAACTTGCCTACGGCTTTCGGGTTTGGTTTTTGAGCGCTGTATGAGACCTCTTAACTGGCAGCAAGATGCAGCCTGGGTCAGTTCAGAGTGTTGACCTGAAAAATGGGAAGCAAAGTTTGTGTAGTCCCCGTTCAGTGTTCAGCATTTTGGGATGCGCTTCCAGGCCCTGTGGTTACAGCTCTTCTAATCTGTGTAATTCATCAAACATGAGAAGGGGTTGGAAGCAAAATGCAGTAACTCTGACGTGTTGGTGAAGATGCACAGGGCACGTTCTGCATTCAGCTGCTGCTTTCTATTTGTAACGTCCTTGCTGAATATCCTGAACAGCAAGATAGATATCCAGGGTGTTTCCTCTGGAATAGCGGTGTCCTGTGGTCATCTTTCCCCCTCCTCAGGGGAAAAAAAAAAATCCCATTGCATCTGGTGTGGAATAAAAACAAATGCCAGAATCTTTCTTTTTTTCCTTTGGAAAGTGGGTTTTTTTTTCTCAACTGTTCCTGGTAATTGGTAATACGTGTGTGTGTGTGGTGGGAGGTAGCTGCTTAAAATCTAGATATGGCTCCTTGTGCTGGTTGGGGTTTGGCATTTTTGGCTTGTGACGAGGGCGTTTATGATTCAGGTTCTCCCATTGCCTCTTACCCGATAAATAACCATAACACACATTGTGTCTATGTGGGCAATAGTCCTAACCACAGTGTAAGCCATGTGTAGTCTTGCTTGAGCACGAGTGATGTGTGCCAAAACAGTGTTGTGGCTTTTGTTTCAACACATCAGATTAAACTTATGTGTTTTCCAAATGGATTTTTTTCATTTGTCACTAGCACCTTCCATGAACGTGGAGAACTCTTCCTGAAGAAAGATGTAAGATGCGCCCCTGACAGCATCAGAGGCATAATGTATCTGAGACTAGCAAATCCTTGTTTTATGTTATTTTCATCTCGTCCTGACTTTGTCTCGTTTAAGCTTCATTTCTGCAAGATGGGGCAGTTATAACTGAGTGCAATTTATGTGTTTTCTGTTATCTTTATAGACTTGGCTAAAAACGCAGAAACTACTATCCACAGGTATCAAATAAAAGGGGTTAGTAGGGATGCAGAAATTGCCACCAGCTGAATTCAGATGAAGGCAGCATAAAATGTTAAATCACTCTGTTTCGAAAATCATACTGCCTTTCAATGTGCCAGCCCGCATCCGCTTTCTTCTTTCATTTGGCCGTGAAGCTGCACATAAGGCAGCTCTTGCCAGTGGCTTTCCAGCGGGGAAGAATACTTCCAAGTTTCCTCTAGGAAATTTCTATCCAGGGTTTATCATCGTGCACCATGTGAGTTGTTAATGCAAATGCTTTGGGTTCGAATCCAGCCCCACATAAGCAGCAGGGTTCAGCACACAGGGATGTGGGTTTTCACTATAGCACCGTGCTATTTTCTGAGCTAATGCACAGTTTTAGGGGTCAAAAGGGGTAAGGAGGAGCAAAGAAGGTTTTTTACTAGCTATCCGCTCCTCACCAGGTGGATCTGTCAGTGATATATGGGGAAGAAGGATTTATCCACGGAGCAGCTCCTCCATCAGTCCCTGTGAGCTCAGTATTTGCTGCCCTCACCTACCTGTGGGGCAGGGCCCCTCCTGCCCTCGGCCGCGCAGGGGGCTGCTGTGGGCAATGCCTGGTGGGGTCAGCGCATCTTCCATCCAGTTCTTCGGTCAGACAGCGGGGGAACCGCTTCCTTTGGTTATGGCCATCCGCTTCGCTGTTGTCTCATGGCATCCTCAGGGAGCAGGTCAAAACCCCAGCTCGGGCCGAGCTGTGCCATCACATGGGACCTGCTGAGTGTCTCTCTTTCGGTGGCCTCTGGGACGAAAAAGACCGGAGTTGACTCAATGGGGGGAGATTTGCAGTGCTAGTGGTTAGGAGGCGGGGGAACGCTTCCGAACTTGTAAGCTGAGTTGGCGTTGGTGCAGGAGCTGCGGAGAGACGGCGGATGTCGCGTCCTGCCAGGTGCGCTTATCATCACGCTGCTTTACTCTTGGAAAAGGGAGTTAAACATGTACGCTTGAAGTCGGTATTTATAAAACATAATAAATTTCATTAGAGTTGAGGGCTATGTTGGGCTGGAGGCAGGAGCCTGATCAAAGGAAGAGGTTTAACATCAAGGCCTCTTACTGTTCATTAGGACAAATCTTGGAAAGAAGTTCTCTCTTTTGCCTCTTAATTGCACTATTAAGGCCAGTATCAAAAAGGCAGGATGCGAGTGACTGCTGCTGCCCAAGATGCTATTATAATTAGAGTAGTCCCTGAACCTCATCCAAACTTACAATGTAGTATCAATTCAGGTTAAATTGGGAAACTGAGCAGAAAATTGCTGTCTGGTGTTTTGAGTGCTTTTTGCATCTTAGCATTATCAGATATTGGATCATTATGTACTGATGCAAAATGCCAACAAGTAATGGCACGGCGCTGCAGGTAATGACACTGGGACATAAGAGAAGGAAATAGTGAGAAAAATTTAATTTCTTATGCAGTTTTGTGAAATAAAGTCAACTCAGGTACACACTCATTCAGATTAAATATAATGATCTGTGTCTGCAACCGAACTCTGCCGGGAACGCATATCTATAAGTTGAGGAGAGCAGGGGGAGAGTTGCCATGGAAATACAACCAATGTCATAGTTGCAGTGCGTTGCAGATGGCTCATGTGTCATGGCTCATTTTCCAGAAGAAGCGGAGAAGACCGGGAATTAAGGAAAAACGTCTCTAAATGTTTGCAGCAAGACACGTCTGGGACTGTGCAGGGACGGCTTAATAGGCAAATGTTGCGAGTCGTAAGTACTTTGTTGGGAGAAGGAAGCTGAAAGTACATCTGTAACAGAGCTTTGCAGCTTCCATGCACTGCCTAATTCCTTCTCCTTCCTCCCCCGGACGCGGCTCTGCAGGGCTGCCTCCCTCCAGCCGCACGGGACGATGTCAGACGAACTCCTGTGGTCTGGCTAGGCTTTGCCCTTGCTCTTGGGAAACCTGGCTCCTGCGCAGGACATCAAGGTTTCCCTCAGCCTGGGCCCTTCAGGTCTCTGGCAGCCCAATTTCTTTCTGCTTGCTTTTCTCGCCTCGCTCCCTGTTGTTCAATTCCAGCCTGTGAAGGAAACCTCAGGTGTCTGTGGCAAGTTTGTGTAGGAAAAGAGTTTCTTACAGTTGCAGAAATGTGCCTGTTCCTTTCCCAGTTGCTTGTGGTACGCCAAATGGTCCAGAGTTATTGTTTGATCTAATCCTTTCATTGAGAATTAAATTGCTCACTGTCGTGTGAACTAACACATTGCTTACTTTAAAATTGGATGAAGCACTCAAGGGTACTTTTCATATTTTTCTGATTTTGGGGGGAATAATTTCTTTGCCACAGAAAAGTAAATGAGGCTGCTAGACAAACAGCTTGGGTCTTTATAGCTTCTCTTCAAGTAATTATGGTGTAATTCAGGCTGCTGAAATAGGAAGCAAACAATAAATAATTAACCTGACTTTATAGTATTGAAATCTCTGTCTTTTAACGCAGTCCCATTTGCCACAGTGGGTAAATACGAGCAAATGCATATTTGGACGTGCAGTATAGGAATGACACGAGAGTCAGAGGATTTGACGCCAGAGTCCGTGAGAGTTCGCCAGCTGAGGACTTGCCTGGCTCCCTATTTCTGGTAGCAGAGTTTCTCTGTGGTACAGGTCAGACAGCCCTTTTGTGGGCAGGGTTCGCGTGCGTTTGCAAAGTGACTTTCAGGACGTGCACAGAAGTTGCGCTGGCTGGAAGTTTTGTCAAGACTGGTCTGTTCTGCAGAGCAATTTTTAAACATAGATGTCGTGGTTCAGCCCCAGTCGGCAACTAAACACGATGCAGCCGCTCGCTCGCTCCCCCCACCCCTGTGGGACGGGGAGAGAATCGGAAGAGCAAAAGCAAAAAAACTTGTGGGTTGAGATAAAAACAGTTTATTATCATTACTATTTTATTTTAATTAATAATGATAATAATAAAAAAGAAAAGAAAAAAACCACAAGCGATACAGCCGCTCACCACCCGCTGACCGACGCTGCCCGTCCCCGAGCCACGATTGCTGCCTCCCCCCCCACCAGCCCCTCCCAGTAACCTACTGGGCATGACGTTACATGATATGGAATGTCCCTTTGGCCAGTGTGAATCCCCTCTCTGGCTGTGCCCCCTCCCCTCCCGGCTGCTCGTGCCCCCGGCAGAGCCTGGGGAGCTGGAGAAGCCCTTGACTAGCACAAGCGCTGCCCAGCAACAACCAAACCATCGGTGTGTTACCAGCACTGTTTTCATGCTAAGTCCAAAGCACAGCGCTGCACCAGCTGCAGGGAAGAAAATTAACTCTATCCCAGCTAAACCCATGGCAGTATAGAAACGAAAGAGCTGACCGGTTCCTTACTTTGGTGTAGAAGGGGACAGCACTGATGTATGCAAACGGGTGCTGAACCTCAGACACGGGATAAATTGTTCTGTTTTATTGAAATGTGAGTAAATTCTCAGCTGGGTGAGCCCCTGCGTCGTAGCACAGCCCCCAGACGGTGTGTCCAGATAGTGCATTTTAAAGACATGGGCAAACTCTGCTGTGGAGTGGAAGTCTGCAGGGCCAGAGGGTACCCCCTGACCCTGGGGTATAGACTGTGGGCGCTCCTGTTGCAAAAGTGAGAGAGGCAAAAGAGAGAAAAATATGCATCTTCCCTTTCCCCCGCTACCTTCTACTCCAAGCAGCTTGTCAGCATCAGCACCTTGAGGTGAGAAGTGAATAAAATCGGAATGTAAATCTTTAGTTCCTCCACTGTAGCGGAGATGCGCTCGGTTTTGCCAGCTGAGAAATGCTGCCCTTCTGCCAGATCCCACCTGGGTGTGAATGGTGCGCAGATATCCCAGAGCTGCAGTTCTGGAGTCTGGTTCGTTTTCTAAAGCAAGGTGATGCTCCCTAAAATTAGTGTCATTTCTCTTTTGTTGCTGATATATATCCTTTAACAGCAAAGAAAGGCTGCAGAAGAAAATTGAGTAGAGTTTCTACTGAATTCAGAAACACTGTAGTGATAAATATGGTTCTGAATAAACCTCCTTGTAGTCACAAATCAATTAATCTTTTCTTCCCCTGCGCGCTCCATCCTAAGGATTTACTTTTTCATTAAGCTTTTGCTAGCTAGTGCAATATACCTAATTCTTCACCTGGATAAATAACTAGTGGCATTTTTATTCTAAAGCAAACTGGCGTTATCTTTCTTGCTGTGTACAAGCAAACGGAAAATAACCTTCATTTTATTTGGTTATTTATTTTCACCAGAGCTACCTCTTGTGATTTGTGGCTCCAAATAAAAAAAGAGTTCAGGGCCTGGCTCTGAGGAGCAGCGCCCTTGGCCTCTGAAGGCAAGGGCTCACCTCCACGTCAGCCCTTCGGTTTCCCGTTAACCCTTGGCTGACGATACAGCGTGGATTTTTATGGCAAGGACGGTCCCACTGGTTTGGCTAAGGCGGAGGGCAGAGGCAGGTTCGCTCTTTTTCTGCTTGGAGCCAGCTAAAAGCTTTGCAGCGAGTTTAGCGGAGCCGTGCGTGGGCTCTTCGGCTCCCGGGAGAGCGGTGGGGTGTGCGAGCTGAGCTCAGGGCAGGGACAGAGCAGACACGCGTGTCCCTGCGATGAACGATGGAGGCACACCTTGTGTGCTAGAAGCTCTTTCTTCAGCCTTCTGCTTCTCTTTACATGAGTTAAAAATAGAGAATAAAAGAAGACTAGGCATGGGCAGGCAGCATGTGACTTGCCTTGGTGATACCTGGAGGTGCGGCACGTCCTCAACGCAGGTTATTGCTTGTGCTGCTTTTTAAGCAGGGAGGCAAGCTGGAGGAAGCCCAAATGGTGATGCGCTGACTGTGTAGGTTCTGATTTCTGGTGGAGGAGCTTTGTGCCCATGCTGAGGGGCTGGGAAGTAAGGCAGAGCTTACCTTGAAGTTAATGAGAAAATGAAGGTAACTGGAATGGGAGAATTGCTGTGTGTACACTGACTTCGGGCCTGTGTCAGCTAACTGCACTATCCAGTACAAGAAAACCTCCGTGCAGAGTCTCCTTGTTAAACCCTTTGCTCTCCTATTCCTCCTTTCCCCTTCCCCACGCTTGCATGGTATGATCTGGACTCTAACAGGTCGACCTTTGTTCCCTGTAAAACATGGGAAAAAGGTTGAAATTATCTGTAGTGTTGTGCTTCAGACTAAACTTAAAAAAACAATTCCAAAGGTCTTCTATATAATCATCTTAATGCTAGATATGAACAAGTATTGCTGAACAGCTTATTAATTGCCTCTGTAGAATGAATTTTTCAGCTCTTTCTTTTCTAGTGACTTAATATTTGGGAGGCGGCTTCAACAAGATGATCAACAGCTTCATACCACAGCCTAAAAATTGAATGGCCACTCGGTTCTCTCTTCCGCCCAGGTGATGGAGGTGAAGGGTGCTGTAGTGTCCCGTTGTACGCTGTTGCACATAGAAGGGGCAGCCAAGGAAAGTCAGTGTGACGGTCTTTGGGACTGCTAAGAGGCTGTGTTGATAAAATATGGTAGAGAATTTGTATTCTGAATTATGACACCCCCTGCATTTTGCCACTGTGGTTGCCTTACAGAAATCTTTTCTAAGAGGATAGGGCCCAGGAGAGGGAAGTGGAAGCCAGATTGCAGAGATCCAGTGAGCTCTTCTTTCATACCTTGTGGATGTGAAATGTTGTTTGAGTTCTGAAATCCAGAAAAATAGAGGTATTTAAAATATCTATAGAGCTCTTCTGCTCTGAAAGATTGTCTCTCATTAGCATCCAACATCAAGGATGCTCCCTGAAAAGAGGAATCTTCCCTGTATGTAAGTACAGTGGCCCATTAAATATCCTGCTTGGCCTTGTGTCCTGCACTTTATGAAGGAGAGGATTTTTTTGCCTGGTTCTGGGTGGGAGATTAAAAAGCCAAGGGAATACTAATCACTTGCAAACGCTCTTTCAAAATTCATGCAAAGTGTTAGCCACTGGGAAGCAATCTTTGTGGAAAGCACTGTGTTAGATCTGGGGTTTTCCACCGCAGGGTCTGGCTTATTAGGTTTAACCAGCAGATGGTAAAACCCGTTTGCTGCATGTTAGACGTGGCAGGGGACAAGGTGGAACTGGAAGAAAGCAGAAGGGTACAAAGGGACTGGCTGGGCTACCTTTTCTGTCTTGAAGAAGTAGTATCCTGCTAACAGCAGTGTGAGTCATACAAGCTAAAATTAATTTATAACAACGTGAAACTGTCTTAAAATGACAAAGTTTAACAACTGCGAACATCAGCTACGTGTAACAGCAAAAGTAAGCCAGTAGCAGATGGTTCATAAAAGCATCACGTCGGCTGTATAAATGGTCGCAGTTCAATTTACTGATGGGAATTGCAGGCCTTTATCATCAGCTTGACCAACTGAATCTCATTTTTGTCAACGAGATCTATCCATCTCCTCCTCCTTTCCTTTTTTTGCCCTGGGAGGAAGGAGGGGTGTTCAGCATTAACTCTTATGTGTAATACATGGCCTGGTTGTTCCCTCCTTGACCTGCTGATACTCCGGTGGATGTTTTTTTCTCTGTATCACAGTACTTCCCATAGAGGTCCCAAGCAAGATGAAGCATTTAATAGGCATGCATTAAATACATAGCTGAAGCAATCCATGTTACAAAGGCCTTGGACTCTGAATAGCTACAGAAAGGTGTTTGCAGGTGGAGTGAAGCATAGGAAGTGTAAGTGGCTTGCCCAAGTCCACACATCAAGCTGTAAGGAGGACAGGAATAGAGCTATAGGCCAGTACCCTGAAGGCAAAACACTAATTCACATCTTCTCTCAGCGCATTTATTTACTGTACCTGCCTCCTTTAAACTAAGCTCTTTTGTAAGGTGGTGTGTGCACTCTGTCTTGCACAGTACGAAGCAGAAAACAAATGACCCTGCTGAGAAAAAGTGCGTTGTGTTATATGCCATCCCATGAAAAATCTGCCAGGGTGCGATGCATCTGCCAAGCACATCCGAGACCACCACCTTTAATGTTCTAAAATCTGAATCAACCCTGAAGAGTGATCTAAGTGCTGGATAGTCCAAAAATGCCTCAGCATCACCAGTAAATGGTGGCAGTCCCCTGGGCTGACCCCAGCCGCCAGTGTGACTTGGCAGATAAGCACCCCAGATGATGGCATAGTAAGATCCTGCTCTTTGTGGCAGGGCGCTGACAGCAGCAGGGTGATGAATTCGGAGCTGCTGAGCCTGCTCTGTGTGTATAATTCATGAAGCTCATTTTGTGACAGTTTGAAGGACATCCCTGTCACTCCAGAGGCAGATCCTGGGGGCTGTCATGTCGTGAGCCAGCTCCAGGGAGCCCATGCGTGGTTTTGCACAGCCAAACTCTACACTCTTTCTAAAAGAGAAGCTGCAAATGTAATGGATGGGTCAGTTTTCTCATCTGGTGGCAATCAGCTGCAAAGCAGGTGTAGATGCTAATGCAAGGCATCCAGGGAAGTTGGTGCTTCCCACCTTTTGCCCCTGAGGCACTGAGGGACCCCAGTTGTGGAGGGGAGAGAGATTTTAAGAAGCTGGGACAAAGTATAGTGAGTTTGTACCGATTTCATCCAAACCAAAGGCTGCTGGGACAGCCACAAATACTGCTTGGCTTTGGAAAGAGGGAAACCACCACCACTGTCTTCCAAAAAAAAGTCTGCCTGCCTTCAAGAAGGTGCTGGAATAAATGTCTAATTACTAACAGCAGGGTTGTGGTAGTATATGCCTGTAATGGCTTGGAAGTCAGTGGCTGGGATTTTGCACACCTCGGACTAGCTGCTGGTTGAACACATCTTTTGGATTTAAGAGTGGCTCTGGGAGGGTGGGATGAACAAGGGGGGGGCCCATAGTGTGGGATATCTCCGTGGCCCTAAGGACAAGCGAAGCCTGGGTGGCCTCACTGCCGCTGCTGGGAGCACCTGAACACATGTAGGTCTTGATGCCTGGCTGCAGAGCTGGTCAGGATGGCTACTGAGTATGTTACCTCAAGGCCTAGCCCCAAATGCACAAACAGCAGGGAAGAAACTTGAAAATCCTGGTTGTTACTGATATCTCTTAAGGCATTTTGGTGAAAAAGATTCCTAGTGCGTTGCAGAGGATGAATAGTTGGCCAGCGAAGTCACTTTATAGCAGTAACACCTCACTTAACGTTGAACCTCTCCTGCAGTATTAGTGAAGCTAATGGGATTGCAGAACCATTTTTCTCATAGAAGTAGGAGGAAAGAGGGGATCTGCCCCAAATCGATGAGGTTCGGGATTGTAGGCATCCAAGTCACCTTTGAAAATCGGATTTTGGTTCTGAAGACCTCTAAGCATGGTTGAGCAATTTGCTTCAGTGAATCAGCTGAGGTTTTAGCATACAGTTAATGTTCATTGTGAACTCAAACTTTGTGAACTCTTGTAAACTGTCATTCACTGTAAGTGAAGACAATATCTATAGAGAATGAACTTCTCTATAGAGAGCTTCTCCTGCCCCTAAACTTTAAGCTGTACCTCTTGGTTTTCTTACAGAGATCAATATGTTCTCGTCCAACGTCAGAGCCTTCTCTGAGTGCTGCTGAATATTCAGCCTTGAAACAAGAGCAGGGGAAATAAGTGAGGCAGTGAAGTTGAAAACGCATCTTGACAAGAGCAAGGGTACCTAAACTCTCCCAGCAGTCGAGCTGGGATGCTGATGGGCAAGAGGTACTGAGCATCCTCACCGCCTGTGAGATTCTGCTCTGTGGGTAGATCTTGGAAAGGTAGCTGATGATCAGCACCTTGCAGGATTTGTCCCTTTATGCAGTAATAAGGATCAGACAAATACTGGCATATTTATCTTCTTCCTGAGATTTTATCAGAAAAATGGATGAGTTCTGAATTATTCACCATATGTTTCACACTTGGGTATCAGGCTTTGCACTCTCTCTCCCTTGCTCTTGGGGACTGGAGTGGTGGCGCAAGCGTGTGTCTCGGACCTGGCTACCATAACCTTCCTCCTCTGCTCAGCAACTTTGAAACACTAATATTTAATGCAGTGTCTTCCCTTCCTTCTGCTGCTGTTCCCCCTGGACTTTTCCACCCACTTGTGCAGTCAGCATGTTCTGTTCCCCCTCGCATATGGCGCGCATAATTTCCCATGTATTAAAAACCAAACCCAGGAAATATTTCATGGTCCAAAAAAAAAAAAACAGTGAAATTAGAAACATCAAAATGTGAAGGTTACTGAAAGGGAAGGAGATTCTACCCAGGAAATAACAAAGAAATTAGTCTGTTACCTGTCCTGTTGCATTAGTGAGCAGTATCTGGATGGAGCTCTTTGAAGAGCTGTGTATTTAATCATGGGAACTTCAAACATCTGGCTTTGGGGAAAGGGAGTGAAGGAGGCTGGCTTTATTGCCTTGGTAAATGCCTTGCAGCTATGGGAGGCTATTAGCAGGTGTCCCCCCACCTCCAAGCCTTCTCTTCCCCAGGCTGAGCCGGCCCTGTTCCCGCAGCTTCTGCTCCACCATCTTGGGGACTTCTGCTGTACTCCTTCCACCTAGGCCTGTCCTTCCCTTACCCTTGGGGACCTAACACTGGCTGATCTTCCAGATGTGATCTAACACATGCCGCATGCATTTGTAGGGTCTTCAAGTACTTTGAGACCGCTCTAGCAGTGAGGATGTCTGTGCTGCAAGCATCACGCGAGCGTTGTTTTCTAGCCGCTATCAGGACTGGTGAGCCAAGGTCCATTCTCTACAGGGACGTCTGGGCCCATGACCTGCTCGGTCAGACCCCGTAGCCAGCCGTCATTACTGGAAATATGTCAGAGGGGGCAGAGGAAAGCTATTTAGAGGTTATTTCAGTTTCTAGTGAACAGTGCCCTAAACCAAAAAGCTCCAAAGAATATTAGATCTGAGATCTGCTCAGTCCTATTATTATCATTACCGTTATTTGAAGGTTCTTCAGTTAAGCAAGTCTATCTTACATGCTTCCAACATATGGCCTTAGTAAATGATTGCCTTATTTATATCCCTGGAGTTTTGTCAAGCATCTGTTTCAAGCGCAGTGTGGCAAGCATGAAATTTTTGGTCACACAAAAGCAGCGCACTGTACGTATTTGTTAAGAAGGCAGATGTGATTTTTAGGTCAAATGTCTGGAGCGAGCAGCTTTATGTAGTCATGTTGGCAGTTGCCCATATACGAATAATGTCTTCTGTTAATCCTGGGACAGGAGTCTGGTTTGTCTGTACGTGATTCTGTGATGACAAGGGGAATGGTGGTCTCTATTTTCCAAAGATGTAGTAAATTTCTTGACTGTATGTGACCCTGGATCCAGCCTGCCTGGGATGGGGGCTTTCAGTGAAGCTGAATTACTTGGAAAATTTTGCCTCTTTATGCTCAAGGTCTGATCATATCTAGCTTTTAACTAGCAGAATGGAGTTATTGCTACTGTGCTAATGCACATGTAATGGGAAATAGTATCAAAGGAAAGCAGAAACGATGTGTGATTGGGATAGCATTACTCCTCTGAATTAATCTCATGAGCATTGCTGAAATTCCTTGTGCAGATTGCTGGTTCATCTGAAACGTGCTTTCTTTTTAGTTCAGTCATGCGTGGAGGAGCACAGAACTCTTTCGCTGGTTGGAAAAGCCAGAAGTCAAAATTTTGGTGCTGGATTTTTGCTGAAATGTTGCATTTCATGAAGAATGACGGCGAGGTTCTTTTCAAGAAAATATTATTGGAAGATATGCTCCTTCTTTCTTTTTATGACCCACCATAATGTTGAATGTATCGATTGTTGGGTCATCGAGGATACTGCATGAAACTTTACGTTTAAAAATAGGTAAGGAAATTAGTTGCCTAAATCAGGGATGTTTTATAAGAATGATCATATTTAATGTAATGAAACCCCTGCAGCTTAGTGTCCAGCCTCTGCGAGTGGGTGACGGGGTACCTGTGAAAAGCAAGAGTGAGGCAAGCCCAGGATGCTCTTTTGCCTCCTGCCTGAAGCTACGAGTGACGTGGGCTTAGCATCGATTTGTGCCTGGACCTGGGTGTTGAAAATGTGCTGCTGGACCTACCCTCCAGAAATTCTGAATATTCAGCTTTTCCCTGTGCTCTGCGGCAGTGCATCCCCAGCATCACTTCTATTTCTAATAACCTTTTCTTTTTGTAATTCCATGTCGCACATTCCTGCCTTCTAGCATCTTGTCTGTAAGAAATATCACGTAAACTATTCCCTGCTGAACCTTCTCATCTTCCAGTTCACTTCGCATTGCAGTTGGCCTGCGATATTTCCCTTCTTTTCTTTCTTGCTTTGGAGTACAGAACTGAGATGGAGGAATTTGCTGGCAGTTCTCATCTTCCAGAAAAAATTCCAAGTAATTTTAAATCCCTTTCCTGGGCATGGGAGATGCAGTGCAGATGTTGAACAGTGAAGCGAAGGGAGTGCACTCATTTTCTGCAGGATGTTATCTCCTGAAAGCACAAGTGCCATTCTTACTGTCTCAAGCCTTTAGGTATATCCTACACAAATGTTACTAATAAAAGTATTATAAATTATATTCCCTTTCTTATCCTTCTTGCCCGATGGAAAGAACTCTTATACCACTGGTATTGTTTTTCTGAAGTACTGTATTGAAGGGCGTTCCGTGTTTGTATAAATGAAAATATTTTAAAGATGAAATTGAATAGCTCTGGTTGTTTTGCAAACTAGTATTTGCGTGGAGGTAAGTACACACTGGTGCATGATATTAAGATCCTTTAAAAAGAAAGATACTTTAAGTGGAGACTAAAACTTTTCTGAAAGCTTTGGTTTGTCATCTGTTTTACTGGAAGCCACTTACTGCAGGTCTGAGGGGTGGCTTGATGTGTATCTCGGTGTGGCATAGCTGCATCTTTGCCTGGGCTGGATCATCCCCTGGCACAGCCTGTGTGAGAGCCACGTCCCTGAAGCAGCCACGTGCTGCCAACAACTGGGATGAACGGGTGTGAGCGGGTCGGGCACTGTAGGGACACGTGTAGAGCCAGGGTGAGCCCCGGGACTGCTCATGCGAGGACGACTTGCAGTCCCCATCCTCTGAGCTCCAACAACAACGTGCTGGTTTGTGCATCAAGCCCATGTTACTCCTTTTTAAAATGATGTCTCAGGAAATATGGCCGGGGTGCAGAATCCCTGGTGCCTCTGTGTAGGTCATACCTACCATGAATTATTCTCTGCTTTGGGAGAAAAAATAACCCAACCCCAAAGGCAGTACCCCTCCACCTCAGTTTCTTTTTAATTCATGCTAAGCTGTTATGTGATGCTTGTGAGAGAGCCCAAGCAGGTAAGTGCAGGTGTGGGGGACATGGGAACCTCGGGGACAGGTTTCCCTGCTTTGAGATAGCGCACTTTAGCTTTCCCTGGCCGCATAGATTGCTATGGGCAGCGTAACTGCTGGCTGGCAGCTCACGAAGTGGTCATTTCGAAGCCTGCATCATTTTCTAAGTCTCTAAGTACTCAGTGACTTTTGTTTGTCAGAGATTTTTGTTTCCGTCGTTATCTGACATGAAGGATCTGCCCATGTCTTCACATGAATGCAGCTGAATGAGAATCAGGCTGTCATCTGAAACAAAAATGTCACTCTGGGTTTTTTTGGTGGGGTTAATCTAATCTAAAACCAAAGTTTTCATGTCTAAGAAAATAACTAATAGGCTGTGGGTGGCCTTCTTTAGCTGAAAAGTTAAACAAGTTGGGTCTTTTGGTTGAACTGAGTATTTTTTTTAAATTAAAAATATTTTTTTTCCCCAAAATAGTTACCCATCTCTGGCCATAAAGTCCAGCTGGTACTTGCCTTTTGCCGTTAACTTCATGTAGGAGGTGTTTGCTAATAGATGGTGAGAGACGGAGAGGTGATGAGGTAACAGAGCAAGAGGCAAGCAGTTATGGTTGCAGGGGTTGTATTGCAGTGGGTAAAATAAAACCAAACTGCCTTGATAAACAGTTGATTGAGGGGTTCGTAGGATGTCTCTGGATTCTTCCTTCTCATAAAACCACCAGAGATCATAGTGTAACCACAGACATTTGGGTCTCTGTGCGTGTCTGTTGTTTGACTCAGTGCAGTCAGTCCCTTACAAAGAGGAGGGATGTAGTGGCTTTCTGTCATACGGCATCATCCTCTTTTAGCCGTAGACCATTTGCCATCTCTCATGGCAGTGTCTTTTTGATTGTTTATATTGTCAAAGTGGGTGGCTGATAAAACTATAGAAAATTGTGAAGCAGCTGGTGTTTAATTGGTGTGTTCCTTATATAGCTGATTGGCCGCACTGATCTCACTCTGACTGGGCTCAATCCAGAGCTGTTCAGCTGATTGTGCTGGACGTTTGGCGGGGCTCTGTAACTGAGAACATGAATTAATGCCATATGTTTCTGCCTTAATTAAAGCCTGCAGTTGCTAGAAGAGGTGGGGCAGATACAGAGGGCTTAGCTTTGTACGGAACTGCTCTGTCAAAATCCTGAAGACCATGGCTAAAACCCTTTCCCCTACTGACACTGATTGCAAAACTCTCTCGAGACAAGATTTTCCATTGATTGAAGAAGGATGGGTTAAGATTTAGGCCTGGTGTTATTTATTGTTGCAAGAGCTCTGCTATGGGATGTGCTTTGCAGAAGGAAAAGTTTGACTTTCCTGTTTTCGTTTGCATATATCCAAGTTACGACTCCTACACACCTTTTCAGTCGGCAGAGAAAGTCATCTTGTCCCTTCCCCCCTTGGAAGCAGTGAGCTTCCAAACCAGGGCTGAGATTAGGCCTTAAGCCTCCTTCAAGTCTGGATGAGTTTCAGTTTGGCTGAGATGCCTATAAAGAAATAAAGGAGTATTGTGGCTTGGAAAAACTTGTGCTCAAATATGCGTCTGAGAGGTCAGAGATGTTCACGTTCAGACTGGATCCATTGCTGCTCCACAGGGTGTAAATCAGCTGGTGTCAGCAGCCATTGTTAAACGTGTCTTACTGTAACTAAGAGTAGGTGCCACAAATAAGATGCTCTGCCTTGTGCGCTGCCTGCTACGGCTTGTACAGCATGTCTGCCCACACGGAAAAATATTCAAGAAAATAATAAAAGCAAACAAGGTTCTAAGGTCTCCTCTGGAATAATAGTTGTGATGCTAAATTCATGCAGTTCTGACTACAGAGCTATGCAAATGTTTCCCCATTAAGGAATTACTCTCTCTTGCAGCAGGATTAGGATTTGCTGCTCGTGAATCTGGGGGGCGGTCGGGCAGTGGTGGGGCACTGCCTCTCCTCCTGCATCATGGGATCCATCATGGGAGATGATCTTCCTTGAAGAGAACTGTGTGGTTTTTTTCCTAGTCAAAATGGTCTAAATCAAACACAAAGGATAGGTTGAAACAGGTAAGCGGTAAGCATGAAAATTGTCTCGTGTATAACATGCAGGGCACGGAGAATGGGAATGGGGAAAAGGAAGCACAAAAGGCTGTTAGCCAGGGCACCAGTCTCTTTCTTTTCTGTTTGGTTTCAGCTTCCCTTAAAATTCCTGCTGTTTATCCACTTTGCCCACACGGGAGCCAGAAGCCTTCCTGCTCTCTTCTGTCAAATTAAATTAATGGGAAGAAAAAACAACCACACAGATGCTCTAAATCCCAGGCTAATACTGCAGAGTGTTGGCTCTTGCATCTGATTCTCAGTGTGGTTCAAAAGCAACTCTGGAGACACTCAGGGCACTTAGAAAGGCAAAAGAGCAGCAATTTTTGTGTTCATATCGAGAGCTGAATTTTTCATTCAGTTCTGGAAGGTGAGATGTGGATCCTTGGCTTGCCTGTGATCTCTTTTTGCATATGTGTGCATGTGTGACGGGGCTGATCTGCTGCAGGCAATGCACAGGAGTTTTCCATTGACTACATTGGCCAGGTCAGCTTTTTTGCTAAAACAATTGTATTAAAAAACTTTTGGGAGGCTTCTGTGAGTGTGAGGGAAGCATCTTACCCCATCTGCAGCTCCCTGGGAGAGCAAGCCACCTGGGAGAGGCAAAGATGGAAACCCAGCTGCTTGCAGAAAGCAACCTGCGCGCGGTTTGGCAATTTGACTTTTTTTTGGGGGGGGGCAGTTTGCTTCTTCCAAGATCGCTTGAAGTCGTCTCTCTGCCCCGTAACGCACTGCAGCCAGCACAGGACCTGGAGAATAGCTCCACATCAGCTGGCCCCAGTCACAAATGCACTGCCATGAGCTACTGCAGCGCTTAAGGGCAGAACCATTGTGTTCTGTGGATGCAGACACGGTTTTTGTGCAGGGGAATAATTAAGGCAGAGGTTGCAACAGTTGCGGCACAGCATCAGCCATCTCCTTATTTTTTATTCGTTGTCTTTTCAAGTACAGAGAAGAGCCAAGGGGAGAGTGAAATAGGCTTTTGGCTTTAACCATGCCTAAGAACCCAGATCGTCCTTCTGTAAATGGCTTTGACTTGGCTCTTTGTAGGCAGCTCAGACCTCCTTCTGCCATCACTGCACCCCTCCGATAGCATGTGCTCTGCTGCCGTAGTTCCTCTTTCAGCACTTTATTTTCTTTCTTGTTGCCTGGATGACTGGGTTACAAAGGATGCGCTCACACACTCCAGATTTAGGGCTGGAATCTCATGGTGCCGCTGGGGGTTTTGCGTAAGTGATGCTATGTCCATGGATTTGCCTTTTCTCTTAAAAGCTGTTGGAGGGTGGGAGGAGTTTTGCAAACCTTCAGGTGGGTGGAAGCAGTTTTATCAGTATTACTTATAATTGAGCTTTTTGTGGCCTCAGCGAAAGCTGAGGCTCTGGATCAGTAAGCTGAAGCTGTCGGACATCAGGAATCTGAAGCTGTTGGAGCTTGTGGTCGATGCCAGTGCCATGTTTAGGGTTTTGCTGAGCTGGAGCCTATATGAAGATCAGCAGTAAGCACTGATCCTATGGAAAATGCATACTCTAAGCTTTGTTCGCTTACTCTTCTTTCAATTGAAAACGTATTATTAAAGTAGGTACTGTTTGTGTAAGACCAACATTTGCCAAACAGTATTTCTAGGTGCTAGTGGCTAGGTATTTCTGAGGACAAAGTTTTAGTTTGTTTTGTGTTTTTCTCCAGTTCGGGAGATGCTGCCAGCAGGACAGCTTGTTTCCACAGTGTCTTTTGCTGTACCCGGCTTTGCCTGTTAATGCTGCACATCTGCAGGCATAAAGCAGCAATTTCTAAAAATGTATATGCTGTACAGTGCTTTGTATGACAGTGTTCTTTTACTTTTTGAAAATTGCTAGTCAAGAATCTAATATCACAAGCCATCAATATGGTTTTCTTAACTCAGAGTAAATTCTTCAGCAGGAGCATGCCATCCACAATTTAGTCTCTCAGCTGTTAAAATGTCAGATTCTCTCCTCTCAGTTAAAGCAGGGGTGGTGAAGTGGGACCTCAATAAAGAGGTTCTTCAGTGTAGCATTAATGCTGAAGTGTTCGGGTGAGTTTCACAAACAGATTACAAACCTTTTCATTATGGCACTTGTCCTGTGTGGGTTATGTACAGGTTACCCCACAGCTTCAGAACAGCTTGGTTTTGCTGTTCAATCCCCATTTTTGATTGACTCCTTAATATTGCAGCGCACTGTTAAAAATCAGCCTCCTTCTGCACCTGGCTGGCAACAAAGGGGTTAAAACTTTCCTTGCCTCCTTTGCTATTCTGTGGTCTGTCCTTAGACTGTTAAAACCAACATGTTTTTTCTGATGAAAGGCAAAAGTGGAGCTAAAGTGCTTATGGCTCTTTTGGCACACAGTGCTTTATAGAAAGAGAGGGCATAAATGTTAGTCCACAGGGTGAAACTGGCAGCAATTCCTAGCACATGCCTTTATTTTTTGTCTTTCCGTCCCGCTGTTAATTTTGTACAAGCAAGAAGCCTCTGCAAAGATACTTTAAAAATGCAATTTCACTTACTACTTGTTTGTTCAAGAATTGGAAGCAGTTTGGATTAGACAGCATGGAGCATGTCCTTGTGATATGAACCCATTGCAACCCATGGTTTGGTTCTGCAGTCTTTGGATTTGCAGGACTCTGCAGACAATCCGCTGATGGAGGTTTCCCTACTAATCTGACTTTTCTTCTAGGAGTTCAGGCACCAACATCCAGTCCCTCCAGTTTTTTCCAGACCATGAATTCCATCAGAGTCTTGATTTGTTTAAAGCCTGCAGCACGCTGGAGGTCTGCCAGGGCAAACTGCAGATCCTTTTCCTCAAGGAATCTGGTGCTGCTTAACTCTTAGGCAAAACACAAATAAAAGAGTCGGCCTTTTGTCCGCAAATATATTACGGCAAGGGACAAACGCTTTGTTAGCAAAATGAGAATGGCAAAGCGCTTGGGATTCCCTGTGTAAAAATGTCACCTTTTTCAAGGAAATGGAAGCAGCTCCCTCTCTGCTCCCAGCTGCGTTTTTATGCATCAAGATAGAAAACTGTATTGCAGAGCTGAAAGACTCAACCATGTCAGATCCTCCTCCACACCATCTGCGCTGTGGCGGGTGAAGGGGGCAGTCCCCTCTGCCTCCCGGAGAGGAGCCTGTGCCCGTGCCGAGCCCAGGGTGCGGGGAGACAGCCTTCCCTTGACCTCTCCTTTTTTGTCCTGGGAGCCTTGTTGCCCGGTCGGGTGAGAATTGCAAGAAAGCACCTGCAAATGCAGCTAAATGAGCATTCGTGCTGACTCCTACAGTTTGACTGTGTAGTCAGTGAATGGTTATGTTCCTTGGGGTGACAATCTGAAGGGGAAAATGGACCTATTTTCCTTCGTGTCCTGAGGATGCTGATTTCAAATGAGCTCCCGCCGTAAGTGTATAAGCGAAACCCTGGCTTTTCATTGGGTCCAGTTCTTCTTGGGCTGACGCTGCCTCTACCCGTGGCCTAGCCCATTCATCCCGACTTGCACAGTCCCTAATTAGGAGCTGCCAGAGAGCGCAAGCTGGCTGATGATGTACATGGGTTGCTTACGTGAGCAATACACGGGTTGTTTGGTTTTTTTCCTAAACATTGAAGGTGAACTCTTGCTGCCAAGGAGCTTGCTGAGAGTCTTGCCAACTACTTCAAGAAAGCCTTGAATCTAAGTTCTCCATTAAGAAAATCAATGCATTTGGTGTTTTTGTTTTGTCTTGTTTTGTTTAAAAAAAAGCAGCAAAAAACCAACAACAGCAACAAAAAAATCCCACCTAAAAACCCCACAGCAGACTCTGAGTGGGTTTGTGCTGAGTGTGCCCATTCCAGCAGAAGTCAGTCACAGGCTAGGCTGTTGTGCTCAGGCTTTGAGCTTTGTACCAACCTGAAGTCAGTAGATCTACGACGATGATATTGCGTGCATTGTGGTCAGTGATGCTTCATCCCACCGTCTCAGAGAGCTCTTGCACCAGAAGTAGTGGTCCCCGACCTGTGTGCATCTATGGGGGAAACCCATAGAGCCTTAAAATTTTCATAAGTCTTCTGGTGTGAAAAAATGTACCTGGGACTGGATGTGATTTCTGCTTTTGAAGGCATTGGCCTTAACTTGTCTGACCCTTAAACAGGCAGTTTGGTTAAATTCCTTTGCAAATATTGGGACATCTCATTTGTGGTTGGGTAGATCTGCTCTAATCCAGATGGAGGTGAATCCAAAACGGCCTCTCCACCTCTGAGTTTCCTTACCTGGCAATCAGCTTTACCAAATTTGCTTTTATATTTCGATGCACTTCTTCCCATATTCATTTTTCTTTTCTGTCTGCTTCGCTCAGTGTTTAAAATAAAATAAACCCCAAACCTTGAGAAATGAGAATGACATTTACTATTAAACGCTGGAGGCACAAAATGTATCTGTTATATTTCTCAGGAATTGTGCTTCTGCGCTATGGATGCGTGAAGGGTAAGATAAACCTGAGAGCTGCCCTCCCTACGAATAGGCTCGTATCAAGTAGTTGTCAAAATAAATGCATTACTCAGCTTCTTTGAGGTGCTTACAGGGCTATTTCAGTGCGCTCTCATTTACCCACAAAGTGAAACTGCTCTGTCTGTCAATAACCATTACTCGCGTCCCTATTCTTAGTACGAGCCTACCGTGAATGTAAACACATTCACCTAAATTCTGTCTGCAGAAATATCTGTGGAATTTCCAATAACTTCCGTCTCCTGAATCTTTAACTCCAACATCCGTCGCAGCAATAGATCAGAAAGCAACACGGGTCTGTGCAAGACTGTCTAATAATGAGGGGCTCAGTCATCACCCCACGCGTATTTCTCATTGTGCCTTGAGTTAGTGTTTAGGAGGAATTTAGGTTTAGGAGATACTTCTGAGTGTTTGAAGAGAACTAGGACTGGTCGGTGAGTTGTGGTTGCACTGGAGGTTTGAAAGTGACTGTGCAAAATAACCCTCTCGTGGAAGAGGTGCTGTGTGACTGCATTCACAAGCACAGCTAGGCATAACGATGGCATTAATCTCTCACTGCTCTTTTATTCATGTTGCTGCTTAGGGGCTAGCTGAGCTGACAGGGACTTGTGCTCTGTTCCTAGCTGTCAAGGGAATTACTTTTTAACTCTGCTTTGTGACAGCCTACAGTTTCATTTGCGTGTTTGTCCCCAGATGCCTGGTTTTGGCTTGCAGCATCTTTGTTATAGGCAATGATTCACCAAGAGAGGTTTCTCTCTGGATTTCTGGGGTTTGGCTTGAGAGTTCAGAGAATAAAAATGATATTTCAGCCATAAACAGAGCAGGTTTGTCCTAGAGTGATGCTCACATGCCTCAGAGCCCATCTTCATATTATCACCACCTTTAAAAAGTCAATTTAACCATAATATTGCAGTTTCTTTCATTTTGCTTTCAATAATCACTTGGAAGCAAGTTTAGAAGCTGGAGGAGTATTTTGGTGTAAGCGCTGCACTGGAGAAATGCTTTTTGGGTTTGCACAACGAATCATGAATATCTTCCTTGCATCGTGTATCTTCATCCAAGAGGGGTGAAAAGGAGCAGCGCAGCGGGGCTGGGACCCAGGCACTGCGTCGTATGTGCCTTCTGAAGCCACCAGCGTGGACTGGTCTGTGTCGATGCACATAAGTGCAGGCGTGTGCTTTGTGCAATAGATGAAGTGGCGGCACAGCCTCCCCCAGCCAGTGGTTTTGGAAGAAAGCAGTTGTGGTCGTGTTTCTGCGCTGAGCTCGCTCCCTGGGGAGCGCTCACACACTTGCGCCCATGGGAGCCCAGCAGGTTGAATGGGGACGCTGAGTTGCCTGTTCTCAGGCAAAGGCTAGGGCTCACGCTTGGACACCACGCTGCGCAAGTCCCGTTTTGGGTACCGAGGGGTCTTTGGCAGCTCAGGCCTGAACGAAGAAGCAGGGGGTTGAATCCTGATCCTCCAGCCCGGTGCTTTAAATGGGCACGGCTTGTTGCTGTGTTAGGCTGAGAGTTGTGTCTGAGGGAAAGAGGAGTTTGTTTACCTGTGAAATTTGTTTGCTGTGATTTTTATGCTAGGTGGAGAGGAAGAACATGACAAAGTCAGCTACTTTGCTGCCCTTGAAAAATAATATATTCACGTTAAAAAAAAGAAAGGTAAATAACATGTTCCTGTTAAGTGCCTGTTAGTTGTACATATTACATCTAAAAGTCATTATCATTTAATTAGCAGTCTAGCAACAGTGGAAGGAACAAGGTTACAGTTACAGTGCATTTATTACGGATAGCAGGCGAAGGGACCTATTCCTGATGAAGCCGTTCCTGCAGAAGCGATTTGGACTGGCCCGTTGGTGAGTGCAAGCTGCACCACGGAGCCGAACCCACCGGGGCTGGGGGCTGCAGAGACCCAGGGGTGGTGCCGAAATGTGCCCGCTGCAGGTTTTCCATAACTGATATCTGCTTTTTTTCTTGAGGAATTAGATGCTCCCATTTGAAAACCAGTGGGATTAGGATTAGATATCAGATTAGATGAGCATGTGCAATCTTTGACACCCGAACTCTGGTCTCCATTCCAGGTATTTCTAAGGATAAACATTTGGTCTTTTTTTCTTTTCCTTTTCCTCCATCCAGCAAATATTTTGCTATAATAAGTCAGGGATCGGAAATGCCAAAAGATCACGCATTGGAGGAAATAAAGTACAAGGAATCTTTCACCTTTATAGAGATGAAATCCCAGCATTCATCTGCTCTCGTGTCACTGGGCTTTCTGAAGTGGTGCAAATGCAAATCCTTATGCCTGGAACTATATAAAAACATTGTCATCTCAAGGAACTGGGAAATGGTTTAAAGACGTTTCCTGCCTAGCTGTGCGTGTTAAATCCAAGTACCCAGGAGGACGGGTGAAGGCTCCTCCCGTCCTGCTCAGAGCAGCCCAATGAGGTGGATTTCAGTTGATGCCAATTAACAGAAATGAGGTTTTAAACTAGTGGCGAAACTTTGAAGCCCGTCCCTGACATTGCCCTGCGGAGTTCTGCATCTCTAACGAGAAATAAATAGGTCTGATTTGCATAGACAAACACTACAGTTTTAATGAAAAGTTCATGTGAGATTGAAAACCTCTGCATAAACTGTTCAGGAGGGTGCTTGCCACTTGTGTTGGAGAGGCAACTGATAATAGTAGGAAGAGACCGTGATCTCCTGTGGGTTAATCTTTAAAGGTATGTGCTCTCTTTAGCTATCCTGCATTAAGTAACAACAGCTTTCCTGTGCATGGCGTGGTGATACACAGTGTGGGGAAGAGACTGATTTATTCTCACCTCCCGGCTCACACTAAAATTGCAAACTGCTTTGTTTTCCTAGAATTTTCTCTCATGTTGGTTAACATGTTTTAACTAATGAGATATTAGAAAACATCTATTTTCCTAGCAGAAGCAAGGTTTTGTGGCTTAGCTCCTGGGTTTGATTACAAGACGTACTTTGGCTGGATAATTTCTGTGCAAGTAAAATGTAACAGCAATTTCCAGGTCTGCCTTTGAGTGTAAGACCTTTAGGGGACCAAGAATATAGGAAAAGTAAAACCAGGTTAACTAAATACCGTGCCTTTCTGACTCTTCATCCATGCTAATCTGTGCTCCCCTTTGTATTCTGTCTTGATGTGCAGTACCTTTCTGGACAGGGGAAGTATTTTTCTTACTGTCTATGCATTTTTCAGTGGCTTCCAATATAAGCTAGTGCATATATAAAAATCATGCTTTGTTTTATCTCAGCTTCCAAATCTGAGACTGTGTAACCTTTCCTATAGGACTGCCCTAATAAATCACTATGAATGATCACTATTATTTCCCCCAATTCTGCTGTTGTGAATAAATGGGACACCATTAAGGGTCAAACCCCTGCGGAACTGATGTTTGCAAACGTGCAGTCGTGCTACAGTGGCTTTTGGGAAGGAACCCCTTTCCCGGGTGCTCTAGGGAGCCACCTGGGCTCATCGCTGCGGGCCAAAGGCTTTGCACCGAGTGTGAAAGACTGGGTTTCCCCCTGAGTGCCTGCCTCTGCGCTGCCTCCAGGAATAGCTTTGCAACTGCCATTAAATTAGCTAAAATGAAGAGGCATTTTTAAAGTATATCTCAAGGGAGAATCCTGTAATTGCAACTATTTCCTCAAAACCGTTCCTGAACAGAGACTGAGTCCCATTTGACAGGTAATTATCATTTTTACTTTCTCCAAGGTGACTTCTTCAGGCCTTGTGCTCTGAGTTATCATTTTTAGACTCAAAACTGCACACCTCAAATGCTGCGATGCCTCATTGCTCCCCTGTGTATGCAGAGAGAGCCGGACCAGGACGTCGGAGTTAGCACCTTGCACTATTGCCAGCACTCGGGTGAATGATGGAGAGCAGCCCAAACTACCTTAGTGTGTGCAAATTTTTATGACACTGAGCAAGGCTCGCTCCCACCTCACAGCCGTCGGTCTGGAAGAGTTTCTCAAGGTTGGTGTCTTCTGCCGGGGTCCCAACAAGATGACTGGGCAGTTGGCATGAGGCCTAAGTGTCTTCTGCTTCTAAGTGGCTGCGGAAATGGAGTAAGCCCTGATCCAAGTAATGGAGATCTTTGGGCCTGGAGTTTTACGTCAGCTGATGAGATACATAGAGTTAGGACTACTGCTACCTGCACACAAGCATTTTGACAGCCTATAGCAGCACATGCTGCACAAAACCCCTGCTAAATGTGATGAAGAAAATGGGACTATAGAGGTGTGTGTCCAGGCATCTGGTGATTTTGAGTGCTGGGACACCCTTGAGTTTTCCAAAATATAAAAGGAAGGAAAATGCTTTTAGGCAATGACCTTGGCAGCAGTTTTTATCCTGGAGGGGAAATTCTACAGTTGCATTACAGTCCTGAAGCTTGGATATGTAAATAGAAATCTGCTTTAGGCTCGCAGGCTATACCTTAGCACACCATGGGCACCACAGGGGTGCGCATGCAGCTTTCGCTGCTGCTGGTGGCTTAAAGCAAGGCTAGAAACAGCAAATTGTGTGTGTGATTCCTCACTTACAAGGTTATTAACTACCAGTGCTTTTCTCACCGTAGATGAGTTAAAATGGGGGGGGAGAGGGGGTGGATTCTGGTGTACATAACAGTATTGAGAGGTAATTCAGCAGCTCCAATGTGGAAGTCACTAAACTGATTTACAAATGCTTTTTCTCAGGAGCATTTAGGTATTATACTCATCTGACAGATGAGGAAATAGAGGTACAAAGAAGTTAAATGCTTTGCCTGAGGTCCCAGAGTGAGCCTCTTCTTGACGTGGAAATCGGAGCAGGCATACAACAGCAACAAAGTCAAATCTGTCTTGAGCAAGGTCACAGACATGGGTAGACATAATAGGTATTTTAAAAAATACATAGTTTTCACAGCTTCTGTGCCATTAGAAGTTTAAGTCGTATTAATCTCCAGTAAATTCAGAAAGGCATTCAATCTAGCATCTCTTTTATGCGGTATCTCTTATTTTTAATTTGTTTCGTGGATTCTGTAGTACTTAGCAACAGCGGGAAAATAAACCCATTTGAAACAGACAATTAACCAAGGTCACTGGGGCAGGGAAGCTAGAATTATTCAAGAAACAACTATTGCAGATGCCATCCTGGGGATAATATTAAGCAAGGTATGCTGCTGTGGGCTAAAATGCCATTCCTTCGTAGAAATTTTATTACATTCTCCTGAAAGACATCCAGCTTTTATCTGCCCAAGCCATTACACAGGCAGTGAAGGGAAGCTGAGTGTGTGGCTCCTGCCTGACTCCTCATCTGCATGTAGATGCCCCGCTGTAGGAGGCAGAAGCAATATATATTTCTCGTTTGGAGGTACGCTTCATGTGTGACATTAGTTTTTGGGCTCTTGCGATTAGCATCTTGCCCTCACGCTTGTGCGCTGCTGTTAGCTGCCTCCTGCAGCTCAAACACTCTTCCATTACCGCAAACTTCTTAAATTAATGATCTGAAGTTCACTTTTAAAGCAAATACTGCTCCGCAGCACACATCCAGGCCCAGTCTGCTCTGCGTATTTGCCCTCGGGAGGAGCTGGAGCACGGTTAAGGGGCGAGACAGGGGCACCGTGCATTTGCTATTGCAGTTGAGGAGCGTGTGGGGAGGAGGGCTGCGAGGGCCGGCAGTGGGCAGGAGTGTGCCACCTCGGCCTCTTCCTTGTCCCCATCCTTGCTGGTGCCTCCTCAGTGTGGCTGAACCCTCCCTGAGGACAGGGGAATGGTGGTGGGTGGGGAAGGGCTGACAAAGGTGGCTGGCAGGCCGGGCAGGCCCAGGCTTGCATTCAGACCTCTAGTTTGCGCTGCCTGGCCCTGCTGTTTTCCCCGTACAGAGAGTTGTCCTGCCCTGGTGTAATCTCATTTCAGAGAAGAGCGGGACTGCTTTCCGCCTCCAGGCTCTGCCTGAACCTGTTCCGTCACAGCCTCGCCACTCCACAGGCCCCGAGAGCCAGGTCAGGCTCCAGACAGCGGCTCCCAAGGATGCGGGTGGTCACCAAGCTGAATGCAACTGAAAAATAGGCTTCTTGTTTTCCAGTTCATTTTTAATTGCTTCAGTCAGCAGAGAGGCTGCCCCTCTGCCGCCCTGGAGCCATGCTGCTGCAGTCGGGCCGGGCCCAGCACGTGGCCCGCAGTGGGCTGGGCCGGCCGGCAAGGCTCCAGCCTGGGGTCCCCTCGCGCGGCCGGGGGTCCCCAAGCCCCAGCGATGCAGCTTGTGCCAGCGGAGCGAAGGGTTCTGCATGGTCTCTGCCCCATGGAGGTCTGCTGCCTGCGGGCAGGGTCTGATTAACCCCATCCTAGGACCAGAGGGGTCAATCCTTAATGCCACGTACTTGTATTCAGTTTCTCTTGCTATAAACCTGTGTTACACATCCTGGTCTTTACTTATTCTGCAATACATTCACTGTGCTGCAAATGCAGAAGCACAGAGGTGACGGCACTGACAGCTGGTTGCAAATTGGGCCCTTCATTTCATCTACGACCAAAAGAAAATCAAGTGTTTTATCATTGAGTGCTATGTAAAAATAAAGATGATGTTCTCCCTTACCCTGTTAGGGAAATAATTTATAGGGCACTATTTAAACCCACAGGCTCGATTTGACCAAACTTGATAATTGACCTGAAATTTTCTACGTATTATGAGTTTGGTAAATCTAGACCATAAAGCTCAGAGTCTCTCAGTGTTTCCTGCTGAGATGCTGGCTCCAGCCGGTGACCCCCAGCTGAAACGCGGAGGTGCAGATGGGCAGCAGAAGTGGGAAATTGTGCGTGTTTTTGACAAGCTTGAAATCTCAGAACAGAAAAAAGGTGTTTGAGTTTGGTATGTTAAATTAGGAATGGCAAATTTGGGAGCGGGACAAATAACACCTTTGTGGGTAGGTAAAGGGTCATCCCAGATGTGCTAAATGTGGTGCCATGTCTCCTAAAGCAGTGGGAATGTGTTGTTGAAGTCCATGTTGAAGTCCACTCCATGACTGAAGTTTATTAAAAATAACAGCCGTTTAATGGAAACTGGACACCCCGGCAGTTCTTAAAGTATATTCTCAGCCTTCCTGCGCTCAGCGGTATGACTGCTAATTATTTTTTTAATATCTTTTTTCCCTACATATTTTATAACTTGCACTTTAGTATAAAATTGGAAGCAAAATCCAATTGTGTAGGAAAATTAATTTCCTTGAATTGAAGAAGCAATCTACTTGAGACTTTTTAATCATTAGATGGTAACTGTGCGCTAAAGAAAGGAAGACTATTAAAGTAACTTAATAGACTAGGACAAACGCTTGTCCCTGTATCTTCTTCATCTTTATTTAGAGATTCACGCTGAGGATATTTCATAAAAGCTGCTCTTCTTGACCTTTCACCACGTACTGTATAGAGGAGCCAACCAACATAATGGCAAGGAACTAACGCTGTGGATTTCTGGATACAAAACCAATAATTCTGCTAAACGTCTCTGTTCATCCTTTTCTGCCAAATTCTGCTTTTCCTTTCTCATTAAAGAAAGAATAGCTATCGGGACAAATAAAAATGCATTTAGCTGAGCTGAGCTGTGTGATTTTTAAAAACAAACTGTGTTAATGCTTTTAATTAAGGGGCAGAGGAACAAGAGGCTTTATCAGCTCTTTGTCTGCAGGCCATTATTTCATTGTGGATGGGCTATCTATTATTGTAAACGTCCACCTTTTTGAAGGATTTACTACAAAATCAAATGGTGTTTTTATTTAAATTGTTGAGCGCCGCTTGATTCCTCATTTATTTAATATGGAGGCATTGTTACAAAGAAGAATGTAGCACTTAATTTGTATTGCTTGAGGGACCTCACATCCGCTCGGGAGCGCTGCTTTGCATGCCTCACAGTATCGTGTGTTGAAAACAGAATGTGCAGCAAAATGAAGAGGAGGAAAATTTGAAGGTGAAGTTACAAAATCCCAATCAGGCTGTTTCAAAGAGTATTTTGGAAAGGATCGGTGACTCTCTGGTCTATAAAGTGAAGTCATGTTGCAAAATTATAATTAAAAAAACCCCACTTTCTTGTGGTATAGCTCCCGTGCATGACTGTTGAGTGGGGTGGCTTCCAGTTCAGAAAACCTTGTTTATCTGGTGGTGAGTTCCCAGTGATCCAAATTATTGGATCAGAAATGCAGTTTCATTTGCCTGAAACTTTCACCTGGATTTTTTTCTGGATTTTTCTAATCTCTGAGTGCCTTTAGCAGACCTAACAGGTGTTGACTAGAGAAGTCAAAGGTTCCTGTGTCCCCCCACAGCTATTCCCCATGGAGGAGATGAACTGGGTTGTTCATGGTCTGTGTAAAACCAGAGCAACTTACCCTTCTGTTTAATTCCAGGAGATAATCTGGGATAATGGAACTATTAGATTTGGCATCTCTAACGTGGTTTTCATTTCAGAAAGAATTGTTTCTGCTAATGGCAGTTAGCTTGCTACAAATAAAGCAACAGAATTGAAATCTTAAGTACTAGAGTGGCAGCAAACCATGAAACATTATACCGCTTATTGGAAGGAAGGCCGAGCTAGCTGTCAGGGAAGAAATCTTTTGAAAAAACACCCTGATGGATTCCAATTCTAACTAATTTAGTATGGCAGCAGCATTCGGCTGTTCTACCAGTCTATTAAAAGCATTAAAATGTCTATAAATAATAATACTTAAGTGGCTAGAACTCTTCATCCAATGGTCTCAGGGGTTTCACAAAGATTAATCTGGCTGGCTTTTGGCGGAGCTGAGCTGTGAGGTCCTTGGGGTTTACTGAGCCCTGCAGCTGCCTGGGGTGCGTGGGGGACCCTGCTGCCCCTCTGGCATTTTGCATGCTGGGGATGGAGAGGTTGAGTGTGGGCCTGATCCTTGCTATCTGTAAGCCATATCTGGGTATATATGAGTGTGTGTTCCTCCTCTGCAAGCTGTAACTGCTTAGTTCAGCCTTGAAGGTGCTCCAGAGCATGGACAAGTCATGAAATGTGCTTTGAGCCAGGACTTTGGGGCTGCTGTTAAAATACGTGATCCCGTTGCCCCAGTTCTACCTCCAGACCAGGTTCTCTCTGGAGAATGGGCATTTCTGAGTGGTGTGAAATTTCGAGATACGCAGGCTACCACTGGTGTTACACCCTGCAAGTCTTCCCCAGGCAGGACAAGGCGAGTGTTCCCTAGGCCCAGGCAAGGAGCTGCAGAGGTGATGGCAATCCCCTTGCATGGCGGAGCTTCTCCCTGCTCAAAGCTTTGAGCTCAGCGTGGGCAGGGGGTGGTTCCGTAGCTCCCCGTAAGAGCAGACTCTGACAATACCTTGCCTTAGCTGTAAAATTAATTGTCTCCTCCCTGCTGATCCCTCTAAGTGGATCCTTGGTTTTTTTTTTTTGTTTTTTTTTTTTTATTTTCAGCATGAATTCAAATGAAAGCAAGTTAAAGGGGATTTTATATTTCTGTTTTAGTACAGAAAATATCCCAGGGGTAAACTTTCCTCATACCATAACCGCAACAGATTAGTGTATCCCCAAGCAGCAAGAGCATAATGATACGGTTTTGCTCAGTGCTGTGCTCTGTGGCAAAGTGTAATTTTATGGAGAGGGTCACAAGTGTTTAACCACTCAAAAAATACCCCCAAATGTGATCTCAGGTTGCATGAGTCGGAGCAGCATCCTCGTCTCAGGGAAGCTGTATCAGAGGGAGATTTGGTCCAGCGTTTTGCAAGGTAACGAGGGAGGGACGGTGCGTGTGCACGTGGCAGCCAGGGTCGTTAGTCAACACAACCATCTATTACAGCCTTGAAATTGCATAGTTGTTATAAATTAACCCCTGACACTGAGTTTTTCCTCAATCTTTCTGCAATTCTATTGATGTCAGTACTGTTAGTACTGCTCTCGTTTATCACTGTTTTTTTCCCTGACCGGACACTGTGCTTGGCTGCTCTTGCAGCGGTGGAGCCGAGCAGCACTGTTAGCTGGAGGGCACGAGGTTTTGCAGGATGAACGTGACAACTTGATCTCTAACCCACAGCCCTGTAGATATTGGTGGAACTGGGCAGATGACACAGCAGATGTTTCTGCAAGCAGTTGTCTTGAGGTTTTAAAGAATTTGCTTTTGCAAATTTGCAGTTTACTTTGCCGTTAGTTGATAATGGCTCCTTTGTGATATATAAGAAAGATCCCAGTCAGAAACCTCATTTCACAAAGCACCATAAAAACTGGTGTCTGTCCTGAAGTCTACTCTGTTGCTAGACATGCTAGAAGAAAGTAAGAGAAAGGAAAAGCCGTTCTTATATTTCCTTCACAAGTGGGGATTGGAAACCCCAAGAATTTGTGCCCTTGCCCCTAGACACACCAAGGTGTTTGTGACAGAGCCAAGACCTGAAGGCTTTTCAGTAATTTAATTGTAGGAGAACTCTTTCCCCAGTCTACACAGTGAAAAGAACTTAAATTTTGGACAGTTTCATTGCAGTGGTAAAATGATGTCTTCAAATGCACAGAGCTCACTCAGTGCTGCAAAGTCTCTGAGATAACTTTGCAGAAATTAGCCCTCGGTCCATTAAAAAATGAAAAATGTCAATAATTGTGCATTTCTGTTGGTTTTCTTTTTGTACAGGACACCGGCGATGATTGGTTGCTCATTTGTTGTGCACAGAAAGTTCTTTGGAGAGATTGGGCTTCTCGATCCTGGGATGGATGTGTACGGAGGGGAGAACATAGAGCTCGGCATCAAGGTTTGTGACACATTTGCAAGAAAAATTGCAGCTAACAGTATTTAAGGAACCCAAAACAACACTTAAACAAGTTAGTATAAACAGTGATTAGAATGCTTCAGGGGAACTGAGAACTGATGTGTTTTATAGCGTTTTAATTTAAGTTTAAGGGGGAAAATGACTTGCTTTAGGGGTGAGTACAATTTTTTCTTCCTTGGATGCTTATCTGTCTAACCTGATGCAAAAAGCTACTGAGATGAAATGGCATGCCAGCATATACAGGCCCTGGTCATGTTGTTGCACTGTTACTGTAAGTTATAGGTATCTTAAATATGAGAAAAAATATAGTGCCATTTTTGTAATGGGAATGGTCTTAGGGAGGTTGGTGGGACTCAGGTATCTCAAGAAGACACAAAGCCTGAAAATATTTTACAGGCATTTAGCATCTGCAAATAAAATAAGTTCATAAACAGGCAAAACCTGCTTTTTAAAGTGAAACACCAATAGCCATGTTTTGAGAGCTGTCTTAGTGCATCCGTGCAGGCATTTGGTATTACAGAATCCACTGTGACAACATCACTTGATTACTATGTACAATATTAGATGTGTCTTAGTGATTCAAGTGTTTACATACAGTGAAGTGATTCATAAGCAATGAATTCAATGTTCAGAAGCGACTTGGGATGGGAAAGTCTATGGAGATTCTTCCAGGCATGTTTTAGAGTACAGCACTTCTAGGTTAACAAGCTGATAGGGAGAGGCTTGAGACTTATAACTGGAAAATTGAATTGACTGTGCTGTTGTAAAAATGAAAAAACATTGTTCAGTTCATAGATTTACCAGAGGATATTTGCTTTCCTGGTAAATCAGAAGAAACTGAAGGAATCTATTGTTGTTGGCTACAGGGAGCAATAATTGCACTTAAACAAAGGAATAGGAATTAAATGCTTTAAATATGCCACATAGCTCTTCTCCATACGACGTAATTATTGCACGTCATCATGCAGCTCACTTCTTGGGTCTAGAGAGATCCCACTCTAAGCCAAGCTTCTCTTGTGGCTATCCTTATTTGTTTGTTTACAGGGTTTTCTAATAATATCATTGTGGAACTAGCCTTCTCACAATTAGTAATTCAACCCACCTGCTAGGTTTTTGGGGCACTTCATGGAAGATTGGCTTCTTAACTGGAAAAATAAGATGGATGTCTCAGGGACAAGAGATGAGCGTATTGTCCTTTTTCATGTGCTGAAATTTTTGGAAAGACTTATCTAATAAAACATCCTTTTGGAAAAAAAAAAAAAATCCCTCTCTTCCCCAAGTGACTTTCCCAGGCTTGCGTTTCCAACCCACATGTTTCCCTGCTGTTTGCTTACTCATATGCTGTGTGTTCTGGTCGAGGTTTTAAAAATATCGGTGGTTTTGGGAGCCAAAATACTTAGGAAATCTACCCTGTAAGACTATGTAGAAAGTAGATTTGCAAAGATCCCAGATCTCCAGAAATCAGTCTGTGTGCAGGTGTTTTATTTAGCAACCAAGAGCTCACGGCACATCAGTCCCCTTCAGTACGCGTTGGCCATTGTGCGTGCAGGTCGGGTAGCTCTTACGGAGAGTGCTGCTCTCAGATACTCGAGTTCCACTTCACAGTAAGATTTCAGTTATAAATGGTTTATCCAAGGCTAGTTGTTGGATGTGTAAGGAAACAGAGCCTTGTTATGGATTCAAGCAGATGTCATGTCTCAGATGAGTGTATCTGTTTCTAATAGTCCTGATGTACAACGGTTGCCTGCCCTGCCTCATGTGCTTGCAGCCTGCCGTGGCCGGGCTCTGTAGAAGCCGTACCAGTAAGGTAGGGCTCTGTTAATGAAACTGTTTTAGAGGATCAACTCAAATAGAAATTTATCAGGCTTTTTGTGGGTGTTTTGCCTGATAAGTGGCTGTCTCTGGTGGGAAAAGTAAATCAGTGGTTCCTTGTTTGTTTCAGTGATTCTTGGGTGAAAATAAATACAGAAAGTATTTCTTTTCCTTTTGATGCTGGTGCAAATTCCATCATCTTTCAGAGAATCATGTGGCATTTTTGAAACATTATATTCTTGCATTACCAAAAATGCTCAGAGGACAAAAATGAGGTAATAAACCCATTGAGGCTACGAGAAGGACATGGAAAAATTGCAGTGTTTCAGGCAAAAGGACAAGCTAACTATATTATGGTAAAAATAAATGCAAGTAATCTGAATAACAAAATGAAATAAATAATTGAGGCGGTTGGGCTGTCCAAACCTAGAAGGGCAGAGGCCTTCTGTACAAGAGCCTTGTTTTATTAATCTGCTTCAAATTTTGTAACATAAGCTGTACTGTACCTATGTGTGTTGAAATATGCAGGCCGTATGTTTCTTTCAGTTGCTGAATTCAGTTAGCTAAATGAGAAAGCTCCTGCATGAGCCACTTAAAAAGAATAAAACCCTGTTACTCACATTCACAAAGGTGGCTGTGGGCTCACAGCTCTTCCGTACGTGCTGGGAAGCATCCTCAGATTGCTCAGATAATAATAATAAAGCCATTAAGCATGTTGCTGCCCCAGGCAAATTCCTGTTCTGCTTGCGGGGTAGCTTTGGCCCTGACAAGGGGAACATGCTGTTCTCTGTATTATTGTATTTTCTTTTATCACACTGGAGTGTCTCCAGAAGGTTGTGCTCATTCACTCCTCTTGTCCCTGATGTCCACTACTTCACTTCCCGAGGCAGAACTGAGTCTAATTCCCCTTTTCTTGGCAGAGACCAGAGAAGTGTTTGCTAAGGAAGGCAGTTTAGGCTAATGTTTCAACCGAGGGGGATTTCAATGCACTTTTTTTTCCCTCCCTGCCCCAAAGCGTGCCTTGCAATCAAATGATGATAGAGCCGGGTCTGTCTTACTGTGTTGAGACGCAATGACCAAACATTTAATCTGCTCCTGAGTTAATAACTCCCCCCAGCAGACTGCTTGGGGAAATCTCATCCTCGCGCCTGGCTGGTGACCAGACAACGTTGGTGAAGCTGCTGGAGCTGGGGCGTGTGGAGACATCTCATACCTGGTCTCGGTCTTGCTGTAGGAGTAGGGAGAGCCAGTATTGCTCCAAGCTCCCACCGCTCACACTGGAGAACGTGTGGGCGCTGCGCACCGCAGCCTGGCCCTTCCCCGGGTCCAGCTCCTGCTGTTGGTCCCAGGAAAAAATAACCTGCTCTCTCTGAACAAGCTTTGAGCCAACTCTTTTAACCCTTTGCTGTACTGAACAAGTTTCTGCTCTGATTTTATAAACCTGGTGTCCATCTTCCACGGCTTGAAAGTGTTGACGCTGCTCTGGGTCCCCACCAGCTCCACATGTGAATTTTGGCACAGAGGCTTCTCTGACCATCTCTGCTCCTTCTGTTGAAAATTTTTATTTTCTTTTAAAACTGTTTGTGGCCCTGGCTTTTAGTGACTCTGTGACTAAGTGGGAAGACTGCTTTTGCTGCCTGTCTCGCTTTCTCTCTGCAGGGAGGGTTTCATGGGTTTTCATGGTTAGTTCCAGACATTCACTAAAGACACTCCATAAAATTGTCCGTGTCTGTTTGAATAAAGATGCAAAAGGCTCTTGTGTGACTGTTGCCAAGATTGCAAAGTCTGGGATGGGTTACAAGGTTGTTTTCAAAGTATTTTGTGCTTCTGTCATGCATTGCTAATTAAACTTATTTGAGTTGTCTTTTAGAGATTAATTTAATCAATAAGGATATTATTACTCCTTTGATGGTATCATTTGTACAAATTGTCACTTGCAGAAGGCAATTAACTGAGAATGCTTATTAGCTGATCCATCCCACACCTTATTTGTGTAGTAAGAATCGATTATTGAATTCATTAAGAGTAGCACAATTCAGGGATCCCTTTGAGGTTTAGTGACTGGCTCAAGCTACTTTTTACTATAAATGTGAAATTGTCAAAAGTTTGGTTTGGGTCTTTTAAAACTATTTCCAGAGGAAAAGCACAGCACGTCCTCTTCTCATTCCAGATTTTTTCCCCCAGATTTGTCATCTGGCTTTAACAGGAGAGATTTCTGGAGCCGCCGAGCCAGCAGTTGTGTGCTTGGAGCAGACAGAGTTGCATCCGTGTGCAGAGCTGTGCCACGTGTAAGGGCTGGGAATATGGAGCTTTGAAAATCAAATGGGTACAACGAGGGATTGAGCATATTGTTGTTAGCAGGGATTTCTTTAATAATCAGACTCTCACCCTGCAGCTGCTTAAGGCACATAAGTAACCTCATTGCACTGGCAGTGACATTGATCCCCTCCCAGAGGGCAGCATTGCCTGGGTACCCTTCGGTCTTTCAGAAACCCTTAAAGTAGATTAAATAGCATTTTAATGGTACAATCTCTTGTGTGCATTTCATCCATGAAGGAGCCCATTTTGTTTATATGAGTATGATTACTCATATGCTGAAATGTTAGGAGGGTCAGGCAAAAAAAAAAAGGAAAGCCATCAAATAGGTATAGTTAGATTCCACAAGGGAGCTTGACTATTTCTGCGTTCAGGAAATCAAATCCTCCTCTTCCTGCATACATTTTCCATGAAGTTATGGCTATATCTTTTTGTTAAGAAGAATACAGTGAGGGTATTTAAAGCAAGAGGTTCTTTTGGCATCTGTGGTTTTGTTGGGTCTGAGGCAAGGGATGGTCAGCCTGTATCCAGCCCTATGGGAAGCAGGAAATCCCCCCATGGGGTGCTGGGTGGGAGCAGAGGAAGGCTGTCAGGGCAGGGCTGTGAATCGTGAGAAAGATGTTTTAATTTTTTTTCCTCTCTTTTTGTAAAAAATGTATGCTAGCACATGCTTGCTTTCCCAGCTCAACTGGGAACACAGGCTCTGGTGTGGATACCCTGTGTCTTTATACGATGTTGTGCACGTCTCTGAAATGGAGAGTGATAGACACGAGACTAATGGGGAACACATAAATACCATTGCTGGATGGGTATTTGGCTAGGTTTTTACTTCATGAACCTAATATCTAAATAGTGAGTGCCTGTCATCAAAATGTAAAAATATCCCTGCTTAGGGTGGAATTTATTTTTATAATGTCAGCCGAATGCACAGACATCTAATCAGGTGTCACGTTTTGGCTCTGCGATGTGTGTTACCGCTGTCATTCAAAATGTTGTTTTGCCGGGGCTTTTTGTTTGATCATCTTCAAATGTCTCTCTCTCAGTTCTTCTGATTAATATATTAAAGTCTGGGTGCGGGCGGAAATAGCTGATGGTAGGCAGCACCTGAAATCCCTTTTTAACCACCTTGTCCGTCAGCACCTGGGCGTGAATTACAGCGTTCCTCCAGTGACTGTCACGTCTGCTGGCTTCACCAGCCGCTGTGCAGTGCACGAGCTGAGGCTGGCAGGATGCGGCGCGTGGTGGGACCCGGGACATCTGCCATGATGCATTGTTACTTTTTTTTTTTATCACTTTGAAAAATAGGAAGCTGAAAAGCATGTAATTTATTCATAAGGCTTTATTAGGCTTGTAAGGGTTCACTGAGACGCAGCAGTTAGGGTTGAATCAAGTTTCTCATGATGTGCAGGTTTTTTTCCCCCATCTGCGCGTAGCTTTGCTGAGACTGAATTAGTCATGAAATTACACATGCGGCAGCGAAGGGTTTTTTTGGGGGGAAGTGTGGGAAGAAAGAAGCCCAACTTCTGAGGGAAGTTTTTGAGGAGCTTTTGAGGAGCACAGATAGGGTTTGCTGCAAGATGCCTCCCAAGCCTTATTTTGTGGTTGGTTGCAGAAGGGGTTGGTGTATCTGGCTGCAAGGAAGGCGAGAACAAGCCTTTGACTAGTTGAAGGCATTGGGGTAGAAGTGCCAGGTATTGGTTGATATCTGGGCAATATGTACTGGTCAAATATCCACTCTTTTAACATTTCTGACAATTCATCCCGAGGAACTGCAATCTTCACAGATTTGGTCAGAAGCAGGTGATGCAGAAGTCAGTGCCAGCAGTGGGGGATGCCCAAGCGGGGTGTTGGCAGGAGGGGAAGGGGATGGGATTCTGGGCTCATCCATGAGGGAAAGAAATTTTGGAGTGAAAGTAAGACCCAGTTTTGAAAAGTTGGTGGCTTAACCTTGGTAAAAGTAATGGGGAACAGCTAAAGGCTGGGGAGGTTTTATTTAGCAGACACTGGAGTTACAGTTGGCCCAGCCTGATCTGCAGGATGAAGCTGCGTGGGGGTGGATCCCACCTCCCTCCTCTATCTCCAGGCACAAAAAGCCTCCCTGTAGCGTAGAACAGCCGTAGCAGCAGTGGGTTTGATCGCAGACCTGCCTATGGCTTGCCAAGACCCCAGAAAATCCTGCAGTTTAGGAAACAAAAAAAAAACACCCACCCCAAAAAATCAAAATCAAAACAGAAGCTCCACAGCCCAAATCTGCCAACAATATAAACTCAAGATCAGGTTTTAAAAAGTATTTTATCAGTCAGGCACCGAAAACCACTTAGAAATTGGGGCTTAAGGCAGTTTCCAAATAAAATGGAGTTTACTTGGAACAAAATGAGAGGCAGAGTAGGACTGACCTTGGAATAGGTTTAGAAATATAGCTTTAGAAATAGTGATACCCTGGTGATACATTACCTTTGTGTACAGCCACAGTCTGTTTATTTGTACCTGTATCCCTGTTAGAGAAGTTAATTTTGCTCTTCAGAGTGATTGTTGTGTGGTTGGAAGAAATATTTCCACCACTGAACAATATCCAATCACTGCTGGCATCTATTTTAAGAGCAGGAATCTGTACAAGTATCAATTCAGATCCTATGTTTGGCATTTTAGTTTTCAGCTCTGTATTTACTGTAGGTGCTTGAAGATGCTTTATAAGAACCTCTGGTGTAGTCTTCCAAACTGGTAAAATGCTTTTCATCACAACTGCCTCCATGGAAATGGAGCCGTGTTTTGATTATTTTCTAAACAGGCTATAACGTCTGCGCTGGGAGCCGGAGAGCAGCTCTGCTCTTACCGCCGCGGTGCCTGGGCGGTTCGTAGCTGTCCCTCCTCGGGAAAGGAAATTGCAGGCAGGCAGCCGCAGAGCTCCCGTCTCTCTCTTTCCTCTAGATAGGAGATGATTTGTCATCCCTGCCTGGTACCCGCTGACAGATGGGGACAGGTAGAGGCGGGGGAAGGGACCACTAGTTTCACCCCACTGGATTCTAGTGATTTTACTGACAAGTTGATTTTTATGCCAGGAAGACGCTGATCATCTTTGCTGGGAAAGATGATAACCCTTGCCATGCAATAGGCCATGTGTTGCAGTTGGGAATCACTGGTGGATGATGAAATCCATTTTAGGACTCAGCCATGCCTTATCTTCACTTGAGACTCTGGCAGGTGTCAGCTTTTTACTGATTTTCCACAGGATCGGTGCCTCCGGCAAGTGGTGCAGATGGTTGGAGGCCACCCTGGGCTTGGGGCCCAGGTGGAGAAAGCTGGAAGTGGAGAGCAGCCACAGCATCTCCATAGCTACAGGGGCTGCAGAGAGCAAGGGCAAGTGGTCATGCAGGTTTGTAGAGATTACGCAAAGTTTGGATTTATTTATGCTTTTCACCAGTGGTTTTCAGAAAGTGGAGCTTAAATCCTGAGAGAGGTTCTGCAGCGCTCGTGTTTGGCCTAACTCTGCTCCTGTTGAGCAGAGTAGTTCCCATGTTGCTCTCTCCACTGAATTTTTGTGGAAGTTTGAATTTGAATTTCCAGTGCTATAGAATTTGGACCACACTGACATTGTCTCATGGGGTTGTTCGAGGGGCTCCTGAAGCACAGGTGCTCACACCCGTACCCGCAACCAGGCTGTGGGCATCAAAGCCATCTACAGTATCCCCAAGACAAGTTGATTTTTTTTTTTTTCTATCACGCCGTTTTGCTTGGGCACAAGAGCCATTCCACAAGCCCTTTAGCTTCCCCAGGGCTTCCAGCTCTCCATCCTGTATGGAGAAAGATGTGGCAAAGGAGTCACCCTGAGTCTCTGCATTATTTATTACCCTTTCCAGCTTGTTGCTCAGGGACACATCCATTCCTGGCCACGTTCCCTCAATATTTTATGTGGCGTGGGGCCGGGGCTCAGGGTGCCTCGCCATCCATGCGTTGTATGACGGCGGTTGGGATAAAGCGCAGCAGATAGGCAGCGCCTGCTGCCAGTGCACGGTCTGCTCTGACACGTGCGCCGTTCGGGGCTCTGGTGAGGGAGTTTGTTAGGCAGGTTCAGGTTATCTTGACCCTCCCAGCTTTGATGGTCAGGCAACAGTTTACTTTCATCTCCAAGCCCAGAGATACCTGCAGTGCCATCCTATGTGCCTCATCGAGCCAGCCCTTGCTGCTGCGGGGAAGGGTCAAGAGACTCTCCTGTTTGGGCAGGAGTGTCGGGGTGCACTGAAATGTGGGATCCAGGTTGTATCTTTGGTGTACATCAGCAGGCGTTCTGAGGACTGTACGGGCCAGAGGTTTGGCGTGCTGACAATTGCCATAGGCTGGTGTGTCTGGGAGGCACAGGAGCGGTGTGGGTGATGCCAGCAGGCTTGGCACAGCCCTGCTTTGGCTCTCGCCCTCTGTGTTCTTGCAGGGAAATAAATTACTTAAGTCGTCTTAAGCAGTGATGGGTACGAGCAACTGAAGGAGGACTCCCATATTGTCTCAACTGACATTTTCCCCTCTGTACTGCAAGGCACATTGCTTTGCTTCTTTATTAGCCCTCTGGGACCTTATGAGTGGAAGCAGCCCTGGGTCATCCCTTCCCATCCCCTGTTGCCTGGGCCATGGTCATGTTTCCAGCACTGAGCACTTGTTAATGTGGGAATGATGCATGAGCCGGAGCGGTCGTGGCTCTCCAAGTGCCTGGCAGCTGCAATTCAGTCAGGAATTGCTGAGATGTAGCAAAGTTAGCCCCCCTGAAAGCGGGTTTTATAACACTGCTCCCTGGAGGACAACTGTCCTTTAAACTGTTTCTGGGTGTCTGAAACAATAATTCTCTGAAATTTGCTTTCTCCTTGCACTCGTTGCTATACAAGGTGAGCAGCAGCACATTTACTCTGTGCATGTGCCTACGATGTCTGGGATATAAATTACCCTATAAAACAAAAAACAGGGTTGTGTCTTCCTAAAAACCAACTCCAAGCCAAACCAAACTTTGTCTTCCTACAAAAAGCACGCTTGGGAAATGCCAAGAGGAAATTTGACGTGAAATTACGCACCAATGAATGAGGCTCATAATAAACTGAGATGAGGAATGAGGTTTTTTTCATCCCATTATATTCATAAAGCTTTCAGAAAACTCCCTGTTCATCATGACTGCAAAGGCAAGGTTAGTTTTTTGTCTTTTCATCTATCCTTTCTTATGAGAAGACTAACTTGTGATGCACTTACTGGGGCTGTGGGACAGAGAGATCTCTTCCCTACATCATGCAGATCCACAAAGTTGATTTTATCACTCTCACGAGCCTGCAGTGACTCAGGCAGGGCGGCAGCCTCACACCTCAGAGCAGTAGCCTCAGACCTCGGAGCGGTCCTGTCTCATCATCACTGAGCACTGGGTTTTTTCAAGGATAAGACACTGTCTTCATTGACTACAGATTTCTCCTAGGCCTGAGGATTGTTCCTGGTGAAAATATAATCGATGCCATTACTCTCCTGTGATTTTCAACCAAAAAAGCTTGTAGTGAGAAATTCCCAACTAGCTTTTAGTGTGTTCAGTGTTTCTGTAAGGCTTTGCAGTTATCCTCTCTCAAGGACTTTCAGGTCAAACCTGTTCATTTTTACAAACGAAAACGCTATTTTCCAAAAGCCCCTGCTGCAATCACAGCCTTGGCTCTGAGAGCAGTTCAAGCCGTATTTCTTTTTCATCTGAGCTCCTCACCAATACAGAACACAGTTAAAAGGCAGCGGACAGCCTGATGGCAAGAAAGAGAGACCATCTGCATTTCCCTGCATATGTCCGTCCCAGCTCTGCCGAGTCAGCAGAAAATTATAGTAATAATAATAGAAAAAATAGTATTCATGGACAAATGCTGTCCCACCACTGCAGTGAAGCCAGCTTCACTCCCAAATTAAAGAAGGTCTTTCTACTATGCCGCCGGCACATGCCCATCAAGCACCCCAGTTTTGCTGGAAGACCCTGCATCACCTCCTAGACTCCCCCTGGAACATCTGGATCCCTTTGAGTCCAGTATCCCACTCTTTGGGATTGCTTTATAGGACTTCATGTCAGCGTATGGCCGGGTTTGGTGGGTTGTGTCATGTTGCAGTCACCCGTTCCTTCAGGAAATTCAGTCCAACACGTTTGTATGCCAGTCACCTGCCTCCTGACCTTTTGCTTTTCGGTGTTACTGGGCGTGATTTGCCGTTGTGCTGTCACAAGCTCAGCATGCAGTGAGTGCAAAGCAGACATAAAACACTTAATAAGGGTGATAACACTTGGTACACATTCATGCCAAGCTCTGAAGCTTTGCAGAAGGAAGGCCCTGGAAGATCTCGACCTCTAGCAGATCATGCTGTGTCCAGCCCATGGCTTGTGTTGATCCGAACAAATCCTATGTACTTGAGCTTGTTTTAGTATACGTGAGGCTTAATTGGGGTAGGAATTGCATCGTCTCATGTTCAGAAGAGTTGTTGGTGTCTTTGGTCTCAACCAGTATTAACGGCAGTGATCAGAAGTATCACCTTTTCCAGTCGTCTTCTCAAATGAATTGGCTCTCTTCTTCCATGGGTGTTTCAGTACCACAGACTTGAGTGACGGCTTCAGTGCGACAAGGAGAAAATTCAAAATTCAGTGGGAACTCATTATGTAGCTCCTTCAGCCATCCTGGAAAATCTCCTCTGTCCTTTTGTGACTGGCAAGAGCCTGGCGCTGAATGCACGTCCCTCGATGCGATATCACTTGAGACTTGCCCTGCGCATCATTGAGAATAACAGTGGAAATAACTAGACATGATTTATGTTTCCCAGTGCATTTATCCTTCAGTCTAGTGTGTCCTTGTGATACTTGGTGGCGACTGCAGAGGTGGTGCTCTGTGGGACTAATTTTGAACAGCATTCGCAGTCGGAGCTCCCTGTAAAGTGAATACTATCACAGCAGTGAACTTTCTGGCTTCCCCGTGGTGCCTTTATTATTCATAGCAAGACTATTGCCTCATAGATGATCTAATCGCTATGATGCACTACCGCCATAATGCATAAAAGGTAGTTAACCCCAGTAACACTGCACAGAGTTTTCATCCATCTCCTTGACTTCAGGGTTTTCCCAGGAGTCCCATGGCAAGGGAAAATGTCGCAGCTTGACCTCTACACCTCAGGCTGCCTCCTTGGCAGCCTCCTTGTGCTGGTATTAAGCTGCCAGCCAAATCCCATCCTTAAATTCTGTGAGAGGTCCGGTGACCAAAACTTCCTTGGCTTTGCCTAAAAAATTGGCCACTAAGGTATTAGATACCATGGAACTAAAGTATGTATTATGGGGCTTTTTCTGCACTCAGGATTTTAGCAGTATTTTCAACATGCAGTCTCTCCCTGAGCTGGTTAGAAGCAGCTGGTGAGGCAGATCAGAGAATAAAATGAAATTCCACCTTTGACTACCCAGGCTGTGATCCAGCAGAGCACTTAACTTTCAAGCACCTGGGCAGTCTTTTTAGTTTCTGTGTCGCTATTGCGCCTGCTTAAATGTAAGTGCTCCTTAAGTGCCTTTCTGGATTGAGGCCTCTAGAGCTGAGCTTGAGCCATAAGTGTTAATGTTTTCAAAACAAAATTTTTCACTGGAAGAAGGTGTTGTTTCTCATCCTTCCCCCCTTTGGCCCCTCCAAACAGTTCTTCCATTTTATGAGCTAATTAACTCTTCTAGCTTTAAAATACAAGCACATCCTTCTTGGATTTTGTCATGTGTCACCACCTTCTAGAGAGTTATTATGTCTTATTTGCACAGAAAATACTGGGAGAAGACACCAAGAAGTAAACGAACCTGTTCACTGAATAAATTTATACCTACAGCTTCAGCGGCAAACCCATTATTTCATATTCATCTACAGACACAAAATACGTATTAATTAACCAAAGTACTGCTAGTGGGCATATGCAAATGAAGTGGCATCAATCAACCCAGATTGCCCTTTCTTTTGCGTTTTTACTTTATGAAGAAATACTGCTTTGTGCTGACTGAAGTTCCTTAATATCGGATCCGTGCCTTGAAGCTCAGTGCTAGGACTGAGAAGAGAAAGAAAATCGGAATTTCGTAGCACTGCAGAAACTGCTGCAAATAATGCAGCTTATAATGAAGAATTTATATGTAATCCCATAGAGGAGGTAACTGTCTAGGTCTGCCTCAGGCACAAAGAAGCCAAGTTTATTTTTGTAGAAGGTACTTCATTCTGTCAAAGCAACAGAGTTAAATGGAGAGAGACAATTAGATATATATTCGCATTTGGATGAAATATATCTAACTTGATATATAAAATAGGAGTTTTAAGTCTATAGCTCTGCTTTTCCAAGGCACAAGGTGATAGCAGTACCCAAAGCAAGAGATAACAAAGGATTTCCCACGTTGGCCTGCTAAGTGCTCACTTTAGGAGGAAGATGATCCTCTTGTCACCCTTCCCCGCTCCCTGGGGTACCAGCAGCCAGGACACCAGGTCGAGCAGCACCTCCCAAGTGCCTCGCTCTTCGACAGAGGCACTGGCGATGCTCCCGGTACATCAGCTCTTCAATGCTTCAGGTCTTTGCCCAGCACTTGCACATCCATGTCCCGCACATCTCCCAGCCCACGGCAGGTGGGCACCTGTCTGCAGGAGAAGGTAGGGTGATAGTCTCATTGCTGACCTGTCACGCTCCTCAGCCTGCTTCCAGGATCTCGTTTATCTTATTTGTTGCTTTGGTGTCATTCAAGTATCAATTGTGCTAAAGGCGTGTCAGTGATTTTATAAATGCTTCTGAGGATGTGTTTTGTTTGCTTTCCCAATGAAGGGTGGTAAATGATGAGCTGGGACCGTGGATAGGTGCTGTAGCCTTTAATGTTTAAGAGCTAGCAATAACATAGCTGGCAAAGACATTGTGAATGGTAAAGAAACTCCTTACTATATGGTCTTTTCCATCCGGAGGTGTTGAACCACCCACTAAAGGAAGGTAACTGTTGATATTCTCCTTTTGCGTATGGAGTCCTGTGGCACAGATGTGTCTCTGTTAACCCTGTGTGCTCTGTATGCCCCCTGTGCCTGCCCATTTCATCCCTGGAGCTTTGGATGGAGAGAATTGATCCAAATCCCCAGGCTGAAACATGCCTCTGTGATTTTCCTTGCGTCTGCTGTGCTGGCAGGACGCATCCCTCTCTTCCTGGTCCCCTCCAAGCAGCCGTGAGCTCCAGGAGAGTAAATCTAAAACCACACCTGAGGCTCCGCTGTTACCTCTCTGTTTGGTCCGATTTGGGCAGCTGTAGAATTACAAATGCGCACAAAGAAAGTTTGCATCCAGAAGTAAAATGTTTCCTTTCTTCTTCCTGGGATTTTGGGTTTAAAACCATATAAATGTACAGATTTATATCTGTTTTCTATTCAAAACCTTCACTTTGGCCATTTGTACTTGAAACTCGGTGTGGGTCTGCAAAAAGCTTATGTTCCTTATTGGATTTTTCCAGTAACAGGAGCCTGGGCTTTGGCTGTGAACATAAAAAAAACATTCCTGTAGCTTTGGTTTCTGCTCAGCCAGCTCCAGATCCCATAATATCTCACTGTGCTGGTGAACTCGGATTTTGGCAAGCTTTGTTTTCTCCTTATCTGAGCTTGCTCCGATGGCATCTCCAGTGGTTGCTCAGAGGCAGTGAGTCACAGGAGACGACACACATGCTGCCTGCCCCAGGGGTTCCTCTCTCGCCTGCCTTAATGGCCAGCACAGATGTCTCCACTCAACACGATTTGAAAAACCCAGAGCTGGAGAAAAAAATGCAGTTTTCTGATCTTCCAGCCAGCTCTTGCACCGAGCTAGGCTGACAGCCCCCAAACCCTTCTGTTCCCACCAAGGACTTCCTGCAGCCATACCCAAAGCCATGAGCAAGGGGTGGTGTGGGGCTAAGGGGCCCAGAGACCAGCAGATTTTGCCAGAACACCCAAAAGCATGACGAGCCATGTTGTCCATCCCGACCCCCTTCACAGCTCTTGCTACCTACATTGTCAGAAGTTTGCAACCACATTTCTAGTCCAAGCTCATCACAGCCACCGAGTCCCCAGCAGTTTTCTTGCATTTCTGCTGCCCAGACATGGAGGAACTGCTGCCTAGCGGTGGGGGTGTTGATGTGCCATGGTGATAGGTGACTGGCTGTGCTTCCTGCCCAGCCTTGCTCCATGCCTGCCCCTCCGTCCCATGCCATCCCATCAGAGCAGTGGCACGGCTTCCCCACTGCTTTGCTTGGACAACGAGCACGTATAGCCCCTCTTACTGACCCTAGCTGCTTTACTTGGACTTGATCTCTTGGCCAAGGGTTTGCTGAACCCCTACATCTGCATGCAGGGCCCCCATCGTGTCTGATGATGCATCTCCATGTGCTTCTAAGGCTGTGGGGTAAAACCTTCAAAATAGAGAAGACTTAAAAATTATTAAGAAAACAAACCTGTCTGATCGCTGCCTCAGAGGCCTCAGTTATTCAGATTTGTACAAGCTGCATACCAGCTGCTTTAAGCAGGACACCTTAATGGTAATTTTTGCTGACAGTAAAAAAATCAGCCACATGAACCATTTTAAAAGCCTTTCAAAACTGTTCATTTACATCACCTGTTGCTTTTGTCAAATACATGAAAGAGTGTCATGTCATGTCTTTTGTCTCATTTTTACAAGAGTTATATTGTCTATTTAGATTATATTACAGGACCAAACAGTTGTTCCGGGATTATCATTTGTGTGATACAAGGAGAACATTCAAGAACAGTAACAGAGTGTTTACCTCCTCAGCTGAAACTGCTGTGGATTTTAGTTTTTTTCCTAACATATAAGCTTAACAGTAACTAATGCTGCGCCCGGTGTTGACTCTGGTCCCCAGTATAAGGAGGAGCTCGTGGTGGAGAATTTCTGGTGAGCCAAGTGTCCTTTTTTGTCTGTACAGGCAAGATGAGGGACCAGATGTGGGTTTAGCGTACTTTGAAGCCTCTTTGTGGAGCAGGCTTCGTTGTTCTGGTGTGTGGTTGGTTTAATGACCCGGTGATGTGGAGGGGTGTCCCCATGGAGGGTGGCCTCCGGCAGGGCTGCGGCCGAGCTCCTGCGGTGACGGAGGGGGACAGGAGCCGTGTGCCCTGCAGGAAGGGAAGGAGTGGCCTGCTGGGAACGGGGTGGGCAAGACCCCAGCGCCCTTGAAAGGAAAATGCTTCTGACAAAAACCTTTATTGATGGGGTGGAAGTTGGAGCGGTTGCGCCTCTCATTCGTGCCTTCCGTGCCTCCAGGGGCTGCTGCTCTTGGTGGAGATTTACACATCAGGCCAGGAAACTTGACCGTAGATTCTGCTGGGAAGTGCCTCTTGTGCCTAAAATCTCTGCTGTCTTTAAAAACATTTACAGCAACTGTATTTTCATTTTTTTTTGTGAGGGACACTTAAGACACCGAATCGCTCCTCTCCTCGCTTCTTCCCAGCATCTTTCTGGATAACAAAATTAAAACCTATTTACCTAAAAACTGAGCACCCCGGGGACGCCTGTGCCTGGGCTGCTTTGATTTCATTTGGTCTGGGGAATGCCTGGTGCATGGTGTAGCAGTCTGCATGTTTAATGGATTTGCTTGGCTCTTTCTGTGATACTTATGAAGGGAAAAATGTGCTTGTTGGTATCAAATTTAGAAGACCTGTAAAGTTTAAGAAGGAGATATGTTCAGTGCTTTTGAAAATGCGACGTGGAATGCGAAATTGTCAAGTTTTGCTATCTTTGCAGAAGTTCTCTCAGCTTTACAGACCAGGCTCCTGCGATGCAGTTATAATCCGAGTCCTAAAAAACTGAGTGCATAACAAAATACCTATGGCATGTCATCACTTTCGGTTATATTACTGTAACTGGTGTATATATCTGAAGGCAATCATCGCTATGGAGGAGGGAGGAAAATACAGAGAGCTTTAAATTTCTTTAGACGTTGAAACATCTGAAGGAGGAACTATAATGGTAATATACAGTAAACCTCTTTTTTTATCTTCTCATAAAATTGTATCTGTCTTCCTTTTTCTCCTAAAGGTGATCTGACTTTCAGTATGCAGGTTTCAGAAATAAATCGATGATTAACTAAACAACAGGTATTCATAAAACTTCTTGTTTTATAGCAACATTTGAAGCAGTGCACAGTACGTGCTCTTCAAGCAGATATACACGCCTTAGGTGCTTTATCTGGACTGTAGATAAATGAATAGTTATATCTGGCAGAGCTTGTGTTCAGTTGTACTTATCCTGCTGGTGTAAATTCTTGTAGGTTTATGGAGGGAGAAGAGCAATATTTTTTTAGAGCTGCAGGAGACCTGGCCCAAGGCTGAAGATCTCCGGGCATTGTACTGAGGGAATGATATTGCTTCTGCTGGCTTTTTCTGGCTGAAAAGCACATCTCGAGAAGTGCAAATGAGGTTTTTTTTTCTTGGATTTCCATATTTCAATTCCAGTTAAGTGTAAGTCCTGGGGCATTTTGTGACCAGCTGCTTTCATTACTGGAAAGCATTGCTGTAAAGGAAAAAGGAGAACTTTATTCTAAATGAGCAGCGTGTAGTAGATTATTCTCATTGAAAGCATTTAGCTCTTGGCAAATGTGTATCATTTAAATAGAATAGATTGTAAAGAATACCTGATAATGTCGACTGAAGAGCATGAAAAGCCTGTTGTAGAAATGCTCCTGATAGTCACCTGGAAAGGTCTGTGGCTCTCAGAAGTACACAGACATGCAGGATTCTCTGTTGGCTTTACTTCAGAGGCGTTTGGTACTTTAAATGTAGAAGTATTGTCACGGTTGACCGACATTTGATGTAGGGTCATACGTGCCCCACTGATTTCTCTGCTGATGTCCATCCTTTTCTTTATGAAACTCTGTCCTCTGCGTGGGGAGTTGGGGATTGGTGTTACAGGGGTTCATCACGGGCAGCTTCTGAAAACATCATCTCCGTGTCAGTGGCAATTGAAGAGGCAACAAAAACATGGGGATTTATCAGGAAAAGAGCTGAGAATAAAGGCGAGGACATTGCTGTGGCTGCCCACACCCTGAACTACACTGTGTAGCTCCTGAACCTCAGTCTCAAAAATGGTGACTTAGAGTTGGAAATGGTTCAGAGGAGGGCAGTGGGGGTAATGGAGGGTAGAAAGGGCTTCTGCATGGGGAAGTGCTCAGCGGAGAGGGCGCCAGGAGCCTGGATAGCAGAGAACGATGTGGGAAAGCTGCAAAAGCAGAAGTGGCACAGAGCAAGGGAATGGGGTGTTGCTTTTCCTTGGGCCCCTTCAGTGGGACATGTACCAAAGGGAGCACAGGGGCTATTGAAAATACTGAAGGAGATGCTTCTTCACAGTGTTTGCAAGCGCTTGGCTGCTAAAAGTTCCGTTGCTCAACAAGTGCCTGGATTAATTAATGGATGAAAAATCCACTGAGGGCTATTAAATTTTGAGAGAATGCCTCTGGCTCTAAATGTCATCCACATCTCTGCCCGAGGGTGCGAGCGGGCTCTGGGGCAGTAGCACTGCCCGTGTCCCCTCTTCAGCGAGCACCGGCTGTTGGCCACATCCAGCTTTATTTCTCAAAACCTTGGCATGAGTTTGGCTGAAAGCAAAGAGATTGACTCCTGAATGTTATCCTCGCTCAGCTTATTCAAGTCTCTTCTGCCCCACTTATTTCCATCCCATTTTACTGTGCATGCAGAAGTGGTGCCACCGTGGATGTGGCTGTGTGATGCTGCCGTTGATGCTGCTGCAGCTGTGGGCTTCTTAGCTGAAGGTTCTCCTCTGCATTTCTCACTGAAAAATCCTGGAGGGGAATGTGTGTCCTTTATAATGAGAAGAGTTGGGTACTTGGAGTGACTCATTCTGCTTAAGTTTAACTCCTGCAGTGGGAGTTTGGATAAACGTCTTAGGCTGGATGCCTATGTTTGGGGTTGCTGAGAAGAGATGCATCTTGCAGTCCTTATTTCACCTCTGTGTGGCCTCACTTCACAACTCGTGGGTTTATAGGACAACTCTGGGAAAGCCAGCAAGCACAGAAGATGCACAGAAGTTTATAGCATGTGATTTCCAGGTTGTTTCTGTGCCCTGCCGCTAGCTAAATCATAATATGAAGGGGAAGCGTTCAGCAGCAAGGAAGGATTTCTTCTGACAGAGCAAATCAGCTCAGAATCTCCTTCCAGGAGAGGTTAAGCACAGCAGACCCAGATCTGTCAAAACTACACTCATTTCATGATCAAGCCAGACAGTGTCCTCTCTTCTGCTGTTGGGAATGTGGTATTTGTTAACCCTTTACCTTCTTCCTTTCTCAGTCTGTATCCTTTAATCACCTGTTAATCAGATTAGCGTGCCTGACTTCATCCTCCTCATTGCTGCTGTACTTGCCAGCCCATCTGAGCCAGTTAGAAGTCAGCATTGGCAGATATTACAGATTTTTCTATTTGATTTTTTTTCCTGCCGTTGCTCCTCATTTGACCCTTCCTTGTACATCACTAGTAGAGATGCTGAAAGATTGTATCTGCTTCCTTTTGCACGGATACTGCATTTGGCACTGCTGTTCTGCAGCGAGGGCTGATGCGTCAGCGCTTTCATTTTAAACCACTTCAGGCAGGTTTAGATGTGCCATAAAAATGTGTGCTATCTGAAAGTTGATGTACGGGTAGCAGAGACATGCACACTGGCACTGAGGAGTTGTGGAGACACAGCTGACAGAGTAGACATCTGAAATGCAATTCCTGGCACTGCTGTTATTGCCAATTTTTTAAAAAAACATGAACAGTAGGTTAGAAAGGAGAGGAACAGAATCAATGCATCAGTGGAGCTTAGGTGAAAAAAATCACTGCAGGAGACATTTATACTCTCCGGAAAGGCAGCTTTAAGAAATTGTCCCCACCTTAGAAAAGATCACTCTTCTAAGAGTGACTGAAATGTTGCTTTAAAAAAAGAAGGAAAAGTGTTGAGGATGCTTGAAGTGTAGCGGAACAGCTGATATCTAACAATCCCGGGGCTGGGTCAAGGAAAGACAGATCTCAGCAGCCTTAACACCAGCAATACATGAAAAGTCTGAAGCAGGCAAACATGACACCACGAGCCTGAACTATCAATGTGAAAGGGTTCCTGCCTTCCAGCGAACAACGTGACAGTCGGTCCACTTATCTTAAAAACACACTGTATAAGAGCCAGACACTTCATGCCTAAGAAGGCCGATCGGGGCTTATTCCTTGTTTATCATCTCAAGTGTATGTTTAACTTTCTCGTGCTCATCCAGCGCTGGACCTGCCTGGGCCATAACCAATACATCACCTGTTTCGGGTCACCGGCTCTGGTCCCGAGCTGGCGGTGACGTTTTGGGGGTTGCCTCATGCAGGTCTCTGCACAGGGAGGACCTGCCTGTAAAAGTCTCATTCCTAAACTGTCGTTACCTACTTTTTCTTGTCTGTATCAGTTTATTTGAAAGGCACTGTTATTTAAAGGCAAAAAATGTTCCTCCTGAGCACGAACAAATATAAAACATATTTCGTGACGCCTTGCCTTGCACTTCCTGCACATTGCATAAGAATTGCTATTTAAATTACGGTGATGTCCTGGAAGCGGCATGATCTTAAAGAAGTGAGCTAACTTCTTTCCCTGTAAATATGTGCAGGGCAGCAGGTAATAACTAAAGTTACTAGAAAATGCCCATTTTTCTGCTTTCATGCTTTCATGCTTTTTGAGCTGATCTGCAACAAATTCCCTGTAGGCAGAAAATGGCAACTCCTTGGTGTTAGCTAAGGCAATATCTAAAAGCATAAAATAACCCACCTGGTTTTATGAATTTTGCAAATATAAAAAAGGAATCTTTATTCAGGCGTTTTCCTCTTTCTCTTGATTACCATCACAGAGGGTGGAAATTTTCCTTTGAAATGGGATGTCTGAATCTCTGGGGTCTTTATTGTTATTATTGGCACATCCTTAGATTGGGGTACTGCTGAATTCAAGGAACCGCAGAACCAAAGTTTATTGCTGAGATCCTGTTGATGATGAAATAAGTGATGAAACAGCAATGATGAGCATGATGAATTCCTACACATTGAAATGCTAGGCCTCGCACCATGCAAAGAGTCTTTTAGGCATCATTTCCAGGGTCAGGACCTGCATCCAACACCAGCTTCTTCATTTTGCCCTACCCTTCTCCTTTGTAGATGCCTTCAACAGACAGCAGAATGAGATGTGGACAGGCATGTGGTTTTCCTTTATAATACTCTTGGCTTGTCCTCGTGAGAATTGTCCTGGCCTTCTGCTGGTTGTGGTATAAATGTTTCTGGTAAATTGAGTCAGGTGACATCAGCCTTGCTCTGCTCTTAAGGTCTTTGGAAGATGTGTGGTTGTGCCCACTCATGATACAGAAAATAATCCCCTTGGTTGAGGATGATTTAATAGAGTATTTGAAAATGCATTTTTCCCTGTTTCATCAGTTTGTTGTTTTGGTAATTGCTGCTGCTTTGAAGTAATGCTCATGGATGGCATCTGAGTCAAACCATGGGTCCTGGTGGAACCGAGCCTTCCTTTTGACGGTATGATTGATGCTGATGATAGTAATAACACGTTGCACTTCTCTAGGTCAGATTTTCCATAGGAGATTTGCAGAGTCCTTTCCTCGACTGTGATCCAGATACAATAAAGAAATTAGGTTGGGCTTGGGGCTTGCTGAAGTCTCCAGTGCCTGCTGGTTTCCGTGCGGTTTGATTGGGGTCTGTTCTCCCAGCTTGGAATTTCACAGGAACCAGGCCAGGCAGAGGTGTGGTGCTGCTGCCGCCCGGGGCCACGCTCAGGACCCCCAGCTCCTGCTCTCCAGACTCTCAGTGTCGCTGGAGCACCCGCACTCTGTGGTTTTACAGTTGGCCAGAAGCTAGCGAGGATCTTCAGGCTGCTTGGGAAGGGATTAAATGCACGGCCTGGTGTCAGCCTGCAGGACAGCAGCGCAGCAAAGACGCATCTCGGCCGGCTCTGGGCAACCGAACTCAACTCTCCCCAAACTACGCTGCAGCACAAGCACCCCCACGGCCATGCTGGGGCTCCCCAGCCCTCCCGCTGCTGCTCGTTCTGCTCTTCTCAGAAATGCAGCCTGATCAGGTTTTCTAAAAGCAGGAGAAGATGCAGTTTTATTTATTTCTGCAGAAAAAAAAAGGCCAGTGAGCTTCCACATCCAAGCAGAGAGGATTATCTCAGGGTGAGAACCACATGTGTCAGTCATAAGAGATTTTAATTTCCAAGAGCTGTGTGTGAGTCCCATATCAGGCAGGCTGAATCCTCAGGCAGGGTTTTGCTCAGTCTGCAGCAGAGAAGGTTAGCTGGTGTGGTTTAATGTGGATAGCCGCAGCACCTAATCCTCCCTGCGTCAACTTGGCTTGCACCAGCATTATATCGTCATTTATATCTGGTCTCTGGATAAAAAATGCTACATTAATGAATATGGCTTGTTCATATAAAAATGCCATTAAAAATCATCTCCCTCCCTGGCGTTGCTCCAACCTGGGGAATTCTAAAGAAATACAGAGACTTAGTACCTCTGCACCTCATCCGGCGGCCGAGCCAGATGTCATTTAGAGCAACACTGGAGTCTTTCAAAAAAGGGCTTTTTACTGAGGGTTGAGCATTGCAGGCTGATATCTCTGTGACCTGTGAATATCTGGGACTAGGGGGGGTCTGGCAAACATTGCACATTATAATATAGGTCCAAGAGGGAAAAGCAGCAAACCTGGCGACGGGAAGGACGGCTCAGCCTGGGCACGGAGGGTACGTAGCCTGGGGCAATGCATTACTTAAACCTCTTGCTGCTGTGGACAAAGTGGCTCCTGGTGTTTTTCTGCAAACTGCCTGCTTAATCCCCGGGGAAGGCAGGTTTCTAATTGAGGAGCTGCACGCTGTGTATTCACCCCGAGCTCTGATTTATGTGTGCAGCTATTGGAATACATATTCATGCCATTTTTTGCATAAAGTAAAGCAAATTATTGTTGTGAAAATATATAGGGCAAGAATCCCTTCAATTTGTTACCTCCTGAAGTGTCTCTCGTGATTCAAATGAAATGCAAAGTGGCGGGTTTGGGTTTGCATTAGTCTGCGAGGGAAGGGGGGCGTCATTTGTTAGAGAGCCCCCTTTTGCGAAAGGGACGTGGAGGACTAATAAATGCTGATAGACCCTGTCGTTCGTGTTTGGTTGTATCCCTAGCTCGCTCTGTAGCTTCTGTCAGTGTGTGGCAAGGGTCCTGTTACCGTCGGTTATGTTGCAGTAACCGATGAAGTTACGATCACACGCTCCGCTCGTTCGCGCGGCACATGGGTAGTGTGGGTTAAGGGAGCTCCGAACGTACCCGGGCCAGCTTTTCTGTCCCCACACTGTCCCTCAAACACGTCCCCAGTTTCTGTGTGTTTGTTGGAACGTGTGGCAGTGTTTGTGCGGTGCCGGGGCTTCGGGGTTACCTCTGAATCCCGTAGCCTTTCAAGATGTTTGTATTAATGTGCTCATCCTACAGCTGTAAATATTTTATGTGCTTACAAAATGCCAAAGTCTTTTGGCGATTCATAAACGGAGAAGGTCGTTGGAATTGTCTGAACTGGATAAATTGCTCCACGTGAGCTGCTCGCCCAGCCCTGGCACTGGCCACCGCGTCGTTCAAGATGAGTTACTGGGGTGTGGGTAACTTGCGCTGCCTGCCGATGAATAAAAGACCCTTGTCCTTCATCAACACTGCCAGAACCAGGCAAATCAAAGAAACGAGGGAGAGGTGGTGCTTAGCAAGCGTGAGGCTGATTTCTGATTAAATGTGAGCTTTTAGCATACTATGTAGATGAGATTATCATTAAATTAATACACTGTGAACTCTAAATAATTATTTGAAGGAAAAAAAGGAGCTTGAAATGATGGATTACTTGCCAGCATGCCGAGTGTTTCCTGAATGGAAGACAGGTTGCTACTGCTTCTCTCCTGGAGAGGAAAATACTTTGAAAAAGACTGTGCCTCAGTCTGCCTTGTGCAAATTCAACCTCCTTTCCTTTTCCATTTGAATTATAAAACGTTTCTGTTTGTTTTATACAACCATTCGATTGGCTTCGAGAAGGAACATGATGTTATTTACTGTGCTTTAGCCTTGTACTTTAATCTGTTTTTTGGTAGCAGAACAAATTAACTGCTTTCTCCATCTCTAGTAAGAGAGCTCTGGTTCAGAGCCAGCTTAGCCTCAAAACAAAGGATGCTTTCAGCCACCGCATCTTCCCAAGCTCCCATCTTTAGTGGATTATTTTATTATTATTCTTCTGATTTGAGATCAAAAGTGGATATGTTTAAAGCTATATATTTACAATATACAAGGCGTAAGCCCCTGAGATCTGAGGCAGGCTGGCTTTACGCAATTTAGGGCACCGCGTGTTACTCCAGATCAAATGCTCTGCCAGAGTGAGTGTTTTCTGATATATGTGAAATCCTTTTAAGTGGCAAATGCTGCACAGGCAACCAGATGCAGCAAGTGATTAGTAATACTGGGAATTAGCATACTGGGAAATTAGAAAGCTAAAGAAAACTCCTGAAAGAGGGTCATCTTTTGGAGATTGTGTTGTGGTGAGAGCGTGCCATCCTGCAAGCTTAGAAAGCTGATCTTTCCCCTGGTAGGGAAGAGCGTGCAACTGCTCCTAACGCAACTGGGAAAGGGAATATCAGAGGGTTAAAATTATGGTGATGACGATAACACTAGTAACAGTGGCGTCAGTACTAATGAGGGATGGTTTTTTGGAAACAATGGTTCAGGAGGCATCGGAGTCCTCTTCTTGGCACGAAGCTCGATCGGTCTGGTGTTACAGAGATGTTCTTGGTCTGGGAAATCAGGGAACGCCTCATCGCTGGTAACCCAATCCTGTGTGTCCCTGAAGGTATTATACCAGGGATTTGTAGTAATAGTGGTGAAGGGCTCTGGGGTGTTGCAGGTAGCTGGCTTTGGATGAAGCTTTCTAAGCAGCTCCCGCTAGAAGGAATTTCATGTCCTAGTAGCAATGAAGTGCCCCAAACAGCCATTTTCTTCTGCCACTGACCAACATTATCACAATAAATATTATTTCTGGGAAGCTGCTTATCGAAACTTTGCCCAGACCTGATTATTTCCTGGATCTTCGGAAAGGATTTAAAGAAAGATCATGCTTATAAATTCCCTTGCATTTTTTCCCCTGCTGCCTTCACAGTGAAAACCTAAAGCCTCATGTAAAATATCTGGTTTTTCTCAGTCTTCAGTTACAAATCACAGGATTTCATGTGCTTTCCCACTTTCCTTGTTCAAATACAGATTGTGCCACGCATAGAATGGCATAATTATTTAAGGCTTGATAAAAAAGATAATACAAAGCGCTCAGTTTCTCTAGGTATTTCTGTCTTTGCGATTAATTCAGGAGGAAACTGCTGGAAGCAGAAATCATGTCCCCCTGCCCTGGGCCTTAGTGAAACTTGTCAAAAGTTGGAATAAACATACTGTAAATTCTTAACCCCATTTTAGTTCACATCCCTTGCCTCAATTGTAACAGTTGCTTGGCAAAAACAGATGTAAAATTCCTAAAATAGAACCGGATGCTGCAAGAATTATGTGAAAAGGTTTCACTGAGGAGAGCGGACACTTGCAATATTATTTTCCTGACTATGAAATGGAAACCATTTTTAGAAAATAAACTGGTTTTCCTAGTTAGAAAGAAGAAACGGACGATACTCGCTCACTGGAAGGAAGGGCTGTTTCTGTGCGTGTTTCGAAGTGACTTCAAAGACAACATTGAAACTTGCTCTGTGTGGAAATGTTTTCATTGATTCCATACAGCTTCTTGGGTGATGATAATAGATTTTTTTGCCTCAAAAGAAAAGGTAGTACAGATTTTTATAGGGCCGTAAACTCTCTTTTGTTTGAATGTTGCATGGTAGTTCCGCAGCTCAGGGGACACTGGGATTTCTCGGTGGTCCTTCCCTGCTTCACACCGCTAACGGAGCTGGGGTCAGATCCATCTGCCTCCGTAGGACGTACCCCTTCCCTTCTGAGTGTCAAATGCTTTCCAGCAGCTCAAAGTCTAATGAAATATCCTCTTTCTGAGTAACAGCCCCACAACACTCACGTGGATATGGATTATTTGGATCCAGCTGGGTAAGGAGTTACCATTGTGGACCAAGGTCCAAGGTCTTCAGCGCTGAAGGTGTCACCCTGCTTCTGTTGGCACCAGGACAAGCGGGAGGTTGAGCTGGGATTTGTGGGAGCAAAGTCTGTTGAATACGTACTGTATCTCCTGAGCATGACAGTGCATGAACACTGAGTGTTCTCTTTTCGTCTGAAGAAGCCACAAATGCAAAGCTGAGAGACTTTTTCCCACACTTTTCCTTCAGCTCAGGTGGGACTGGCTTCTCCGTTGGCCAACCTGGGTGGTACCCACTGTCCCCATATTCCAGACAAAAGCAGGGACTTGGAAAAATATTCTCTGCAAAAATACTTTTGCAGAAATAGCTTTCATGGAATTTTCTGTGTGCGTGTGTGTGTATATATATATATATAAAAGTCCCAACTTGGCACCGTGCCGATAGCTATAAGCAGCTATTAGAATTAATTAAAATATAATACATAGTCTGGGAAATGAAACTCAATTTCACGTTCAGTCTTTAGCCTAGTTATTCCATTATGAACACAGTAATAAGTGTTGAAAATGCAGGTGAATATCATGCAAATTAAAGGGAGGATGAAGTATTTTCTAATTTTATCTCGAAAAACACATTAAGGACTGCAGCGGGTCAGCTGGTGTAGTATTAATCACTTCCCAACCCCTGTGGTTGGGCTTTTGGGGCACTTGAATGGCTGCCTACTTGATCAGGGAAAATAAAGGGAGTTTTAGGCATTCTAGGCATCTTGCCCAGCAAAAACAAAAGGTGTCATTAACTGGCAGCTAGTGCCTAGTTTTTCAAAGTTACTTTTCCTTTAAAACTTTTATTGAAGCAATTTTTTCTTTTTTTCCTCATGTAAAATAATCCACGCAAAGAGCCAAAACTTCTGTGCAGTGCGATTACTCCTTATTATCTTTATGGAGTCTAAGCTAGTACAGAAAAATATTGACTTCTTGCACTGAGATAGTTTACGGCACTTGTTTCTTACTGTACAGCAGCCAAGAAGTCGGCTTTCTGGCTCTTTCTATCATTTTGTTGTTATGGGCCTGAACTCCTGTTGACTCTTAGGATTACTTTTTGCCAGCAAAGCAGACCCGTCGTATTGAGCAGCTGAACTTGTATGGAGAGTGGTCAGGAAAAAAGAAAAAAGGTCTGGCCTAACTGCGGGCTCTCGGGTGGGTGCGAGCTGCTACGGAAGAGAGTGCGCAGCCAGCTCACTGTTTTTATAGCTGATGTAAATCATTGGATTTGGCATGGAATAAAAGTCCTACAGCCCAGCACGGTCCTGGTCAGGTATGAGCCGTCTGGAAGGCCACAGGGTGGTGTGGTGGCTGGGCGGCTCGTGGGGACGCTGGATGGGAGGTGGGGGACTCCCGTTCATGACCAACCTGACTTTCCTTACACCCCTACGCTTTCATCATCTCTGAAGTGGCAGGAGGGTGCTGCTGTGCTTCAGCTCAGACGCAGAAGATTCAAGTCCCAACTGCCCGATGCCCTTAAGGCCACGTCTGTCCCTGAGCTTGTCACTTCTGGTGGGGCTACAGGAATGGGGCTGGATTTGCTGCTTTGCTCTTCTGTGATGGCTCTGCATATATATATGCTCTTACCTTGACCTTACAGCTATTAATTCAGTAGTGTGGCTCACCACTTCGGGTGTGTTGCTGATCCTCCGGTTTTCTAGCCTGCTTTTTTTTTAGAGGAACAGAATCCAAGTGCTTCATTCACCCTCCTCTTCTTCCTCCCTCTTTGCACCAGCATATCACAGCGCAGGACTGAGCTAAGAGTCCTCAGATTTTATTCCTTAGAAAGAGTAAGTAAAAAGTAGGTCAGTGCTTTGGGCTCAGACTGACCTTGTCTTCCTCAAGCCAACATGTCTTAAGGGTTTCGTCATGTTGGATGAAATCACATCTGAATGGAGTATCTTTTGTTGTGGCTGGTTCCAGGACGATGTGAAGGGGACGCATTGCAGGTACATTTTATTTTATGGGATTTTTTATAGGCATAGTGTTAGTGCGGCTCTTTTACAAACTGAGACTCTAAGGACTTGCCCATGCTTTTGCCATCTTTAGCATTTGGCATTGCCATCTAAGGGTGCCCTGAGCCTTGCTTCATCTCTTCATAACTGAAGAGAAATCCTGTAATGGCTGTTGAAAAGAGAAAGTTATTGGCTGGTTCAGCCCGTGTTTCATCACATCACCGTGACAAAAGTATTCTACCTCTACTGCAGCTCTTTCCAATAAAGAAAACTTTCAGCCCTTCTTTTTCACTGCAAAGTGGCCGACAGACAAGACCAAATTATTCCTTCGTGCGTTGAAGGCACGGGACGAGTCTGTGTTGAAATCCCTGTGAAGCGTGGCTGGAGCGGGGGGGCTGTGCAAAGACAGATTTTATATTATGATTCATATGTGTCATGCTACCTGCCGGAGACGTTAGGGTGCCCAAGGGCTCAGTGGTGGTTGCTGTGGCAGTAGGGCGAGACAGAGGGTTGTTCTCTGAGCTGGTGTTTGCTGGAAATATCCATTTCAAGATCTCTATTTTTATGCAGTTTCATAAATCTGAATGAAAATCCATGCGGTAACAGATTTTATGTGTTTAAAGCACAAGCTTGAAAAACTGTGGACGCTTCAAAATTTCATTTCAAAATGAATCGTGGTAGGTTTAACAGGTTTATATTTATGACTTGTATATAGCAGCCAGCTTTTGAAGCAAATATTGAAGTATTACGTTACAGTTAAATTGTGCTGTGTTCTTGTATTCTACTTTCTGGTTTTCTCTTTTATTCTAAGATATGGGAGCGTTCCTGTGCACAATACTGAGCAAGAGACCTTCATGTCCAGAGTAGAGACTCTCTGGCTTATTTTATATTGAACCATTTTAATGCTATAAATGATGGCAAAATGATACAAAAATCAAAAAATAAAAAAAACCCAAAACAAAAACCTGAAACTTTGAAGATGATCTTCTTCTGTTGCTAAAATCCTTATGGAGAAATGAATTTTTGAATAGCCAATTTTCTTAAATTTTTCAGAAACCTGTTTATTGTTGCTTTGCCTCTGAATTCAAGCAATTCAAAGTGCTGAATTTTTCAGTATTACAAGAAGTTACATATTCTGTGTAGCATTGTGTCCCTGTGAAGTAGTTCATTTCTGGGCTATTCGGGGAGGTCAGTTATCAGCAAATATTGAAATAAGGAAAGATTGGCTCACCAAACTTTAAGACCTTTTGGAACACCAGATAAAATTAGTTTTATGATCTGAGTTAAATCTTTAATCAAAGTTCCACATTAAAAAAAGCCACCACACATCTAAAAGGGCTTTTGATTAGCAGTCTTGGCTCTGGTGACGTCTCGTAAGTGAAGTAGCAAGAAGAATAAATGAGCCCTGTCTCCTGCTTTACCTTTTCTCTTAATATCACAGTTGATAAGTTTTAAGTACTGGCAGCTAAAAGAGGAGAGAAAAAGAAAGGAAAGGGTTTGTCACGGCAGCAGCAATGTTGCAGGGAGGACCACAGTCCTCTTGCTTTCATCAGTAATGTGTTTCCAAAGTCTGTACTGAAGGCAAAATGATTTGAGGACTGCTTGAAAAATAGAACAATAAAGAGAATTTAAATAGCTGAAGAGAAATTTAAACAAAAAAAAAAAAAAAGCAAGGGAACAAATTCAAGATGTAGCCCATCACAACGAAGAGTATTTGTCTTCAAGGTTGTTTAGATAATCCCGTTCCATCTCAGCGGTTGTGTAACCTCCCGTCACTCTGCTTCCCCGCAGTCCTTTTATTTCTCTCTCTTGTCACTTTGAAGTTTCCCCTGGTTTGAATACCAGCTTCAGCGTTTCCTACTTCTGACGCTTACTCAGACTGGTTTGGACAAAGGTGATAGATTGACAGTGGCCTTTATCTGAAAGCAAAGTATGAATTTTAGTCAATAGAGAATGAGGGTTGCTCTCAGATTTCATGTTGGTTTTTTCACCCTAGTTAATTGTGGGCAGGAATTGATGTGCCTGTCTGGGCAAAGTGGTATGAGAGGCTGCCTTTCAGTGCTTTAATTGAATTCCTGTATGCAAGGAACCCTTCGGGCTGCTGCAAATGCAAAGCCTGATTGTATCACACATGAAGAACTGAGCATCCCCGGGCTGGTTGCGCCCCAGCTCTGCTCCTGACAGCCTCAGTCCTGCCCAGCAGCCTCCGCCGTACTTGTAGTTGTAATATGTGGTTATATATTGGAGCTAAACATTATTGCGAAATTCAGGGCTGCTATGGTTGGGGGAGAAGTGAGTGGGGTAGCATTAGTGATTGATATAAGGGGGAAATAAATACATTGCATTCCTTAGGAGGTGGCTGATTCCACAGACCAAGTCTGGCACTGCCTGAAAATGTGCAATTTGGGAGTCTGAAGCCAGAAATGCTGAACCAACATGGCTTATTGTTCCTCTGTTGTTTTCCTGTTCACAGCTGTAATAAATTTAGAGGGTAAGTTGAAACTATGGGCTTTTCTCCTTCCTGATTGTATTATATACAGCGTAACATCCCGGCCCAGTCCAGGCTTGCGTTTTATTCAAGGGGCATCATGGATTTTACCATGTTTGCTGCAAAGCAGGGCTCAAAGCTGTAAAATTACTTTTCTGCAAACTGAATGTTGTCAGTTTGAGCCCCCTCATCAGGAAAAAAGATTGATTTCCATGTCTCTTGCGAGCCTTTTGTAGGGAATTTGCCCATCTGGCTGTGGTTCTTTACAGTCTCGCGGGTGTGAGCGGGCACATGCTCTCCTGCCGTACAGAAAGGGGCTATTAATAAGCAAAGAGCAAGACTTTTTCTTTTTCCCCCTTAATTCATTCCATCCTTGCTTATTCTCTGCAGTAAATGTGAGATTTCACATAATTCCAGTGCATCAGAAAGGTGAGTCCTTTGCACAAAACCAGCACTTGAGTTTTGGTTCAGTCTCCAGCTGCCTCAGGCTCCTCCTGTAATTTTGAGTAACTCAACTATTTTGTACTTTGGTTCCCCATCTTTAAAATGGCAATAAGAAACTTTCTATTGCGCCTTTTTACGGAGAATGTGAGCAGCACAGAATGCATTTGGATGCAGTGCTCAGCAAATCCAGCTTCCGATTAATTACAACTAATTCGAAGAATAAAAAGCATGTGTTACCCCGAACTGCCCAGCTTCCCGCAGCGCCATCAGATGATGATCTGCAAGGTTATCGTAACATGGCGTAATTGTTACAGGCTTGTCAGCATTACCAGTGCTGTCAGCATGGAGGTCGGGGTTGCTTCCCAGCCTGCAATCCTGGCTGCAGGCCACTGCGGGTGTCGGTTGCACTTCTGCCAAGCTAGATGCTGCTCCTGGCTGCCAGGCTCTTAATTCTTCTTGCTTCTCTGCAAATCAAGTTTTTTGACAAATACCTTCACTTGAGTCCCCTGTGGCACCTGCAAGAGTGGCCATCAAGAGGATGTCCATGAGGCCCCGGGGCTGCCACGGAGCGATCGGTGCCGTGCGGTGACCTGCCTCAGCCCTGCCGATGCTCCTGCCCGGGCTGTTCTCTTCCAAGGGGCGGAGGGTGCTGTCTAGATAAGAAACTCATGTTATGTTTATAAGATAAACGAGCAGCACGTGTTTCAGGAGGACCCTGGATATATTTATGTGAGGCTGAGCTTCCAGGTGGGCTGGACTTTTTGAAGTGCTCAGCTGTAGCCAGTACTGCACTAAAAGCCATGGTGGGCCATCCCAGCGATGGCTGTGCAGTGGTGATAGCTCACCGACGCTGTTGTGTGTGCAGCCTCTGGGGTATTTTGGCCGGTTTGTGATTTATTTTGAATATTCATACTGTTATCAGACTGATATTAAAGGAAACGAGATAAAGTAAGCTTGAGCCACCATTCAGGCTGCCGATGCCAAGAGGCTCTCAGGGACAAGGAAGCCTTTACGTGGCGAGAAGCAAAATAAAAAATCAAACCCATGAAGATCGGATTTTCTCACTTGACTTTAATTTGCAGAGTCCACGTGCTCAAGTCGATGTGCACGGCAGCTCAGGGAGCCTGTTTGCTGAGCTAGACGGCAGCACAGTGCTTATTCATGGGCTTCCTATTAATGTATGCAATAACTCATCATGGACTAATTAAGCAGTTCAATTTGTAGAAGAGGCATAAGGGAACTGGATACAGGGCATTTGTTTAAGAGCACAACGCAGTGTTTTGTTTTGGGCAGCTGACCGTTGTGAGTCCCGCTGTCCCCTTGACACGGGCAGCAAATCCAGCGAGCGTGCCTGCTGGCAGTGCGCGTGTTCTCGTTGCCACGCTGTCGCTGTGTTTCAGGTCACAAATAACGTCTAACTAATCTGGAATACTTTGAGAGCAAGAGGAAATACTTATTTTCATGGTGACGTGGTACCTTCCGGCCTGGAAGCTGCCAGCTCCAAGTGCCGAAATTCCCATCGCGTCACACGGCTGGCCTCGACAAACAGCGCAGCCACCTCCGATGTGAGCAGCTCGTGTCTTGAGCAGCTCTAGTAATCCTGCAACTTTGTCAAAGTGAGCTGAGCTCTGGTCGCCTGGCTTCAGATGGATCTCAAAGGGGCTGAGATGTCACGATTCAGCATGGTTTTTCATAAAAAAATGTCACAGAGATGGAATTGGTCACAAGAGGTCTAAGTCTTTCTCAACGTCCTCATCTGAAAGGCAGAAGAAACCCTTGGAGGATGTGAAATTGCCACCGATTTACGAGAGTTTGGCTGGTTTATGAAAAAAAATAAATCCTTCTAGTTGTTTTAGTCTGTTCATTGGATGATGTTTGGGAGTGAAATGGCAGGGGAGAAACCCGTGTGCCACAAAGAAGGGAAAGGTGGAAACGGAGCTGAGATTCTAAAGCTGATCGCTGGGACGGAGGAAAAGCAGCAGCACCGCAGCCGGTGCTTACAGGAGAGGCTCTTGGTAACCACTAAAGCTACTCACAGCAGATTTTGGGGGCTTGAAAGGATACTGGCAAATATTTTAAAGCTGTCCTTATACCTGGGACTCTGTTAAGAAGCCGTAGACCTAATTTATTTGTCCAAGTTCTTCTGGTTGCTTCTGTCATAGCAGCAATCCTGGTGGATGTCTGCCACGTAGTCTCTCACATGCATTACGTGGGTGTCCTACTGGAAATCACATCTTGTTTACTTGCCTTTAATTGACGATTAGGATGAAGCGTTTCCAGAAAATGGATAAAAAAGTTAGCAAGTAAGAAGGTAACAGTCTCCTTACCAGGAAAGGCATCTGGAATGACTGGCAGTCGTAAGTGTGTACCTGCACTGCGTATGGAAAATATTTTGACAGTTCAAACTGAAAGCAGGCTTTGGAGTTTGGACTTTTTTTTTTAGTACATGGATTCTTTTTTTAAAGAACTGTGGTGTGGAACACGACTTTGATGCTTTAATGGAATCTAGAGAGCTCAATAATATGTTTCAGGTTGAGATAAAAGAGAGGAAAATTGCTTCTAGCACTTTTATGCTCAAGAAAAACAAAGCCAAAATCATCCCTCTGTGATGTCTTATCTATAATATTTTATCAGTGTGGTATCTATGTGTAGCTTTGGTAGAGCTTCCTGAGACTTCTCAGCTCAGAGAGGAGAACCAAGAAGACTGCAACATACTCTGAGTTACTTTATATTGACTTTTCTTTTAAAAAAAAGAACAAAAATTAAAGAGAGGTCTAGGCGGATAGGTTGATTTTCAAGGATCACCTACCCGTAGTTCATTGTGACATGCAGGAAGTCAAGCAAAGGTGGCAGGACACCTGTACGGATGAACAAGGAGCTTCTGACAAAACTCAAATATAAAAAAACATGCCATGGGTGAAAGCAGAGCCAGGTCACCTGGGGGAACCCAGACACTACCCAAGTGTGTGGGGATAGGATTGGGAAAGCCAAGGCCTACCTGGAGTTGAATCTGGTGAAAGTGAAAGATGTGGAGGGCAACAAAAAAAGCTTCTATGGATCTATCTGCGGTGGAGGAAAACTAGGGAAAATGTGGGTCTGCTGCTAAATGGGGCAGGAGATCTGGAAAAGGTTGAGGTCTTCAATGATACCTTCATCTTGGTCAGATTGGCCCTGAAGAACCCCAGGCCCCTGAGACCAGAGGGAAAGTCTGGAGCAAGGAAGACTCGCCCCCAGTGGAGGAGGATCATGTTAGGGAACCAAAATACAAACTGTGGACGTACACAATTCCATGGGGCCTGAGGGATGCACCCCTAAGTGCTGAGGGAGCCCTCGTGGCTACTGGGAAAGGTGCCTGAGGACTGGAAGAGAGCAAATGTCACTCCTGTCTTCAAGAAGGGCAAGAAAGAGGATCCAGGGAATCACAGGGCAGTCAGCTTCCACTCCAGCCCTGGGAAGGTGATGGAGCAACTAATCCTGGAAGCCATTTCCAAGTGTCTGAAGGACAAGAAGACAATTAGGAATAGTCCACGTGGAATTACAAAGGGGAAATCATATGTGGCCAACCCACTAGCCTTCTGCGATGAGATGGCTGGCTCAGCGGATGAGGGGATAGCAGCAGATGTTTATCTTGACATTAGCAAAGCTTTTGACGCTGTCTCCCATAACAGCCTCATTGACAGACCGATGGGGTACACACTAGAGAAGGGAGCAGTGAGGTGCTGGGCTCCGTTGTGACCGGGGGCACTAGTCCAGCTAGACTAGGGGGGGATTATATATTGTCGTGAGACAGATACATTTTTTCCAATGCTGGACTTTCTGAGGGCAAACACATGGAATTGCATGGGGAAGTCGGCACAGTCTTCACCTCAGCTGTGTCTCATCTGTAGTACATCCCTGCTCAGCAGCAACTTTCAGCTTCACTGAAGGTACCTTGGGAAAGACAGACAGACAACACTGCCCAGCTCAGCTGGATTGAGTTGTGACAATAAAGACTTCAAAACAGCGTAGCAGTACACTGGCAAATAAGCGAGTTTACATAGCACTGAGATTTAATCTTCAAATCCCCCCCACTTGCTTTAGCTGCTGCTAATTCTGTCCTGTATGATTTTTAGCAAGAAGCCCTATTAACTCAGGCTGTGTACAGCGCCTTCATAAAATTGAACAGAAGTTAATCTTTTCCCTTTCATCTCTGTTCCTATGTTGTTTCTAAGCAGCAGCCTTGTAGGTTGTCACCCTTTTTAGCATGCCAATCATTTCCCCTATCTCTTTATTTTCTATTTTCCCTTTATGTCCTTATTCTTTTTCTTGAGACAGCCTCATCTGCAGGGACCACTGTGCTACAGACACAGAACAGCTAGTCTGAGGAGGTTTAAGAAAACAGTTATCTGAAGATTAAGCGGAGATGGCAAGCAGCCGGCTCTAGTTTTATCTGCTGTTGCTCCTTTTTAATTGCCATTGGAGGGAAAAAGGGGTTTTACATTTCCAGTGATGGGGAGCTGATAACTTGTTTAATCTTACAATCTCACTCATTCCAGTCTCGTGACTCACATTGGAAAGGAAAAAAATTCATCCAAAAGATCACATGAGATAGCCACGAAACAGCTTCTTTCTTTGGGCCAAGCTTCTCTCCCTCATTCCCAGGATAAAATTAAGCCAAAGATGCAAGCTGTCACGCCAGCCCCGAGTGCTGCAGTCCGTAAGCTGTGGGTGTGGGTCAGACATCCTCCGAGATGGTTTCTTGCTGGCTCTTTTCGTCTGCGGAGCAGCAGGGTGAAGAAATGTTAGTCCCTGTTCACGCACCCCCTGCCTTTACCAGGGAGGGGACAGGAGGTTCCCGGCAGGGACATGGTTTTGCCCCATGCTGGCTCTTACAGTGATGTATATTAATTCTGGAAAATTGCTTTAGACCTGAAGCCTTTCTGGCTGGCCCCAGGGTGTGAGCAGAGCTGCGTGGCAGCAGTCGGTGCTTTGGGAACGGGTCGGGTGGGTTGCGCAAGATGCAGGATGCGTTTGCTCTCCTTTTCCCTCTGCTTTGGGGTACCCTACTGAAAGCAAGTGTGGACACTTGCTGCAGACAGGTCTTTTCTCCTCCTTTTCTGCTGCCGGTAAAAATTCCTGCTGGAAGAAGCTAAGGAATTTCTTCCCCTTCTTGTAGCCATTTGCACTTAATCATTTTTATGCAGGAGAAATAATGATTTGCAGATGGCAGTAGCAGAACCCTCCAAGAATGTGCCTTTCATTTTGGATATGCCTTTTTACCGTGCCAGTAGATTAAAGAGTTGGAATGAAATCACATGAGGCTGAGCGGAGACTGCCAGGCATGATTTGGCCAGCTCCAGATTTTCGATTCCTCCTTCGCTTTGGTGGGCTCTTGTCACAGGAAGGTCTCAGGAAGTGCCTAGCCTGCCCCTGAATTTGCCCTTCTCAGCTACAAACCTCAGCATGGGGACTTCAGTGGGGTGGTGTCTAAGGGAAGCCACCCAGTAATGTGAATCATGGATTAGCAGTTCATCCCTTAAGATTTGGGTTTCATTATTCTGGTTTTTTTTAATCCACTGATTATCCCAGTCCCTACCAGTTCTTGCGAGCCTTGAGTGAGTCACCGCTTCAGTTTTCAAGATGTTTTCTCCAGTGTTAGCCTGCATGTTTCCTGCTGGTTTATAGATTTTATTTTATTTTGTTGTGTAGATGAACTCAGAAACCTATAATTGTTTGGCCAGCAGTGGCCATTGCAGTGTGAACCTCATCATGACTGTATTTGTGCAGTGTCTGGGTTTGTTCCTGTAGTTCCTGCAGGTATAGGATGGGTATACACAGCCCTAGGCCTGCATGCACCCAACAGCATTTGCAGCTCGATTCCTCGGTCTTACAGCAAGCAGGAATCCCTTCCATGGCACAGCGACACTGCAAGTGAGATTCCTTGCACTGAAACAGAGTTGGGTGGAAATAAGTTATTTAGTCCTAACTAGCTTGACTAGCGCTGGAGGGGAGCTGGGTACTCCTGCAGGTGCAATTCATCCTCCGACGGTGCCCGTCCCGCTCCATCGACAGCAGGGGAAGCCTGCATAACTAGCAGGGACAAGGTGCCTTTCTTGTGAGCAGCTAATGGCAAACCAAAATGAGCTTCATTTAAAACTTAGTCCAGTAAATCACTGCTTTTGGAAGCAATTCGCAGGTGTGGTTGCGGGGAGGAGGAGGGAGGCGTAGGCAGGGTGGGGTCCCCAGCGAGGGTGCTGCAGCGGCGTGTGCTCGCACGTGCGTCCTGGGGGAGCACAGCACGCATACGGTCCTGCACGGGTCGGGCTGCCCATCCTCGGCCGTAGCAGCACCCACCCCACGGAGGTGAAGGCCTCTAATAACAGCTTGAGCTTCTTTCTGGTGACGAAATATTTTAGTCCTTATTCAATGTCTGTTGAGGGTCATAGCAACTTTTTATTGATTTTGATGGGCATCGCCTTAAGCCTAAAGTATGCTGCTCCATCCCGGCACAGGTAGAAGTGCACTGTTCTCCAGAGAGCCCAGAGCATGGGGATGCTAACCCCAAGCAAAGTTCTTCCTAAATAATTCCATGTGTGTATGAGCGGTATAATATCCATCTCACCTCTCTTGAAATGTCTTTCTGTGTCTGGCCCCATGTCTGGGCTAGCTCTGCAGATCAGAGGGAGACAAGTGTCTTTTGACGGATGATTCATCCCACCCTGACAATGGTGGGTGAAGCTCTTAGTGCCCCTCTTTCTGCATCAGTTCGGGAAAAGCATAGGTGATGAGCTTGGGTTGGAGGTCTTGCTATTAAACGGTTGTTCCCTGCTAAAATATTTTTTTCCTGCTTTACTTTAATGCAAAACTAAATGTAGGATGAAAGATTAGAGCTAAATAAGAATAGCACAGACTAGCCTTGAGTTTCAGGAAGGGTCTGCCAACAGTGGGACATCGCATGCAAGTAGGCCGGTTGGCTCGATGACTGCTTCAGACTTCGCACAGCTGTGACCGCAGGGTTAAGGCTCCCAATTTAGGTTGTTAACTCAAATCCAGCACTAGGTTAAAGCTGTTGTGGCAGTTGTGGCCCTTGCCACAGCCATGATTGAGTGGGATGTGCCTGTGCTTCGTAGCTGTGGCACTTTACGGCTCGTGTATGGAGGTAATCTGTCCGTTAGTCCTTGGCTAACTCAAGCAGAGGGGCCGGTGGCAGTGTCGGCTTCAGCCATCCCCTCCCAACCACTGCCAGATCTCCGCTGTGTCCTGATCTTCCAGCTTGGGAAGATGAGTAGTGTTATTCTTGATGGTGGAAAAAAAAAAACCAACACAAAAAAAAAAACAACAAAAAAAAACCCCAAAAAAACCAAACAAAAAAACCCAACAAACTCAACCAACCAAACAAGCTCCCCGGCTATGCCACAACCAGCTGTGAGCTGGTTATGAAAGTGTTTGACCTGTCAAAAGTTGTTCAATACTTCATTTCCAGAGCAAGAAGGGGGAAAAGCAGTAAAAGAATGGTTTTCAACTTTCTTTTCCTTTTTTGGTGTGTGAAAACCTTGGGGTTTGGTTTTCATTTAGAAAATGCAAAAGGGAAACAATTCCAGTGTGAAAATGAAATACAACAATAGGTTTTGGTCAAAGCAAAGCACTTTCAAGAAAAACAACAACTACGATACCATTTGTCCTAATTAATTGCTGCTGCCTTTTGGAAGGAGTTAAATACCTCTTAATTATTGATCCATAGATAATGTGGGCTGTGACCCCTGACAACGCATAAATTAATTGCTGCCTTTAAATTGTACATTTGCTTAACAGCTGCTATTAGTTCATTTAAGAGATTTTACGGATCTGGGATTAAAACCAAGTCCCTCTGTCATCATCACGAGATGCCATTGGCAGCATCAAGGCTTTGGCTGCGCTTTGTGCAGCACGTGTGTGACCCAGTAATATATAATCTTAACACAGATGAGATGAAATCCTGTCTCTCACCTACAGGTATGGAGTGTAAGAGAAATAAAAAGCAGCTGGCGTTAGACTGGCTTGCCACCAACACTGCTGGCTGAGGGGTTAATTGCTGGCATATGGGTTTGGTGAGGAGTGTCCGTAATTAGACGCTGTCTGTGTATTCTCCCAGTGGTCCCAGTAAATCAGTGCAATGGCAGGTCAAGCCTGAGAAGCTCCACAAGAGTGGGATCTGTGTTTCTGCTCTGGTGCCCTTGTCTGGGACTGGTAGGAATGAAAAGGAATTTCCAAATTGCAGTATTTTTCATGGAAATGCAGTTCCTGGTAGCGGGCAAGCCCGCCTCGGCTGGGCTGTGGCTCCTTGATCTGATTTCTGCTGTGGATCTCAGTGCCTGCCTCATCCTTGCTGAAGCCAGGCTGGGCTTAGACTCCTGGCTGGCACAAAGCCCAGCGCAAGACCGGGGTTTAGGCAGTAGATTGCTCCAAACACCTTCAGCAAGGTTTTCTTACAGCAAGAGGGTGTTGGAGAACCAAAGTTCTCCGGTCTCTGGAGAGCTGAGTCATCTTTCTCTGGTGAAGGCATCTATCTCAAAAGTAATTATACCGAGATGAAAACAGTCAGTGACAAGCTCTGTACCAGCAGTTTGAGTTCAGATTCTCATTTCATGCCACAGAAGGATGAGTAATCCTAAATAGCTCTAAAGACATTTAAAAGCACCCAAACCATGACAGACAGAACATAGCAAATGAGAACAAGGTAAGTTATTATATGCTTTGTGAGCATATACAAAGCCCTATTATCACTAGTACGCTGATACACACGTTATCATTGTGCGTGTCCCTGTAATGTGCTTGTCTGGTGCGGGTCAGGTTTGGTGACACCAAGCCTGATCTTTTCTTTCCCCAGCAGTGCTGAAGGCTTAGGCAGCCTTGTCAGCTGTGAGCTGGGTCAGGTAGTGATGAAGAGAGATGTGCAGCTGCTCTGACATGGTGCTTTCAGCAAGGAACTGCTTATTCCAAAATGTGGGGGAACCACTTGATGATGGAAGGGCAGTCTGACCTCTACCCTCACACGGAAAGCTAAAAATGCATAGAAATGCCAAGGAGGCCGGAGCAGAACCCCAACCTTTCCCTGTCTGGGCTGTCTGCAGCAATGAGGAAGATGTGAGCATCTGGGCAGGCTTTTTCCCTGCCTCCAGCGTGATGTGCATAACTTTGCTTAACGGTGTGTTAGAGCTCACTCATTTACAGGGAAGGCCAATGAGCAGCTTCTAGTTAAACTAATGAAGAAGAGCTGAGAGGCATTTCTCAGACCTAGACCTCTCCATGTGCCTTGGAGGAGCAGATACTTTTGCACCTGAATGCACCTTTTTAAATAAAAAGAAATTTTACCATTGTAATCTGATTGAAATCTCAGCCCTGGCAGGTAACGATGGCATTGGCGCCTCCCAAGCAAACCGCTGCCGAGTTTGGCATGTGGGACCATGCTTAAGGCTGATTTAAAGCCTATCAAAGCGGATGGAAGTGTTTCCATTTTCCTTCGGAGACTTGGCTCACATTTTACAAGTATAATTTGAAGTGGAGCCAGAATGTGGCCCAGATTTCATTTTAGAGGGACTTTGGTTGAAGGTTTTTCATTGCTTTAAAGACTGCAGAGACTTTAAGACTGCCTGGTGACATCGGGGTAAAATAAAATAAAAGATCTTAACGTGCTGGTATGACTTACAGAGCCATAAATAGCACTGGAGCAGCCCTTCTCGTGCATGACCTTGCTGGAGCAGAGGGACACATGAAGGGCAACCTCTGCTCAGCCTCCAAGGCTGCAGCAATGGACATTTTTTCTGGCAGGTGGTTCAGAAAAACTTGTCGACAGCAATTTGGGATCAATCAAGGTGGGGGTTTCTGATTTTATGCTTTGTTTCCATCTCTTGTGGTTTTGTGTGTTTACAGGGAATTGCTATATTTGTCATTTTAAACCACAGCAAACCCAGGAATGCTGATGAATTAGGCACTAATAACAATTGGTGTGGAAATCTAAACAAATGTATGAGGAGTGAGTCATAACGTCGTCATGACCTGAAGACACAGCACTGCTCATTGTCTCATTTCTTCTCTGTTGTTCACTTTGTACATTCCAGTTTCCAAAACTCATTATTTGCGTTTGGGTTTTGAAATGTGTTTTAGAAAAGCCTGAAAAGTTTCCAGAACTGAAGTTAAAAAATGGTCTAATTGATGAGAATGTTTTGTTTTGCTAAATCTGAAATTTTGCTCCATTCACAGCTTTCCTTTTTATTATAATTTATTATGAATTTTTAACTTAATGCAAAACCAAAAATACAGACGCTCTGTTCTGATGAGATCCAAATGGGGCTTGATCCATTACCTTGAAACACCACATTTCCTCTTTAGTGGAATTTCAGTGGAATCACCATATTCCAAATTTTTAAAGATAAAGTTTTTAGATTATTTTGACTCATCTCTGTTTTGAGACATGGCCAGACCTTTATATGATGAATTCGTGGCAAATACCGGTAAGGGAGAAGTGCGAGAACTGGGCGGGACGCTTCACGTCCGTGTCCTCTGCGTGTGTGGTGCGGTAGGGTCTCCTAGAGTGAAACACAGTGCCCACGTGCCATAGGACTGTTCTTAAAAGCATGTCCTGGGCTGCTGCTCTGGGTTTTGTAGCCTCTGTCATGCATTTGGAAGGAATAAAATAGAAGTAGCTGCTTCAGCAGAAAAGTTAGGAAAGTTATTAGCGCTGGTGCGCCCTTGAATGGCAAGCCTCATATTTGGAGGCAAAAGCTGAAATGAGACATTTTCCATTTTATGATTTTGTCTGTGGCAAAAGTCCTTTTAATCTCAATTTAATGAAAGCTGGCTCAAGATCTGTAAGTGACTGTGAGTACTTGAAAGAGGCAGGAGTAAAGCTTGAAGTGGGCTCCAAAGAAAGATGAATCTCTTCTTTAGATGAGGCAGAATTTGGAAAGTGGCTGGGTAACCACCGTACACTTACTTGTTTATGAGTACAGGATACTTCATTTAGATAAATGGCTTGGGAAATACATGGCGGAAAACGTGGCAGAATAAATAAGCTCCGTGACAGTTACGTCAGGAGCACCCATCTTTTTCAGTCTCTCAGACAAAAATAACTGAGAACACTCTGGCTTCGTTAGTTGTTTACTGTTAACGGGTGATGTCCTTCATCCTCCAGCACTCCTGCTAAATGGCAGGGATTGCTTTTTCCACAGCACAGCCTTCTTCCAGATACAGCAATTTGAATATGTTGGGGATAGTGTTGATACAAAAGCACCCACCCATCCCACCTGGGCGTCGGCAGACTCTTCTGGGACTTGCTCTTGTCTTTCACCGGTGCGTCGCAAAAGGCCTTGAGCCCCCAGCAGGCCCTACACAACAGGTCCCGTCGCCCTTCCCATCCCCGGTGAGCCAGCACCTTGTAACAGGTGACTTTCAGTACATTTAGGCCAAATGAGAGAGGGAACAGGAACATCCCCTCCATGGTCCAGGGCTGTTTCTAAGCAGATGTGTACCAGGAACTTGGCCACATGAGTGGGTGGCATCATGAAGAGCCTTAAAGTTGCTGATTTTTGAAAAAATATCTGATGGGAAAACTATTTTGTCCCCACAAGGTAGGGTGAGTAATGTAGGCTGTTAGTTTCCGATTATGGGAGCCTGCCTCATTGCCCCCTTGCTGGGAGCTGTCATGAGTCCTTGAGAAGCAGCAGCGCTTTTGCTGGGTTTCTGTCCTTGTCCAAAACAAAGCACTTGCTGCCTCTGGGTGTTGATGCCACCAAAGTCCCGTAAGTGTAGAGCATGCAGCCCGGCCTGGGAAGTCCTATTCTGCTGACTTGCTTCATTGTAGAGGCAGAGCATGGCCAAACACAACAGGGCTGCCCCGTGATGGTGCAGCTGATGCTGTACCATCCCAGCTGCACCCATGCCGCAGGGGCTCCTGATTGTCCATTTTCTCCCATGCACTCTTCATTTGGAAACTCTCAGTCTTCATCTTCTTCCCATAAAACCACACTGCCCACATCTTCTCAGCTGCTCTCTGGAGACAGCTGATGTGGAGGAGCTGTTGTAGCACTGAGTGAAACCCAGCTGCGTCAGCCAGCCCTCTTCTAAGAGCTGCTTTTATCTGAAAGAAATTCAGGCTATTCCCTGGACTCTCTGCTCTCTGGCCATAACTGAGGGGTGGGACAGCAATTTGCCTCCTAAGCAGCCTGGCTTCCTTCCCCGCTTGCTGCAGTTAGCCCTCCTCAATCTTGGAGCTGCTAGAAGGGACGTGGGAAATGGCTTTCCTACAGGGCACTGAGTCCACAGCGCAGATGTGTAATAAATGGCAGCAGAGCTGTTCTGGCCTTGCATAGCCAAGCTGCTGAGAAGCAGCAATGCCCCCGAAGTCAGCCTGTGCTCAGCAACCCAGAGCTTTGCTGCTTATCTTGGAGGCCGAAGAAAAAAGAGGAAATGTTTTGAGAGAGACCAGCCCTTCTTCATGAGATGGCATGTCCTATTCCAGTCAAAGGGTAACAAGTATGGTTTTTTGTTAAAAAATATCCCTTCTTTGTTGGTGCCAGCTCAAACTGAGCATCGGCAGTCTCACATGGCCGAGGAAGACAACCCTACATACTGGGGTCACCTTGAATCCCATAGAGGCCCATCCCATTAAATGCCATCAGGGCCCCCTTCTGACAAAGTCCTGAAGCAAATTAGTGAGATGGGAAATAAAAGCACAGGTCATGATGTTCAAGACATACCATGGTCATGACGTGCAAAAGCCCTGGCCTGGCTTTTGCAGATACTTGGAAACAGCGAGCTGCTCTCCCCGTGGCTGCTCCTGGAAAAAAACAAGAAGTTACATCTGCAGAGTGTTACTGAATGCAAAGACTTCACATCTTTCTCAGGGAGTCCTTAAGCCACAGGTTGCCTGAAGCTGGGACAGACGCTGGGGCGGGGGTCACCATGTGCTTGCCCTGTTCTTCACTCTCATCCATGGATACCAGCACGTGGTTGCCATTGGAGAGGCCTGTCTTAGTGCATGTACAAAGCCAGCTTGTTGTCGTAATCTTTACACGGCGCAGCAAAGGCTTGTGTCCCTGCAGAGCTCAGTGCAGAAGATGTGATCTTCCCACTGGTGAGTCGCCACTGGACTCTGCACCTCCGGGGCCACGGGAGCCTGCACTCGTGGGACGCTCCAGCTGATAAGGATGACTGGAGTCAATCAAAAAGCAAGAGGAAGAAGAATGGCAGTCAGACTGCACGACACAGTGGGTGCTCTCTCCCAATGTCTTGTCGGGTGCGTGTGGTACTCCCTGAGCTGCCGTCAGCCTTTGCACCACTGGCTTTGTGAATGCCCCGTGCCCTGGGCTTCCGTAACGCTCCTGAGGCGTCCACAGCCAGAGTGGTGTGGGCTGCGAGGGAACGGGTGGGAATGCATGTGGGAGGTGGATGCTGCCACATGGGGTTGCCTAAAGCCCAGCCCGATTTTGGCAGACTTGGAAAACAGCAATTTTGACTTAAAGACAAATTTCTACAGTGAAAGTCTGTTTTGTGAGCTGTTCCAGGCTTTGGCTGAAGAAGTAGAAATATTCTCCCTGGAAATGTCTGATTAGAATATAATCACCATTTTCATGCTTCCTGGTGCTTTTTGAGGCTCTTAGTTACAGGGAATGGTAATAGGTTTCTTCGTGTTAGAATTAAATATCTGAGTATGTGTGTTTATAAATATGTATACATATAAAGAAATTAAAACATTAATTGTTTTTATCAACGTGCTTCATTGGGAAAAAAAGATCCTTAGGAGTTCTTTTTATGGCTCTGTAAGAGCCATTCGGGTGAAAGTCTGTGTGAAACCAGCGTTGTGGGATTGTATCACTTCCACCGCAGTTATTTCTACTTGGCAAATCAACGACGAGAGGAATCAGGGAAGAACGGGTAAGGACGGTGCTCCTGTTATTAAAATGCAGTCTCAAAATTGGCCTGTGCTGAGTGAAATGTAGTGCCACTAACCAGGCTTGCGGTACCTTTTGCATAGATTGAGGGCATCGTTATTCTACACAGGCTCTCTTTTTTTTTTTTTTTTTTTTTGATGAGTAAGTGAATGATTTTAAAAAGGGATGTAATATGAAAATAGAAACAACCAGATATTAGGTGATCTTAAACAATGAGCATGTATTTGGAGACTTAGAATTGAAATTCTTAAAATCTATTAAATATTTAGGGAGACTTTTGTGCATGACAGGACGAGGGAAACCACAGAAGTGTGGTAACCACAGTGGTATCGAATGGATAAACAGTGTCCTATCAGACTGAACACATGAAAGTATTCCTGTACGTTTTTACCACTATCTCCATTCTGCACATTTCATGCAAAATTAATAATATTAGTTCGTAAACTTGGTAAATAAGTGAGTGAGCTGAGTCTTTGGCCCGTTCAGAGGTGTTTTGGTTTGCTTTGAACCAAAGACTTCAGATGAAGCTCCTGCATCTGAGCTGTAGAGCATTTTGGGAAATGACTGTTCTCGCCAACTCCCAGCACAGTTTAATTCACTTGGGAGATACGACTGTTCAGAAGAACAGTGCTTTTATTGCACATTGGAATTCCTTAAGGTTTATCTGTTGATACTTGGCAATATGCCTGTGTTGCCCAACTCTCTTCTCCTGAGTCAGCTTCTCTGTTATAACTTTATTGAAGATCATTGATCATCTGAAGTAGAGTCTGACCTTTAAAAGACTCCTAACCATGTCTTCCTTCCCTGCCAACTTGTTGTTCTTATAGACCCCAGCCACAGTTCAGGTCCTTGTGCGCTATTTGCTACGTGGACAAAAAGGAATATATACCCTGATCCATCTCAGCTGTGTTTAGCTGTCTGGTCTAGCAGAAACACGCAATGGATGATCCCACTGCCTCCATGCTGTAAAGAATCTAGAAAACATCTCAGACTGGGTTTTCAGTCTGGTGCCTGTGGACACTGGCTGTCTAGGCATCATTTTGCAGTGTCTGTGAAGAGGGTAGGGAAAAAAAGTTCTTACATGATGTACTGTAATCTCACTTGGAGAAGTTTCTGAATGGATCTTCTCCTCAGCTGAAAGATTTCACAGGACTTGGAGCGTAGAAACATCTGAAAAACACCATAGTAGACATGTAAGTTTAAAATATCCCTGTAAGTCCTGCTGTGCAAAATCAGTCCTTATATTCCAGTATCTTGAATGGCCTCGGCTGAGGTTAGACTGCCGTCGCAACGGGAGCTGTCTGCGTGTGGCGTGACAGCCTCTCCCCTCCTGCGATTGTATCTCAGTTAGACTACATGAGTTGTAAAAGAAGAGAACAAGGGTAGATATCACAGAAATAACTTGTCAAGATGCTCAGTGGAAGAACCAAGATAGTATTTCACACTTTCTCTACCCCACCCCAGTGGTGTCCTCTCTGTGACCTCTGAACATCTGTCTTAAGCATCTCTGTAGAGGAATTGTAGAATAATTCAGGCTGGAAGGGACTTTCGGTGGGCTGTAGCCCACTTCCAACGCAAAGGGGACCGACCTTCAAGATTGGATCTGCTTTCCCAGTCGAGGATAAGGAACAGAGGCTCCACAGCCTCTGGTGGTCTCAGTGCTGGATGCTCCTGTTGTGCATCCTGGCTGTGGGAGCTGAGCATAGGGAAGGCATGTTTTCCTGTTCACAGCAATATAAATAGTTTGAAGTCAAAATGCTTACAGAAGCAGAGCTTGCTGTAAGGTGCACGTAGGAGGGAGGACCGCAGCCCTGGGGTGCTCAGAGCCATGCACCCAGCAGCTGGCACTGTAGGGGCAGAGGGGCTATGGCTCTCCTACTCCCTCCTCTGCTACGCAAGATACTTCTTGGACTATACACTATGCACACCTGCAGGGGAAAAATAAGGAATTTGGGATATACCAGGTTTTTCATAAGCACAAGCAATGCAGAAACAAATGCCTAAACCCCAAAGTGGTTGTGTGTCCGTGTGTTTTGTCTTTTACGTAAAGCTCCTGCTTGGGCCTGTCAAGTGCAGCCTTACGCGTGATTGATTCACAGCAGTTTTGTGTGTGTAGCTTCACCTTCGGGCAGTGCTCAGGGCAGTGGCCAGACGCTGTGCCGCATGGAGACCCACCTAGCTGTCGCTTCTGGGAAGGATGATCAAAAGGCATCCTGATATAGCAGCTTGAGCCGCCTCTTCTGCACCACAGCAGCCAGGTAATGCCAGTCCCTTGGGGACGGCACAGAGCTAATGCTTCATTTGGGTCTCACTGCTGTTAAATTACACTGAAGAGGTGCAATATAAGGGGTACAACAGCCAGCCGGCGTTTGCTTCATGAAAAATCATTAGTTGTGATGCTCTGCGAAGTGGTGTCCGTGCTGTGACCAGACCCTAAGGTAAGTGGAAAGAAATGAAGGAGATGCTTTATGGCTGGGCTTTCGGGAACAGGGGAGCATTGAAATGCGTTCCTTGGGAACGGAGTTCCAGCTGTAACAAGCTAATGGCATCTGCAAGCAGCAGAGGTAGGATTTCAAAACCACTTTGATCTCTGCCCTGGTAGTTTGGTGCCGTGGATCAAAGAAGCAATTTGCAGTGTAGGTTATAGGAGGACTTAATGTGAAGCAAGATGCTTTCTGGGTAGCCATGAAGGACACTTTCCCACTGTAGTGGTGGGATACTGGGGCACGACTGATGCCCAGTTAGGGGCAGGCAGAAGTGGATGTGGCTGTGCTGGGGAAGGGTTACTGCTGCTCTTCTGGACGTTAATGTCATCTCAGATCTCCTAATGGAGCTGTGACCAAAGGCGGTCTTGTTCCAGTGGGTTGGGTCACCCTAAGCAGTGCAATAGTAAATATGTTCTGCTTTCATTGGGTTTTGTTGAATTAGGTTTAGGGACAGCTCATGCAAGCAGCTTTTCCTGCAGATCTGGAGTATTTTCCTAAGGTACCCTGTAATTCTTTAATTATTATAAATAACCCAAACACGTAAGTTCACTGCCAATAGGGGAAAGCGTAAATTGACCAAGATACACTTGCCTTTTTCATGCCACCAACACAAGGCCCTCTGTACTGTGGAGGACGTAACACCCAGGCGTGCAGGTGTGTCCGTGACAGCCCTCATCAGAACGACGTGAATCCTTTCTGCATTCGACACAAAGCTATTGCTCTTGCTGGTGAGAGAGAGAGGGGCTGCAATCCTGGCTCTGAGAAAGGCTATGGGAGTCGCGTTGCTGATCTCAGAGAGTGCAGGACTTAATACCCAAGCAAGGCTGTGATCAGGATTAGATTGTACAGGAGCAGCGTTAATACCATTATTAATAAAAATAGGAATGCAGCTCTGTTTCTAAACAGTGCTGTGTATAACAGGAGGGGAAAAAACCATTTTGCCGCAGACATATTTTTGCTTCCATCCGTTCCAAATCTGTTCCCAGTCCCTGCACAGCCTTGGTCCTCTTGGCTGTTGCTTTTGTTACTAGTTGAAGAGCTGAATTTCTGGCTGCTGTGAGCAAGTTCAAGTCCTTTGAAGTCAGTGGCCATGGACCCAAAGTACATTAAGGAAATGCTGCGGTCTTTATTAACCCACCATCTAACAGTGAGTATGAGCCCTGGCCGCTTGCTGTGGAAACTTTTGAAGGTGAAAAAGAGAGTCCAGATGGATGGCCACCAAAGTAATTCGATGGTCTTGGAGTGTTTCATGGATGGATCAAGCAGCTGTGCCACAGTTACACCCTAAACGCTGCCCCCAAAGACAGGGCTGCCAAATTTAAAATCACAGCTCCAGCTCAGCAGCGGTTCTGTCCTGATGGGAAACATTTCAGGAGTTGGCCAGACTTGAAGGAGTGACATTCAACAGATGATTGTGCCTACCACTGTCGAGATGAGCAGCTGTTAGTAGGTTGTTAATCTTAGAGAGCCTTTGCACAATGCTTTACCTGCACATGTACCAGAATTTTCACATCGTATTTTAGCGGAGGTTGAAGGCTGTCTGTGACAATCAGTTATCAGTGGTTTTGCTGATGATAGCTTCAGAGCCACAGCAATTGCTCGGGCTTTAAACTTACATACTTGCTTTGAGTTGCAGAGTGTTCATTATATCAAAGTACGAGACAGCTCCGCTGAAGAGGGGGTTTTAACGCTGCCGGAGAAAATAAGCAGATGGCAGAGTGAATGGCAAAAATATGACAGAGCTGCTCTGGTCTCTAACCATCTGGCTTGGACCTTAGCTTAACATTTCAAACTTGCACACACTGAGTCCTCCGCAGCAGACTTGGTGCTGGGAGGGGGAGTGTGTTGGGCAGTAGCACGTGACAGCCCGCAGGCGAGGATGGCTTACCTCAGTAAAAAGGGCAAACACTTTTTCCCCTCTAAAACAAGGGCCAGACAACAGCTGGCTTCCAAATTCCGCTTGCCCTGCCTGAGCTGCCCGTAGGTCATTACTGAAGTGACAGTCAGGTGTCTGTGGCAACGCGGCATCACTCTTGGTTTGGGCAGGACCAAGAAAACGGGTTTTGCAGTGGCTCCCTCCAACTCCTTTGGACATCAGTTCTGAGCATTTCCTCCCATCATACCCAATATCAACTAAAATATAGCAATAAAATTCAGAATGGAGCATTTTTAAAGGAACATAAATACCTGTGGTTCAGACACATCCCACCGGCTCAGAGCTCCCTCTGCCTCGGTGGTGGCTGTGGCAGAGCAGGCTCTGTGCTCCAGCAATGGGCAGGACCCTTTGAAGCCCCTCTTAAGAAGAGCAAGGTCTAAAAGAAAGGTAGAGAGCCTTAGATAAACCTGACAGTTTGTTTCAACACTGTTGTTCAGAATCCTTTCCAAGCATAATGAATGAGAAAGACCATGGCAAAAACATCTGAGAGCTTAGGAAACATTGTCAGTCTGGCTTTGAGCACTGATAAGGCATAAAATACCTCGTATGTGTACGTGTGTCTGCGTACTCATAGGCTTTCACACCAAATAATAGACTCATGCAGACGCTGCATACGGTTCCTCCCTCTATATTTGCACGCTCTAGTTTTAAACTCATTAGCTGCTCTTTTTGATAAGTTACTTGAGCAGTTTTCTGCAGAGAGGATAGTCTGAGTCACATTCAGTCATATCCATCTATGAATATCGATGGAGGAGCTCGGCTTCCTTCCAGCGCCTTTCCCATCAGCATCTGATGAGAGGCTATCTATAATTACGGATCACAAAAGCTGCAGTCGTGATGTGCTGGAGTTAAGAGGACTGGAAGGAGCTCGGTGGAGCTGAGGTGCTGTCAGCTCAGGGGCTGCTCGATCACGCACCTGCCTCTCTCTGCATAAATAATTCTGTTTCAGAAATGCCTTTTCTGGTTAAGATGATACCCGGCACATTCCCCCCTCCTCCTGCCGCTCCCCACATGGACTTGTGTTAGTCCGAAGAACAGTCTATGGATAATTTTCTCTAAAGCCTTCTTTTGCATGAAAAATAGATGAAAATTTTGTTGAACTATTTACGCTCTTTTATTGTTACAGCTTTGACAGAAATGGTAATAGGAAAATGAGATCAAGATGCTTTTGATACGTTACTGGCAATTAAAAAACAAAAACAAAAACCACAATAAAACCCCCAACCTCCAAGTAGTTCATAGTCAAATCCTGCAGGTAAGTTCTGTACTACAAGCATATAAAACCCAGCATGTTCTTCTCCTTCTGAAAGGACTTACAGGTATTGTTGATGCTGTTTTAAGGCACTTGTCTTTTACGAGTCTGTAATAATCTTTGCATTATACTATTACAACATAATCAGGTCCTTGTCACGCTGCCAAGGCTGATCAGATAACATCAGTGTACTGAGGAATTACAGTACTAAACTTATTAGGAGAGATTTGTACCCAGATTAATACCACAGTAGTTGCGAACCACTTCAGCATGTAACTGGAGCTTTGTGCTCTGCAGGAACGTGGGACTCAGCCATATGGAAGCTGGTGATACAGATTTTGGCTCCAGCTCCAGCCAAGGCTGGGAGTTCAGGTGTGAGAGCATCTTTTCAGTTTCACCAAGCATTTGCAAGATGTGGATTTAAAAATATTCTGTTCCTTTTTTTTTTTTTTAAATAACTTTTAGAAGTGCTAAAATGACAAAGCTACAGTCGCTCTGGTTGCTATAGTTGAGTTTTGCAGCAATTAAAATATCAGTCCTGATGCACTGAGAAGCAAAACGCTTCTTTTCAGCAGTTTTTCCGAGCCAAGAGGATGCGGACGCTTGTCATTACAGCTAATCCTCCCCATGCTGTGCTTTATGATTGGAGTCTTTTAAATGTAGCTTCCCACCAAGCCCGTTCTTCTGTATCTTATCTGGTGATAAAGTCAAATCAATACCTTTTGTAGCCAGGAATGATGCACTATTTAGAACAGGTTGTGTTGCATTTGTTGGAGAAGCACAGCATAAATTTTTCATTGGAAAAGCCTCCAGTTTGAGCAAACACAATTGTGGTATGTACGTATCATTCTCCTTGAACTGTGGCAGCACAGAGAAATCACTGCTTTGCATTGACCTGAAGCTTGCTTTGTTCCAACGTCTCCAATATGTCAAATGTTAAACTATTTATGTTCCTTGCCGAGTTAAGAGGATGAAAACTGTGGCTGTTAGCTGGTATTGCTGGAGTCAGTTGTGCACCTGAGTTTCACTCTTATTTGGCATTTTTAAGTGGCCCTTATAAAAAGAATGAATTTAGTAGTCTCAGGAGGAAAGCTAAGGCATTTGGACACTGGACAATCTGGACATTTCTGTTACTGATCTGGCACAGCATAGACAGGAACCTGTCCAAAGTGGTATGATCCATGAGGATAAAATGTGAGAGAAGGAATGCCAAAAAAGAATTTATTCTTTTAAATGTAGTATTACCCTCTCCTCCCACATCCATTCTCTGCTTGAATGGACATGGTCTGAGATGGCCAGGTGAGGACAAGTCCATTCAGAAATCATATTTTAAGGAAATGGCACATGAATACCGCACCCGATCTGGCTACTTGGCCCTGATCCTCTTGGAAAGGGTTGCCGTGGCCTCATGAGAGAGAAAACAAATCTACAGGTTTAGCAACAAAATTCCTTTACCCATTTCAGCTGTAGGATGCTGGGTCTCTTTCTCTTCTTCATAGAGGTTTCCAAGGTGATTTGTTAGTTGTTCAGGATGAAGTTGTGTTGAGATTTCCAGCAAGAGAAGGGTCTCTTTTGGGTGCATTAGTGCAGACATTGTCCCTACCCGCATCGAGTTGCCTTCTTCCGAGATCGATGTACCAGAGTGTCCATCCCTCCTCGTGCGGAGAAGTGCCTCACCCTCTGGTTGCTGTGGTTGTTGGTCTTGGCTGTAGATACAGCACTGCACCTCTGCTGGATCTATAGCAACCTGGCCTCAAAGGTGGTACATTTACTGCTTGCGTAGAAATTCTCATACCACCAGTTCTCCCTTGATGTGATCTGTGAAAACCCACATATCCAAATGAAAAGGCAGTCCTCTTCGAGGAGTGCTGATGTCCACCTGCAGAGATCACGACTACTATATTGCACTGCAATGGAAGTAAAAAGTCCCCAAAAAGAGCTGATATTCCTTCTTTTTCCCCCCTCTGTATGTGGTTTCTTAACTGACCTTCATGTAATTCAGCTAAACATTTCTACTACAGTTCTTGCCATGATTGTTACATGAGATAGTAGCATTCACAATAGCTTGAAGGAGCACTTCAGTGATGACATAGGATATAGTGTGTGTGTGTATATATATATGTGTGTAAAATATAAAATCTTATCCAGCTTGCTGTGTGTAAGTCATGCAACTTCTGATTGTCACCCATAAACAGGCAGCAACTAATGGCATGGAGATGTTTATTTATCAATACTTGGATTTAACAGGCTCGCTGGGGTGTGTCTCTCACTACTACACTACAAGGACCTTGCTCTGGGGGAATAAAGGTACTACTGCTAAGTTATACTTCTAACGACCAAACCACAAGGCTTTCTAGAGGAAGTAAGGCCAACACACTGCCTTTGCTCTCTGCTGAGGATGCTTAAATAACAGGCAGGTACTGCAGCACCTCTCTCTTCAAAAAGGATTTTAAGCGTAAGGGGTGCTTCCTCCAGCATCGCAGGGCTTTCCTTGCACAGGCTGCTGCTGTGGGAATCCTTGACCCCGCTGCCCGGGGGTGAGGAGTTTGCCTTGGGCTGCCATGCCCCACGTCGGCATCGCCTGCTCGGGTCTCGTCCCCACCGTCGCTTTGGGCACGAGGAACTACAGAGGTTTGGGGAGTGACTTCTTCATCCCGTTCCTGACCCCTTTGCTGCTCTGGTACCTTGGGGACTAGGATGTGGCAGCGCTAACTTGGCCCTGGGGATGTCCTCCCATGGTGTCCTGCGGGGACGTGGGACAGAGCACAGCCAGGACGGGAACAGAAAGGGCAAAACAGCTTCGGATACATAACTGGAAACGTATGTGTAAAAGTGTTGTTACTTCTGACAAAAGGAGTAATTTGGTGAGATACCGTCTCTCAGAACTATACAAGGGAGCATGTGGAGAAAGGATTATTTCCTTGCCTTTTTTGCTGTTTCTCAATTTTATTATTTAGGTCTTTGTTCTGATACATTCCTTATTATTTTAGCTGCCCTGGGTAATTGTGTTTCTCCCTTAACTTACGAAGTTACTTTTAAAAGAAAAGACGGGGGTGAAGATAAGGCAAAGCTGTTAAATGAGAAATCTATTGCTAATTAAGGCACGGTTTGGCTAATCACCTTAGAAATGAAGTTATCAGCTGAAAAAGCCTGGAGTTTGTGTAATGAAAGTTAGGAGTGGGGGTTTCTTCCCCTGTTTCCTTCTGTCATAATACATTCAGAGATTAAAAGTGTACCTCACAGACTCATCTTGACACCATTAGACATGATGTCTCTTTGCATTAACTGCAGGCAGGCTTGAGCTGTTCTAGGATATATTTCAGTCTGAATAGTTAAAATTTGGCAAAGTTATAAGCAACTAAAGTCAGGATCCTTTAATGGGAGCTGTCAGCATTCATCGTGGATGTCATGCCACTCTCCGGATAGAATGCCACGTCCAGGACCCAAGGTAGTCACCGTCCCTTCTTATTTTTATTAATTATTAGTATTTTTATTAATTATATCCCAGGGATGAAGAGGTAGCACAGCATTATATAAGGCAGCAGCCCACGGGCAGCAATAGTATGGTTTTTCGTCCAGAGATACTGATGGATGAGAGGAGGGCAGGGCACCGTCCTGGCACTCCACGGGCTACCAAAGGGTGAGGGACCAGCCCCACTTTTGCCTCTGATCTCGCAGAAGTCCTTCTCTCTTTTTCTGATGTCAGTTTTCTTTGTGCAAAAAGCAGATGGTGAGCCCGCCCTTGTACGGCTTGCAGCCGCGTGAAGAGAAGCGGGATGTGCGAGCTACTCTGCCATCCCAGGGGAAGCAGCCCCTGCGTCAGTGTTTTCTGATAAAAATATTCTCTTTAAGTTAATTTTATCTTCTACTCCCCTGCTGGTGGGCACCATGGTGTAGCAAGGGCAGGTTGCAGAAGGCTGGGGAGGGGAACAAGGTTTTCTTAATATATATGCATTAAACCTCTGTTTTCAAAGCTATTTTTTCACCCATTCTGTTGCTAGAGCTGCAGCCACACCGTCCCCTCTGCGTGGCCTTTGCTGTTCCGTAGGGGCTGGGTAGGCTGGGACGCTGCATGGGGGCACCTGTGCCTGAGAGGGGGAGCCGCGAGGGGCCCCCGCTCCACGGGGTGAGCGGAGGGGGCCAGCACACAGCGGTGGAGGAAGTGGCCCTGACCTGTCGGAGGGGATGGGGTGGGACAAGGCAGCAGCCCCCCGTGCTCAGCAGCATCCTCCCGCTTGCACCAAGTGGCATCGAAACACATCATCTGGGTTGGTCCCTCCAAGGAAACCGGACCTGTAAAGCACAAATAGCACTAGTACTGCCGACCTCAAGGCATGAGCTTGGCCAGCCGCTCCCACACGTACTTCTAGCCCTGCTCAAGCGGGGAGCGTGGACGGTGTCCCAGGCACGGCATGGCACAGGACAGGCTTTGGCACCCACCTGGGTGGTGCATCTCCTCTGGGTCACCCTTTTCTGCCTGGCTGGCTCCTTTGACATGAGAGAGATTGCCAGAAGCCCTTTTGTTTCAATAATGCTCCTTGGGAGTACTTGCCAGCTCTGGCAGACAGGAACAAAGCAAACTGATAGCTGCAGTATCAGTATATTTTTGAGGGCAAAGGGGATCATGGACAGTAATTGTTCTTAACTGCTTAACACTTTGAAAATTGTTTCTGCAGCTGTTGCAATGAGCAGGTGAAGTGAAATTGGGATTTCCTCTCTATTACATCCACAAAGGACCATCAGTACGCTGCGTTTTTGGGCACTCTTCCGTTCTCCCTCCATTACCAGGAGCGCAGTAACCGCAGGGGACGTGCATTTCCCAGGCAATGTCGGGGTGTCTCCTCCCTCGGCTTGCTTGCCGTCCCCTCTAACAGGCCGGGTCACCGCTGTTCCCCAGACTGCTCCCAAATGCTACATTTACTCATGTCCTAGCTGTCATTAGGAATGATATATAGAGTGCTCCACAAGAGAAGCGTAAGAGCAACTCTTGGATTTTGCAACTGCCGGCCGGATGGCAGCTGGCAGAGGAGGAGCTGTTGTCTTGGCTGGGAGGAGGAGGAATGTGTTGCTCTTGGATATCGGCGGGCACTTGCACAGCCGCACTAACACACAGGTACCTGTGCACGAGAGAGGTGCCTGGACCTTCCCTGTAGCTCAGCTGTGGTATTGCGTCATGTGAATCCGCTCCCCGTTTTGGGTTATCCCCAGTGCAGGTCACTGAGAAGCCGGCTCTTTCATGAATGGTTTCACACACCCACGACACCTCTGTGCATCTGGAGGGTGATCAGAAAGCAAAGCTGGGCCGTTGCATCACCGGAGCAAGGCGACGCATTCTCGTGCTAACCACAGTTTACCTCCCACGTGTGCAAACACTCCTAGAAAGCAAGTGCAGTTTCAGCCAGACTCAGACATTGCACAGCTTCAGAGGAATCGCTGCTTTCCATGCTGAATTCTTAGGACAGTCGCATTTTGCTTGGAAAATAATTGCAAGTGTATTACCCACCAGCTTTCTGAAAAACACATCAAAGATCTCTGGGTGATGGATTTGTTTTCTGTTTGTTTCTCTGGAATTTCTTCGCTACAATTTAGTGTTAACCGGTTATTTATAAATCCAAGCATCTTTCTGTGTGTTTGATTACTCCTGTGTGTAGACTGATGGAGAAGTTATTGAGTCACCATCATTTACTGGAGGGGAATGCTTCTATTTTTAATTCTGCATCTCTTTACGGGTGGATGAATGGCAAGCTAATAGTCACATTGGAATGTGAATGTCAGAAAATAAGGGAGAAACTTGAGACTTGCTCATCATATTTAACGTGCTGTGTTACATACTCTGTCTCGAGTCTTTAAACATGCCTTTACATCACATCCATGCATATTTTATAAAATGAAGTGTTTGTGATTTCATCCATTGTAGGAAGCAATATAAAAGACACTGCCTTGCTAAATAGGCTGAACACGAATTCCTTTGACAATACCTTATTTTTCTGATTGGTCTTAATGCTGTGCTGGCTCTTGATTACCCATCTACTAAGAGATAATCCTTAAAGGAATTAGCAGAAACAACATGCTGGACTGAGTGTCTGGTTAATGCAGTTGCAGTAAATAGAGTATCTTAAGTGATTATAGGTTTATTTGCTATGAACATGAAAAATCTACTTAATAGAAAGGTCATCTGTTTGTTAAAGGTCTTTGAGGACAACTGGCTGCTCAATAGGGACATAAATGAAGGTTCCCAAAGAACCTTCTGCCCTCAGGGTGTGAGTGGTGCAGGGGTGGAGCTGCAGCAGGTTGGGACATTAGTGCCGGTGAGCCCAGCGGAGGCGGCTGCCTCTGTGCGTATGTGCACGATCGAGCGTGGCCTTTGCCTGCAGCATGTGGACACAAGTGGCTGAGATGCATCAGGTCATCTGCTGGGTGAAGACTTCCAGCCTTGCTGGAAGATGGAGTCTGCTGGGACCTTTTGGTCGCGGTGCCTCGCAGCGCATCTTATGTTGGTGCCAAGAGAACAAAGCCTGGGCCGCTCTTGGGGCCGTTCACCACTCCTCAGTTGTGGTTGTTGCAAGGGTAGAGCATCACGCTGAGCCTGTAGGGCAAAGACACCTTGTGCTTCGTGGCCATGAAGGATGTCTCCTGGGTTGCAGTCCCTGTGCTGTCACCTGTGGACCTGTTCATGTGTGGTTTTGCATTTCAGCAGGAACAGAAAGTCTTTGCCAGGCGATATGGGAACAAGCAACGCCTTCCTGGGGCCATGGCTTCCTCCTCTGTACACTGAGGACAGCGATGCCGGGTGCAACTTGGCTGTTTCCCATGTAATAGTTCTCCTTGCTGCCACTGTTACCAGCTGAAACGGTTATAAATGCCTTGTAAAAAGTTAGATTTTTTTATTTTATAATGACAATTTAGGTGTTTTTTAGGAGATAGAAGTATGGTCTTTCCTTGCATAAGTGCCTTTTATGATCTCTCTGGAACTGGCTTGTGGATATGTATATAAGCAATGCCCTTTGCACAACGCCCAACAGTCTTCTCTCTCAGGTTATTACAATATGTGCATTTCAAGGTAGTTTGTACAGCTATTTCAGAAATCTAGGAAAGCTGTCTAGCATAAAGCCATGTGAGTTATTTAACTAAAGCATGGAAAGGCAATATTGCGCCTTTACTGCTAGAGGCAAGCTTGCTGGAAAATGACATTTTAATTACATCATGGTTTTTACATTTTTTAAATAATTATTCTGATCTCAAATAAGGACAAAGCCTAACAAATCCCCAAAACTACAAAAACAGGTGGTGCTGGGGATCTTCCAGGTAGTTTTTTTCAGCATTGCGGCCGAACCCAGCAGCTTTTGGAGCACCTGAGGGCAGAGCTCAATGCTCCTCTTTCACCGAGACACTGAGGAACTAAAGAACTGAGCAGGCGAGAAACTCAAGTGGTTTGTGTCAAACTATTCTCTTGGGAATATTCCTTTTGAATTATATATATTTTTGTTTACAATTACCTTGTTCACGTCGTAGTTGCTTTGCTAGCATGTGGCCTGTTGCAAAACTTTCATCAGACCTCATGGACTTCGCTGGCCCGAGGCAAGCGTGGTTGAGGCTGGATAGGAGGGATGGGCATGCCCTTCATCTCAGCAGCCAGCTCTGAATTCACTCTGGAGGCACGAAATTGTATTTAAAAGTGTTCAGAAAGGTCAAACATCAGACCAGGAGTAAGGTGGGATATTTTTGCTGCATGTTTATGCACCAGCTAATAAATGGGGCTCTGATTTTTTGCTGTGGGCTCCTATATTCTGCAGCAGTCCAAGCGAGAACAGCACGAGAAGCAGGATTACCCCAAGGGAAGACCTCTCCCTGCTGTGCTGCCCCTTACTCATGCCACCTGGGCTTAGAAGGTGCAAGTGCCCAGTGTTGGGTGTGCTAAAACAGTCACTCAGAGGTTAAAAAGGGCAGCCAATACAGCCATGAGGCTTCTCATGGTGCCGGGAAAGAGGATTGAACAGGGTCAGTAAAATTTTGGGAATGCAGATGGGATAAAAGGTGGTGAGCCTGGAAGAGATCCCAGAAATGGGTGTTATAACAACTGTGCAAAATTATAATGCAGAGCAGACTGCAAAATAGGCGAAACTGGGATTATTAGGCCTGTTTGGCATATGTGTTTGTAACGATTGCCTGGTGTCCTGGATACTTGTCTTTAATTGAAGATAAATAGCTTCTTGGTGAAGACAAACAGGGAGGGAAGAACCCAGGTACGGCATGTCTTTCTCTGAATACCCTTCCCCTGTGATAAAAAGATTTCAAATGATTTTATTAACTTCTAAACTGTGATTTAAGGGGATTTTAAGCAGCATGAGAAAGAAAAATAATGAACAAATGTTTTCAAGTGGGAGAAATCTGTCTCTGCCATATGTTTGACTGAGTCATCCCTTCTGCGGGAGGAGATGTTGCAATAGTTTCTACTATTCCAGTCACTAATCCTTTTTATTTAGTAGCAACATCCCTGTAAACTTAGCACCTGATCCTTCAACGCATTAATGCCACATGTTGGTTATAGACCTGTTCCTTCTAATGTCGACATGTGTTTTGCTCTGGGCACAGGTTAAATTCTCCCTGCGTGTCTTGCCGTTGAGCAAAGGCCAAACCTGGCCATGGCTTTCCGCTTGCCAGCTGGACGATGTGACGCTCCGCGCTTGCCAGGATATTACAGAAACCTCAAAACCCACGACTTCTTTCTCAATATATACATGGACCCTTTGCATCACGGCAGAGCCCCGTACTGATGGTGTCGTGCGGTTGTGTTGCAGGTGTGGCTGTGTGGTGGCAGCATGGAGGTCCTGCCCTGCTCCAGGGTGGCTCACATTGAGCGCAAGAAGAAGCCCTACAACAACAACATCGGTTTCTACACCAAGCGCAATGCCCTGAGGGTGGCCGAGGTGTGGATGGACGACTACAAATCGCACGTCTATATCGCATGGAACCTGCCGCTGGAGGTACGGCCGTTGCACCCTATCCTAAGTCTTCACTTTATTGGGTTAAAAACTTGAATTATAGAGTATTTAGTGCCCCTGGGTGAAGGACAGCCTTAAATACCCTGGGTTGCATCCCCAGCTGTGGAAGTCAGCAGAGCTCCCTTGGCTTTGATGAAGATGCTGCAAAACCTGCAGACTTTGGAGGAGTTCCAGTGATTCACATCAGCCTTTTTATTTTCATTTCTAAAAATTAAACCTGTATTGTAGTGTTTATCTCCCTGTTGAGTGTTTACACAGCATGAGTTTATGTCATTACACTGTGCTGCAGATGGAGTCTGTCTGTAAAGTCGGTTGGCAGAAGATTATTAATATCAGCATCATTAGTGTATGAGTTTTTTTCCTGCAGCTCGGGCAGGTCCATGTCACATGCAGCCCAACTTGGGTTTCCCAGCTCGCAGATGCTGTCACTGCCCGGAGCTCACTGTGGATGGTGCATGGTCCAGGTGCCTGGGCCATTTGCTTTCCCAGTGTTGGGAAAGTTGGGGCCATCAGCGCTTGGAAACCATGTTCAGAGGTAAAGGATTGTACGTCAGTGGCTCGCAGGAGATCCCCTCCCAACAGCATCACCTGCAAGTGCTCCAGATACACTCTCTTTAAATAGCTTTGGTGGTTATATTTGTTTCTGCACAGAAATGATTACATTTCCTTAGATCTGACATGTTATTTTTCATGTAAATCCCGCCATGTTGCAGCATGGTGCTTCTTTGGAAAACTGTGGGGTCCCGCCAGCCGGAGAAGCTGACCGTGCCCGGGGGACACATCCTGCCCCTCTCTAGGCGATTCTCTGCACTTCTGTGTAAAGCTCTATAGGCTCCAGGAGGGCTGCTGCTTGGCCTCCGGTCTCTGTGTGGGTTATGTCTAATCCTGAAACCCAAGAGCACCTCCTGCCTTCCAGATCTGAACGCTGCCTGGAGCATGCTGGGAGCAGCCCCAGCTGGACTGGTCCCCTCACCTCCTGCCTCTCCTCCTGCCAGAAGAGAAGGGGTGGTGGGGAGGGGGAGGCGGCAGTGGTCTCCAGCTGATGGGTGGGATGAGGATGGGGTGCCCTGCAGAGCCCCCCGTAACCCACTCCATCCGCAGTGTACTTAAGCACGAGCGCTGGGCTGCTCTGTTCAAGCGCAAGGCAAAACCACCGCTGCAAGCGGCCAGACCCCACGTGAGCAGTTATTTACAGCCACCCTTCTGGTGCTAAAAATAAACGTGAAATACTCATACCTTGCAGATCACACCCCTGCAAAGAGCTGCTGCTGTCCTGATCCTGCTGCGGCAGCGTCCCCAGGTGGCAGCCCAGTGCTCTGGGGCATTTTGAAAAACATTAAAACCATGAGCTGCCGCTGCTTTCTGAGGAAAGGTTACATCTCGGGAGAGTTACTGGCAATTAGAGGCATGGTAACTGCAACTTTGTACTGTATTAGAGAACAACAGGTACCTGGGAAGGGTTGGTGAGCTGCCTGCACTGCCGGTTTGTCATCCTGGGGGTGGTGGAGAGTCCTGGATTAGTTCATTATTGAGAAATAGATGTTTACCCAGCGAGCTGCAGGAGGGCACTGGCTGTGACGGGCACTGCTCCAAGCGGTCGGAGATGCAGAGAGTTGCTGCAGGATTGAGTGATTTCGGGTCTCTTAAAAATAGGTTGTAAGATCCAAACGCCCATAGGCAGGGATCATAAATCACTGTGCATTCAGCCCTGATCCTCAGGCTGATTCCTTTTTAGAGGTGAGGCACCCTGCTCCTGCTCAGGAACAGCTTGGGAGCATGGCAAAAAGGGATTAAAATTCATCAGAAAGCTGCAGGTCCTGTATGGCTTGGTAAAGGCAGCATCACATGAATTGGGACTGGGCATGGATCTGGGGAAACAGATCTGGGTTATCCTAAAACCAATTTGAGATTTTTATATAGGTCTTATCTGTAAAATCGAAATTTAATTTTAAAGAAGCTTTGTCTGACAGGTGGTATTGCGTAGGGGTTATGGATACACAGTGAATTATTTTGCGATGCCACTATATTAAAAACCAAGCCAAACCCCATGCACTGAATATTTCAGGTAGTGACTGGTTTGTGGTCCTGCTTTGCTCTGCATCGCATCTCGCCCACTCAGATTTCAGCCTGTCCTACCTGTCTTCACGGAATAATCTTTATTTTTACCTATAAGCTACCAGTTGCGCATTAAAATGCTGTCTTCTCTAAAGCAGAGTGAATAATTCATTAGATCATTACAAGTGTTGTAATGGAAAATTGCTTTTCCAGCTGTATTTAATGATCACTGCAAAAGACAAGAGCAGGAGCTAAAATAGAGTAGAAACCCAGACACCTGTAGGAAGGAGTGAAAGGGTCTGCAACATGCCTTTGGTTTCACAGAATCCCAGACTGGTGGGGGCTGGCAGGGACCCCTGGAGCTCACCCCGTCCCACCCCTGCTGGAGCAGGCACCCCCAGAGCAGGGGCACAGGGCCGCGTCCAGGCGGGGGGTGAATGTCTCCAGGGAAGGGACCCCACAGCCCCTCTGGGCAGCCTGTGCCCCTGCTCTGGCACCCGCACAGGGAAGGGGTTTGGCCTCATGTTCAGGTGGAGCTTCCCGTGTTCCAGCTTGTGCCCGTGGCCCCTTGGCCTAACACAATCCTCCTCACCAAGGGGAAGCCTTCCTTTCTGCAGATTTTCTCTCTCACCTCTGGGGCCTGGCTTGCCTGAGGGCAGCCTTAGCAAAGAAGGCATTCAGTAACTCCATCTTCTCTGCATCCTGCGTCTCCAGGGCACCCACCTCGTTCAGCAGCAGCCCACAGTTTCCCCAGTCTTTCTTTTACTCCTGATGTATTTGAAGAAACCCTTCTTGTTATCCTTGACCTCCCTTGCCAGGTGGGCCTTGGGCTTCCTCGTCGCATCTCTGCATACCCTGACAATGTTCCTACATTCCTCGCAAGTGGCCAGTCCCTTTTTCCACATCCTGTAAGCTCTCTGCTCATCCATGCAGGTCTCCTGGCTTCTCTGCTTGACTTCTTCCTCAGAGGGATGCACTGATCTTGAGCTTGAAGGAAGTGGCACTGGAATACTGACCAGCTCTCTTGGACACCCCTACCTTCTAAAGCCCTAACCCATGGGATTCCTCCAAGCAGGTCTTTGAAGAGACCAGTTAGCTCTCCTGAAGTCCAGGGTTGTAATCCTGCTTGTCACCCTGCTTCTGCCACGCAGGATCCCGAACTCCACCATCTCACGGTCACTGCAGCCAAGGCTACCCCCAACCCTCACATCCTCAACCAGACTTTCTTTGTTAGTATAAGGTCCAGCAGCACATCTTGCCTCAGTGGCTTCTCCACCACCTGTGTCAAAAAGTTATCCTTGATGCTCTGCAGGAACCTCCTGGATTGTGCACAGCTTGCTGTGTTGCTTTTCCAGCAAATATCAGGGTGGTTAAAGTCCCCCATGAGAACCAGGGCCTGCGATTGTGAGGAGGCTTCCAGCTGTCTGTAGAAGACCTTGTTGCCTTCCTCTTCCTGAGCAGGTGGCCTGTAGCAAATGCCCACAACAGTGACACCCGTATTTCCCTGCCCCTTAACTGGAATGAAATTCCATAATGGAATAAAAGGTTAAAGGGAGGGTAGCTCTCTTCAGCCCCTGCTCCTGGATCCTGTAAGATTATTCCTCCAGGGACAGATTTTGTAGCTCTGCCTGCTTTTAAATCTTCTCAAACAGTGGGGTTCCTCTATGTCTCCAGGGAGACTATTTCACAGCATAATTGTCTGAATTGTCAAGAGGTTTTTCTGAGGTTCAGCCTCAAGTTCTCTTCTGTAATTTTTATCCTGTATTCTTAGCTATCTGCCTCTTAAACCTTTTGTTTTTTTCTTCTTTTCTTTCCCTCCCTTATTTTATACCTTTTAACTGTACTGTCCTCTGTGTTGCCTCTTAGTAGGGTACACACCCTTAGTGAGTAAGAGGAAGGGTTTTGGTGCTCAATGCACCGTCAGGGGTTTGCATTTCCAGGATTCAGTGCATGACCATCTTTTAAATCCTGACGTACATTTGCTGTTAAGCTCTTCTGGAAGGCCTGTACATCAGTACCTGAACGGGATGTGAGGTCTTTTAAAAATACTTTGTCGTTGTGCCCATTAACAAATTCAGTCTCTTTCAGATTCATCTGAAGCCCAGGAGAATTGGTTGGAAGATTCACCTCTGTTACACTGCGCTTCTCATATTTCCTTCAAAACCTTTTCTCCTCCATTTAGGTTCTCTTTTCTAAATTACCTCCCAGGACCAAAGCATGTCCAGCATCAGTCTGGGGGCCATTTCAAGGATGCCTTCAAAACCTATGAGAGCAGTACGTGTCTCCTCCTTGCTGTGGCTGTGAAACCCAAGTCGTCCTTCTGACTTCCATGAAGATGATTTCATCTTGGACACACATGCTAAAATTCCCTGGTGTGGCCTCTGCGTGGAGTTACTCAGCTGCTGGCAGTTTCCAGGCGGCTTGGAAGTGATATCAAATAGTGAAATAACACTCTCTTTAAGTTTTTTTTTTTTAAGAGTATCCATTCAGCGACGTGCTGTGTCTTTATTTTTCAGAATCCAGGTATTGACATTGGAGATGTTTCTGAGAGAAAAGCATTAAGGAAGAGCTTGAAGTGTAAAAATTTCCAGTGGTACCTGGACCATGTTTATCCAGAAATGAGAAGATACAACAACACCGTTGCTTATGGCGAGGTAATTAAGGCTGAACAGTCCCTTAGATCAGACTGGTAATGTTTACAGCTGGTGAGGCTCTGCTGAGAAATAGCCTCAAAGGAGAGGAATGTGAATCAAAACCTACTATTTGTGTATAATTACGTAAATTTGTATAAAACTGTTCGCAGTTTCTTCTAAAAACCTATTTTGAGATTTATTTCTGATCTTGGAGACAGTATACAGTAAAATATTTTAATTCCTCATTTACTGAATTGACAGAAAATTATCTATATTACCCATTGACTCCATGGATTAAGCAGCTGTATATATATATTTAATATATAGTCATTTTATAAAACCCTTTGACTTAAACTCAGCCTAATTCCTTACAAGGTCTTTGTAGGATACAGTGTGTTGTCACAACAGCTTAAGGACGAGATAAACTAAGGAGTCTTAATTCAATCTCTGCCGGCTTTGAGACCGTACTGGGAATAGAAGAACAGGCATTTATGGGAACTACTTATACTCTGTTGCAATAGGTCTCACGAAATAGTGGCAGTTTGAGAACCCTCCTTGAAGCACAGCCCGAGCACCCCAGATGGGCATTAATTTTTAGAATGATTTATTATCAGAGTCACTTAATGCTTTCAAGCTAAAACCCCCCAAAAAGTCAAGTTTTCAGAAGCATTGTTGCAGTTGCCCTACATGGGGAGCCTGGAGAGAGGACATCTCCGCATTAACAGAGCTGGTGGCTGGCGGTCGTTCAGCGGCCACTGGGCTTTGTACCGTGAACCCAGCGCTTCCATGCTCCCTCCGAAGTGTGTCCTTCAGTACTTGACGGCTGGTTTGCCATCTCTGCATCTCCTTCTGCATCCCCACGATGATTCAAAGGAGCTCCTTGTGCTAGCTGGATTTCTTTCCCTGCCTTGTTGAGCACCTTGAGATTTCAATGAAATACAAGCAATTATGCATTGATTTCAGGCTCCTGGCAACGTGCCGACAGCAGTCTAAAAATAGGTTTGTTAGCACCACATATGACCAAATACAAAGAAAACTGTGTTCAAGGAAGTCGGCTCCTTTGAATGGTGATTATTATATAAAAGCAGTCTTCATTAGGCCCTGTATTTAAAGAAAACATATGGCGCACTAAACCTTTCTCTGCCTGATTATGCCCAGTGATATAGCAACATATATTCTTTCTATAGCAAGAGAAGCTAGAGCCAATGTTGCACATCAGTTTATTGCTTATCTCCGAAGAGACAGGGCCATATAACTCTGCACTTTTTATTTGTTACAGCTTCGAAACAACAAGGCGAAAGACGTCTGCCTCGACCAGGGCCCACAGGAGAACCACACAGCAATATTGTACCCGTGCCACGGCTGGGGACCGCAGGTGAGGAGTTACTCTGCTGGGACCACGCGTGCGGGGAGCAGGCGGTACCCGGCAGAGGCTGGATGGGCGGAGGACAGAGTATGGATGTGCAACGTGTCTGTTGGCTTCTCTCAAATGTATAAGGTCCAGCTTCTTGTTAAAAATGCCTCATATGTAGAGGTGCATTTTCCCAGCTACTCAGACTAGCTGTTTTCTGGATTACCATAATCATGCCAGAGCTGCAAGTAAAAGCATAATTTTTAAAAAAATCTTCCAGGTGAGGGTAAATAATGTTGAAAGCAAAGAGCCAACGAGCCGAGCCGAGCCGAGCATACACAAGCAGAGCATTTGATGATGTTTCCATTCTCTTTCACCCAGCAGAGTTAAAATGTACCAACTGGGTAAAGAAAACAAACAGTGCTTTTTAATGGGAAGATAATTAGCCATTTCAGCTTGGCTGGAATTTACCATAGCATTAGGTTTCTAGAACTCCTTTTGCCTTTCCAAAAGTTCTGGAGCAACCCAAAAGCTTCTTATTCTAGTTGTAAGCTTTTTCTAGATTGAAACTCATCATTTCAAGATTCGCTCTAGATCTCATACCTTTTAGAGGATTGGTGGATGTGTCAAATACTGAAAGTTAGTTACGATAAACTAAATCAGCCTCTTCTGTAGTTTTATCTCTTACTGTGTTTTAAGAAGAAAGCAGCATGGGAATGTTGCTGGTTCAATCGATAGAGCTGGAACAAAACAAGGTGTAACACTAGCTCTGTCGCTACTGGCATCTGTTAAACCAGCGGCAGGCTCTAAGCTGGACGTCCAGGATCTGCAGCTCCAAGGATAATTTACCCAGTTCCACACTTAACTTTTCCTGTCTGTTTTTCTCATATCTCTGCCCATATCCTCACTTCAGTATTTTGCCTAAATCCCGTGATTCCTTTTGTGGTTTTCTGTCTGTATTCCTAGTGGTCATCATCTCATCATGCAAATCCCTTAGCACAATACCCTTCTTCCCTACAATCTTTAAGGAGAAAATACCCTTTAGGTAGGTAGTTTCCCTTTAGGTCTGGAAGCAGAATGGCCATCTTATGACACATGGGTTTTCAAGAATTACGATGTGATTTTTAGGTTTTCTTTCATTACCAAAACCATGCCTGCCCTCCCTGATGCCACAGAGTAGCAGCACTTGTTCTTCTGGTGGTTCAGCTCTATCCAGTGAGGCCCTGGGTGCTTATCATCAGGATTTGATGTAGGTATCTGACTTCAACCTCCGGCTTTTGTTTACATTTCCCATGTAAATGCTGTGGCTATCTACAATGGAAATTTAGCCAAAGCAAGAATGTTGCAGATGATGGGCTCTACTGTCTCTGTGCTTGCACGGTGTGTACCAGTGATGGATGGAAACGGGGATAAACTCCTCTGTGACAAAGCTGTTTCATCTATTGCTTTGCTTTTCCCTTTGTTAAAAAGTCCATGCTCATTGCCAGACTCAGAAATATTTCCCTGATACCTTCTCTGGATCAGCCACATTTGTGCTGAAGGGGTTTTATCTACTAATCTGCTGAAAAATCGAGGCAAAACTGTACCTTAGAAGCTGTCTGAACACCAGGTTTCAAGGCTGAAGCCATTATCCACATTCTCTCAAAAGAAGTGGAGATGTGCCGCAGGAGGAGACGCATGGCACCTCACAAGGTGGGGCAGGTCCTGCCTGTCGCTCTCCCTTGCCAACAGGACAGGTCTTACATTGGAAGTGTAACACTGATTCAGGTGAGGTTAGGTGAGACGATCTCATCCCAGCTGTGCCCAGATGCTGAGTTAGGAACATTTAAGGTGTAGAGAGAGATTTATTTTTATTTGCAGGACAACAAACTGTCTTTGCATGTTTTAGGGAAGACCTGCCCTCTGAATGCATGTATTCTGGTCGCTGTGCTATATGGGCTGTGTTCCTTCCCTTACCCAGTAAGGCTGCCCTGGCTTGCCATGGCACCATTTTCTATCTTGGCATCATGATGTTTGTTACTCTGGCAATGGCCATGCCTTCCAACAGCTTATTTTAACACCAGAGCTGTCAGTGCTGGCAGATGACAGGGGCTTTAGGCTGAGAACCGCTGGGTGGGCAGGACCACGTGTCTAAAGTATTGTGAGCACCTAAGTCCTGTTGAAATTACTGTACAAGAGCAAATTGCTGTCATGAAGCAGCACAGCAATGAGTGAAGACTCAAATCCAGGCCACCTCATGCACTCCAGCGTTTGACAGATGTACTGTGCCATCAAAGGCAAGCTACTGCATCAAACCTTCATCTCAACCTAGAAGCGCATCAACTACATGGAAGTGCTCAACACCAGTGGCTGAATTCCTGCTCCCAAGAGCTCTGCAAACCTGCCCTGCACCTCTGCTCCAGGGTCACTGGGATCTCCGTGGAGGTACAGAGAGGGGAAACTTCTGATTCCTTAATAATGTTACAGAAGAAAGGTCAGCACTGCAGTTCCATTGATTAAGACCAAAACTGTGAAATATAATGTGCTAAAGACCATCCCATTAAGTGCCTGCAGGTATTTGCATAATAAAACACTGCCTGTGACAATTTCTTCCATGAATCAGAAAGGAAAGCAAGGAGGGGAAGGAAAGTGCCCCACCAGTCAGTAGGGTTTCCCAGTCTGTTTGGGGTAGTTTATTTATTGAGAAGATTTCCAATTTAAGCATCAGATCTTTCCGGCTGAAACAGAGGCTGCTGTGACTGGTTTGCTGGCTCCGAGCTGCGTTCTAGCCCATGGTGGGTTGTAGCATCTAGGTGTCTTTTTCTGAACACCTAAATATTGAATACCTGTGTGAATACCAGGGATATGTAAACTGGGTCTGGAAAACAGGACATTCTTTAATCCACCGGCCAGTCCAGTTCCTTCACAGTGCTTGTGCAGCCCATCCATAGGAGGTGGTCTTTACGAGGGAGGAAGGTGCCCCAACTGCTGCTTTGCAGGTGGAAAACAGACATGAGAGTTCACAGCAAAATCTTGTAGCCATTCCCTAGGGTCTGGGAACATGCGATCCCGTTCCTGGTAGCTTTCCCAAGGCAAGATCTGATTTTTTTTTGGTCGCGTCTTAATGATGAGCTCATAAAATCCAGCTGAAAACCTGGAGCATTAATCAGGGCGTAGCAAGATGGGGTGTCAGCTCTCTGTTGTATCACAGGCCTCAAATATGACTTAAACAAATCTCTCAGTTCTCCACCTGCAAAATGAGCCTCACTGGCATGAGGGTGAGTAGAAGACTGAGAGGGGATGTAGGGCTGCAGGACACTGCAGCTGTGGCAGCCTTAATGAGTATCTGGGAATCCAGCAAGCTCAAGGAGGTTAATTTTCAGCTAAAAACTGTATAGTTCAGGAGATGGGAATGCATAAAGAGCCCATTCTCACAATATAGTCAGCCTGGGCTTTCCAGACTCAGCAGGACAAAGTAATCCCAAAGCTGATCTGAGCCTGAACTGCAAAGTTCAGGAGCCATCTGAGCCTAGGAACTGGCTGTAGGAGTCCTGCGGGGTAGAGACAAATCTCACTTTGGTCTATCCTTGCATTTAAACAAAGATCAGTCAACTGTGTCTGATCGAGTCACTGCTAAATATAACCTCGCTGTTGCTTAAACGCACACATTTTTTTTCTTAAATTGCAGGAACTGGACTTCCTGGATGGAAACTTAAACCTCTAAGTGCGTTATAGTATGAGAAACTGAATTAGCCTGACATTGCCTGCTAACCCTGGGCTTTAAGATGAATGGCTAAAAAAAGCAAGTTATTTATTTTTTCCTCAGCTGTTTTTGTGATTAGACTTAACAATCTTTTCTTTTCCTACCTGATGTTCTGAAGTCAAGCGTTGCAGCGCTGCTGGCTCCCTTCATCTCGCCTGTCCTGCAAGCTCAGCACAGATTTTTCTTCTTGGTCTTCCACCTCCACGTTGTCCCTTCCCTCTCCAGCTGAGAGCCAGTTCTTGGCAGCTCTTTTGCTTTGTGATACATGCAATTAGTTTAACTCCTTGAAAATGCTTTTAAAAAGTAGCTATCAGTGAGTGCAGAAGCTTTGAAATTAGCCTTTTGCAGAAGCATGGGTGCCGCACAAAAGAAATTGGACTTTCACTACTACTGTTTAATTAATGGGCTGCACATTGTAATTTATTGCTAGGAATACAATTAGAAGTAATATAAACACTTTGTTCAAATAACTCGCTTGTTTATACATCTATATATAGAGATAGATATATCTAAAACCTCAAGGAGTTGCAATTCCTTCTGATTTGTTCAGCATCCAAAAGCACACGTAGTCGTGCCTCTGCTCAGTGTTCACGTAGTGTCCTAAAACCTCCACTTCTGTCCTTGCTACTATGGCCCGTCACATTCGTGTTTAAGTGCATTTCACAGCTGAGGAGCAGGTTCCTCGGCTGCAGCGGGCGGGGGTGAGGCGTGTGCCCCTGCTGGCACTTTCATGGTGCGAGGGCGGCAGCAGCACGGGCCCTGTTTCCTGCCACGCCGGGTAATGCTGGGATTCTGTTGGAAGTGCTCGCTCCTTCCAAGTCCATCTCCACACCACGTGGCTGCTGCGTATCCGTAGATGAGCGGCCCAACACAGAGAGAGGGGGAAATGACCCACTCTCCGGGGACCGATTTGTCCTGTTCAAGGCAGGGCAGCTTGTATTATATCTTGAGTTCCTGCTCTCTCTGCCGATGACGACTGATCGGTTTAAGCTAAGCGTGTAGCATTCAGATGGATGCAGTTGGGTGTGATGGACCCCAAACCTAGCACTGAATTTGGATGAGAACTTGGCTTTTGCTTGCGACACCTCTGTTGTAGCATCCATCAGTGGGAGAAATTTGGGGGTTTTTCTCTTGGTTTTCTTTCAGAACTCCGTTCTCCCTGCTTTCATTCACTTCCAGGTCAAACTGTTATCAGGTTTCATGATGAAGTATCCCTTTATCCTGTAATTATATTGAGCCTGCTCTTGGATTTTTTTCTTCCTGATGGCTTCATCTTTTAAGCGATACATCATGAAAACACCTTGCCGTAATGATGTATTACACTAATAATATAGTAATACCTCATTGGAGTGACAGAACTATGGTGATATATTAACATGATAGAAAGCACTATAATACTATAAAACTTAAGATAATGTTCACCCAGCAGAGCAGTTCATTTAATTATAGGATAAAATATGTTTTGCCCATTTAAGCATCAGAACTTGGGGACAAAACCATCAATACTGAGATCATCCGGGACACTGCGGTATCAAGGATGACAAAATAGCACATCAGATGGAACTGTGTTAAAAAGAAAATACCGTACTCTTTACTTATGGTTGCTAATTGATGATCTGCTTAGTGCAGAAAGGAAGCTAAACAAGACTAAATTATTTTCCAATAGAGTCAATGAAGGTCATCAAGACTTTTATTTCCCAGGTGCTAAGATGTCTAATTAACTTTCTCCCATCCCCAAGATGCAGCCAGCCAGAAACAATAATCAAAGAAGATGTATTGGTGGTGCAAGTTTGCTGATGGGAGACCAGCCCAAGCGATGCGGCAGGCACATGTGCGGCTGCGTGCCCGTCCGCGATCCTGGCGTCAGCGGGAGCTGCGGGTCCCCCCAGGGCACAGCAGCCCCCCAGCGCGGTACCTGAAGGTGGGGGACTTCGCAAGAGGCAGTTTTACCCGGGATGCAGTTTTCCCTGGGAAGGTGTTTGTAAGAGGCTGTGGGTATGAATGCGTGTTTCTCTCTGGAAATGTGGCTTTGGGCTATGTTTAAGACCTCACCAATATTAACCATTTTTAAATGGGTAATTTGTTAATATTTTCAAGCTGTTTTCATCTGGTCCTTCCTCTTGGTCTTTCCATTTGTTTCTTGTCTGGTGCCAGGCTGGGTAATTCCTTTAGGCATTTCCTCAGGCTGGTACCTCCATGTTTGTCTTTTCCTGCTAGATTGGCTGTATCCTTCACCGTCCATTCGGCGCGTGCCTGGCTTGGTCTGGTTTTTGGAGGCTGGCAAGTCTGCATAACAGGCAGTGAGACATAGGACAGATCCCATTAAAGGAAAACATATTCTTAGGGCAAGTAGAGCAGAATTTGAACTTGGATGTCTTCAGTGATTTGCCTTTCTACAAAGCCAGGAAAGCATGGTTTTGTTACATTAAGTACCACTGGACTTAACTGGTTATACAACATGTGTTGTCATTAACTTCTTGCGACTGGACACTTCAGCAAAACCTTCGTCATCAACGAAATAATTTCCCTTGAAAAGAGGCAAACTTCTATTACCTTCAAGCGCCACGATGACTGTGTGAGGAGATCATTGGTGACGGCAAAGTAGCCACGGGGTCTCCAAGGGAGCAGCCTTGTTCGGACACTTGCTGATGTAGGCAACATTTTGGGGGTGGTGGGCAATGAAAGAATCAAGAACAGGGGGGAAATCCTTATGAAACATTTGAGAGGAGAAAACCGATGTGGTCCAACAGGAGAACATTTGGTGGAAAGGCCTTCCAAGATCCTATGGAAAGAGCTCACCTGGCTGCGCTGTGAGGATGAGGAGGGGAAGAGCACAGACTGATTAGGTGGTGCCAGGTGGATCGGGTACACTCCTGGGCAAGACAGCAGGATTCACACAATTACATTGCTGAGACTCCCAAACATGGTGCCCAAAGAAGGAGCATATTGAAATCCTGCTGATGGCAGGCCCTTCTTGTGCTCCCCTGAGCCAAGGAGTGGTGTTACCCCGGGGGTATTTTGCACTGATGCTGAACGTCCCTATAAGCACTTGCAGTATTGATCGGGCAGAAACCTCTCGCTGTTACGTCCTGCTCCTTCAGCTTTCATATGTGGCTGAGGTACAAGTTCTCATCAACCACCTTTCCCAGGGCTCATCGTCTGGGGCTGTGCTGGCCATGTTGAAGCAGGCAACTTTGCTTGGAGTGCTGAGTTCTTGAGATGGCAAAATGCTGCAACCACTCAGAAGGTTTTAATAGCAATGGTAGATGTAATTTACTGATATTATAAAGCATTTGTATAGCATCTTCAGTTTCTAAGGTAGGCTCAGGCCTTACATGAGCACACTGTCTGGGGCTGCTCTTGAAAATGTTGGTCAATGCACGTGGTGATGAGACAGGGGCAATTCCCATCTCTTCTCTTACAGGGAAAATCCAGACAGAAGGTGCTGGCCAGGCTGCAGCTATGCTCCCCAGAGCTGCCTGTGGGGCCATCTCAGGTGTCAGCCTCTGCTCTGTATTTGCTCCCCTTTTATCGCTCAAGAAAGATCCATTGGCAGCAGGATCGGTGCTTCACTGCAGGACTCCCATTTACCCGAGTGCTTCACCCCCCATTGTCACCTTGTGGCTGAGACCCCTGGCTGCCACAGCGGATCGCTCTGGAGAGGAGTAAAATAACAAAAAGAAGAATTAAGGCATCAAAGGAAAATATCCCAAAAGACATACATTCCCTGAATGTCTTAGGAGCGCAGTGGAGCTTGCATTTGCAAGTTAGATGGGATTTTTTGGGGAATAATCACTCTCGGGTTGGACGGTTGGATGGGCTCGAAGGCTGGAATGGCTGCTGCTGAGCCTCTGCTGCGCTCGGCAGAGTAGATTGGGCATTAGGCAGTGTGCTAGATCCAGATGTGTGCTCAGGGCTTTATTTATCTGGCTTTTATATATAGTAGATGACATATCTAATAGATGCACTTAATGCATTTTTCATAATACCGGTGTTTGTTTTTCAGCTCATTTTGTCTCTCTCCAGCCCCGGCCCTGTTCCCTTCCTCAGGAAAGATTTGATTTTTGCTCTACTTATTTTTCCCACCACATTAGGCGACAGCATGTAAGAGCAGCAATCATGTTGCCTTGTGGGCATTAGGCCAACTGTCTGAAGACAAGATGCCAAACATCATACAAAAAGAAAGTGTCTAGCACACTAATTATGTACATGGTAGGAAACATTTCAGAAACAGGAGAAGGAGAGTAACCTGCACTGCCCCTTTGGGACCTCTGGATGATTTCTTCTGTATGTCGTGGCGAGGGCTTGTCGTCTTTTGTCTTTTCTTTTATATACCTCTTTCTTTTTGCAAGGCGAGCAGCCTCATTCTCTGTGTTGGGGCTCAAATACTATTTCAGGTGAGTTGCGTGGTTAAAAACACGCTGTCAGGCTGAGAGCACCATCTCGCTCAAGGCTTGGCTCATCAAAACATCAAGCTGCTAAAAACAAATAATGAGAGGCTGAGCCTTCAGCTGGGCTGGAGGCGCCCAGGGGGGTCATACCCAGGCTGCTCCAGCCTCGTGCCCAGAGCAGCTCCCTTGCTGGGAGCCTGGCACAGCAGGAGCCGAGAACGGTGGTGGATAGGATCCCTGTCCTGCGGTCAGGCACCCCGCACCTGGGGGAGACGGTGACTCGGTGGGAGGAGGAGGAGGAGGAGGAGGAGGAGGAGATGGTTACGGCTTTAAGCTCTGCAGGCTGCCCTCCTTTCCACTCCTGCTGTGCCAGTGCAGCAGTTTGGAGGGGAAATTACTGTAAAGCTGAAGAGACATGTACTGTTCTGCACCATCTTGCAAAGGGGGCAGAAGAGCAGATCCTGCACAGGGGACGGGGTGGGGCAGCTTTGCCCCATGCTAGCATCAAATTTATGGTGTGGGCTGCTGCAGCTGAATCTGCCCAGGGGTGAATACCTTTGGCAAATGGACCTTGGTGAGGTGTAAAGTAGCAGAGGTCTTGCTTTGATACACAATGCATTGGTAACTCCACCAGCAGCTGGGAGCAAAGTGTGCCAGGCACCCACCCCAAGGAAGACGGCAGCACGGGGGCCAGCTGGAGGACTCGGCACACCTGTACCTGCAGCCAGCATCACTGAGGGAAGGCAAAATCGGCTTCAAGCACCATAACTGTATCTGTGGCTACTACCTGGAGTTGGACCCTCATACATTGGTTTAACTTAATTTTCTATGTTTAATTATTTTAACCAAGATAACCTGAACTCCCCGTGTGATTTACTGTCTCTTTTTAAGCATCTGGGTCACAGATACGCTCAGTTAATTAACGTGGTGAATACTCCTTATTTGTCTGCTAGATAATGGATTGATTCATAATTTAAATAAGCAGCTGTGTATATCTTTCCCTTGAACTATAAAAGGCAGCCCACTGTCATTCATCTCCTTTCGCTCCAGAATTTAAATATGTTTAGGGAAATATTTTGATGGGATCCCTTAAACACTGCAAATGGAGGAGCCCTTCGTGTGGGGCCCCGTCGCAGCAGCAGGGCTGTTTCGGTGCCATCTCAGTGCCAGCTGTGCGCTGCCCGTCCAGTGCCCCCCAGTGCCATCGGCGCTGCCCGATGCCCCCAGCCTCCCTCTCCTTGGCAGCCGAGACGGGTCGCTGGGAGCACTGGGCGGTCGGATGCAGCAGGTATTGCAGGGGTTAGCTGCAATCCTGAGCCTTTGCGTCAGTGCTGAGCCGTGGGGGCGGTTTGGGCTTGCATCCCCAGGGAACGGGGCCAGCTATGTGTTGGCCCCCTTTGGCTGACGTTGCTGCTCGGCTGCTGTTGGGGTTGCTGGAGGGCTGTGCCAGACACACCAGCAGCATTGTTTGCAGGCCAAAGCAAGGCTGGCTCACCAAGCGTGCAAGAAACCACAGGCAGGGCCAGCACGATGGGCCAAGCCAGCTGGCTCTGGCTGAAAACCAGGGGAAATCATCCATTGCCCCAACCTACAGAGTGTTCAGGCCAAAGGAGGCTGGAGGACCCTGTCCTGTGATGGGTTTAAGGCTCAGAGTCATTCTTATCCCTTCCCTGTGCCCCAGCTGCTCACCTGCATCTGCAAAAAGACCCAAAAACAAGAAAGAAAAGCTGGAGAAAGCTGGGTTTCTTCCTCTTGTCAGTTCTGCTTTCTCTGCGCACCATCCTCACAGGTTTTTTTTTTCCTGGAGCTCTGCAAACTTGTCCTTTCCTCTATCACTTTTTAATGATGCTCCAAAGATACTGATGGTCTTTTCCCTCTCCTTCCTTGCTCGTCAGCTTGCACGCTACACCAAGGAGGGATTTCTTCATCTCGGTGCCCTTGGGACCACAACTCTTCTGCCTGATACCCGCTGCCTGGTGGATAACGTGAAAAGCCGCTTCCCCCAGCTCCTCGACTGCGAAAAGGTCAAAAGCAGCCTCCATAAGCGCTGGAATTTCATACAGGTTTGTTACGGGTCTGCCATCGATGCAGTTCCTTTGCTTCCCAAACCATGGGATCTGGCACATCGTCTTTGGCATGAGACGGTGTGGGACAAAGATGAAATGGTCCCGTGCAACAGCAGGTGCCAGGTCCTAGGGCAGAGGGAAAAGTTTAGGAGGGATGAGGGGCAGGGACAGTATTTTAGGTCAACTTCCAGTAGAAGTTTCCCTCTCTGATACCCTCAGGTGTATGTAACCGGCCCTGCCGATGACTTTCAGATTTCTTTGTTTCTTACAGGTAATCTGTGGTGAACTACATGAAAACACGGTACTTTTGTCCAAGAGTGTAAATAATATACGTTCTACAGATGTGCCACATCTTCCTAACACAGGGGTGCAGCCATGCTATCTAAAGGTTACAGGTGTCCTTTGGTTGCTGACATGATAGAGATCCATGTTGTCAGTGATAAAAGTTGCTCATTCAATTCACATTGATTATTTTAGGAATTCTTTTATTGTTTGAATTGCATTATTGCCCAGCTAAGTGCTGTGCGCTTTCCAGCAATGCACAAGGGCACATCTGCGCTCCTGGGCAGCACACGGTCCTGGCTTGCTTCACATGCAACCTCATGTCTTTAATGTTTTTTAATATTTTCCCCATATCCTTATATTTTAGAATGGTGCCATCCTGAATAAGGGAACGGGACGATGCTTGGAAGTGGAGAACAAGGGAATGGCCGGCATTGATTTGATTCTTCGCAGCTGCACAGGACAAAGGTGGACAATTAAAAATTTCATTAAGTAAAGGGTGGAAGAGTCACAGGAGTTTGACTTGAAACACGGCTGACTTGGACTGATCAACTAGACTCCTTTGGAAAGGACGAAATATCAAAACAGAGCTTTATTCATGTTATTAGGAGAGGACATTGGGGAAATGGGCATTTCTGTCTTTTTATTTTTATTGTATATTAGTCTCTCACAGCTGATTCCAACTGTGTGAAATTGGGTCAGAACTGCTATTTTCTTCTGGCAAGCACTCTAAAAGGTACCACTTATTTCTGCTGGGATGACTGTAATAAGCTCATGCAGTCTTGTAAGCATTTTACTGACAGGGAATTGTTGCTTTCCCAGACGACTCCAGGCTCTCCCAAAGGGCCAGGTAGGTTTGCACCACGATCAGAGTTGAGGAACCCTTGATACACCTGCCTGGCAAGCATGAAAACTTAGGTGCTTGTCAGAGGAAAGGGTTGCCAAGCCCCAGAAGAGCTGAGTTCGAAAGATGTGGTGCTCTGCTAGGCCCTCTCTCTCTTTTCCCCTTCTTGCCCCTGCAGCCAGCAACCTTTCTTGACTCTGGGAGAGGCAAAGCTCTCAGAGACACCCCAGTAGCTGCCATGGATCTCAGACGTCGTTAAACAAAATCCGATTGAATACAAGCACTGATCTCCCATTGCCCCCTCTCCGTCACCCACGCGCTGCTGCACGAGCCAGCCCCACGCAGCACCAGTCCCTCCCGTGGAGGCCCCGTGCAGGCTCCCCTTGGAGAAGACCTCGGATGTATGCCTGCCTGTTGGGGCAGTTGCCTGCCCTTCTGGGTATCAGTCTGACTCGTGTGGTAAGGAGGGCTTGTGTGATGCTCCCTTCCCTGCACAAGCCTGGAGGCTGCAGATCCACCTTGCCCTCCCAGCAGAGCTGCTGGCCTGGCACCGTCCCCTTGGAGACAGACCCACCTTTACCCTTTTTCTTTTCTCTTTTCTTGTAGGATGGATGTGCTGGTGCGTGCAACAGGCTGAGAGTAGGTAATGCAAGAGAAAGTCGCGCTTGGGCTTCCCTCCCATGGAGGCTATAGGGTTTGTTTTTAAGGCATTCTTGGTCTGAATGAAGACCTTAATAGTGGTAGTCTCCGTAACTTTGTAGTGGTGTAGTTCTCTTCCTGAGGCTCAAGCACACCTATCCTGCCTCGTCAGCGTGAGACTGTGGTCATGGTCCACCCCAAACAGCACGCATTGCTGCGGTCCTTTGTGGGTGATAGTGAAGTAAGGAAGGGAGAGGGAGGGCAAGACACCAATAAAGGGCAGTCTGGCTGAAATTCTTGACCTTGAAGTCACTTCACGCTTGTTAATACAGTGGGGCAATCTCGCCTGCTTCGTTTGGCCCACAGTAATCTTGGTTACCAAATCTACCTATCTGTCATGGGAGACTGTGGTTTTGGGGTCCCGATGTCTGGCTAACTGCCAAAGGGAAACATGGTCTTGCAAAGTTCTTTTACATGGATGCTACACTAATGGGTGGATATCGGCTTCGCTCGGTGGAGAGGAGAAGCCAGCCTATCTCCTGTCCTTCTCATGGAATAATACTTTTTCTGGTTGCCCTCTGGCTAGGGTGCACTAAAATATATTAATATATGAGATGTACATGTAAATATGTTTCCCAAAGACGGGATGTGCACAGAGTTGTTTGCTGCAGAGCGCTCATGCCTGTCTTCCATTTGCATCAGGATGAAGCTACCTGGATGTTTAATGAGTTTAATTTTCAATGCCATGCAGCAGGTTTATAACTGGTGTTTTAGTAATTTATTGAACAGAGCAGATATATTTCGTTGTTCCTTCTACAGCTACAGCAATGAGCATCGCATAGGACTGATTGTTCATTTAGGCTTGACAAGACTTCCTCATCCATTGGGGTTGTCTGATTTTTTTCCCTTGCCTTCCTTAATGAAGCAAAACCTCTTAGTTGTCCTGAATTGCAAAGTAGGGAGTCAATGTAGAATTTTGCTCTCTTATTCGCTGTTGCATCATCTCTTGCGTAATAAATTTTAGCACTTACAAAACCAACATGATCACAATGTCTTTAGATGCATGATATATTTCCCCTTGCGTTTATTGCTGCCTTCTAAGAAAAGCAATTTACTGATGAAGTGGACTCCAGGAAAGTCTGGGGGATTTGAGACTTCACAGCTAATGGTCAAGATGGTAAAATGCCCTTTAATTGAGCAGTCAGTTTTCTGTCAGTCACCACTGGAAGCCACATATTGTTTACTGTTGGGAAAAGCCTGCATGTTTCAGGATAAACAACCAAAAAGCCCTTGGATGTTGCCTGTGCTATAATTCACGGTTCCCAGTTCAGCTCTAGCCCTGCCAGTGCTCAGGGCGCCAACAGATGGGCTTTGTCAGATTTAATTGTGGTGGTAGAAGGTGTCACCGCCCCCAGCCTTCCATCTGCTTCAGCTGCTGGAGGTTTCTGTCCCCGTCACCGGCAGCAGAAATGAACATGCGGCTGCACCTCGGCTACCCTAACTCGCAGACGTGCTGCAGCCACCTGGCAGGAGGGGCTTGCTCTAGCTAACGCACTGCATCGTCAGCCGAAGTCACTCCGGGACGGCCACGCCGCTCGCTCAGGGGGCAGCAGCCCCTGGCAGAAGTGGGGTGCACCACCGAGCATCCCCAGCTGCCTGGGGCCGTTGGAGCTGCCTGTTGGAGGGGATGGACGTGCACTCGGGAGCTTGTCCTCAGGCAACACAAGGTGACCTGGCAATTGGGATCCTGTTGGTGATGGGCTTTTTTGATCCTTTCAAAAAATTAAGGTTTGTATATGTTTCCTTCGTGCTCCATAAAGAAAGCAAAAGCCTGAATATCCAAAAGGCAGGGGACGGTGGAAATGAACACTTTGCTCCAGGAGCCTCAGGTGGGGCAGAAACCTTGCTGAGGTGATTTGCCCATTCGCACTGGTGTATATAGAGTGCTTCAAAATGACTGAAAAGAAGCAGCATGAGTAAAATCAGGATTAAAAGCAAGAATTTAATCTTCTGTGTCCGTGTAACTGAAGTTCTGTTCTGACATTGGTTTGTGACATGCAGAGATGATTGCCGAGGCGATGACCCAAGGTCCGCACCCTCCTAAACAGTAGAAATCTGTCTTAGAAATCGGGATCTAAATGTTGCATCTTGCGCTTATCTCTAATAATATGTTAATTGCTTTAAAAAGTGATATCGAAGTGGTTCCTATTAAATATATGATTTGAGCCTTGCCTCTTGAGTGATTTTAAAAAGATTCACTGCTGATGAGGTACAGAGGCAGTCATTCTTCTCCGTTACTTATTTAATAGAAAAGTGCTGCTCTTCTAATGGAACTTCCATTTTAAAAAGAAATGGAAATGAAGGAGAAATCAAGAGCGATGGCCGATGCAGATTAACCTCCCCTTTCATCCATCCCTACTGGCTGCCACTCACCAAGATAATGCAGTTACATTCAAGAAGCTGAAAAGATACGTTACATGGTAAAAAAAGCATCGCTTGCAAGTGCCTTCCTGTACCCAGGCCAGGCGTTTCTAAATGTAACCTGAAGCTTGGCGCACTCCTTAGACCAACTTTCTTACATCCATATTGTCCTAGAACACAGGTTGGCCAGTGATGCGGTGTCCCTATGAGGACAGCGAGGTATGGGTAGGTGTATGCCCATGCAAGAGAGAAGCAGATCTGTGGGTGCACCGTGTAGTAAGGGCACCGCTGCAGGTCTCCTGATGGGAGCAGCAGCTCTCCCACCCGAGCTGAGGGCACAGCAGGCTGCTAGCACGAGTCCAGGTAAGTGTAGCCTCCAACCTCAGGCCTGTTTGTGCAGAGCGTGGTAAATGGAGCTCCATCATGGAGTGTCCCCTTCGCAGCCACAGCTCTCTTGAAGGATGACACAAGATGGAAACCTGTGCTCCTGTTGTGTCCGTTTTACATGCTCAAGGCTTTCTCAGGGGAAAGGCCCAGGTTAGAGAACATGTGATCTGATGTGCTTTATGGCAGACGGAAGTCAACAGCGAGCTCTTACTCTTTCGAAGCCCGTAGCAGGGCCTTTGTGCTGCAGGGCAGAGCCAAACTTGCAGAAAGTTCCCTCTAAGCCCTCAGATAAAGTTAAACTGCTGACTATTGAAGTCAAAAGTTTAACTCATGGACTCCCATTAGAAAAGCCTCTCTGCTTGATCACTGAGCAATCTGGGCACTCAACCACTTCTAATAGATACCGATTTAGGCACTCTACTGCGTAGTGTGAAATTAGGCATTTTGAAATCTCCGCAGCTCGCCTTTGCAGACGAGAAGCCGTCTCGCATTGGTGGGGTGGGGAGTGGGAAAAGCATATATGACCATTAGGAACCTCAGCTGGATTTCCAAGCACATTAGGATGAAGGATTAAGGGCCCTTCCCTGTCAATGCCTAACCAAAGTAAACTGTAGATGGTTCTTTAAACATCAGAAAATCTTTGTGCCAGCTTCAGGGACGTAAACCCTTCCAGGCCCACCAGCCTAGAGCTGCAAAGGTGAGGGGCTGAGCTCTTCTGCATTTTTACTGAAAGGCCAAGGTCTTATTGGTGGGCTGACCCTGTGTGTTGGGAGGCGGTGGTTCCTGGAATCACTGGTCTTATAAATCAAAATATCCCCCAAATTATTAATATCTTTAAATCTTCCTCAAGGCAGGAGCCACCCAACATGCTGAAGCCAGTGAAGTTGCTCAGGTCATTCAGGTTTTCAGCTAAGTCAGTGCTGGTGGGACTGGGATCTCAGCTGCGCCTTCGGCTTAGAAGCAAAGTGACAGCATCCTTCTAGCAACACATTCAAAATGAAATAACATAGCAGAAATGACAAGCTTGAAATCCCAGGTCAGTGGTCTCCACTTATCCAGGATATCTTGTCAAGAGCAAGTGGGTTAAGCGTCACATCCCACAGGGATTGCTGTGATAAACACCTGTCGATGTCTCAGCTGGGTGCAGCAGCTGGTGCCATCCATGGCTCCTCACGCCAGGGAGGTCTCACCTATGGGCTGAGGTAGGAATTATAGCAGAAAAAAAGAGGGTCAGTTCCTATTTACAAGGCTGCTAGTTTGGGTTCCTCACACAAGCCCCAGCTGAGAATTTGGCCCGAGTGCTTTGGGTCATGCTTGGAGCTGAGATACCTCACGCTGGTTGTGCTCAAGGCAGTGCCACTTATTGGGGAAATAATAACGTAGGCATTAGCTCCAGGGTCTCCTAAACTGCTAAATATTTATTCTGAAGGCATGCAGGAATCACTACCTAGAACAGCCATCCTGATCCTCTGTGTCAATTTTTGTTCCTCTGGCAGAAGGCAAAATAACATGAAGAAAGATTGTATAACCTGGAGAGCTTTCCAGAGGAGGAGTTTCTTCTTTTATTCCCATCTGGTGGCTCTGGGATGTGATGGGTAATAGCTCTCCAAATGTCTTTCCTGGCTATTGTAATTCTAGGGTTTATTGTTATAGGCAAGTATTTGATAGTTAGGCAAGAACCCATGCAGGAACTAATTTCTCATTGTGCTCTTCAGAAATCACAGCCAGGAGGGAAATAACAGCAGAGCGGGGACAAGGTGATTTGCTGTGCTGAGATACAGAATTGACACCCAGCACTAAACTGGTAACGACTTCTGGCGTTTTGAGAGCAGAACAGCCACCGTGAGGATCCTTTAGCCTTGCAAGCTCCCCCTGAGGAGGCTGGGTTGTTTCCCACAGTGCTCCTCAGCACTGAAAATGTGCTCGAAGCCTTATTCTGGGAACACTGGCCCAGCGATGCACCCCACGTGGCGGACAGCGCAGAGCTTCCACACGTGTCATTGGCATGTGCAGGAGCTTCCCGAGGCTGCAGAGTTGCTGAGCAGAGGAGAGGTGTGATGCGTTTGACCTTGGCTGGCTGCTGGATGCCCACCCTCCATGGCAGGGCAGGGAGATCGCTCATGGGCACGTCATGGGCAAAACAGACTGAACTTGGGCAAAAATAATTACATTTATTGTAATTAAAATGGAGCGGGATGGTGAGAAACAAACCCCAAAAACACATTGTCCTGAACACCCCATTTTTTCCAGTTTCAACTTCCCTCTGTCGTTCCCAACACTTCTACCTCCCCCCCACACCCCAGGCGGTGCAGGTGGATGGGGAAGGGGGGCTGCAGTCGGTCCATAACACGTTGTCTACGTTGATCCCTCCTCACGCTTTTCCCCTGTGCCATCATGGGGTCCCTCCCATGGGATAAAGTCCTTCACAAACTGCGCCAGTGTAGGTGCCCCGTGGGCCACAGGGCCTGCCAGAAAACCTGCTCCAGTGCAGGCCCTCCGTGGGCTGCACCTTCCTTCAGGGCACATCCACCTGCCCCGGCGTGGGGTCCTCCGTGGGCTACAGTGGGGTATCTGCTCCCCCATGGTTTCCTTCATGGACCGCAGGGGGACAACCTACTTCACTATGGTCTTCTCCACCAGTTATAAAGCGATCTCTGCTCCAGCACCTGCAGCACCTCCTCCTCCTCCTTCACCGATACCAGTATCTGCAGGGCTGTGTCACATTTTTCTCACCCTCTCACAGCTGCTGCACAGCATTTTTTACCCTTTCTTAAATATGTTATCCCAGAGGTGCCACCAGCTTCACTGCTGGGCTCAGCTTTGGCCAGGAGCGGGTCTGTTTGGGAGCTGCCTGGACCCTGAGTTTGGCCTTGCTCTGCCCATTGCCTGCTTGCCCAGGCAGGACCTCACGCAGCTGCTGCAGTAAAGCAGGAGGCAAGAGAGCGCTGGCTGTGGGAGGGAGGGAGGAATTATGATGGAAAAGAGGGCTGCCCCTTCCCATCAGATCCAATCACTTGGAGCATCCGAGGAGCTCTTACGACTTCAGAGGGGTTTCTGTGCACAGAGCTGCCTCCAGGCCAGGCAGGCTAGGACACCTTTGCCCCAGGGTGCAGAGGAAGCCTTGGTGGGGAGGCAGGTGGTGTGGGACCCACCCTTTCACCCCAAGCCTGGCTGTGGGACTCTGCTGTGACCTCCTCCCTTTGCCCACCCTCCCTCGGCCCCCTCCTCATCTCGCAGGGCTGTGCTGGGAGGAGGGGGCAGCACAGGGGCAGCATCTGCCCTGGTGTTGTCCTCCCACAGTGCCCCATGCTCCGCTTTGCCCCTCAACTCACGTCATCTCACTGGTACCTTCACTCCCTTCATGTTTTCCACGCTTTGGTGCTAGTTTTGTTCCACTTCCCCATTGTTTTTAGTCCTGCCTTGTCTTAGTTTTTGTGTCTGGGGCTGCCTTACGCTTCCATCTTTGTTCTCTGCATCAGTTTGCTCTAACTCTGTCCTCTCTCGTTCCTGTATTCTCCATGTGTTTTGTTTTGTTTGCTCTGTCTTTCCTTTGCTATTTGATTGCTTATTTCCACTTCTGAGTTTTTTCACTCATTCTTTCCTGTTTCATCTCTCTTCTTTTTTTCCTCTTGCTTTGTTTTCCCCATATTCTTGTTCTCTCTCCTAGTTGTTTTGTTCTTTGTATATCATCGTTTTGCTGTTTAGATTCCCCATCTACCGCTTTCCTCTCTGAGTTTTCATTTTGAGTTGGAAACCAGTCTGTTTCTTTCTTTAGCTTTTAATCACAGTGTCTCTAATCCAGGGTTTGTTTTTTTTTTTTTTATTGCTAATAAATAGACATCGACACAGCTTGTTATAGCAGCTGGTACCCATCCTGCCTCTGCCAGCACTGCAGTGCTTTGACACAGGCTCAGTTTTGGTGATCGCACGGCCAAAGCCATGTTTTTTCCAGACTGTGAGACCTCCCTGCCATGAAAAGGTGCAGGCAATGGGTAGAACCTGCCTTCAAGCAGCAGAAAGCTGTGGTGTTTGGGGACACGTCTCTCCAAGGTGGCGGGGTGAGCCTGTGGTCCTTCATTGCGAGGGTCCACATCACTCATGCAGAGGGAGGGGGAAAGGGATTAGGGTAGATGTGAGGCTGTCAGGGTCTCAGGAGCCTGGCTTTGCTATAGGCTGAGATTGTCTTTTTTTCTAATAAGGAAAAAACCCCCAAATACTCTACCAGTCTTTATGCTACCCCAGTTAGCTGAATGACAGCAGAAGAAATGCCCAGAGCCTCCTGTCCAGATGCCCCATACAGCGGTGGGACCATAAGCATGTGGAACTTCCAGGGGAAAAGCCAGGAGCTGCACAGGGTGGAGGAAATAAAGGGAGACGGAAGACATTAGGGCCGGACTCAGTGAGAGGGGGAATGGGCCGATACCTGGGCTGCTTCCTCCTGTCTTTGGCCAGGAGGAAGGTGCCCGATGGAGCACGGGGCCCCAGGAGGGGCCAGCCCTGCCGTGCCCAGCCCCAGTGCATGGGCCACCCCCAGCCCCAGCGCACGGGGGGCCAGGCTGGGAGGCACCGAGCAGCCTCTCCATCCCCCAGGGCGGCCGCACCCGGGCTCCTTCCTGGCAGATGTTCATCCCATCTAGTCCTGAACTGCCGCTCATGGTTCATCAGTGCTTCCTCAGGCATCACCGTGCTCACAGTCAGAGATATTGTCCATGCGTCTGTGCTGAATTTTCCTGCTTGAATGGCACACCTGAGCCTTTCTGCCTTCAGGGCCCTGCCCTGACAAGGAGGCTGCCTGGATTTTTTTTTGCCTTCTGCTCCTATTCCCTGTGTCATGTTTCTTCTGGTCCAGAAAAGAGTGAGCTATGGCTCTTTCATGCTTGCTAGCCCAAAAGAGGCAGCTCCCTCTTGCTCATCCACATCCTCGGGAGCCAGGAATCGCTCCATGCTTGCTGCAGAGAGGCTTCACATATCCCAGGCCCTCAATGGGAGGTGACAGCAAGGGACCATCCAACTGTTGAGCATGTGACCCCCTGGCCTGGGACCGCCAGGGGAAAGCTTGTCCCCAGTACAAATCATAAACCAAATTAATTATAGGCAATCTATAGAGCAAGGTCACGGTCTCACATTTACTTTCCCACTAGGATAATTTAGTTGACCTCTTCTGTTTAAGTGTAACAGCTCCTGCTGAGCTGCTTTGTTGCAGTTGATAGCGAGATAATTATAATCCCATCAGTGGTTAAACTGTTTCAATAGGCAAAAGACACACTCTTCAGGCCTTTGATGGATATCTAACAGCTCCCAGAGATTTGATATTAATCAGCTGCTATCTCTTGACTGCTGGGAGGCAAGTGATCACTGACAATAGCAGCCGAGGGAAAACATGATTTTTCTGAGATGCGCATTTAAAAAAAAATAATGCTTTGCAAGGCCTGTGCTTGCGGCTGAATGCCGGAGCTGGCTGTTAACTGTTCCTGCTTGGTTCGCTACAAAAGCAGCTAGAAATCTTGCTCCCAGCTGTCGATGATCCTGGTTACCACCAATTTCCTTTTACCACAGGTGAAGGGATGTGAACCAGAGTGTTTGCTGGTTGCAATCAGAGGGGGGATTTTGCTGTTAGTCTTGCATGACTTATTTAATGGTTGGAGTTGCAAGGTGAGGAGTGAAAAATGCCAGTTAAAATGTTACTTAATATTTGATGCATACAAAATGAAGACCCCATAGTGTTTGAATCCTTCCTGGGAAAAGATGGCAGGTAAAATATTTTTATTACGCAAGCCTTTAAACCAGATTCCTTAAAACATGCTGAATTTCATGTTTTAATGAACGATTTCCCCTATACTGCAAATTTGTGTGTGAAATCATGAAAAGCAATAAGCTCATCCATTTCTCTGTGATTTTGCTATTAAACTGCAACGAGACAGACAATCCAGTCAGTAGCACTAGCACCGCTCCTTGAAAGAAGTCAGCTGTGCTGAGGGCCTTTAAGCACAAAACTCTTCCCTCGCCCATCCTGCAGGGCAAGGGCATGCTTTTACCCTGAATATTTGGGATCTTAACCTATGTAATTGCATCCTATAATATGACTCATTAAAAGACTGGACTCCTGTGAGACTCCGAATAGCTAAATGGTGCAGAAAAAGTGTAATTGTTTTCCAAGGAGGGTTTTATTTTTTTAATTTTTAATGTGGTTAGGAGTGCACGCAGTTCTGTTGGGTTTTGCTTTAATTATTGTTATTTGTGTGTAAACATACAGAGAGATTGTTGTAACCATTGGCCTGGAAAACTACCTAGGAGGTATTTGCTCCTCGCTGCAATGTTTAACGTTTCATGACTGTTATTTTGCAGCTTCGCTGTGTGCAACACGCGCCAGCCATTTATTATGAGAGACCCCCGCACGCCCTTAACAATGTGGGTGTCCCTGTGCTGGGAACTGCACGACGCATGGCGAAGGAGGCCGCTGACACGTCTGAGGCAGAGGATGGGGACAGGGAGGAGTGTTTGGGCAAGGCCCTAGCACAGGGCAGAGCTGTTCCTGCTCGGCGGTTGGAGATGCGGCTTCGGGCAACGCGCCTGCCTGTGCCCCTGCCTGGTCTGGGTGCCAATGCCCATCTGGAGAGCCAGCGAGGAGGCAGAGTGCTTTATTTATTTGCTAGATTTGGGTTTCTGTCTCTTGCTCTGACATTTCCTTGAGCCAGATGGCTCTCTAAATATCGCAGAGAGGCTGGTCTGAGGGCCTTCATGTTTCAGCTATGGTCTTAATTCGTGCCAACCTCTCACGTGGGCAAGCAGCGTGGGGTGTCGTCGTCTCCTGGCTTTGCCAGAAAGCCACTTTGCAGAGAGGCTTATGTGGGACCTCCGCAATGCCCTTTGCCTTATGTGCTCCAGCAGTGCTGGCAGCTGCCTCGTAGCTGCTCCCCTCTCCCAGGGAAGGTGCTGGTGCTCGGCACTTGCCTGGAGGCTACTCCTTGCCCATGGGGCTGATGCCACCCAAGTGGGGGCCGCTGCGTCCCAGGACAGTGGTCAGGACAGAGCCCTCCTCTGCGCTCACATCTCCCTTGAAGGGAAACATGCTACAGTGCATGCATGTAATAAATAAATAAAAATTAAGATTCCTCCAAGTGAGTTGGAAATCACTAGTGCAAGATTATCTTGGTGAGGTGAAGAGGATGGGAACCCCCTCTGGGGAGCAAGTGCTGCCTCACCAGCCAGAGCAGTGACATCAGGAGGGCAACAGCTGCTCACCGGCAGCGTGGGGTGGCCCATGGCGGGGTGCCGCCCCGTACCCCAGTGCCTCACGTGGGGTGTGAGACCTCAGGAGGAGAAGGAAAGTCACGTAAGGTGTGTGAGGGCAACACCGGCGAGGTGTGGCGGGTTTAGTACCCTGGCTGGGCAGCGGCAGGAGGTGCCTGGCCAGTCCGGCGTGTACCTTGGTGGGGTGATCCCTCCTGCAGCACGTCTGAACCCACGGGGCTCACACAGTGAAATGTTACCCTCACGGAGGGTGAAGCTGTGGGTTGGGCGTTTGAATGCAGGGTTTTCTGTTTCCTTTGAAGGCCCACATGGCAGCGGAGCGGCTGTGCCCGCCGGGGGAGCGGGAGGGGGCCCTGTCCTGCGTGGGCACTGCTGTGCCACAGACCAGCCACACGGAGAGGGAAGCTGGAAAGCTGCTTCCTCAGTGCCACCTTGTGCCTGGAAACCAAACAGCCTGGCAGTTTTGCAGGATTAAAAGCACAGGGTAGCGGCAAGGCTGTGAGCAGGCCAGGGCTTGCCTGTGGGGCTGGCAAATCCCAAATTGGGGCAAAAAATGGCTTTTGAATAGGCTATGAATGGCTCCTCCCTGGGAGCAGTGCCCTGGTGACTGCATTTACTTTAAGTGGAGCTTTAACCAGGGAAGTTGAGCCTTACCCGAATAAAGGTGTATTTAAAGATGGTTTATATTTGCCCAGCTGGAGAGATGCACACAGGCTGGGGAGCGCTGCCTGGCTGGCACCCTCAGGGCACGGCTCCTGGTCAGGAGTTAACCGCTTGGTAAATGTGGTAAATGTTCCATCAACAGGAACAGGAGTGTTAAGCTCGGTGCGCCTTGTGTGTCTGAAAGGTGCTTTCCTTGCCAGCGAGGCCTCTTGTGGAGGTGCTTTCCTGGTGCCAGCCACACGTCCCTGGTTTGCCGTATACAGAAGCCAGATCCTGAGCATGGGAAAGTGTCAAGTGGTGCACGGGAGAGTCCAATATCCTCCGTGTGTGTGTGTGCAGCCCCTTCTTAACCCTGATCCTTAATTACAGCAAGTGTCCTGGGTATCAGTCTACTCAACCAAGGAATTACGCCTTCAGGCAAAGAGGAAAGCTGACCTTTTGAAAAGCCCAGTGGTAGGAGGCAGGGAGGAGGGAAGAGCACCGGGGCTGTGCTGCCTTAGGCTGGCACTGCTGGAAGTACTGGGTGAAAACAGAGCTGCAGAGTCAAAGCTCATCTTCGATTGTGACTCTGTCTCTTGACAGCAGGCAGCGAAGCCCCAGAGAGCTGCTTGCTCGCTCCCCCCCTACAGCCGTGCCCCCTCCCAGCCCCTTGCCCACCACCAGCCCCCTTGCTTTGCCAACATGGAAAGCATCCAAGCCTAATAAACCACATCTAAACTACTTGGCAAACCATCAGGGGCAATGTCAGAGCTATTAGAGGCATTTCTGCACATGGCAAGTAACAGAACAGCCTTCAAAAATGGGGGGAAGAAAACAGGAGTAGAAACAAGGAGAAAAGTTAAGAATTATAAATTTGTCATTTGAACAGTAGCATCTGGAGCAAAAGGCCTGGATTACAGAAACTCTTCATCTCTAAAACAGTTAGAAGGGCAGATCATAGCACGTGGCATTAGAACAAACCATGGCAAAAGAGATTTCCTCTGCTGACAAGGCAGCGGGAAAGGGCCAGGTCCCTGTTCACTGGGTGGGTGACGGAGACAGGCTGAAGGACAAGGTCTCCTGTGGGTGGGCTCTGATCTGCCTCCTCCCAAGGAAAGCCCAGTCCTCTGGGAGCAGAGTTGTCCCAAAGCGCCTCTGGTAGAGGTACCACTAGCAAGCAATGGCAGGTTAATTATTCAGACAATCGGAGACGAGAGAGAGAAATGGGTAGTTTAATATTTTTAAAAGGAGGTATAGATCATCTGGCTTTCCATCTAAGAGCTATTGTTAGATAAAGAGTCGTGTATAATTGTAGCTTCACATTAAAAAGCTTTGGCACAGCAGGGAGGGATCTTCTAGCTGCTCGGGGGAGAGAGATGGACTTGCACAGGCTGGTGCAGAGGTGGCTTTGCCTTCAGCAGCTCTGCCCTGTGCTGGGGCCTCTTCGGTGTGAGCCGCTTGTGACAGCGTGGACTGGAACATGGGCATGTGAAACAGCCAACCTAGGCACAGCCTGAAATTACACTAATTTTTTTCATCGTAAGAGCAAAGCCCTTGTAGGTAAGGAAGCCACCAGCACAGCAAATGGACCGTCTTCTCCACAGGCTTCCCTGCTCCATTCACCTTTGGGTGGGCCTTGTCTTCGTGGTCTCCTTCACTAGTATATCTTGTAAAGAGCAGGGCTGAGTGGGGTGGGGGGGGCCAGGACCCAATCCGAGCACCCGCATGCTGTAGGGTGTCTTTCCAAGCGGAGCTGCTCTTCCAGCAGACCGGAGAGAACGTCAAAAATCTTCAAAGAGACTAAAGCACCCATCTTTCCTTAGCAACCCACAGGCATTTTGCTGAGAAACAATCTAGCCTGAGCTGCTTTTGCTTTCCCTTCTTTGGTTTCCCTACCCTTGGGCCAGCGCAATCTTCAAACAAGTAATCCAATGGTGAGGTCCACAAGTCAGCATAGCAACATCCCCCTTCCCTCATGGGTGCCTGTGGTGGGCACAGCAACCTGCCTCATTCGAGGTCTTAGTCCTGGACTCATCCCCAACATATTTGTCTTCATCCTCAAGAGCTGATACCTGCAGCTGAGCTGGAGGAGTGGTGACAGACAGACTGGTGTGGTGGGAAAGCCCTTGCTCTGTACATTGAGCAACTCCGGTCTTTGCTGTCTGAATTTTTCCCCACTGAAAAAAGACCCCAATTAAATTGCCAGCAGAGAAAATGCCAGGGGGCTGGAGGGCTGAAACACCAACACGGAGCACAGTGAAGCCTGACTGTGCATAAAGACAGGCTGGCATTGCTCCTCCAGGCAGGGTCCTGCAAGGAAGTGCCCGATGAGAGAAGCTGCAGAGCCCGATTCCCATGGGCTCCTCCACGGGTGGAGACAACTGGCCTGGCATCGCTGCAGCCTCCTAGTTTCAGGGTTATGTAGTTGGTGCTGTAAAATCAGGAGTCATTCATTGTATAAAGGCTGCAGGGACCTTACCCAGCCCAGCTATTTGTTTGCAGTATTTTCAAGGGGAGGGTTAGTTGCTCTTGTCTGGGATCACCTTGTCTCCTCTGTTTTCTGTTTCTAACGTTTCTTTAAAGAAGCTATGGGGCCTGACAGCCTGCACCAGCCAGTCCTCTTACTCTTCTCAGATAAACACATTTTTACTTTCCACCACAAGATGTCCCCAGGATCCTAAGGCAAAAAAAGAAGGAAACTACATCTAGGAGCAAGGTTTGGAAGCACCGATGCTAAAGCATTAGCGAGGAGGAAACCTTGCTCTCGCCCAGACATGAGGCTTCGAACACATCTCTTGCTGTTCGGATTCGGATCCTTAGGGTGAGATTTCAAACTCTCTCTGCAGGTGTGGGAGCTGGTTGGAGAGCTGAGGTGCCCCAGCAAAGTCTGGGAGGTTCTGCTGCAAGGGAAGAGCCAAACTGGGGGAAAACCGAGTTTTCCAGCAACGGGATACACCAAGTCAACACACTAGAAGGGCTGGCAGCTGCGACAACGTCATTGCCCCCTCATTGGTTGTGGTCTCTTCAGTGCCTGTGATAAAGAGTCCAAATTTCAGCTTTTCCCCCCTTCCCCACATAAGGGGAGCTTATTATTGTGCAGCCCTGTTACGAGGCTAAATACTTTTCCATTAACATGTGCCGCGATGTTTTCATGGGGAGTGAAATGAAGAGTGGCAACTCAGGAAGCACAACCCCTGATGCCTCGAAGCTTTATGAGTAGTACAGGCTTGCTTGTCCTCCTCCCTCCATACCTCGCAGCAAACAAAGCCCCGTTTAAACATATTTCAGCGCAGAAATGAGTAAAGCTCAACTGCAGGCCTGCTAAGGTTATAAGAGAGGTTGTTACCAGAATAGATTTAGGGCTGAAACCAGCTACCAGGCAGGCAGCAGTCCATGTCATTTAGCCCAGGCTGCCAAGAGAGCACCCGTGCCCTTGCAGCATGCTCTCGTTTCCCCCACGTAAGGCGTGGAAATAGGCAGCAAGAGGGAGCCAGTCAATTTGCCGTGTGCTTTGGAGGTTTGGTTTGAAGGCTCATGCAATTTAATGTTGCAAACACTGTGAGGCTGGAGACCACAGGAAGGCAGGGTACAGTATCAGGAAGCCCGGCTTCAGGCTGCAGCATTAAATGAACAGCAGCAGCAAAGGGCACACGAGGGCAGTGGGGTTACTGCAGGGGCTGGTCCTTCGAACTCCCCTCTGAAAGGCTGTGAGCGAAACTGGGCTGGTTATTTCAGAGTCTGACTGTGAGCATCTTCTGGTGAGCAAGTAGCTCTCAGCTCCTCCTCCCCATGGCGACAGGGGTGCAGGGAGGAGGGTTAGCCCTTCTCCAGTGTTGGACGTGGTGTTGCTCTTGCATCCTCTGTGGCTCTTTCATCTCCACTGTTTCCCAGCTGATGCTACTGGGATTTTTGCTGGTGGCCATAACTCACTCACGTGCTGGTGCCTGTCTGGCTCTAGTGCTTCCTCTTCCGTTTCACCTGCTTATAGCAAAAAAGGTGTAATGCATTCTTGGTTTGCCGATTTAGGCCTGGCTTTTGCTGTGCAGTCGCCCTGCCCCGCTGCACGGCGCAACGTTGATGGCAGCTCTCACACACACGCAGTGCTGTCCCGCGCCTGTGCTGCAGCCCCTTGGCCTTTGCCTGGTCAAGTCAATGGTGAAAATCTCTTTGTCTGGCCTGGCCTCGTTTTCCACGTGTTCCCAAGCATGGCTGTCTTTCCAGAAAAGAGGGGAAATGTTTGTCTTCCTCACCACATGCCCACATTGCCTTGGACATCCTCACTGTGTGGAGGGACCATGGGAGCTGGTCACCCCCAGCCCTTCCCTGGCAGGAGCACAGGCTCTCTTGCCCTTCTCCCCCAAACCAGAGGGATACTGACAGTGAGAGAAATATGGGTCCTGAGCTTTCTTTTTAATAAAACACTTTGGTGTTACTTGAAGGCTCATCACAGGATGTCGGTATGGATTTCTCTGTGGTCATGATTGGTTTGAGCTCATCAGCAGGCAAAAATGAAACAATCTTTCCTTTTAAATGTTAATAGAGACCTTTCTCATTCTTATCCTGCAGGCAGACTTGGTGATGTGTGATTTGTTCCTCTTATTCTTGCTCTTTCTGCAGTGCTGTCTGAATGCTGTATGTGTGTGTATATACGAGTACTGTGTATTTTATATTCCTGTACTTAGTCATACTCTCTGGTCTCTGTGAATACTTTACTTTCAGATCTGAATACTCAAGACCTGTAGCTACCTCTAACCTCCTACCGAAGCCCAAGCTTACAGAGCTGGCTAGTAAACTCTCCAGTCTGGGCAGAGGGCCAAGTCCCAGGGGACCACTCTCATGCTGAGATGAAAATTCATGTCACGCTGGATCACCGGGGCACTAGGCACCTCTGTTGTGCTCAAAACCAATGACCCCATCCCAATGCTCTCCAGGAATTGGTCTGTGCGTTGGGTCTCCCGACAGCCTTGTGTTCATTGTGTGGTGAAGCGTGTGGAGATGATAGACCTCATCCATCTAATTAGATCTACTTAGACCATGTCTAATTAGACCCTGTCTGTACTTGGTAGAGTGGAGGAAGATATGAGAACAAAAACCTGGCAAAGGTTGGATTCAGAGTGATGTCCTAACCCGGGGCACTCGGGCAGCCTGTGAGAGGGAAATGGCCGTGCAAATCTGACAGATCTTTTGTGAAAACACAGTGCATGGTTCTCATAAAGAAATGAATGTGTGTTCTTGCTAAAAGATCATCAGGAGGGTGCACGAGAGGAGATCTGGCCAGGACAGCTTCAGACAGGCTGTGACCGAACCGAGAGAAATGCTGGGACTGGAGGTGAGGAAGGGAGAATTAATTACAGCGTGCCAGTCAATGAAGGGGCAGTGCTTGTGTGGCGACTTTCACTAACGTGGTCAGGGGCTGAAGAGCTCAGCGGTGCCTGGACTCGGATGGTTGGTGTGGAGGATACAGTTGTGGGAATCAAGGACAATGTCACTAGGGGACATTTTGGGAAGGGAGCTAGGATACCATCTGGCGTCAGACACCAGACCATGGCTATGGGATTGCAGCTAGCACACACAGGATCCTCCTCTTTCCCATCCCACTGCCCCATAAGTAGGTACCCAGGCGTCTCCCAATGAAAAGAACCAGGACGATATAAAATCATACTCTCCTGGCCCGGTCCACTCGTTCTTAAAACTGTTTACATTATTTTCTTTAGTGGGGTTAGGTTATTGATGTAAGCCCTTGATCATAGCGAGGGAAAAGTGCTAAAGAATTTGCAGGAAGGAAATTGAACTCTGTCATTCCTTTTGAGGTGGCATTTCTCAAGTTCTTGAAGTGAAACTGCTCTTGACTAAATCAATGATCTTAAAGTTGGAGTTGTCTGCAAGAAGAAGGTAGTTTAAATGGAAAGGAGAGGCTTTAGCTCAGTAAGTTACCCATGGAAATGAAAACAGTCAAGTTCTTGTTGGGATCTGGCTATGAAATGTGATTCCAAAGGCTTCCAAACACCAGCTGTGAAAGAACTTAACACATCACCAGATATACTCCACTTTCCAGCCCCGCCTCAGAGACACCACCTCCCCATCATCTTCGCTCTCTCTCATTTTAATGAGGCATCAAATATTCAAGAAGTATTTGGGCTTTGTTATCAGGTGAGCAGCTCTTCCTTTCTGCCTCCTATGGAAAATAAGAAGAGCCTGTATGGCTTTGAACCAACTCATTGCCAAGGACAATTCTTCTCATAGATGTGACATTTGTGAATGGCAGACAACGATTTTCGCTGTAGTCTCCTGATTTCTTTTTAGTTAAGCAGACCCTGTTCTCCCTGACGACTCTGGAAGGTGGGCAAGTTTCCAGTGCACCCAGTGGCTATTCTCACAAGAGGTGGCTTGCAGGTTCCCCTAGAGAAATGCTTTTCCCTTCTTCCCACCCCACACCCTAGAAAATATACCATACTTCATGGAGGAGGGGGATGAATTTCATCCTTTAGCAGCAGAGCCAGCATAATGCACAGACTCCTGACAAGTCCTTGTGCACAGATAATATTTATTCATCACTAAAGAGAGGTACTGCATGGGAATTCTCCTCCTACAAGACGGTGAACAATCTCTGAGCCCGCTCAGTTGTCTGAGCTGCTTTGTTGCAAGACATTGCAGGATCTGGTGCTGGAGACACACAAGCTCTGCAGCAGCCCTTGCGAGAAGCATTTGGCTGTTGAATTTGCTCAATCTCCCGCTGAAGGCAATGGCACTTGTGCTGGAAAAAAAAATGGGTTCAGCTAAATGTTGGCCCGGCGCTCACGTTGACAAGCTGCGTGACTAATGCCGTACCTAGAGGCCTCCTGGCAGGAAGCGTGTGGGCATTAATGTCAGGCTGAAAGCAAGCATGGCTCTGGCATGGATGGGGAAAAGGGGGACGTGAGAGGTACCAATGCTTGCGTCATCTCTTCTAACTATAGATGTTTAGCAGGGCATCTGAGTGCAGGGTCCAGTGAAGGGACTCTCTGATGCCATTTCCTCAGAGTCCTACAGTAAATTATGCAAAAATCCTCTTTGAAGGAGACCTATCCAGAAAGCCCTGGAGCAAGCAGTGTTTCTCACATTAATACAGGGGAAAAAGCTAATGAAGATAAATGTTATCAGGGTGTGAGGAGAGTGTCGAGGGGAGTTTCCTTTTAGATGGTTAGAAATATAGATTTTCTCTTGGCATTTAAAACTGTACATTTCTTTTTCTTTGACCGTATTCTTTATCTACAACTCTATACGAGTTCTGCAGGCAGCTCTGTGTGTCAGTCTGCTCTTACAGCTCTCTACAAGTTAAGCCTCACCAAGCCCGTTCAGCCCATTCAGCACATCACCCGGTCGGAGCCTGGTCATGTGGGGAAGTGATGAAGCCCTAACTTTCTTGCTTTAGCCCCCAAACAGGAACTGGTGCTGCGAGACCTGTTTGCATCCCTCGAGCACAAAAGCACTGGTGTTTGTAAGGTTAGAAAGTGTTGTGATCCCTCCCAGAACGCCTGTCGGTCACAGCCAGGTGTGACTCACACAAGGACAGTTTTCCCCAGTGTCCTCAGCTGCATCCTTTCTCTCTTTGGGGTTGTATCTTACCCAGACCTGAACAAGACCCGTCCCCTCCACGGGCTTTGCAAACAGCATCTTGGCTGGAGCTGACACTTGCAGATGTGGCGGTGTCTCTGTTGCTGCACCCAGATTGATGGGACTTGCATGGACATTTGTGACTTCTGTCCCCACTGCGTGCAACAGCCAAGCTACCTTTCAGCATAAACCATGGGCAGAGGAGCAATTTGGGTAACGTCCCCTGTGCCCAGCACCATCAAGTTGTCTGTGATGATGCTTTGGGTCTATTTAAACTCACCCACTGATTCCTCTGATTACTTCTCGATGCAGAGAGCAGACATAAGAAAGAAGGATTAACCAAAAGTTGTTTGCAACCGCCACTGTTGAAAGACTTGCTATAATGCAAGTCTAAACTAAATGCAAGTCTAAACTAAAAATCTGCACTGGCGAAGTAGCTGTGCCTTCTCCTACAGACTGTCCTTTGGTGGGAGAGCTTGGCAGAAATGGCAGGAACACAGGAGAATCTGCTTTTTGCCTGATTTGGCTTGGTTTATGCAGCTCAGTCCCCTGCAAGAGCTTTAGGGAGCAGTGTTTGCAATGTACCCATTGCCATGTCATTTGATAAACTCCCTCTATGCCAAGTGCTCTGGAACAGCCACCTTGTCCTTTCCCTGGCATCTAGTCTCCTGGGCTTAAAAAGCTATTGGGTTGTGAGTCTAAAGTAGTTAACTGTAGGTTTTTTGCTGATCTTTGAGTATGGCAATGCTTTGACAAAAGGTTTCTAGCTGTGAAAAGGCAAGTATTCAGACTTTTTTGATCGGTACTTTTTATAGTTTAGAGAATTGCTTTAAACGGCAGCCAGGGACATGGCTTAGCCTATGTAAGCATTGATATTGTTCTAAACTGATCCTCATTAATTCACCGTGGACAAATCTTAATTCAGTGTTATGTTATTTGTGCTGAGCTATTAGGTAGAGCAGTGTGCATTTTAGCAGCACTATCAAGTTGTGCAGTAGTCAGGCATACGTTTGCAATATTTACTTTTTCCCTTCAGAAGGCATGTCCCCTTCTCCTTCTCAGGGATTTTTCTTGGGTTCAGGGGACCCTGATTCACCTACTCTGGGCGCCATCACCAGCCCTCACGCACTCCACTTGCTGAGCTTCAATGTATGGCACAGCAAGACCGAACGGAAACTTTGCTCAAGCTGGAGGGTCAGCTCCCACGGGCTGGAGGAGGTGCTGGCCACCCCAGAGCATGGTGGTTCCATTGACACGGGTGCCATCCTCAGGAGGACGACTCTGCACTCAGCTGCCGAGCTGTAGGAGGCACTTAGAGCCAGGTGGTTTTGTTCTCAGACCCAACAGGTCTCTGCCCATCCCTGGTGGGTGCTGGGACCCGAGCAGAGCTGAGCCCTGTGGGCAGCAGCTCTCAGCTTGCTTGCAGCCAACAGGAGTCCTTGGCGCAGTGAAGAATGCCAGCCTGCCGAAACGGGAGCGTGCGAGGAAGAGTCGAGTGTCTAAGCTTTGGTGGTGGTTAAGCGAAAGAGCAGATTTGCACTGGATTCCTGGAGGAAAGCACAATTACATCCCTACTGCAAGTCTGAATTAATTCTGGCAGGGAGTGAAGCAATGCCGTAGCAGAGGCTTTGCTATGGAGAAGGTCTGTCTGGGTTTCTTCCAGCTGTGGTCTTGTGCAGGACTGAGGCAGCTCCTCCATGACGGAGGGCAGCACTGGATGACCTAGAAAAGCTGAGACGATCCTGCACACTAAAGCAGCAATCGGTTACGATCACAGTACTTCACACAAAGGTGTCTAGGAAGAATGCCAATTATTGGCTGTTTAGAGAACAGGGTGGCTATAAAGGGCATCAGGGAGATGTTTTTGCACAAAGGTGCCATCCCTCACTGCTGCAATAAGAGAAAAGAACAGCTACACCAGAAATTGTGCACACTCTGGGATGTCACATAGCCTCTGTTCGTGCTCCCGTCCTTTGAGCAATGACTGCTACCTGCTCACTTCAGAGATCCCTGGTGCTCTTCCAGTAGCTTTTTTCTTACTCTGGCACGGACATTTTCTGAACCAGAAGAGTAAAGGATGCAGCCAGTTATCATTTCTAAGAAACCAGCTACAAGATTTATAATAAAAGCTCACAGATATCTGGGTCTGAGCTGAAGCTATCTTCTCCTGTCAGTATGATAGCTGCCTACGCAAAGGTCTGTTTTTCCATGTGCAGCGTAGTTGGTGGTGGAATTGAAAGCACTCATCCGTTGCGTGTAGTGCCTTGACTTTTGATAGACCTGCAAAGAAAGAGTTTACACTTTGAACACAAATTATTGTCAAGAAGAACAGATCTAAGTACAGTGATCTTGCTACCGAAAATAGCCTGTCTGGCCTGCCTGGCATACAAGTGTGAGCCTCGCAGGGCTGCGCGCAGTGGCAGGACGTGCGCGCACCTCTTCTTTTACCGCTAGGTGTCATAAACTGTTTTTTCTCCTCATTTTCAGAAGCTGCTTTCGGTGTGTGAGACATCACTTGGTGGAGGCAGTCACATTGATAAGCCCTGAATCAGCTTCCCGTTTTGGGGATTATTTTTTTTTTTCCATCTCTGCCTAGGACCAGAGGAAGGCACGCGATACACGTCTCTTAAAATCTCAAGTATGTGCCAGAACATTATTTCTGCCATACTGCAAATGACACACTACGGCATGTTTGTGGCAACCTCAAAGCTCATTTGGGCTTTGATTTGCATTTTTAACTTTAAACTGCTTCAGCTCCCTTCCTGAAAGCGGTGATAACGTTAATGTACTCCTGTTTGCTGAGCAAAAAAATGGTGAGAGTTTTAGCTTGTTTTAGTTCAAGTCCAGCTCAGAGCTTGCTGCATATCCACTCTGTGGTGAGGCCGGGAGGTTAAAAACCAAACCCAACCCAACCCAACCCTCCCTCTGGAGGCTCATTAATGATTTTGCCAAGAGGTGGTGCCTCCTAACAGGGGAACTGGGAAGTGCCCTAGCATGCGTACCAATCTTTCTGGAGCTAGAGAAGTTGCAAGTAGGACAAACCAGAAGCTTTTCACACTTTACCCTAGCTTTATTTGAAGACGGGCATTGTAAACTCTGTGCTCTGAGCTGTGCAGCCATGGCAGGCATGGAGGATAGACAAGACCGCACTTGTGTGCTGTCAGATCCCTGGCTGCTGTCTGATTGCCCCAGGAGATCTCAGGACACAATTCCTGATGAAAACACACATATTTGTGGGTACGGTGAGCTTTGCTTTGGGAGGTGTTAGCATAGCCTGTGAGGATGCAGAGAGTAAGCTGCACACTTGGGAGAGATCAGACGTTCCTGCGGACCCAATTAACGATCCAATGCAAATGCTGAGCTAGAAAAGTGCTAGAAAACCAACTCCTTTTCTTTCATCTGTTCTTCTTTGGTGTTTACTTCATAGCTGGTTTGTTTCCCTGAGTAAAAAGAACTGGAGAATATCATAGGGGAAAAAGAAAAGGCAAATGAAGCTGTGCTACTTCTTCAGAGCAAACAGTCTGCAAGAATCTGAAACACAGCCTTGTTTCATCCAAAAACGTCCATCTATCTTGCAACCAGCTGCTCAGCAACACTGGAAAGCATTTAGAAATGCCTTGACAACCTCAAGATCAGGCTTGCTTTCTTCACCCTACACAACTTCAGGGAGAGGCTGGGCATGTGGCCTCCTCCAGGCTTTCTGATGTTCCAAACGTTACTTGAGGTGTTAATGGTTCACAGTGGGGAAAGTGCCAGGATCACACTGACATCACTTCAGCCAGCTCTTTCTGGAGAAGGGCATGGTCACCATCATTGGTACGGAGGAAAGCAGATGGAAATCGTCCTCAGCCAGGGGAGTGCATCCTGCTACACTCTTGTTTAAGCATTCTCTGGCCTCTCCCCAATGCTCTGCGCTGGTAAGGGGCAATGCTGTGGGGACAGCCTGGCCCCACGTGAAGAGGTGCTGATGCTCTGCCTGGCACAGGGCAGCCTCCTTGGTGCTGGGGTGGGTGTGAGCCTTGGGGTGAATGGCTTCCCTGTGGTCATGGCTGATTTTTTGTGGGCTTTTGAGTTTCAGAGTGGCAACAAACAAGGACAGTTCATATTGGGGTGTCAGCTGTGAAATGGATGGAGACATGGTTGGTTCCTATGGAGGGAGTTGTGTAGGTGAAGTGTGTGAAAGTGTTTTGGGGGTGGGTGTTGGCTGAGTTATCCTGGAAAAGACTGTGAGTGAGCTGCTGTGGGACCTCCAGCACCCATGTCTACTCAAAGCCATGGGGAGTGACACATGTTCTCATGAGGAAGTTGGAGTGAAGATGGAGCCCAGGTACCCCGGTGTGTGATAGCTGACTGAGCATGGTCACTGGGGCCGCGGCCACTTGGCAAGTCCTGCTCTTCGACAAAACTGCCAACTGCTGAATAAGTGGTTGATAGCTATGCCTACACTGGACACATTTGCTCAGACAGTTCAGTTTGGAGCTTTCAAGGACAGAAATGTTCTGTGGAAGCAATTGGGAGGCCGCTGCAAATGCTAGAAAGGGCCAGTGTGAGGTGGCTGCACTAGTGTGCTCAGGGGGTGATGGAGAAGCCAGGAGGCAAATGGGCCTGGGAGAAGCTTGGCCTAATCAGGAGGCACCAGGTGTGAAAAGCAAGGTGGAGAGCAGCTGCAAGGAGACGAGAGAAGCAGGTAAGCCCAGCCACATGAGGCTGAGGAATTCCAAAACTGAATTTGCTCTGAAGATGGGGTTTTTGCTGCTCTCCAGGAGGGAGTTGGTGAGCATGGTTGATGTGAATTGACTTGTCTGAGCGGCCTTCTTCACCCTTTCCTTCAACACACCTCCTCTCTTTCCTCCCTTCAGGAAGGAATTCCCTGTTGTTCTTGTGCAGGTAACAGAGAAGTTTGACTTGTTTCAGTTAATGCTGAGTATTGGTTGCATTCCCCTTTTATCTTGTACCTTCTGCCTTAGGCTAAACCCTTTGAGGGTTAGTGCTTCCTAGAGGGGAGTCTCACGCCTTCTTGGGAGTCTGCTGTGCTGCAGATTCATCTGGTGCTAGAGGTGACTCCAAAAATGTGGCCTCCCCAAGTGTCATTGAGGAGCTGGATGTTGCAACACCACCTCTCTAGATGGCTCTGGAAAGGGGGGAGACAAATTTCTTCACTAGCGCCAGTGTGACCTTCAGCAAATTTGGGGCAATGCTGTTGATTTGACCTAGCTGCTGAGGTCATTAACAAACTCAATTATGGGGGCTACCTATCTGAAGGAGACATGACTTCTTTTTATAGATGTGATGGATTTCCTACAGTTAATTTCCAAAGACAGACAGAGTTACCGCAACTCCTCATTACCAATAATTTATCTTCATCGAGTATGGTTCCCTGGGATGGAAGAGCTGCTCTGTCAGAAGTTTAGGAAATATCAAAACAAACAAACAAAGACACAAACTCTAGCAAACAACAAGGGAAGTAAACCTAACATAATTAGGTCCCAAGGGATGCTTATTTCCAGCTTGATGTAGAAATTAAGCCAATACAATTGAATGGTTAAATATTGACTGAATTGTAATATTTAATCAAATAGTATTCACATTGCTCCTCTTTCAAACGAGGTTTAGCTGGTTGTTTTATTGGCTTTTTAATCAATGCTTTAATTATATTGGTGTTCTAATTTCATAATAAGCTTGCATTAATTAAGGTAGCTCTTCTATATGCAGAGAGTAATAGGAAAACCAAACCAAATAAAAAGATATGCTTTTCTCATTCTCTGTGCTGTTTACACTCATTCACTCTTGCAAAGGTAAAAGGTGCTCAGAATTTGTATTACTCAAAGTGACCATGAATTCTTTATTCACTGCTTAGGTCAGCTCTGCCTTTGACTTCAGTGAAAGATTTGTGAGTAAGAATTTGGGTCAGCACTGTCTTATCAGGTCCTGATCAGATATACAAAAACTTCATTTTTCAGAATAAAGGAAGATAAGTGGGGATCTCCCCAAAATAGAGACATACTCAAGCCTATTTTTGGGCCAAATTCTGTCTCATCCGCTGTCATTCAGTACTGATGTCAGTCCTAGCTAGAGGGATGAGGGTGATGGTAAGAAGAGAAAAACTGAGCTTTTTGTTAAGCAGAAAAAATTGCCTTCGTGCTCAGGATACTCACAGATTCATACAGGCTGGTCGTTAAATGTGGATGGCTACAGTTTAGAGGCCTACACCTGAGCTTTTCTCCTTGCATAAGTAGCTGTGACACTGTAGAGTCTAGGGCACAATTTGGCTGAACAACTCATTAAACTGCTTATTAACACTGCTTACGTCTCCACTGTCACTCCAGCCTCCCCTAATAGCCAGTGGACTTCTACAGTGTAAGCTAGCTGCCAGTGGTTAAGATGAACACCCAGAGATAAGGATGTTTTGTGCTGTAGCTGGGATAAATCAGAGAAGTTGTCTCCCGTGCCAGCTACCTCCATGCTTTGATCAACCCACCTCAGTGGTTGTAGTTTAGTGGGACTGAGGGCAGCATGGGGCTTGTGGCAGTCTCCGAGGTGCTCCTGGCTGGAGGCTCCTTGTGTTTGCTGTGCAGCAGACCTATTGGGTGCACAGCCTAATTCCTGCGGCAAATGCCAATGAAAAAGTAATGCCTCGCTTTACTTTTTTTTCAGAGCCAGCAAGAAGGCAGATTACTGCTTCTGAGCACATTCTTGCAGTTGCTCGGTGAATGCAGGCAATTGCTCCTGGTTTGGATTAGCACAGAGGTGTGAGCCACGAGCTCTGCTCCTGAACCCTACCTTAGCATACCAGAGAAGTGACCAATTTCCCTGGGATATAAAAGAAGGCATTGTTTTGGCAAGAGGCAATAAAGCCTTGTGGTGAGGTCATGTCTTGGATGGGAGCGTGTTTGGAAGGCCACGAGGATGCTGTTAGCCCAAGACTTCTTTGTCATGCAGTAAGACCTTTACAAAAGTGGACCATTTTGATACAAAGGATATTCATTAATGAGGTCACTGTGACTGGAAGGGTTCTGCTATCACCAGGGATGCAATAACTTTAATAACACGTTATTTCACAGTTAGAAGTAATGCAGACATAACTGGATTTGTTTAGCCAATGAGATAAGGTGTCCCAAAAGTACTAAGAAATGTCTGTGAATATATAAATCAGATGGTTGGGACTGCAGAAGGATGTGTTTAAGAGACAGCTTTTTGGAGCTGCCCCCAGCTGATGCTTCTACATCTGTTGCTCATCATCTTCTGTCAGAGCAAGGAGACTGTGAGCTGTAAAGGGATAACAGTTTGCCTTGTAAGAATGCTTCATTGATTTTTATTAACACTGTTTGTTAGCTCTACCTGCTGGTATCTGCTAAGTTCAGCCTGGGGCGGTCTCTTACAATTTCAGCGTGAGTGTTCAGAGTCAAAGCCAGTGAAAGGGATAAGTAAATAAACTTCACTGAGCTCCCGCTGCACGTTGTGTAGAAGATGTCTTTATAACTTATTGTGAAGGCACCAGCATGTCAATATTTCATAACCAAATTTAGAAAGAATTAAATGTTAATCCTTCTTTGGGAGTGTGGTGTTGGCCTAATTGCAGCAATAACAGCCTTTGTGCTAGCGCAGGGCTTTCTGCTAGACTGGGTTAGTAGTTCAGCGAGTCTGTTAAAGACACATCGTGTTTACCTAAGCTGCAGGAGGTTGCTTTGTGTGTCCAGAAAGCCAGCAATGGTTTTCACTTTGCCAGTTTCTACATAAAGGAATCTTTTTATTCATGCAAGTTCAGTTGGATTTGGTTAAAAATACTGAAATAATTGCAATTGTGATCTGAACTCCAGCTTTCTGCCTGACAGATGTCAGCAGTCTGTATCCTGAATTCTTAGAAGCAGTTTGTCATGGCAGCACTGCAACTGCTTTCCCAAGAAATGAAAATGATTCACAGTACCCAGAGTACGCTACCTACCCCTTTCTCTGGGCCTGGTTCAGAGACCAGCGTAAGCAATGCCGTATGCTCAGCCTGCCTTCAGTTTCGGCACAGTGTTGTCCCTCTTGAATTGTTTCCTCCCTTCTGTCCTCTGAACTGATGCTTGTTTTTCGTCTTTATAGGGGACACACATTTAAAAATAATTGCTAGTTTAATTTGTCCAAGAGGCGATGAATGCTGTGATCAGTCTCCATATGAATAGCATAGCAGCTAATTGATTTAAAAAATGCTCTCTGAAATTGAGTCTAAGCAATAATAAATATTCAAAGTAGGTGATTGAAGGTCTTCAGCATTAAAGTGGGGCTATGCACTTGCAAATAAATTTCATTTTACAGGACTGTGTTGACAGGTCCTAATGTGGAGCCTGTTCCTGGTACTCGGAGCTTTCTTTCACCATAAGAAGCAATTGCCATTTTTCAGGCTTTTAGATTCTCTCTGGTTTTAAGTGAGAGAAGACACTAAAATTGGCACCAGCACAGTAGGAGCTCTCACAACATGGTAAGACGCAACATCCGCTCTCCCTCAGATCGTATAGTTTGGTCATTAGCGTCTTCATGCATATTCCTTGATCTGTCTGTTCACAAACTCTCCAGGCTCCTTCTCGTGAACGCAAAAAGGCTTCCTTAGAAATAGTGAGGAAAAAAATGACATATCTCAGGGTGCGTGATGGCCGGTTCTAACCATATAGTTCAAGAAACAAATTATCTCTCAGTTTCATTTAGTGAGTCTTACCTTCACCCCAGGGTCAACAGACCCGTCTTGATGGAGGCAGGAGAAATCCACAGGGTTTCCAAACACCTCCCATGTGCAGGATGCTCAGAGTCAGTCCCATCCCTTCTGTACCAGGGAGGGCCATGCTGCTCCCAGCCACAGACTGGAGATGGTACCAGTTCCTGGGTCTCTGGATGATAGTTCAGGTTTAGAAACAAGGCTCTTTCTCCCCCTCTTCCATTGGGGGGAAGATTAAGAAAACTCTTCTTAATCATAGCCAGGATGTTTGGTGATGCAGAACTGACCCCTTCATCACTGATGGCTTGCCTGGTTGCTTAATGGCAAGGGCACACGGTGCACTCAGTGCACTGCCAGGAACCTGACCCAGGCACACGAGAGGCAGAGCTGTTTAGCGAAGTCTAATGAAATGAAGATGAGCAGCGGTAACTGGCAATGCAGTTGTGGCAATACAGGGAGCTGCATTCTTCCCCCACAAACAACTTGAGGCTAATGACTTGTTTGTTCATACGCTGTCTGAAATCATGTCTATGTAGGTGAACATGATTCTGTTAACTTCAGTAATATGCAGATGCCAAGGTTGCTGGTGGGGCTCCAGAAGGTGCGGAGCGGCCCGTGTGTGTGTGTGGACACACCAGGCCATGGGATGAGCTCCACACTCCATGCAGTCAATGGGAAGGATGCTCTTGCTATTCAATTCACATATCTTGCTGAACATGCAGATGAGTTTAATTTATATTTAATCAGCCTCTGCAAACAGCAATCACTTGAGAGGTTTTTCTGTATAACATGCAGTGATTACCCTTATTATAGCTGAACTGTTCATACTGCCAGAGCTGGGGTCTCTGAGCCCCTCCATTTGAAATCCTTCACTTCAGGAGGTTTTAATGCTTTCTGTAAAACACTCTGCAAACTGGAACTTGACAAATCAGGAAATGGCTCAGTAGCCGTGTTCATGGTTATGTTCTCCTTGGGACTGAGGCGCTTCAAGCCCTGCTTCGTCCCCGTGGCTGTACCAGGAGCTGAGATGCCAGCTGAGCCTTGCCTCCCTCACCGCACTGACCAATAATGCCAGCTATTTGAAGTATTTGTGGTTTTGCCCTAGGATCTGTGTGTGTGAAATTCAGCCCTGCGTAAAACGTCTTCTGCTCTCTAAGATGTGATGAACTTTGACTATTAGCTGATGTGTTGAAATCAGCTATGTTCATATGCCTGCAGGGGATTTGTCTGGCGTCTCCGCTGGAGCAGGACCTTTCTGGCAGATCAGACTTGATGGCTTCAGAAGGCCAGAGGTTGGAAACGGATGGGCTGAAGGCAGAGCGCTGAATTTTTTTGTGAAACTAACTTGTGATGTAGAGAAAGAAGCGCTGGAACTTTTGCACAACTTCAGATGTTCCTCTTCCAGCGGTTTCTCTGTTATTTTAGCTCAGACCTAGAGGTACTCCACCACCAGCAACCATTTAAAGGAGCACTGCTGGGTGCTATGTTTTCTTCCCAGCACTGGTCCTCACATAGTTTTGCAGCTCTGTCTCTGAGCAGTTACAGGACACCGAAAATTTACACTGATGCTGCACCATCAGCATCATGCTACAGGTTGCCGACCCTGTGCTTATGCTGTTGCATTGAGCTCATGTCTGTAGGGGCATGTATGGTCACCCTGTGATTGTCTCAGCTTTCTGCCGTTATATGGTGAACTATTTTTGACAGCTTATTCTAACGCCAGCTCATTAGAGCAAGTGGTTACCTAGACAGAAAGTGGGGTTAAAAGACATTTATTACAGCATGGCGGGCGTGCACTTGGCATCTTCAGTCCGATACTTCCACGCTGTGGTAACTGTGTGCTGGTGGCACTTCTAGTGGATTTATCATCTTGCCTTTTGGGAGTGTGGTGGGACAGGCCCTTTATGAATTTCAAATGGTATTATAGGTAAAATTAAATGGCTTTCAGCCATTCCTTGCTGTTCCTTCCCCAAATCTCCGTGTTCCTAGCAGTTCCTTAATTGTATCTCCGCCTTTCTTCCCCCTTCTGCCCCCAAATTTCCCCTAGACTTAGCCGCTGGCATGAAAGCATCCCTGAGCCTGCATAGACAGCCTCTTTTCTGAGCAAAGACCCAGAATGGAAATTTCTGTTTCAGACAGTTCCAAAAAAGCAGAAGTTGGGAGGCTGATGTGTAGCACTCGGTAACCTCAATGCTAGCAGCAGCTATCGACAGCTGCTGTAATTACTTTCTTTAGAACTTCAGAAATGTGCTGATAATTTTGGTGGGAAGAATAAATAGGAAAAGATCTGGAAGATACTCTTGGTGAATTTTTAAATTAAAATATTTTTTATTTTTTGAGAAACTCCTAAAGAAGCAATTAAAAGAAGATTATATAAATCTATACTTACACAGGAAAGCCTTGCCAGGATTAACTAGCTTTTACCAAATAAACTGCTGCTACTGGATTTGCATTAGCAAATACTTTCTATAGATGTTAATCAGAAAGACGTGCGTATTGAGTGGGTGAGATCCTAGCAGCAAAACCAGCCTGCAGGGTCATGGGCAGAGTGCACCTACCCAGAGGAAAGTATTGTGTTTAACCAAAGACACCGTTTGCTGGGAGTTTTGAGCTTGGGGAGTCCATTGATGGAAAGAGATGGGGCCAGGCCTGAATTTCATTCAGAGTAAGGAGAGCATTATTTCTTCAGTATTTGTATTTCAGTAATTAAATCTGAGGCCTTGGCCAGACTCCATTTAAACAAAGCAAAGAGCCAGGGTGTGAAATACTGTGCTGTATGATGACCTAATCCAAATCCCACTAAGTCTGGGAATGTTTCCACTGCCTCCCCAGGAGCTGGATTAGACCCGTGCAGTCATTCCTGCCCATTGCCAGCGCCTGCTCCCATGGCAGCAGGCACCCGAAACCTCCTGGTGGGGCACAGCTGAAGGATGTGGCGTTTGGGTCATGTCCTTCACCTGTATGTCTCTGTTGAACAGACAGCATTAAAATAACATGACAGCTGAACAAGCTTTGGTAGAGCTGGAACAGTGGTTGTGTGCATGGGCTCTTTATAGTGGGGTAAAGTTTGGTTTCAGTCCAAGTTGTTGGGTTTTTCGCTTTCAAAGTTAATTTTCTCCCTGCAGACAGTGAAGATTTCCCAATGGTATCGTAGTAACCTGACCAGCACAGTGCTCATCCTCGCTGAGGGCTGATGGGCACAGAGGATGTGTACTAGCAGTGACACCAGCAAATTCCAGTTTCGAATGGGTCTGATGGCTGAAATACCACGTACAAACCTGTGGTTTCACCGAGGACATTGAATGCAATGCTTTGCGTGAGAACTCTGTTGTCAAAGGAGAGCTGTGTGGTGTAGGTTTCTCCTTCCAGCAGAGAATTTCTTCAATTACTCATTTGTTCCTGCGACAAATATATAGGAATTTCTACAATACATTTGATTCATTCCTGTAATTAATTCAGGTTCATTCCTAAGCCATTCATTAAAATGCTCTCCAGTTACATAACTTAAGAGGTCAACTAGAGTGTACAGTATCTTTTTTTTAAACTATTAGATCACAAATTTTGTAAACATAAGTTTCCTGCAGCACTTGCTCTTCAGTGGTAATCCGTGCATAGACCATTGCTCATACCAGAAGCTGTGAAGATTCCAGGAATAAGGAGCAGGATCTGATCCACCAGGCTGTTGTCCAAGTGGTTGCAATTAATAAATAATGTGAGCCCGTGAAATGGAGTGTGATACATATCATTGTCTGGGGCAAACCACTCTTTTTTCAGAGTTTAAATGAAGGGATCAGAAGTGTTATTTTTGCAAAATTTGTCAGGTCCAGGGAAAGCATGACAGCTCCTTTCCAAACACAAGGTAGGGGTGGTATTCTCCCTATGGGCATGGTGGGAGCTTTGGGGGTGGCACTGGTTGTCCCAGCAGTCCTGACACTGTGACTTGGGTCCACCTGGGTGAAGGCAACTTGCCTACAGCAGCTGTTTCCTTTTAAGCTTTAATTTAGGCACCACTACAAGCAATCTGGGGGACAATCATTAACTTCATCCTCATCTTCTTCAGCCAAACTGCTTGCAGGACATGGTGGGCTGACAGCCTTGGAGAATGGTCTACAGGGAAATGAAGGGATCTTTGCTAAGGGAGCAGCTGCTCTTCAGAACACACAAGTGTAGTTCAGCCTCACAGAGCAGCTCTCGTGGTATGGAGCCTTGGCAGTAGAAGAGACAGCATTAAAACCTGTGGTCAACGTCTTCTTCCCAGCAGCAATGCACTGGACCCGAGCCCATCTGAGCTCAGAAACAGGCTCAGACTCTCTGGTAGGGATATGAAAAGGGGTTTTGAGTTTTTAAGCCGGTGCCATAAAAGAGCACGCGGCATGGTCTGACCTTTCTCTTTGAGATCTGTGTGTGGCGCCCACCAACCACACCAGTTGTGGCTTTGATTTCTACTTCCAGAGAAGGTAAATTCCTCTCCTTGGCACGCTGACGAGTCGTGTGCATCTGTGTCCTCTCTCAAAGCATTGATTGATCCCAGCTCTGAACAGCCAAGGCATCTATTCAGCCAGGAGCTCTTTCTGTAGTAACAGGATTTAAAATATGTAAATCTATTTTCAAAGCAAAATAAAAACCCCAAATGTTCATGTATCCCTCAGAAGGAAGAAAGGGTCTCTGTCCTAATATTTTATGCAAATCTAGCTTTTGCTCTTGTACTTGGGCATGAATAAATATCAATGAGTCCTCCAAAATGAGGAAAAAAAAGAAACTTCATCCCTCATCAAAAGAAAAAAACCTTTATTTCTATTGCATAAATAATGGTAAAATTAAAATCTTTTTATACAGATTATATATTTACAGTAGTGTTTGGTTAGAGGAAACAGCCGATACATATGGCATTCGGTTTTCCTTTATACACGTCTTTATACACTTGGGTAACTTGCAGTAACATAGGATTTGTTTAAGTTGCATGCCAAGTTAATTTATATTAGTATTTACAGTATTTTGTACAAAGGTTTTTGTTTTTGTTTTTGTTTTTTACCATTATGCTGCTGACTTTGTGAGTTGTCGTCTTTAATTGAAATGCCGTGTCTCTTGTTAACAAGCAAAAAATGGTCAGTTTAGCAATGAACTTGAAAATGGCTTGAAAAGAGTGAGGGGTGAAATGATGACAAAAAGGAGATGCACGTATTAGTGAAGAACTTCCTAGAGATGAATCAGGAGGCATTGATTACTTAGAACCTAGTATGGATTAAATGGCATCAGGATGGATTCTGGGCTTATTCCAGTTTAAGTCAATTAACTCTAATGAGTTACTTCTGATTTACCCTGGAGTCCATGAAGAACTTAATCTCTCTTCCACCCACCATCCCAATTAAAATCTGAGAGAACAGGAGCTGGTGCATGAAGCTGAAATAACTTTGGCTCCCCTGAAAGAGGTGGTAGGAAACGTAATACGGTCTCGGGTTGGTGCAATATGACTACAGAGGCATGTACTGGAAGATTGATGTCAAATGCAACCCCAGGGGCCTGATGCTGCAAACACATCAGCTGTATGGTTTGGGTTTACCAGGACTGCTTACTAGAGAGACAAGACATGCTTGAGTGCTGGTAGGGCCAGAGAGGTGGCTACTAGAGCAAGCTCAACAGCTTCAAATGGGTTGCTCATTGTTGGCTGATGAAGACAGAAGACCAGCTGATAAAAGAAAGTTGTAATATGGATCTCACCTAAGGCATTGTAAAAATAGCAGTGTTTGAAGCTGCTTATGACGCTGGCAAAGACCGGCCATGAACATCTGTAGAAAGTAATTATTTGGAAAATGGCAATTTCAGTTAGAAATGCTCTTCAAGGCTACAAAGTATTTTGGTCTGTCTTGACAAAATATTAAAAAAAAAATCCCCTATGGTATTTTCATCATCAGATTGTGAATTACCGATCTTAAGATCCAGATTATTTTGTCTCCTTTCTCCCTCTTCTCCTTGCTTCTGAGGCCAAACTTCTTTCCTAGTGAAGATGCCAAAGTGAAGCAGTTTTTCAGACTTTTGCCACTAGAGAGGACAGAGTGGAGTCCAATTCCAATTAAAATGTTGTCACATTTTCTGTCCATCTTGCTCTTGGTGAAGCTTCTACAGTTCCTAGAGCTGCCTAAAATGTCCTACTTGAACCAGAGTAAAACAAGATCCAGTCCTGACAACAACGAACAATATATGGAGATGAAAATGTTGTGAGCCTTTTCCTTTTCTGTGTTAAATTCTTGGGAAAGTAACAGGTTTTAAGTGATGCCAGGGAAATATAATTGCACTGTCAGAACACAGTACAGTAAAATAATAGATTGAAAACCAGCAAGTTCGGTACGTCTTCTTCTGTGGAATGTAAGCATGATTCAGAGCGAAGAAAAAAGATACTTCATCAGATTTTCATTTTAGAAGAGTTGGTTTTTCTTCTTTCAAATAATCATCCATAAAGCAGAAACTAAATAATTTATTACACAGTTGGATAAAATAGGGAACTTCATTCTTAGTGATCTTAATGTATTCCTCCTACTGCTTCTCTCCTTGCAGATCTAAGTCTGACTCGGGACTGTGCACCTCTCGCTTTTGTGCGATGACAGCCCTTTGCAGTGCTGCTTGCTCCATGCACGTGCTTGCAGTGTAGGGGGAGAGAGTCCGTCATGGAAAAAGCAGAGATTCTTCTTGTACCAGGTACCTTGCAAAGCAATGTGTCACCTGGAGCAGAGCCAGCACTGGTCCCTGGATGGCCATCACAGTCCTCTGGGTGTCCCAGGAGATGTTTTGGCCTTCTGCAGCAGGCAGAAAGATGCAGCGTGGTTTGGTGAAATAATATTCCTGTGCTTGCCATGGAAAAAAGTGTTTGCCAGTAGGTACTTTGCTCATCCAGGTCTGCCAGACTTCAGCCATCCAGCGGAGCATCCTTGGGAATGCTTCCTATCTTTTCTTGATTTGCTTGCTTGCTATTCTATTTCTTATGGGAGAAGGACCAAAAAAACCCCCATTTACTTGGCCCCAACTTAAAAAGATATGTACGTATCTTTTCTTTTACAAAGTTGCCAGAAGTCTCCCAAAATCAACCAACATCCAGCCCTACCAATGCACCATATCCAACATATGAGCTCCCAATAACCACTGAATAGGCCTTATGAAACCTCTCCACCAGATGATACCCAAATATTCCGCTCTAGCTCACCTGGGAGCAGAGGCAGGTGCTGGGTCTCCTACCACCTCCCACCCTTCTGCTCACAGATGACCCTTGTCCTGGGGTTCTGTGAGCACCTTCACCAGGACAGGGTGTCTGCTAACAGTAACTGGCATATTTGTGGGTACCCATTGAACATGAAAAATGATCACTTTTGCTTTTCAACTCTCTTTTATCCTGTATGGCCTCTAACAGCATGAGGACCAAACGCCCACTAACAAAAACCAATTTTTCCCAGTCTCCCACGCAATTTAATTCTTTAAATTTCTGTTGATATTGCTTCAATTAGAAATTACTTCTCAGTGGTGGACTCATCAAGTGGGTCAGGCCCCACTGAAGTCCTTAGGTGGCACAGCCTGTCGTGGGCAGGAGCTTGTGCCCCAGAGCCACTGCCACCAACATGGTGCACTTGTGCTGCCTGGTGACTCCTCAGCTGTGATTTTCTTCACAGATAACCTTATGGTATGGCTTTGGACCTGACAGGTAAGCAATGTTCCTCCAGCAGTTTTTGCTGGAATTAATTTCCCTATGGCTTCCGAAGTATTTCAGCGTGCCACGTGCCTGCCATTCCCTCCATTGGCTTCTCCAGGAGCAGAAAATCAGGATGTGCCTTCAAAGTTAAAGCCAATGGTTAAAGTCATAGTCAATGGTTATCAGTGATGCAGCCCAGTGCTCTGTGGGAGCAGTAACCCAAGTCCTTCCTACCAGAGGTCGATCCCTACATGAAGGACCTGCCCAAAGTGTCCTGAACAAGGACAGGACAGCCTGTGTTGAGCACTGCTTACGCTGCCCTGATTTCATTTGCTCCCAAACCAAACCAAAGCCTCTCTCAAGCTAAAATAATCATGTCCATCTCAAAGCCTTCCCTGCATGTCAATCTGTTTAATTGCTCACAATTTTGTGGCTAAGCCAGCAGAGTTGTCTTTGGGGTCCTCACAATTTTGCTAATAATTTGCTAATTCAAGAGCTGAAATGCTGTCCTGGGCTGCTGGGAGCTGTTTGTCCATCCTTGGTTTGGCTGGGAGCGTGTCTGCAATTGCTGCGCGTTGCTCCGACACGGTGGCACACATGTCACGAACAGCGAGGGTTGCCATAGCAATATCCTTTTCGTACAGAATTGCAGTGCTGAAAAGACACTTAAATTCTCATGTAACTGGCAAGAGCATAAGTTTAGTGCTTTTTCTGACAGCTCTACCTAGCACTGCTGCAGTCTGGGCATTTTTTAAAGTATGTTAATTAACACTTAAATAGTTTTTTTTTTCTTGAAGTATGGGGTGTGGGTTTTTTTTTTTATTTTTATTTCTTTGATTCTTCTACTTTCTTCCCCCTAAGATTTTGCCATCAGGTTCCAATCAGAATTTTACTGCTCTATTTTTACTTACTGTCTGTAAAAGCAACAAAACCCCCCCTTTTTTTGACTTGTTGTGTGGAAGGAAAAAAAAAAGCTAAATGGATATTACATAAATAGGGCCAGGGAGGCAGGTAAGAGACACAGGTCCAGTGCTGCTGGCTGGGAAGGCTGGGAAGGTGTCGGTAGGAAGGTTGTGGGGAGAGGAAAGGATGAAATGGCTCGGCCTGCTCCCTCCTGCATTGCCACTAGCTACCAGAAGAGCCTGACTGATTAAGGAAGGGATCTCTTCAAGATGGCTTTAGGTGGAGAAAGGCCGTTCTAGGAAGGAATAAGAGACCTCTGGCAAGACATGACACTGAGTCGCAATGGATAAATTGGGTTCCCTACAGAAAAAGCAAACCCACTGCCGCCCCCAATCCTGTACCCAGTAAAATCAGTGGGGAGTTTTGCAATGAACTCTACTGACACCAGGCTATGGCTTTTACTGATATATTAAGTATAGGTTTGGTTTTATGAATGGAGCTTCAAGGTGAAGAATTGTATTGAAAAATGACTGTATTTACAAAGGTTTTTATGGCGCATGCATGTAGAAATTATGGAGCCTTCCAGAAGGCTTAAAGGAATGCAAAAGATCATCTTGCCCGTAAGGTAGCTGTTATAGTTGAAGTCTGCCTGGTATTAGCTGTCAAGTGAGAACAATGCGGAGAAATGCCTGGTCTATGTGTTTTAGCTTGTGTTTCTGGGCTCAGCAAAGAGGCACCACTCTGCCCCATGTTTCTGCTGTTGCTGAGCAGGGCTCATGGGTTGGCTTCCACCTCTCCATCTCCATCTCCATCTGCCCCTGCTGCCCGTGTTCATTCCCACACAGTCCCGGGGGAAAAAATAAGTATTACTCAGTGGCAAGTGATATTTAGACTCTTTTTTTCTGCCATTGCCACATTTTCACATAGCCCTGAGACCTAAAAATGTGGATGACAGTTTCCTTAAAATAATCTCAGAGCTCATTATCTGTAATGTCCACTGCAGCAAGAGCTGGGAGCGTGCCTTGGCTCCCCAGCGGTGTGAATCTCGCACTCAGAGCCTGCCTGAGATTTTTCTACCGTTGGATTGAAGTCTGCTGCTGCCCTATAGCAAACATAAATCTCTCCATCTTCTGGGAGAGACAGCAATTTTTTGCGGAATATTTTGCAGTTGACCTCTATTAGTCACAGCAGAACAGAAATACAGTGTGTATTTGTGAAAGGCAGAAAAAAGTAACTCAGCTGCTCTGGAAAAGATGGATGTTGTCTTTGATGATGGAGGGGAGGCACCAGGCAAATGGCAATGATGTGGAGGTGGGCGACTGAGACACAAACATAAAGGCAAAATCCAAAGCGGTGACATGAGTTTAAAGGGGTGATGGGAGACGGAAAAATGAGAAGCAGATTTTTTAAATTAGGCTACTAAAAAATACAGGTTAAATGTTATCAGTTGAACTTGTAATCAAAGAAAGACCTGAAACGAGTCTTTGGGACACATCCAGGCTTAAGTTGATGGCTGCTGTGTAGGATGAGGGAAGCCTGTGGTTTGCAATCCCTTGGGGAGCCGTCCTGCTCCCCTCTCATGACATAGGAAACACTTGCAGGAGCAAGGCCTTGCTGTTCCTTGGTGTTTCTGGAACTCGCCCATGCGGCATCACGAAGCCACCACAACTCCAATGCCCGGGTGCCTCCGTGGACCTCCCTGGGAGTGCTCCCCACGCTGGCTCCATGAGCACTGGCTGGGAAACTTCTCCCATGAGGGCGAGGAAACCAGATCTCACCTGGGGTGACACATACGTGCAGAGCTCATCCGAAAGTAAATGCAAGGCTTTGTGTCAAGTTTAAAAGGAAAAATGCTTTCTGATGTAATCCTGGCTCCAGGCTTGCCCAGGCTTTGTGCTTTCCATGGGACGTGTTGTGTCTCTAGTCTGCATCACTCCATCTTCTTGCTGCTCATTAAAATCTCTTCCAGGAAAAACAACTAACACTTGCAAGATCTGAAAATCTGACGCACTACGTAACATATGGCAGTAGGCTCTAGTTTGATTCCTCCTTCTCTCGCTGCAGTCTGCTTTTCAGCTAGCCACCTTTGGAGCCTGCCCATGGGGTGGTGGTGCTGATGGCAGGATGGCTCCTGGGACCAGAGCAGCTGGCTGGTCAAAACCACACACTACCATGTAGGCGAAAATACAACCTCTCCCACGAGAAGGTGTCTGACAGCGAAGTTTCACTTCAGATTACAACCAGGGCACATTAATAAATAAATAAATATAAATTGTGCAGGCAAGGAGAGGGGAGGAAAGCTTTTTCTAAGCTTTCCTCATTATTTTCATCTCAAATAAGGTTATTGAAGACCAATATAGAAGGGCAAAACTACTGGAAAACGAATGTTGTTGAATACGCAGACGGGACCAAATAGAGTGAGTTTTAGTTGGCGCTGGTGGTTGCAGAGTTGGTTGGAAGACTGCACAAATCTCAGAAATGCCCATATGTGAAAATGGGTGGTGCTTCTCAAGCCCTGATTCACGGTTGGGAAAAAATGGCGAATGGACTCATGCTACCCCACAGTCTTGTGCCAAAGGTGGCGTTTACGAAGCAAAAATAGAAATTTTGTATGACGCTGGCAAATTCTCCTCTTTTTTACTCTGAAAATACTGTACAAGGATCTCTAGCTCCCCTCTAATGCCGTAAACGCAAAGGCATGGTCATAAGGGAAAAAGAAGGTGAAGCTGGAGTACATGAAATAAAACAAACAGAACTTGCTTCTGGCAATGCTACGATCAACTTCCTGGGAATGTGGGCCCAGCGGAGAGCTATGCGGAATAGTCAGTCGGCCCCTAGATTAAAAGGCAGCCCCGCTGCAGCGAGTCATGAGGCTGCGCTTCCTTAAAACTGCAAAACAGGCTCCTGGATGAAAGTTTCTTCCAAGTTACCATTGCTGTTTTGAAGCAATAATTCGGGACTCCTGTATATTTTTTTTTTATTGCATTAGGAAACAAAACCTTTAAAGCATTAAGACAGCCCTTTTATGTCCCTGCCAAAGGATGTAGTTGATTCACAAGACACATTACGCTGCTGGCCTCAGGCTCCTTGTCGAATGGTGCTTTATCTGCCCGCCTCTGTCTCTTTGCCGTGTGAGAGTCGGTTCGGGGGAAGTTCACCCGGTGGCATGCGCATGCATGGTCAGTTTGGGTCACAGTGTCATGGTGAGAGGCTACTCCATGCCGCTTCGCAGGATCTGGTTGGCTGCAATCAACATCACACTTATAATAAAGGCCATGGCAAACGCGCAGATAAGGCTCTTTCGTACGCAGGTCTGTCTGTTCTGCTTCTGGGCGTGCACTGCAGGGGAGACAGGGGAAAGATGAGATGTTTGGCCAAAGTAATGTTTTTGCTTTCCACCAGGATCAGCTGGGCTCAGAAATCCTCCTTCGCCTCTGATGGTTACCCTGGCATAACCCTCTAGCCCACACCTCCGAGATCCCCTGCGCCAGGCAAGTCTTACCTGTCCCTGCTGGGACATTTCCACATAATCCACCTTACCTTTCATTGCTTCCAAACCAACATTCCTAATAAACAACCCTCTCATACCGCAGGAAGCCCTTTCTCTGGCGTCTTGGCTTTTAAACCCTTCAAATGCTTGCAGGTGTGTTTTGGTTTATCTGTGTATTTCTTTTAAGCTCTTTATTAAGTTCTCTCTAAAGTTCTTGAATATTGGTCTTCTGTGAGTCCCTTAGACTCATCCCAGCCAACTGGGAATGAGCAGACATTCAAGATGTGCTCCCTGACAACACTTAAAAACTCACTGTGATAGTTCTAATGAATATGCACAGGGCGTTAGTGATTTTTCCAAACTACCTTTAAGTTTTCTGTGCCTAAGCAAAATCAGACTTATTAAGAACCTTTTCAAAGGGATGCTTGCAGAATTATTGTCAAAAGAGGTGAGAGTCATTTCTGGCAGTTAAAATGCAGACAGAGTTGGGATTTTTAGCATTTGACTTATTTTATTTAATTTTAATTATTTTTTTTAAGTTCATCAACAAGGATTCATGCTGTGACTTGCTAAATCCGGTTCCCGTCTCGGTCTCAGCCTTCCTATTTATGAATATAAAAAACAATATGTGGTACTGGGGTACTGTGATGATTAATCTGTTTGAAAAAGCTTTGAAGGTCTCCTGAGATAATCACAGCAAGCTGGCAGGTCCTCATGCACCGGCTGAATAGTTCTGCGCTGCTGCTATGGGCAGTAACGCCTGGCCTTGTTTTGGCCTGAGAAGGGAGGTACCCATCGCCTTTTTCTACTGGACAGACTTGGGACAATGGAAGACTTTCAGACAGCTCAGAATTACAATAAACCTAAAATGCCACTAGGGTCCAAGTGCCCATGTTTGGAAAAGTCCAGGAGAATGTTTTTAGAATATATGGAAAAAAACCTTGTTCTGATCCAGGCTTGAACCTTGTCTCAGGGAGAGTGGGGAGCGTTGGATGCTGCATTTGAACACTTGTTTCATCCCCCACTTACCTCCTCTGGCCAGGAATTAGCAGTGCCTGTGTCCTAATCTCAGCTCCCATGTGGTCCCCCAGCATCGGCCCAGCGCCGGGGGCACAAGCAGCCCTCACTAGTCAGCTCTTTGAGCCAGAGCACCCAGGGCAGGGGAACACTGCGCTACCGGCGCTCCGAGGGACTTGCTATATTCTGTGCAGAAAGTGAAATTCCCCTGACAGCAGCTGTCCTAAATTACCTGCTTTCTGCTTGCACTCCTTGATTCCTTCGCTCGCTTTTACAAAGCACATAGAATCAATACTGTGGTGCCTTGGTTTTGTGCATGATGCTCTGGCGCTTTGAAAAGCTTGTTAAATTGAAGCTTTAGTTATTTCTTTATTTATTTTTCTATTATTTCTGTACTTTGACAACACTCCCAGCCAGCAGACAGAACAGTGACGTGAGCCATCAGTCAGCGTTGCTGTTCAGTGAGGGGCTCTGATGCTGATTGCAGTGACGGGGAGCAGCAGTCAAAGACTGGCCGAGGCTTTTTGTGGTGGCAACTCTCCTTTTCAAAGGGAGAGAGTAAAACTTGCTCAGTGTTTCTTGCAGAAGTGTTCCTGAATGGAACTATAGTCTTCTGTCATCAAGTGAAAACAGGGTTTTAGAGCAGCAGAATCCAGGTAAGTCATTGTTATTGTTCTTTACCAACTGAAGGTGCACCAAATAACCAAGTAACCTACCGAATGACTTCAGAAGAAAGGGGAAAGTTCTGTGCTGAAATGTAGAGGTGTTGAGACCCACGGAGACCCTCCTGCTGGTTTTTGGGGCTCAGCAGGAATTACTCCAGCGAGAAGATGAGTATTACAGTTCCTCTGCCCCCTCGCCATCCACAGGGAGACAAAGAAGGCAAAATTACTGACTTTCTTCACTGTGAACAAGACGATGTGCTGCCCTGTGAATTACCCTCTTAAATATGAAGCCTGTCCCTGGTAACTGGTGAGCTTTTGCCCTCAGTTGTCTCCTTTCTCCAAATTCATAGATCCTTTCCTGAGCATGGCATCTGTGCTTTTTCCTGCTGGCTTCCATAGCTGGCATTGTTGCACTGCTTGGATGCTCAGTCTGTTTTGCATTTAGTTGCCAGCAGGAGTTTTTAATACCCATGGGACACGCAGGAGTCTGGACGTGAGCTGGTTCGTTGAACATGGTCAGAACCTGAAGCTCCTCCGGAGATGCCCCAGCCCCTTCTTAGTGGGGAGAGCAACCCCCAGGCTAGCCAATGTAAATGAGATCTCCAGAAGCAAAGGCAAATCGAGGCTGGGACATCCTTCATCTTCTCAACATGCAGAGAACGTGCTGGCAAGGAGGACCCACCACGGTGTCACTAGGCAGCAGAGACAGAGCTACTGTTGCTATAACTTCTCCACCAGGACACGGGGTTAATCGGTCCAACCCATTTCAGGGTGCATCAGTCCACTGGCTGTGGCTGCCAGGCTGGTCATGATGCCCACGGTGCGTTTGAGGTGGTCAGGGTAAGTGGTGAGCGCCTTCTCGCTTGCGGAAAAAGGCTTGCTAACATGAATAGCTGCAGTGTGTTTATAGTGTCTTCTGTCATAACCCTGCCAAAGGTGAGTGATATTGGCTTTCTCTGGGTAGATGGAGTTATTTTCATTTTAAGGGTTCAGTTTTCATTCCCAAGCCCTTAGCTGAGCAGTGGATGTTCCTAGCGCTTGCCTGGGGTGGGGAGCAGGGAGGGGAGCTGTGCCTGCTCTTGTACACCCAGTTAGCCTGAGTATCGGGGCTGAGGACGAAACACCCGTGGCAGACAGCACCAGTCACCGTAACCAGCTGGCACTCTTGTTTGCCACAAGCCTAATGTCGTGAACGTTTGGATAAAGGGAACTGCCAGAGAAATGATTTTTGTACTACAAATTTTTGTTAGTACAATGTCACGGCAAACAGTTGTCATTTTCTTGTGTCGCTTCTCATAAAAACACGCACTCGGCTCTCAGCTTTGTTATCCTGCCCTAAGCATTAATAAAAATTGAAAGAAAGGCTGAAGACATAACTGTGACTCCCTTCTGGTTGTGTTCTTTATCGGCAGGGCTGGTGTGGGCTGCTTGTACTGAGGAGTTGGGCATTTTCATTGCTTTTCTCTTCGTCAGGAATAAGGCAAATGAAAACCCCTAGAAATGCGTAGGAGGGAAAGTTGTAATGTAAGCCTAGATCTGACATCTTGCAAATGACTCTCATGTTCAGAGTGAACGGAACAAAATCCTGGACTTCTCCGTGACCATAATGTGAATATTGTGTTTGGTTTAAATCCTGTGTGTGGTTCTGTGTGTAGATGAGTGTGGGAGAGAGATAAGGTAAATTGTCCATGTTGATATAGGAAGAATATTACATAGTTGTGAAGACCTTATTATGACAAGAAGCCAAAATAGAAAACTTGTAAGAACAGCAGAAATTTGTACATATTTGTGCCGATGGCGATGTGTCCCGTACAGGGCTCTTTAGCATCTAGCTGGGCTGAGCCAGCCAGCCCCAGGTGTGGAGAAGGGCGATGCCTCTGGCCACAGGATAGAGAAGGGTTTCGGGGCTTCTCTTTGATGGTGAGGTGGCAGTGAGTGGAGATCCCCATTTCAGCAAGGTACTACTGAAAGTATCTATGTCTCTTCCCTTAGGACCCATTCCCAAATCTCAGTGATAACCATCAGGGCTCATCTTGGCTTCATTCCTACCCATGATTAAAGGCATTTCTATGGGGTGGACAAAATGTACATTAATATAGATGTAAGCCTGTAAGCTAGTCCCTTTAGGCTACCTTTACAGTTAAAAGAAAGAGTTGCTTTTTAAGGTGCAATTCATCCGATCCCAAGGTAGCACCTAAAATAAGCTTGAGGAATTATACCCAAAAAGCATCTCCTTCACTCCACTAATTAAGAAGCGAGTAAAGGGTGGCTGGCTGGCTTACACAGAGACACTTCTGTACAGCCATTTAAAGCTAAGCAGAGATGCTATCCAGCCTTCATGACAGCTCTCCCTCGGTGCCATTCGCCCATGCCATGAGGCCCTATAATTCCTGCTTTTGAGCCCTGTAGGGATCTTAGTCTTTGGGAAATGGAAACACCGGGGCACAAGTAGGTCATTCAGGTAATGTCATGTCCAGCCCAGAGTGCTGCAGGGACAGAGCCTACTCTCAGCCTGCCTTTCCTGGGAGAAAAGCTCATGTCAGAGCTGCCATGGACAAGAACTGTCCCCTTCCTTTGGGACCTGAAGCAAAACTTTGCATCGTTGTTGACAGCGTTCAGTTGATCTTTATTCTCTGATGGATTTGTGCGTGTGTGTGTGTGTATTTCTAACAACATCTAAAAAAGGGTCTGTTTTGCTTCTAGGTTCTGCCTAGCACCAGAAATGCCAACATCCCACGAGAAAAGCTGTTCTTGCTGTACTTTTGGAAGCTGGGACTTCCAAAATGAGATGCTGAGCATTTAGGTTTTCGGACCCTTTTTTTATTTTTTGGTGACTGGGATAGTTCACCCAAGCGCTGAAGCTGAAAGAAGCCTGCATGCCTCTCGCTGTGGTGACAGCTGGCGCATGTCTCCACTGAATCAGCAGGTCAGTGGGGACTAACAACTCCATTCATGTAAGTAAGCAGCTCTTCCTCCCTGCCGCTCTCCAGGAGGAACAAAAAAAAATGTGGCTTGGCTTGATTCGAAGAATGTTGCTGCTTGCCTTCCTCCTGCAGGCTTTTTAAAATTCAGCTGTGCTCTTCTACATCTTTTCTGCAGTATTTGGCAGAGGGTGAGTGTGCTGTATATAGCTTCTGAATCCTATTAATTAGCCAGGCTAAGAGTTGCACTAATATTTTCATCTTTTGCTTTGCTTTAACGACACTTCAGCGTCTCTGCGTGGTGTCCTTTCAGAGGCTATTTGACCCCTCAGAGTATCAGGATTTCCTCCAAAATGGCCTATATAAAGTGGCATTGCTGTGAGTGGGAAAGCACAGTAGCTCTCCCCAGGTGATGTGCACAAACCCCGAGATTCTCTGTAGGTATCTCCCCGGACTTTTCTGCATTATTTGTGTCTGTTTAGTTGTTCCAACCAGCAATGCTTCCGAGCAGCACATGTTCCTCTAGCCAAGAAAATCCTTCTCCCAAGGTGACTTAAAATGGGGAATGTTATCTCCATCCATTTGCAGCACAGACTGGCATCCACCTGGCTGGAGAGCAGCTCCGTGGGAAGGGACCTGGGGGTCCTGGTGGGGAGAAGCTCAACGTGAGCCAACAGTGGCTGCTGCGGCCAAGAAGGCCAACAGGGTGCTGGGCTGCATCAAAAAGGGCATCGCCAGCAGAGAGAAAGAAGTCATCATCCCGCTCTACTCAGCGCTGGTCAGGCCACCCCTGGAGCGCTGTGTGCAGTTCTGGTCCCCGCTGTACAAAAAGGATGTGGCCAGGCTGGAAGGGGCCCAGAGAAGGGCCACCAGGATGATCAGAGGACTGGGAAGCTGCCATACGAGGATGGGCTGGGAGAGCTGGGTTTGTTCAGCCTTGAGAAAAGGAGGCTCAGAGGGGATCTCATCACCACGTACCAGTACTTAAGGGGCAGCTACAAGGAGGATGGAGACTCCCTTTTTACATGGAGTCCCATGGAGAGGACAAGGGGGATGGACACAAGTTGCTCTTGGGGAGATTCCGACTGGACACGAGAGGGAAGTTTTTCACAGTGAGGACAATCACCATTGGAATGATCTCCCCAGGGAAGGGGTTGACCCGGCCATGTTGGACACCTTCAAGAGTCGTCTGGGCAGGGTGCTGGGCCGTCTTGTCTAGGCTGGGCTCTTCCCAGAAAGGTTGGACTAGACGATCCCTGAGGTCCCTTCCAACCTGGGATTCTGTGATTCTGTGATTATCTCCATGCAAAGTGCAAAATCCACTGTTAAAGTTGAGGTTGTGTCTGGTCCCAGCTGCTGATCACTTACTCAGTGGTCTTGTGGCACTGCTGAGAGGATGCTGTGTTAAGCAACAGCTGCCGAAGCAACACGTTTCCCTTTCTCTAGCTACCTCTGAGGATTGCTTAGACCTTGATCTTGCAGACACGCTCACATGTGTTGAAACGAGCTGTCCCGAGGTGTAGCATATTGCAGCTCTACAGCCATGGTCCCGACAGCACCAAACAAGAGGTGTGCGGGGCAGCAGGGTGCAGATGCACTGTCTCTGCTTGCTGCTGGTGTTTCAATGCAGAGAGAGGACTCTCCTCAGCTGTCCCCTGTAAGCTCAGAGCAGAAGATGTTTTCTGTTTGTGGAAAGACAACAGAAAACTGGTGGACCCTAACGGAGCAGGACCTAGTGCCAATAAAATCTTTCCATGATAGGCTGAGAGAGATATGTATATTTCTGTAAGGAAATTCAGTCTGTGTTAGACACTGACCTCAGCATGGGCTGCACATCCATCTGCCTGAATCCCACCAGAAAAAGGAAGGCCATAAGGCAAAGCACACACTAGTTCATCCCCTTGCCTGAAACAGGATCAGCTTTACTTAGACCACATGGAAGAAGGCTAATGGCAGCTCTTGATCTCTTTAAGTGTGTCATTGCTACTTTCTCTAAAATAACTCCATGCTAACTCCGTGCTTGCCCACTGCATGCCATGGATCAGACCGAGTTTTACAGACAAAGCAGGAAGAGAAAAATGGTGCAGAAACACAGAAACTTTCTCTCTTACCTTCAAACTCTGTTTGGCAGTTGCCAGAGTTTTCATTTAAACTCTCCTCTTCATTGATAATGATGTTTTCGATGTCCTTCATCGTTAAGTGGTCCCGGAAGGCATGGTAGAGGATGTGTTTCAGCTCTTCCAGTGTTATCCTCTGCATGTCGAACTGTGGGAAGAGAGCCAAGTTAGACTCAGCCACTGGTAACAAGCATAGTACTAGGAGGAAGACAGGCATGTGGGCACGACGCAGTTCCCTACTTGTGTTTTTTTTTCAACCTCATTTCAACATCTCAATATAACTTTGCAAATTTTGCTCTTTTGGATTCATTTATCACTAACAGCGTGAATATTGGCAAGGGATGTTGTTACAGCTCTTGCCAGCTTATTTAATGCTGGTAGGGCAGTACAGGAACACAGCCCTATGCGAGGGATGGTCTTCCAGGCTGGAGATGCAGCAATCCTGGCCATCTCAACAGGGATAAAACCCCAAGAGACTTCTCTGGCAGCTCTTACACCTTGGCACGAGCCACAGCCTTGAACCCGTCCCCTTTTTCCTTCTAATTCTCCAGTTGTGTCTGCGTGGTGAGCACAAGCAGAGAACATTTCCCTCTTAGCTGACTTCTGCTGTAGATCCAGTAGGTAAATGTTCTTACACACACCAGATATTAGAACAGATGGTTCCTGCAGAATATGTAGAAATGAACGTATTCCAGCAGAGGAACTTTGCACATGTGTAAAGTTTGTGGTATTAATATCAGCTAATGCTATAGAAGAGCGAGCATTCATACTGCCTGACTTGCAGTGCCAGGTGAGGAGACCATTCTCTCTGAGTCATCTGTGCAGTCAATAAAGAAGGATGGAAATGCTCCGAGTCACCCCGAGTCTCCCCCTGTGCTGCAGATGATCAACCTGTGAACAGCGCCTTGAATTCTCAGGCCTTACAACCCAAAACAGAGGCTTGCCTACAGCAACCAGTGAGCACCAGGACTTGTACACCCTCTTCTAAACTACCCACTTTCGAGAAACCTCAGAAAGGCCAAACAACTCTGGCTTAACGCTGTAGTGGAGGAAAGGCAACGCAAACTTGTGCCTGCTTCTGCAACTGAGAGCGTGTGATCAGATCGCATAGCTGGCATTTTGGAAATAATGCAGCAAGAAATTCCCACTCCTTTCCCCCCAGCCTGATAAGGACAGGACAAACCTTATCAGTTCTGAGCTGCTAGGGGTGTTATCTAAGGTCATCGTCCCTGGCCACGGCTGTGCACCTCATCACACGGATGCAAAATCATTAATCCTCAAAGTAGTTAACTAAGAAAAATAAATGCACTTTGATTAGATCTGGACTCTGAAATATTTATGTGTCTCTGTGTGTGTATCAGCAGACTTGCACACATACATATATATTTATTCCTCTATCCTTAGAAGTGCTGATTTCTACAATTCTATTTATTTGTTTATTTCCTGCAACAATCAAAAACCTGGTGCAGAAAATCTGCAGAAAAGTGGACAGTAGGGGCAACAGCCGAAGTTCTTGGATTTGCCCCAGAGGAGTTATCCGAAAAGCAAGTCTGGTGGTTTTGCTGCTGTCCTTGTTCCTCAGGGGTTCTTCATTCATGCTGCGCAGCTAAAAATAGCGAGCGCACAATTGTCACCAGTGGCTCCTGGTTGCACAGTTCAAAGCTGGATTGTAAATCCCCCCAGCATTTAGTCACAAATTTCCAGCCTGCTTTGTTGCCCATGAGGAAATCTCGCTGTCCGTATTCTGCTTTCTTTATGGTTAAAAGAGCAAGTAAAATTGAGCAGCTGTGTACTTCACAACCAGCATGATTATAAAAAGCGTTTCTCTTGGCAACTAGAGGTGTGGAAATGGGGGTTAATTCATATGGTTGCCTTTTAGGAGTGTCAGGATGTGTTGTTAGTGGGGGTTCACAGGGTGCCTTGAGGCTGTGCAGGGTTTGCAGCCCTCCCAGTCGTCTTCCTGCAGCGCTGGTTACACACCAGTGCCATGAAGGTAAAATGATTTCTCACCTACCGCCAACCCTGCATTCCTCTGGGGTCTTTGTCCTGGGGAAATTCAAACCTGAACTTGAGCCCCAGCATTTTCCTGATCCACCCATATGCCAAACCTGTAACTTCATCCTAATGGTCACGGCATATAAACAGAAGCAACCCATCTGCACGTGGTTACCCCATCCCGTCTCATCAGGGTGTGATGTTCTACCTGTGTTGGAGTTTTCTTCCTGTTCTTGGCTCAGGGACGGTTCTTTGAGGCCAATACAAACCTTTTTGCTGTAGTTTATGGGTTGGTTTTTTCCCCTTTCAGGGAACAGTCTTTCTAGAAGCTGTCCAAAACCTGTGTTCACCCATCACCAGATGGATCTCACCCCTGTGGGTGCTTCACAGCCCAGAAGAGTGTCTCTAAGACCTGCTCTTTACTTTTTTTAATATATCTGCAGAGATATGTGAGCCTCCTTAAGACTGACATACTGGGAGTGCCCACAGAGTTCACATGGGTAGGGTACCTGAGGATAAGGGACTTCCACTATGCTGCATGCATCCTGTCCTTGTGGAGAGTAAAAGATGACTGAACGCTTCAGGATCTGCCTCACTATGTCCCAAGATGACTGTGATGGAAGAGCAACATCTCTGGATCAGCCCCCCCGTCCCTTCACGTTTGCCTCCAGAATTACAGGTGTGAAACTCTCCTAAGGACACACCATTGCCTATCTTGACATACATATGCTACGCCTTTCCTCTCGCTCTTAGGAGTCTTTGCTGGTCTCCCTTTTGTACCAGCATTGCCACTAACAAGCTTTTGCAGAGTCTACTGTGATGTTACCTGTGCCTTTGCTTCAAACTACCTGGATACACAACCAAGGTTATCACAGAATCTTAACAATGTGGAAACATTAATGACCTGTGGGTTTTGGGTCTTCCTGTACCAGTTTATTTATCTAGCGGGAAATAATTGTTCTCTTGACAAATATGCATCTGTTGCTGAATCTCCAGCTCCTGCTTTTAAGCTTTAGGCTAATATAGGGAGAAATTATTTTTTGATTGTTCTGTTGTCATTTTGCCTTTTAGGAAGAGGAACCATCTCAGATGGGGTTCAAAATCACCCCATTGGATCATGTAGTGAGTGTTTGGCCTGTTGTCAAGCACATGGTCATTGCTCCTGCTTTGCCCTACGGTGCAGTACTTTCATGCAGGAGGCATGTCCTCCATTCGATATGTATCAGCACAGCAGTGTGTCCAGAATGGGCTCAAGCTTGGTGCAGCCAGAGACAAGACTTAGCGTTGGGCTTCGGTTTCCAGGTAATTTCTTCTATTATCATAGCTCTTCAATGTGGCAGTTTCCGTGGTTCACTTTTCAATTACTCTGGCTTTTTATTGTTGTAATGACAGTAACCAGGGAGCAACTCTTAACTTTTATTAGCTCTGCTGAGAGGAAAACTCTGATTTTTGCAAGCTGAGAACTTTCTATAGGGTTTATAATTAGAAATAATCAACGATGCTTCTTCTAAACCAGTGCTCTTGGAAAACAGAATCCCAGAATCCCAGACTGGTGGGGGTTGGGAGGGACCTCTGGACCTCACCCCATCCCACCCCTGCTTGAGCAGGCACCCCCAGAGCAGGGGCACAGGGCCGCGTCCAGGCGGGGGGTGAATGTCCCCAGGGAAGGGACCCCACAGCCTCTCTGGGCAGCCTGTGCCCCTGCTCTGGCACCCGCACAGGGAAGGGGTTTGTCCTCATGTTCAGGTGGAACTTCCCGTGTTCCAGCTTGTGCCCGTGGCCCCTTGGCCTGGCGTTGGGCACCACTGAAAAGAGCCCGGCCCCATCGTCCTGACACCCACCCTTTAGGTATTTAAAGGTATTTATGACATCCCCCCTCAGCCTTCTCTTGTCCGGGCTGAACAAGCCCAGGTCTCTCAGCCTTTCCTCACAAGGGAGATGCTCCAGTCCCCTGACCACCTTCGTACCTCTCCGCTGGACTTGCTCGAGCAGTTCCATGTCCTTAATTTGGGAGGCCCAGAACTGGACACAGCACTCCAAGTGGTCTCACCAGGGCAGAGTAGAGCGGGATGATAACCTCCCTTGATCTGCTGGCCACAATCCTTTTACTGCACCCCAGAATATTGTTGGCCGCCTTGGCCACAAGGGCCCGGTGCTGGCTCATGATCAACTTGTCCACCAGCACTCCCAGGTCCTTCTCAGCAGAGCCGCTCTCCAGCAGGTCCCCCCCAGCCTGTGCTGGTGCAGGGGGTTGTTCCTCCCCAGGGGCAGGACCTGGCACTTGCTCTTGTTGAATTCCCTGAGGTTCCCCTGGGCCCAGCTCTCCAGTCTGCCCAGCTCTCGCTGGGTGGCAGCACAGCCTTCGGGTGTATCAGCCGCTCCTCCCAGCTTGGTATCATCAGTGAACTTGCTGAGGTTACACCCTGTGCCATCATCCAGGAAACTGAGGAATATGCTGAACAGGACTGGACCCAGCACAGACCCCTGGGGAACACCACGAGTGACAGCCAGACTCTGCCCCGTTTATCATGACCCTCTGAGCTCTGTTGTTGAGCCAGTTCTCTGTCCACCTCACTGTCCTCTCATCCAACCCCCACTGCCTTAGCTTGCCTGTGAGGATGCGATGGGAGACAGTGTCAAATGCCTTACTGAAGTCAACACAGACAACACCCACTGCTCTCCCTGCGTTGACCCAGCCAGTCACGCCATCATAGCAGGCCATCAGTCAGGTTGGTCAATCATGATCTTCCCTTGCTGAATCCATGTTGACTGTTTCTGAAAACCTCCTTGTCCTCTACATGCCTGGAGATGACCTCCAGGATGAACTGCTCCATCACCTTTCTGGGGATGGAGGTGGGGCTGACTGGCCTAGAGTCCCCCAGGTCCTCCTCCTTGCCCTTTTTGAAGATTGGAGTGACATTTGCTGTCAGTCCTCGGGCACCTCTCCTGTCCCCCACGACATTTCAAAGATGACGGAGAGTGGCTCAGCAAGAACACTGGCCAGCTCCCTCAGCACCCGCGGGTGCATCCCATCAGGGCCCATGGATTTGTGAGGATCCAGTTTGCCTAGGTGAGCTCTGACCCAATCCTTCTCAACCGATGGTAAGCCTTCCCTTCTCCCGATTTGTCCTCTCTCCTCTGGGGGCTGAGATGCCTGAGGGCCAGCCTTAGCTGTAAAGACTGAGGCAAAGAAGGCATTCAGTAACTCTGCCTTCTCTGCATCCTGATTCACCAGGGAGCCTTCCCTCGTTCAGCAGCAGGCCCACTCTGTCCCCAGTCTCCCTTTTACTGCTGATGTATTTGAAGAAGCCCTTTTTGTTATCCTTGACATGCCTTGCCAGACTTAGTTCCAAGAGGGCCTTGGCCTTCCTCGTCGCATCTCTGCATACCCTGACAACATTCCTATATTCCTCCCAAGTGGCCAGTCCCTTTTTCCACATACTGTGAACCTCCCTCTTCCATTTGAGTGTCTCTAGAAGCTCTTCGCTCATCTATGCAGGTCTCCTGGCTCCTCTGCCTGAGTTCTTCCTCCTGGGGATGCACCGATCTTGAGCTCAGAGGAAGTGGTCCTTGAATATTGTCCCGGTCTCTTGGACCTCCCTGCCTTCCAAAGCCTTAGCCCATGGGATTCCTTCTAGCAGGTTTTTGAAGAGGCCAAAGTTGGCCATATGCTATAAGCAGTGATATAGAAACCGACTGTGCCTAATGCTGAGGCTGAAATGCCCCAATAGATGCAGTGAGTGCCCTGAATGAAACCTGTACTTGTACAGGTATATTTGGCTTCTATGGAGAGCACTGCAGTTTCTGATGGACCTCAGTAACTGTCCCCAGCAGCAACATCTCCTGGAGTTGGAGCCTGTTGTCCCAAGAGACACCTGGAAGGGAAAATGGACCTCATCCAATCCAGCCTGTAGCTTCCTGATTCCTCAATTTACATTTCCTGCTGGGAATGAAGGCAGAGTACCTACCCCCAATTTTCAAAGAAGTTTCCCTACCCCCAGTTTCCAAAATCTGTGGCTGATTGACAGGTGCCATGCCTGCAGAGCACTAGTTTCACTCCTGGCACCTTTTTCAGATCCTTCTGTGTCCTACCTGGCATTCTCTCCTTCTGCTCTATGCAGGGAAATGACCCTATGGGAAGAGCTTTCTTCTTTGAAGATTAAATGTTGAAATATTACTTATGATAATTTCCTTTAATATCAGCTCTGCTTTTAAGAAAAGAGTGGGAGGCTCCTCTCTTGAATCTTAAGCTGGCCTCACTGACATGCAGAAGGGGTGATGCCAGGCTGGGACCCTGCAGCAATGTGACTGGGGCCACTCTGGTGACCTGCAGTATCTTTTGAAGACACATCAATAAAAATGCTTTTCTCAACAAGAGGCAGGACTGGGTCCTCTGGCAGTGATGAATTTACCTAGGAGGGCACTTGGATACTTACTTTTCCTGAGCCTATTGGGCACAGGGTTCCCATGTAAGCCATCTAAAAAGGACATCTTGGGCCGTTGAAGGCTCCAAGTGGAGACTGAGACAGCAGCAGGAGAACAGGCGTTTGCCTGGTGCTTTTGAAAATCAAGCCTGCAAAACCAAAAGCTACATAGAATTATAGGATCATTTAGCTTGGAAAGGCCCTTAAGATCATCAAGTCCAACCATTGACCTAACACTGCCAGTTCCACCACTGAACCATGTCCCAAAGCACCATGTCTACGTTTCATACATTTCTTGTTTGGGGCGGCCCTTGATAATCTCTGAATGGTGAGATAACACCTTTCTTTTGCTCTCTGACCTGTTGCATACCAGGCCACAGGTGTCTTGAATACCTGCAAGGCAAATGCAGACTGGCTTTGCCCACACTTGCAGCTGACTGCCACAACAGGGGATGTGGCGCAAAAATTGCTCGGGCTCTTTGCAGAGCAGCCGGGCTTTATGCTGTGCTAACCACAGTCGTGCTGCATCTGGGCGGCTCTGAACAGAGGCAGCTCTGTGAGTGCTTGCAGCCGCCTGCGCAGCTGCTGCTTGAGCCACACGGGCTTTGAGTTCATAAACTACTGATCTGGGACTTTTCCATAGGACCAATGTTTTGTGTTAGCCATATATTAAAGCGCACAGCCCCAGTGTGCTCCACGCAGAACCTAATGTATTCCCATCTCTGCCTGGGGGCTGGATGAATGGCCATTTTGTACTGACTGTACCTCCCAGACAAGCTCAGCTATGGAAATTTTATAATGAGAGGAAAATAGTGTATGCTGAAGAAGCCAGGAGTCTGGAGGGGCAGGGAGACCGTGCAGAAAGGGAGTGAGCTCCTGCAAGCAAAGCTGTGTTTGCAGATGGGATCTGCTGTGCTGTGAAGGCTGAAGGACTCACTGCTCTTGCCTACGAGGCAGCGAGTGCCGCTTCAATCCACAGCACTGTGGCAGGCTCCCGCTGTAAAAGCTCCTGGATGAGCTTTTATACATATATACCTTTTTATATATATACATATATATTTATATATATAAGGCTTGTCTTAGTTATATACATATTAAAGTCTAAAGTATGAAATATGTGAGAATGTATGAAATAGTCTCTAAATGTTCAGACATACACCCCCTCCAAATCTGAAGGTTTCTCATTGTCTATTTTTCTATCAAAGAAAACATACCACTAAAGGGAGAACATTTGCCAGCCCGAGACCTGGAGCAGCTCTCGTGCCCCGCCCTGGGTCAGAGCGACAAAGCCATTTCACAGCCTGTAACATGCTACTGGTTTTAAAACAGCAATGATTTTTTTTCGGCGTTCCCCCAGATCATGACTACCGTTACAGCAAAGCTAATTTCCTCTACCCGCCCCCCCATTGCTGGCCCACACATCCACTGAAGGAGGGGTGGGAGTCCTACAGCGCTGGCAATGAAAGCACAGAAGAGGTATTTTGTTCTGCTCTGTACACATGTCCCTGTGGAGGCTGGCTGTCTACGTGGTATAAGCTGAAGATGGAAGGGGTTCCTTTTTCTTTTCCCCATCGCAACTTCTTTTTGTCCTTCCACCACTTGCTCCATGTCAGTGCGCTTGCGTTTATGGCTCAGGGTGAAGGACGCAGAGGTCCCGCAGGGCTGCTCTGTGCACTCTAGCAGGGCCTGAGGCTGTTGTCATGTGCTCACAAGCACTTTTTCTGTCTGGGGACCACACCCAGCCATCTGTGGGGGTCTCACATCACCCTGCTGCCAGCAGCCTTTTCCCAGCTTGCTGCCTTTCCACGGGGGGAAGGAAGGAGAAGATGGGGCAGTGCAAGGCAAACCATGTGCTTCTGCCTGCACCCAGTGCAATAGTCACCTTCCACCTCCTCCCAGTTTAGCCATGTGCCTCCGCTGCTGGGAAAAGCCTCCTATGAGTGAGCTGAAGTATGATAGTTCTTAGCAAACACCAGGGAGAGCCACCCGCCCCTTTGTGCTGTCAGCTCCCCTGTAGGTAATATCATTTGGGGTAAGAGAAGTAAACGTCTTCACCCTAAACGGGGGTGGTTGTTGGAGCAGAGAGAACAGTACCTTTCCCTTGGGCTGCCCGTTGCAGGCAGGCAGCCTGGCAGGGTAGTCAGGGCGTGCTCTCACCCTGCCAAGGTGAGCTGGGGGCCCTGGGTGTCCTCTCTGCCGAATGGCCACCGTGCAGGGCTGTGTCACCATCCCAGCACACAGGTGGAGAAGGGGCTTTTTGGAGGACAGCAAATATAAAAGCAGCTCCCAGCTGCCTCCAACAATCCCCAGTAGCCTGTAAGAGGGAGCAGAGCTCCATCCATTGATGGATCATCTCCTCCTCCCGGGAGATGATGTTGCACAGCTCTGCTGCTGCAGAATGACGTGGTCCCATCCCGCCATGGGCTGTCGCCCAGGCCTGAGCCCCCAGCTTTCACGGGTGGCAGCAGCCAGCACACCCACCGAGTGTTTCTCCATCCTGCTCTCCCGTCGCTCACAGGGAGCATGAGGCTGTGCTTGGCCCCGTCCATACAAATGCACTCCCAGTGCCAGGAGCGTGCAGGCTCAAGGAGCCCAGCCCGAACCAGTGCTCCTGTAGGAATAAACTTACATGCTTACCCGCATGGTGGCTGGGGCTGCGTGGTACAAGTGCCTGCTCGCTCAAGCTGTCTCTGTGTTGGTGGGATGCGCCCCAGGCCACCTTGCCCTGCAGCTACGCCAGCACCCAGCTGCTTGCAACAGCTTCTCTACCCTACCCTGGGTTTATGGTGGCTGTCACCCAGGTGCTACTTGCTTACACAGTCTTCAGGAACAGCCAGCTTCACCTGATGCTGCACCTGAGTACCCTGCCTGCTGGGGAGTGGGAAGGGGTAACAAGCTCATTTCCATGGTAACAGGCTCGTTTCTGTGCTGGCTAATGGGAGATTGCTCTATTCTTCTCAGCAGCTTTGTCAGCGGGGAATTGTACACACATTGATAAATTAAAATCAGATCTAAGTGCATATTCACAGCACCCTTAACCCCAAGCACCTGGCCTAAATTTGCATGATGAAATGATGTGGCATTCAAAACTAACCGGGCCTGTGGGTACCACCCCCCACCAGGTGTCCCTCCAGCCACCCCATAGCCCACGTGGGACCACTGCCAGTATGCCCGTAGCTCTGTGAGAGGCACTGATGTCTCTAGATAACAAACGGTTCTGTGTATGGGTCAAAACAACCTCCTTTACCAGCTTGTCTGGGTGGAAAAGGACCGTGCTGACCAGTGGTGGACTCTGCAAAAGGGTGTATGGCGTGAGAGCATGTAAGCTCTCCCCTGCGTTTCTGCCAGGCTGAAACCCAGGACAGGAAAGCCCTGCCCTCCCCTCCACTGCGCTTGGGATAAGTGTCACTGGTGCTCGGTCCTCTTCGGGGGCCAGGCTGAAGGACAAGGGGGTCAGGGTGGCCCAGGCTGGTGGTCGGTGCAGGAAACCTATCTGAATGTGCAGACAAGAAGGAGAAAGAATAAATAAAAATGAAGGACAGAACAGATGCTCTGAGAACACAAATGCCCACCAACTCCTTGTTATCCTAGAAGTGTTTTGGAGGCAGTCCTGAGCCTGCCGTACGCCAGAGGCAAGAAGCCATCCAACTTGAGGAGGCCACAAAGGCTCACTGTGGGCAAAGTCTGGCGAGTACAAGCAACGCCGGGATGCCCTCCCCAGCTCCCCAGTGGTGAACTCCAGGCTGACACCCCCACCTGTCCCCCCCCGCCATCATCCCCATCGCCCCACCTGGAACTGGTGCGCAGCCAGGGACCAGTTCAGGTTTTGACAGCTTGGCATTTTCCAATATGGAAAATAACACTTCATCTTTAGAAAACCCACAACTCAGTCCAACGCTAAACGTAATGAAAAAAATCACCTTTGCCCTGCACAGCGGGGATGGAGATGGGTTCCTCACTCCATCCTGCTGCTCGCAGGCTGCACTGATGGCTCTGAGCTGCTGGCTCAGTACCATTTGGTGCACCGGTGTACACTACACAGCCCTTTCCCCGAGCACTTACACCTGAACCACTGGAATAAAGCAACAAAAAGTACTGACGATCATTTGCAAAGCTCCTGCAGAGCTGCACAGCCCAGAACCAGGAGCTCACAGCCAGCCTGAGTGCCCTGCACCCCTCTCTGGCTCTGTCTGGGAAGGTCCCACTTGTCCCTTTGTCCAAATGGTTGGGATGCTTCAAATACCATTTTCTAAATACTGGTGCTGCTACTTCTTATTGCTTTATTGCTTCCTCACCCCTATTGCTATATATTGTTCATACAGAGAGAGTAAAGCTACGCTTTTTTTATACTTGTCTTCCTGGCAGGGATGACCGTTTGCTGCTTTCCCCATGTGCCGTCGGCTCCCTGCACATCTCCACACCTGATTACAGCTGCCTCCAATGGCTCGGACATCCTCACTGTCACACGCTACTTCAGGTCGCAGAGTTACTCAGCAAGCTAACATTTGACAAGCTAAACCATAGGGTTGTCCCAGCTCACACCCAAGTGCTGGGGCATATCTACAGAGCAGGGGCGCGGGGAGGGGTGGGTGCACCCGATGAGTCCTGTGTGCTCAGTGCTCATCTTTCCTCCACTCATCGGTTCCCCAGAAATGGTATTAGCTTTGCTTCCCATGTCCCCACCTGTACCCAGTGTCGGTTTAGAGCATCCCTTAAACCTCCTGGCTACAGGACACAGGATTCCCGGGAGGCAAGTTGATGCATGCAGCATGTTTCTAAAATGAATCCGTGAAGACGCTGTTGTTTGTGTCTGGTGACAGAAAACACTGCGAACCTGGAGACGTAGTTCCCTCTGCTAGATCCCACCTGGTAAGGTTGGTGCCAACCTTCACTAGACCCAGACTTTAACTCTCTGGAGTGATGTTTTAAGCAGGGGAGTGGGTCATCGGCTTTGCCTCTGCGCAGATCTCGCTTCACAGCTGGGATGTAATGGTTATTAAACTGGGCTAAGAGAAATAGGCCCCCTGATAGGTAAATCGCAGTAACACCTCTGCAGAAAACACAGTAGGAAAATTAATCCTTGGCCCATTCAATTAACTTTAAATAGTTTAACTAAAACAAGAAGTGGTGTTTGTTGGTTTGGTTTGTTGTTTTTTTTTTTTAATTAGAGAATGCTCTCAGGTTGAAGCACAAATTAACAGGCATAACAATTTCTTTAGCCTGGTTTTAAAGCTCCCAGGCCTCGACAACAAGCTCCCGGTCTGATCCCAATAAAAGTGCATACATAAATAGGTCTGCAACATCTTGAACTTCAATGCAACGTCTGTGGGAACCTCTCAGAGGAGCAAACCTGAAAGATTTAATTAGGGCTAAAGCTGGGAATTCCTGTTTGGGAACGAGCGCCTTCAACCTATCGTACAGATACAGGGTTTCTAATGGATTCATCTCTCCAGTGTAAATCCATCAGTGGGGTGAGAAGAAACACGCTCTGGGCTGGGGATGCTTGCGTGTCCCACTGCAGGCAGTGAATTTTAGGCAGTCCCGTTCCCCCCCAAATTCAACTGATGAGAGCACGACCAGGGATTTCGTGGCAGGCCGCTCTGTGGGGTGCACCAAAACCCCATGCTTTGCAAGAAAAAAAGGGCCTTCATTCTTTGCCCCACAAGATACTCCTCCATCGGGGGGGGCAGAGGTGTCTGCACCCCAGAGGGACATGCTGGGACCCTTGGGGGACAGTGGCTCCTGTGTCTGGCTGTGCCAGGTAAGAATTATTTACATCTTGATCCAGGCACGCACTGAGCAAAGGTGTGAGGGGGTTTCGATCTGCGTTAGCTGCTCCAGAGCGAAAGCGCGTGCCACGCGAGCTGCCAGCGAAGGAGCTTCACAGACCTGAGGCACAGGCTATTGCTTTTTGACAATAATGATAAACCTGACACCCAGCGAGCACAGAAGGATTATGGAGTGAGGGAAAACCAACATCTAGCAAAAATAACCTGTCCTGTCTGCTTCACAAAACAGATTGAATTCGACCCACTGCTCTTCTCCCCATTTTTTGCACACAGCTGCAGGCAGCATCACTGCCTGGAGAAGCGATATTTAAGCTGCTTCTGAATTAGATCAGGCAGCAGAAACCCGAGCGAAGTAAATGAACTGGCCGTGCAGCCCCGCTGCTGAATACCTCCTGAAAGCCTTTAGCCAAAGGAAACCAATTTTTTACTTAACAGTTACAAATGTTTTGTGAATGACGGGAGAAGTGGATTAGAAGGTGAGACATGTTCCCGAAATGCATGAAGGACACTAATAATTAATTAAAGCTTTACCAGGGACACTGAGAGCTACTGTGGGAAACCTGAGGCATCCTTGACACCGCAGATGATGGTTAACAAAAAATAATAACAAGGCAGCAAACAGACCTTCTAATGCTGCTGCCTAGCACCAGACAAAGCTAAGATAGATGGAGACCAGCTTCTCATGCCGCTGTACTTAGCCAAACTACATTTGTTTTTTAGGCTGGTCTCCTTGTTTCATAGCTCATGACGGTGTCTTCAGCCCCAAATACAAGTGTGGGCTGTGATGCTCTGTGCTGTGGTGGGCACAGAATAAATGGTGCTTTATAGGCTGGGTTTGCTCAGAGGTGACGGTCACCAAATATAAAGAGGAGACAACTGGAAAATGGCTGTGAAATACACCAGCAGGTCTGGTAGGATACGCACCCTGAGTACCCCCAGGCCCCATTACAGCATGTTTTACTGTTGGGCGGGCAAAATGAAGAAAGCAGAGATGGTTATTTATTTATTCAGGTTAGTGGGGTTACACAGGCCTGAAGAGAACCTGACTTGTAGGAAACATGCTCCCTCCAGATGAGTTCAGCTAGCACAAACATAATTTCTGCTGTTGCTGATGTGCTTACGTCATTAGGGATGCAGCAAGGGTTCCCTAGGAGCCTTCAGCAAGCTGTGCTTCAGCATTTGGTCTCATTGGTCCCCCAGAGACACCTCCTAACCTGGCTGGGCTGTGCTATGAAGCCAAAATGGTGCTGCTGAGAAAATGAACAGCACTGCCTCCCTGGCCTAGAAAGCAAAGGAACATCATCATTATTTGATTCTTTAATATTCCTTCTACTGACGACTTGTAAAACCCATAAAGTTTTCGAACAGCAGCACAGAAAGGGAGCAGCGGGACGTTGTGCAGGTGCAGCCATGCCTTCCTTTCCTTGCCCTGCCCTTGCAAGGGTGGGGAGTCTGAGTGCAGGCATACTGGACCATCGCTCACAAGCCGGACTGTTTCTTGCACTGGGAAGGCAAGTGTGCCTAGCAGCCGTGGGGCTTCCTGGGCTGGGGAAGCAGAGGTGCGAGTGCTGCATGATCTGCGCTATCAACGAAGCTGCCAGGAGCAGCCTGGCTGCCAGGCTAGTGCAGAGGATGGTCCGTGCACAGAGGCTGGCGTGGACGTGCACGCAAGTGTTGCTTTTCTGTCTCCCCCCAGCCCCTGCGTGCGGGCTGAGGAGGGGCAGGGTGTTTCCTCCTAGAGGTCCCTCAGCTCTCGGGGCGCTCCTTGCTGTGTTTGCAGCTCTGGGGAGGAGTCGGGACACAGATAGAGATGTTGGGGGGTAGCTGTCACCTTTGGTTGCAGCTGGAGAAGCCAGGCCAGGGGAGAGCGTGCTGGGGACAGTACCCTGGTCTCTGCTGTCTTGGGTAATAGTTATTCAAGGCTCAAACGCCCAACCTCAGTGACAAACATGGGAAGACACACTACACTACCAGAACTGATACAGTTCTCTTCGGGGTTTGAAATGGGATTATTTATGCTGGATTGACTATAGTCACTGCCCTCTTAAATCTATAACATGTCCTGCAAAGAGTCCCCCTAAAGATAAATGAACGGCTTGCATAGTGCATAGGAGAGAGAAAAAAAATCCTAGTCCAACACTGAACCACTGTAACTTCTGGGATGAAGACCAGCAGCACACAACAAAATGGCTTGGAAAAGTGCAACTTCACCCTAAACCAGTCACAGGATAAATGCACGAGAGTGTGATTAGGAGGGCGGATGGGGCAGAACGGCCAGTGCTGGCACGGTGCTCGTGCGCGGCTCTGCCAGGGCTCTGCCCGGAGGCGCTCGGTGCCCAGCACCTCCCAGCACCCATCGCAGGTATTTCAGAGGCACTGATGTCTACATCACTGCCAGAACCTGGCACGATGCTCAGACATGTATGGCTTTATCATGACTAACTGCTTGGTTGGTTTTAACTGCTTCGGTATAATTTTGTCAGTTCCTCCTTTGTGCTTATGTTACCTTTATCCTGGAGTTACGTTGTGGATTTAGATTAAGCAGTGTTATTGTAGCGTTTATATAGCGAAATATAGGACCTTTTTTGGGAACGTAATGATACTTTTGGGAATGTCTCTTCCCTTGGTGCATAATGAAACCAGAGCAGGGAGGATCTTGCCCATCCTGCAGTGTGCTTGCCTGCATGATTGGGGCCCAAATGACAATGCCTACAAAGGCTACGGGACCTGAGAAGATGAAGGAGGAAAAAAAAATACCCAACGTAGTCAGTGAAAACATCTCATTTGGGTAACTGTGGTACAATCCTTGGGGTTTCATTTTGACCTCTATTAATTCACACTGGGTTTCTTGCTATTTTTTAGCCTGTATCTAGAAACTCAAAGTTGTCGTGGCTTCAGGACTGGGACCTTCTCATTTAGAAGGCATGTAATATTAAAAAAGCAATTTTTTTTCACAGTGAGAAATTCACATAAGACATGAGAAATTCATCTGTGCATGTAAAAGTTATGATTTGTCAAACTGGCGCTTTCTAAGGAGAAGTAAAAAAATTAAAAATTTAAAATGCCAGAAGTCACTGACATTATTAATAGGGCCCAGGAGCTGACAGACAGGCTGCTGCTTCTGAAGATGGGACTGCCTGCACCAGTCCGCCCCAGTGAGTGACCTGGGGACTCCCAGCAGCTGCCCAGTCAAAGCACATGAAGAACCTGGGTTTTGCTATTTTTACATCCCCCCCCGTAACTTGTAGAAACTGGACTTCTCCCGAAGTCCATCACATCTGCCTTCCAAAACCCATGGCTCGCGTTGTCACGCATTAGCTAAGAACATCGATGATGATGAAGCTCCCCACTTGGCTTGTGGCTGTCATGGATCTTTCCTGACAAGTCTAAAGCCCTGAAGAGAGTTGGTGAATACCTAATTCAGCTAGAGCCAGAAACTCATAGCAAAAAACCCTCCACTCAAGAGCAGAGCGTATGAAAAATTGGTGTTTGTGTACCAAGGCTCAGAAGATATGAAGAAAAGTCATTAAGTGATTTTAATACTTTCTGATTTGTTTCTCTCTGTCACATTATCCTAGGATGTGGATCTGTCTTTTATTTTATTTGCATCTTGTAATTATTTTTCTATAACATTTTGCTCTCCACATAATGACCATTGTTTGAAAACGAGATTAATTCAACTGAAACCTGCGAGGTAGAAAGTTCAATTAAAGCCTGAAGTAAGTGCTAAGTTACTTTGTTGCTAGGAGTACATGATTTTTTCCTTGCCATGGTAAAAACAAGGTGATCAATTCTGAAGTCCCCTCCAGCAATTCACTTGGCATTTGCAAGCTCCTGCCAGCTACCAATATGCCGGAGCAGAGAAGGAAGAAAATACAAATCAGCTGTCACTGCAAAAAAATAAAATTCAGGGAAGTAATTTTAATGCATGACTCAGAGCAGTGGGTCTGAGACAAGGAGCGAGGCACAGCGTGCTCACACCTCGAAACTGGGAAAAATGAGCATCTTTGCCGGTACCTGCTGCCGGGCTGCAGAAAACCTCGGGAGGCCACGGGGAGCAGCAGCCGGTGTCTAGCTCTGCTCTGAGCTCTAGTGCCCACGACACGCAGCATAGCACAGAGGGACACACACCAGTGTGTAGGTGAAATGGAGTAAGAACGGCCCATCTGGTGATAAACTCAGGTTTGGGACAGGAAGGGATGATGCGTTTTGGTGACGACTTTACGAGCTCCACATCGGACACCCTGCTTGTTTGGAGCCCACTGGCAATGCCATGGAAACCCTCCCAAGAACCCACGTCTTCATCTCACGTGCTCTACACCAGGTCCCTGGGACAGGTCTTTACTCAAGTGATACAGAGGACACATGGGATGTAGCTGGTTCAGGATATATTTCTTCATTAGTTTAGCCGAATGGCTTAATCATTAGATTTTTCTGCAGTATATCACAATACATAAATGCCTTTGGATGCTTCAGGGTATCCGACGCTGAGTCTCCCAGCAGACAGTGAAGCAAAGTGGACTTGAACAAGATGGCTGGAGGGCTGACAGATCTTCTGCAAAACCTAGACTTGCTCCAGTCTCTGTGAACCCTCTGGGGTATTTGCTTCATGACTGCACCATGGTGTAGGGCAATGTAAAGTGAAAATGAGCCTCAGCAATGTCTGCCCGGTACTGCGGGAAATGCTGATGGGGATTAAAGGAGTGTCACTAATGGTCCAGGAGGTTCAGCCAAATCCCAGCCCTGAGCTCCCCATCTTGCAACACGCAGTCGCAGCACAGTCACATCACGGGAGTGAGGTTTGACCTCGGTCTATGAGATCGGGCTGCTAATTGTACTTAAGTTATGCATGAATTAGAGAAATATTTAGCTCAACGATGCTTAAGGACTCTTCTCACACTGAAATAAACTGTCACATGATAGCTCAACTCCCTGATCCTGCGAACGGCGCTGTGCTAGTGTGGCTGCTGGAGCTGTGCTCAATGCACCCCATGACTCAGCAAGCCCAGGGACTGGGTCTGAGTGGCAAACCATGGCTGTGCTTCCAGTCAAAGCCCAGCGCGAGTCTGGCGGTCACCAGACCCCAAGCCCTATACCCAAAAGTCTTTGCCAGCAGCTGGAAATTCATGGCTGGGATGGGCTACTCTTCCAGTGCTTCCCCAGCCATGGAGGAACAAAGCCATTCAAGAAGATAGTGAAGCTTTGCTGCTGCGTTGAAGTTCATCTTCACATGTAGCCCATGAATATGGCATAGGGCCGGACACAGTCCCAGTATCATTGTTAGCGAGCGTGGGGGAAACAAGACCATGCACTCCTGATGACATGCAGCTCTAGGTCTGACATCTCATGCCAAGCCTTTTTTCTCCATGCACTAAAACAAGGCAGTTTTCCTAAGTGCTTACTCCCCCTCACACCACAATGCGAAGCTGCCTTTTATCAGCGGTGAGAAATGCATGGCAATCAAAAAGCAGCTGATAATTCTGATGATACAGTGCAAGGGAAACACAATCCTATTCCACCATGTTGACAGTTACGCATAAATATTTGGATAATTTGTTTTGGTTTGCTGCTATCTCTGACAGGATTAGGCAGTTCACTAAAAAAGGGGTTTCTTACTTAACAGAGGTGACATCCATTTTTATTACATATACCAAAAAAAAAAAAACCCCTAAAACATCGCAAGCTACAAAAAAGACCTAAGAAAAATCAGAGCCAGAAAAGCAGCAACCCTGTGCACCATATCGAAGGGCTGCAGTACACGGTCCTGTCTCAAGACACTTTCTGTAAGGACAATGTCTCACCCCTGAATAGATCACCTTCACGCTGTAAGACACTTTCCTCTTGGGGAAACCCCTGTGCCTTTGAACAAGCCACATGAGAAGATGTGCAAACTTGCTGCGTATGAAAAAACCAACCCTGAACCCACTGCCTGAATATCCCTGATTGCCACATGGTAACTTACACCAGGAACCACAGGGAAAATCGTTGAACAGATACAACCAACACTGAAAGAATATGCTATCTTGGAAAAGAAAAAAAAAACCCAACAAAACAAAACAAGAATGGTTCCCTGGGCTTTTTGCCATGCAGCTTTCGAGCACTGCTCAATCTCAGCAAAGTCTTCGACTGAAGCGACGTTGCCACTGGCTGATACATTTCACCCACAGGCTGATCAGGAAGAACAGAAAATGCTGAAAATTCACCCATCTGCCCAGCCACAATTGCTGATTTCCTGAAGATAGAGCCCCCGCCTGCTCCCTCTGCACCCCCAGCCCTAAGATATCTCTTTTCTGAGAGAAATAGACTTAGGAATTAAAATTCATAACTCTCCTGGATATGGAAAGTACATTTTATGAGACATTAAAATTTTCCCCAGTCACTGCTTTCTACTCACAGCAGACCCTTCTGCCGGCAATAATTCCCCATTTCTCTCCAACCCACGGGACCAAGGACCTCACCTGTGGCCTCGCTGAAGCCTCCTCTGCTCTACAGGTGCCAAACCTCATTTTCTCACCAAATCATGAAAAGTAGCAATAGCATAAATCTGGTTCCAGACTGTGTTTTTTCTTGGAGCCATCAGCTTTTGTTTCAGCTCTGAAGAAAGGCATGCATCTTCAACGGCTTGACTGGGGTTTTTTCTAATAGGAAATGTCACCAATCCATGAAAACTCTGCCTCCTTTCTAAACCCTGATTTCATTAAAACTTCATTAATTGGAGACCTAACAGTGAGAGGGAAAGATGCAGCTGGTCTTTGCTTCCAACATAGACCTGGCAGCTGACTCATGAGCTGACTGCAGACACTCACCCTGGGCAGGGAGCATGAAAAATGGCATCTACTTATTTGACTGATTTAATCCCTGGAAGAAAGGGTCTGTTGTGAGGGACACCAGCAACACCAGAAGCTTTGGCCTGGCCTTTTGCCTGGAAAGGACCTTGGTTTCATTAGCCCTTGAATCCAGTTCCTTTGCACATGTTACTTAATGTTTATTATTTACCCAAGAGCCTTGGCTCCACAGCAGCGTTACAATCCCGTCCTGCCTGCTACAGAAGCGCCTTCTTTTGCAAAAGAGAAAGTTAATAGACTTTTGCAAAAGAAAAGGATAATAGAATAGAGAGACTGAAATCAATATTGTAACTCTCAGTGGCAGGAGGAACCAGGCTGCGGCTTGTAAAGCAAGGATGCCCTTTTGCCTTTCATTCAGTCCCGACCTGCAAACATCTTTACAGCTCCATTTACGTAGGGCAAAATGGCTGATCAAGGACACAAGTCAAATGGGATCGCTGATGTCTCCTGGAGCATTTGGGATCGTAACACATGCAAGCTACAAATGTGCCTCTTTCTGTATGAGAGGAGTGGCTGAACTTGTCCTAGGATTTATCTTGAACTTTGCTCCTTTGTCTTAACGCATGCAAATGTTGCTGCACCACGTGGCCCGGCACAATAACCCTTCAGGGTTATTTGGTCAGCCCTGATGAAAGCCTCACAGCTCTTAGGGATGAGACGCCCTCTCTGCTTGACTGCAGAAGTGCCTTTTGGAAAAGGCCATGCAAGTCCTGCTCCCTTCCTTGCCCAGGGTCAAGCTTCGCCACCAGTTCCAGAAAGCCCTTTTCCCTCTTTTTCCTTGGGATGACCCATTAGCAGGAGCTGCCTGACGACTGGCAGCTGTGAAAAATGATGTCCAGTGGAGACCCTTGACTGTAGAAAGGGGTTTTTGGGTGGGGAGGGAGCTGCTGCCTGCTTGATGGGGTACACAAATCCCTCTTTTCGGGTGAGTTCCCTGCACAGAGGGAGTGAAATGCAGGTTTTTGTGGCTGAGGATTGAGTGCCAGCCACTTCTGGGGGCTTGGAGAGGTCCGTCTATCCCATCATGCCAAAAAAACCCCATTTTTATATTGCCTGGAGCGGGTGTAGCCACAGTCAGCTCGGACTTTCAGTCAATTTTGGGAGCAGTCCCTTGCAGTCTGGCAGTGTGCTCAGGTTTCATTGTGCCCCTGGGCACAACATCGAAAGCACAAGGAGATTTAACTGAACCCCACTCCAACCAGACTCCTCGCTCAGTGGAAGGAGAAATGAAGAAAGGAGAGAATGTTTTCACTTATTAATGTGCCACGCTCCATTGCAATGTGTAAGATGCAGCTGCTCAGGTACTTCCATTCAGACAGTTGCTGAGTGAGGGATGGGATTATTTTTAGACAAACACACTTCCAGGTTAAAAGCTGCCTGTTGGATAAGGATCTTCCTCTCTAGGCACAGTGTTTGCACTCAGTTAACTGCATCCTTTAGAAGTCCAACTAATCAAATGAAAGACACTCCCTCCCACAAATGCAGTTACATCGCTCTGAAAGCTTAGCATCACCTGTTGCCAAAATAAGCAGTACAGAAGTCAGACCTTTTATACTACCATACCATGCTCTGTGGCTTGCATCAGTCTAACTACATCAGGCTCTTAACAGCTAGAGTCCAATCGATACCAAAAATATTTGTTGGCGGTCCCCCAGGCACCTGTCCTCTCAGCACATTCAGGCTGCAGTGACCCTTGCTGATCTACGGAGTTTTTACCTGCAGGTTTCCTCTGGCCCTGATTCAGGCCAAGCATCAGCTTAGTCTTCCACATGTAGCATCAATGCCAAGTAACACAGTCAAAGTTCAGCAAAGCACTTTCACATTGATTAAACTTTAGGAGCAAACATTCATCTCACCACTATCAGCGGACCAGAAGCAAATTTCTGTGTTTTTTTTTTGTTGAATTGTCCCCTGCCCAACAAGCCTGGCTGACGGTCTGGATGACTGAGCTTATGTGAAGAACCAGGACTGTGACACTCGTATTTGGCACCAGATGTGCAGACCTACAAGACCTGAGCTAACAAGGAGCTAAAGAAGAGATGGGGCTACTCACTTCCCAGTAATGCCTGAATGACACATGAGGCTCAAAAGCCACAACTCAAATTTTATTTTCCTTCCCCAAGACAATGCCAAGATCAGGCAGCTCACTCGGGAGGGTTTCACACATACTCTTGCCGTTCCTCACCCAGGTGGCTCCCAGCAGTACTTTTTTAAGCTTTCAAACTCTTTGAGGCTACTATTTTTAGGTCTTTTTTTTCTGAATGATCCCTGACTCCCCCCTTCTTTCTCCTGTGACATCTTCCTTCGTCGCAAGAGTAACTTGGAACGATTATGTTGTTAATATCGAAGGTGACCCCACTACTTTTTGCAGGGAAAGCAAGAGAGAAACTTGGACCCAAATAATCCTGCTACAGCATGAACCAGAAAGAAAACATCTGGGGGTAACAGCTGGGCAGAGCTCTGATGCTCTGAGCTGAGCAGGTCCATGAGCCCTTGGCTGCTTCAGACCCCCATGTCCTGCATCTCCCACTGCCCAACGCTGCAAGCCCATATTTGGGGACAGCATGGAAGCAGCATTGACAGTGTAAGTACGTGATGACCCCCTGGCCGGCTGCTGCTAGTTAATCTCACTGCAAACCAGTGCCAGTCCCTGTCATTGCTACTGTTTATTTGCACTGCAGTAGCCCCCAGAGACAGCCGTCAGGAACGGCAGCGCACGAGAGAGAGCTCCCCCGGCACAGCTCCTCACAGACCTTACAGAGCTACTGCAAGGAAAACAGTCCTTACATGCTGTCTTTTAATGACAAGATACAGGGACAAGGACGCTAATGACCCAAGCAGGTCAGGACAGCAATGCATATAGAAGTTGCATGTATAGCCATCAACAAGCACGGGCACCGATAGCTCTGCCAGTAAGGTTAAAGCTCTCGGCACCCTTTCATTAGTTTAAAACTTTCCCATGCCCTGGGGCTCCTTTGCGGAGGTCAAGCCCTGCTCACAACACCGTAGTGCATTGCAAAATTTTTTGTTAGAACAGAAAACCTCCCTCCCTCCAAAATCCCTGTGTTTCCCTGGTGGGAAAGGGATGCACAAGGTTCTGCATCCAAGGAACTACAGGAGGGAATGAATCAGTACCACGGGGCCGAATGATATCCACGCAGAGGCTTTCATCAGCAGTTGTGCTGCAGGGCATGGGCACCCCGACACCGACACCACCTAAAGGCTGTTCCGCAGCAGGTGTATGCAGGGGACAACACGTGGTGATGCTGGTGACAGCTGTGCAGTGTTTGCAGAAGAAATTCTTTGTGTCACATTTCAAGTTGTTGTTTTCTCTTATCACGAAAGGATGCTTCAAAAAGCTGGATTTCCTTTCAGGGACGCTGTGGTCCCTGGCCAGCTGTTCCAGCTGATTGACTCCTCTCAGCCTGTCATCCCTGACTCTTTTCTTGGAGCACTTCATCCATGTGATATTGCTTTGAAATACCTCAGGAGAGAGAAATCCGTATCTGGCTAAATTTTGGTTAGCTCATTTCTGACCTTATTCTTTCCTCTTTGGCATAGCCACAGCGAGGGGCAGGCGAAGCCATGGCTTACTGCCCATGGGGTGCCCCCGCACTACATGCTTTGTGGTCCTTCAATAATTTCTTGGGCTACCGTGTTCTTTGCTGCCCTGAAGCATTCATTTTGCAACATCTGATTTCACAAACGTATAAAGAAAACCAAAAGGAAATAAACAACCGAAAATGTACGGAGTGCTGCTGCTCTTTGGTAACGTGGTCCCCGATAGCAGTGCAGACCACCACTGGTGGCTGTTTACTATCGATCAATCTTGCTGTCTCCGGTGTAGCCAGCCTGAAATATTTGCTCTCTACCTGAGTATGTCATGTGCACCTGGATTTTATCGGATAGGTGAGATGAGAAGACTCTGTTATATCTGTCCGTAGCTTAGGCATCAAAATGGTTCAATTTTTCACTGACGTATTTTTTCCTAGTAAAAGGAAATGTGGCTTCTTCAGAAAAGGTGCCCAAATGTTGCATGTCACTAATGCCACTCAGGTTTTATGAACAAGCTCCTCATGCATTAGACTAAGGCCAAAATAAACAAAAATGAACAAAAGGCCGTCCTTCCTAGACCGAGGACTATGATAGTGTTACAGATACACTCTTTGGTGGAGACACTCTTTTTGTAAGGCTTTTATGCAAAGGGGAACTGCAGCGGAGAGGCTGGGACCCTTCACCCCATGGAGACAGACTACAGGTAGCAGCACTTGCCTTGGCCAGGGAAAACAGAGTTAATTTTTATTTGAAACATGATAATTGCACTTTGTCTTCCTGACTACACAGCTGCTTCTGAAGGCCCCGTAGGAGAGTTAGCTAATGGAGACAATTTCAATAATAAGGTTACGTTTTGGGCTGCATATTTGTCAACACCGCCCACCCTCTTTTTTTTTTTTTTTGTTATCGTGGTTGATTGAATAAAATTTACATATAAGTAACGTAAGTTCATAACAGACTCTGCCATCTTCCATATTAAACATTTTCCTTCCCCCTGCACACTCTATGTGGAGCAGTTTGAGGTTGTTGTTAATTCTCCAAGGGAAAAGCTGATAAGAGCTGCAGGGAAGTGAGTTCGGCTGAAGCCGTCTGCCTGTGAGCTTACTGCTGCCGAGTCACTGAGCTCAGAGGCAAGCTGAGCCCAACAGCAACTGCACTGCCTATTGCTCTGTGTGTGCGTGTGTATATACATATACTTAATGACTGAATATAATTAAAAGGAAGGCATTGTAAAATATAATTTTAAGTAGTTTGCAATATTCATTCATTAAGTTGGGAAAAGTTATTAGAATTAATAGTCTACATAATATGTAGTAAGAAAGAATAAACCCCGACTTCTACTTTATGTCAGTTAATAAAGGAATGGGTATAAATGAGGTGCTCAGGGTCGAGGAGAGCAAAGAGGAATCTGCTTCTCTCAGAGCCTAGAAACAGTCAAAGCAAAGTACCTTGGAAAAGGTAGGAAAGAGCATCCCTAGGAGGAGCTGTTACTGTTAGCTGGTCTTTATGAGTGCTAATGAAGACTTCCTAAAATTAACAGGGGCATGGGGAGTCCTGAGGATGTTATAAAAACTGAGCGACTGGCCCCTGTCAGGCTATGCAAATTTGACATGCCTCCACCAAGAAAATATTATCACTCCTTAGATCAGCCCTGTAAACAGCTTAGATAAATTTCCTTGAGCTAATTGCTTTTTAATAGTTTGTTGTGTGAATGCTAGCTCATTATAAGTCGTGTGGCTTTGTGAAAACATATCTGAAATAATCCTACAGGTGATAAATTGTTTTTAGGAATAAAGGGATTTTCAGCAGAGTGTGGTTTTCTATGTCTTCCGGTGATCTAAAATCCTACTCCAAGCACCATCACGGAGGGAGACCATTATGTTGCCATTAGATATAAAGCGACAATTCATCGTGGGTTAGTTATCCAGGTAGCTTTGGCCTTTCTGTCGGTGGCCGTGTTCTGATTTAAAATGAACCTGTTTATGTTGTTGGCTGATTTCCTTTATTTCTTAATTCTTGCAAGCTACTCTCAGACTCCATCATTTGGGCCCACCACAGGAGCGGTGGAAGTGGTCATGATCCTAGACTGGAGTACACAGAGATGGAGAACAAGAGGAACGGCAAAATGGGACTGTAAGTGGTGAAAGAGATGTGTAAAGCGGCTTTCAAAAAACACAGCAGCTGGACCAGCTTTAGGTTGTGTTGAATGAGGCAACAATCCCTTCCCATGCTCACCAAAACTAGGATGTACAAGTAGCAAACCCAAACATACAAAAGCTTTCTTTCAAGCCCTCCGTGCAGCCCATCACTCTGTCTGGGTCATGCCAAAATCACTTTGCCTGGAAATTTTCTTTGTCTCCCTTTCCCTTAGATGTACTGAATCACAGCCCACCAGGAGCTCTGCAGAATCTGAAGCCCAAGGATCCAGAAGGACCTACTGCCTTCACTGCCAGAAGATCCCAGGCAGCTCTTGGTGGCCCAACAGCACAGGTGCTCCCAGATCTGGCTCCAACTTTTGCACCCTTTCACCGCCCCCTCTCTTCCAAGCCTTGGCATTTACTGCAGATGCACTGAACGTGAACTGCTTTCTCCCTGAACGCGACATGAGTCAAATGGGTGACATCTGGCACATGTTTTCAATAGAACTTTGAAAACAACGCAACTCCCACTTTTATGTTTTTTAAGTCATATTCATGCTGCTAAGCTGCTGGTGACTCAGATCATAGCAAGGCTGTTGAAAGCTCTTCCTATGAGCCAGGTAATGGTCCTCTTCCACGCTACACAGGTGCATGCTTACATGGTGTTACACGCATCGTAGCTTCACTCCTGAAGATCTGCTGGAAGAAGAGGCACTTTCTCAGGGACACATGACTGGTCTGTAGTACATTTCTTCCCCCCTTTTATGAGTTGCCAGTTCAAAAAAGTGGAGAGAGAGAAGGAAGGAGTCTTGACAATACAAAATTCAATCTTGCTGAGTTTAATTAGAAATGTTTCAGGCTCTTCAATTGGCTCCACCTGCAGTAACAAAGCAACCAATATTGAGGAAGCTTCTGCCAAGTTACAACTGGTTGTCAGCTGGTTGAGCAGTGCTACATAGCCTCCTCTGCAGTGGGGAGCCAGGTCCGCCGTCATCTGAAACTTTTCAGCTGAAGGGCTCTCATTGTGCCTGCTAACCCCTAGCTCAAATCAATAAATACAGACTGAAGCATTAAGGAGCTTGATAGACTAGACTGGAAGATTTATTACTTGGAAAAGACAGAGCTTTCCAAGGAAGCCCTCATAGTCTCTACATTGAGGGGAGCAAGAAGATGATGAGAGGTCATAGTGGTCATCTCCAAACGAGGCTGGTGCCTGTTGTCTTGTTAGTCCTCTCACTGCTTGGTAGCTTTAGTTTAAGCAAACACAGTCCTCAGTGCAGACTTCAAAAAGAAAAGCCCTCAGTTTTGGATTTTGGTACTTCAGGGTCACTTACAGACCTGGGCACTGAATTATAGCCCATGTTCTACAAACAACACCTCTTGGCACTAAATTTTCATGTTATCTTTATCACCAGTAGTAGGAGCCATCAGCAATCTGTTCAGCTGTAAGAAGGCTGTTGGCTGTGAAATGTGTGACTTGCATTCTGCAGATGACATTCAGCTTTGAAGCCTTTTCTTTTACTTACTGGGCAGACCTACACATTACTGTAGAGAAGAGCACAGGAGGAATCAGGACTGTGCCTGCCTGTCCTGCCACAGGTATGAGATCCTGGTGTTGATGATGATCCCAGTGGGGAACCGATGGCTGGTTGCCAAAGCTTCCCAGGCTCCTGAGCACCATGGCGTTGCCATCCACTGGGAAATACCAACAAAATGTAGGAGACTATCCAACAAGTTAATGCAGAGTCATCTCCAGGGGCTGCTGGCTGGCTCAGCAGATGGATGTGGTCCATGCATAGCAGTACTGGGGCTGGGGCTGTGTTTCCTTAGTAGACCATCACCAGCAGCAATCACAGCAACCACAACGGGCAGTAAATCCCTCCATTCCACTCTTAATGATATCCCAATTCTTCATTTCATTTCATCCTTGGCAGAGACTTGCTCCAGTTCATCGGTCTGTGGCAACTAGCCAGGAAGATGCAGAGTTTGCTAAACTACAGAACAAAAGGAAAGGCATAAGGAATCCCCGGACATCACTAGTCTCATTTTTAATTTATGGAACAAAAACTAAAAGTGACTGTTTAAATTGGAATTTTCTGTTGACTCTGGGATGATTAATTAGGTTTTTTTACCCCCTATTTAGATGCTGATGGTGCAATCCATCGCTCCAGTGTCATTCCAGGTCAACGGTGGGGTTTAGAGGTTTACCCGAAGCAAATTCCTTATGAAATATTGACTGCTGAAATAGGAAATATTGAATACTGAAAGGCAAAGAAGATGAAACATTGGTTTTCAGAGAATGTAAGTGCTCACTTTCCCCACAGATGGTGGTGGGAACTATGGGGCGTGGACCGATGAAATTCAGGCTAATGGTATATCACAGCTGTTATTTCCTTATCTCATAGCGCTTTGAGAAAAGGAAAAAGAGGTATTAAAGGCTTTGGTTAAATGTACACAGAGTAGAAATGCCAGGCTGGAGTCCCGACCCCAGTCCAAGAGCTCTGCTTTTTGGTTTATGATTAAAAACTTATCCAGCACTGCCCTCCAATGCCAGAATTTAGGGTGGTATTGCCCCAAGATCATAATGCTTGCTTTTACTATTCCTTAAACTGCCATCTCTTTGGGAAGAGGGTCTCCTCCGTATGGGTACAATAATCTATGGATGGATAAGTCTCTGTGAATGGATAGGTCAAAAGTAGATGTCAGGAAAAAGAATCTTACCTCTATTGTTAGATGGAAAAAGAGAGACCTTGACTGAATAATTTGCCAGGTTAATTTTGGAAGTCCTGCAAACTTCTAGCACACAAAACTTTTGCTATCAAGAAATTTCACACCTTGCAGGAGAAATCCTCTCCTTTCACTTGTTCTGAAACTGTCTCCTGTGATTTCATTTGTACCCTTCTCAGATTCAGTCATAATTTTCTGGGCTTCTAACATCTCTCTCCCCACTTACCAATTTTTCCACCTGAAGTTTCCCCATTAAGGAGTCACCTCGGGGAATTTGTGACCTTTTTCCTTGCCCTTCTCTGTAACTTCTCCCATCCCACCATCTCCCTTGCGAGATGTAGAGGAGCAGAACCCAATGAAATCCAAGATGCGAACACACCGCTGATTCACGCCAGCGTAACGATGAGCTCGGTTTCTTTCCTTGATCCTTTCTGAAACTTTCTTCACTTTCCACTTGCTGTTTTGACTGCTGCTGAGGGTTGTGCTGACATTCTCACGGATCTATCTGTTATAAATAACTTGAAGAGCTCGTTCCCGAGTGGTAACAAGCCAGCTCAGAGCTCCAAAGACGCCCGATACGGAAAAGGTTGGGTGTCACTCAGAGTTTGCTTATTTTTGTCACGGAAGGTGGGTACTGGATGATGAGCAACAAGAACAGCACCTTTCTTCTGGTGGCCTTGTAGCATCCAGTGGTGTTTTCCACATCCTGACCTGCACTGTGGACCTAGCTTCTGCGTGTGAGTTGTAATAGCAAAGGCTCCAGCTAGGATGGTCATACACCTGGCACGGCGTTGATCATTCAGCCTACCATGGGTGCTTTTCTTAACATAGTTCCCAGGGATCTGAGACGACAGTGAAGCAGTCAGCACAGCAAACACTGGAAACAAGGTGCCACATGTGAAATGGGATTGTCGCCCTTCTGCTGGCTGCAGAAGCAACTCCCAAGGAAAGAACCAGGCCCAGCCACCTGCCTTGGTGCCTCTGTGCTGCCTTTGTCAGCAAGCTCTCAGATTTGTATCCAAGCAACATCACGACCAGCTTGATGAAAGTCATGAGGCTGCTCAAGCTCTGCTCAAACAGACAACTCATCATCCGCTGCCTCGAGTGGTCTCCGGTGCCAAAAACTTCCACTTTTAGCTGTCTTTACCATGAAGGACCACTCAACATACATCAAAAGAAAGACTTGGGGTTGAGAACCACCCTTGTCAAACTGCAGGTAAATGCTGGAGAGTATGAAGTGTGCTCACTTGATGTGTAGGGCTCAGAATGATTTCTGGTTTGACAGAGGATGGCAACAGTTGGTGAAATACAGCAGAACAAATGGCCAAGAGTTCCAACAGCTGCTAAGTGCCAGTGGGGGAAACTTGGTCTATGTCCCTCTTCAGGAGCCTGTTGCCACCTTGATCTGACAACTGCATGAGAGGTAAAACAGTGGTGGCAGCTCACAGCACCTGGCTGGGTCCCGAAATCTCACCAAGTTGAGTGCAAGCTCCCAGCTGAGCCATTGCATTAAAACCTTTGTGTTGGACTTGGGGCGTTCAGAGTGTCCAAGCACCCCTAAAGAGGAAATCTCTGCCAAGACTTACTGCAAAAACAGGAGTAAATTGGTAAATACCCTGATACTCTCTCAAGAGTCTCACTGGTTCATCACTGCTGCTTTCAGAATGATACAAGAAAGGTCTATCCAAAATACAGAAGAACAGACATCCTCTCCACTGCTGTACTGGACCAGCATTAACCACAGCCCCAAATCAGACATCATGGTGTAGGCATCCACTTTGCCGAAGGTCTTCCTCCTAAACTAAACTCCTGTACGCTACAACCACAGAGTAACCAAAAGTGAGGAAAACAGACACAGTGTCTCACTACAGAAGTCATCCTGGCCACCAGCAAGCTCCTACGGATGGTGAAATCAGCAGGAGAACAAGAAACCATCACCCTGGAGACAGTGTGCTCACTAACTTGTGGCAAACCTGGAGGAAAACACTGAGCTGGCATGAGAAGGACCGTAATCCATGCATCAGTCCAACCTACGATCCACAGCAGCGTAAAGTCTCCTCCAAAGCCCCCACTGAGAATTTGGCCCTGCCAGTGTCCTGCACCCTTTCTCAATGCTAGGTCTAGACATGCAGGTAGATACCTTCCTCCAACACTTGCTTCTATGACTGGAATTCTAATTTTCCAGACTTTTCAAGCTGTAAAAACATTGGTGTCCTCTACCCTCTTCTGCCTAACACAAGCGAGTGTTTATTAATACTCAACACAGCGTCAGTGTGATTCACCACTTAAGGAAATGCTGCCGTACCAAATGTATCTAAAGAATCTGTACAGCAGCCAAATGGAAATAGGTACGGCACAAGGAAGCAATTTTAACCATGTTCTAACATACGTAATGAATTAGGAGTCAGGATTCCCATCTTTTCTGGTGCCTCAGTAGAAGGATGTGTGTCTCCACCCACTGCAGAGGCACACTGTGCAGAGTAAGCTCTGCTCCAAGATTGCTGCTGGTTTCGAGAGGACCAGGACTGGCTATAACTTCAATTTCTTTTAAGACTGACTGATCTGTTGGCTTGGCTAGTTTAATACCTTAATACCTGCTATACCTGATTTTGCCAAGTGCCCTAACCATTGCATTTGGATATCACCTTGCCTGTTGGGACTTCAAGAAGAAACTCCAAGAAGCCATGTACTGCCCCTAGAGAAGGTAAGTCTAGTCCTGAAAATGCCAGTCGAAGTTTGTAGCTGATTCATACAGGCATGTGGCATCCTTGCTGCACCCAGCTGAGCGTCTGCCATGGGAACACGACAGAGTCACTGGTCTGCAGAGCGGGTTTGGGGTCCGGGAAGCACAGACATGTGCAGTTTATTGCAGAAATAGCAACCACCACATTGTATCACCAGTCATGCAAAGCCATGCGTCACTCTGGGCAGCAGTTTTCACGTGAAGAAGACTTCAATCACAACAGATGCCAGCTGAGAGTAGTCTTCCGTGTAAATGTGCTATTTAAGAAACGTGCTATATTGACAGACCAAGAAGCCAAGCCTTGACTTTGAAAGCACATGTGGATTTCATTGAGATCTTTTCAGTACTCTAAGCTACATTTTAAATTTTACTTGAATCCAGGAACTGTTGAGCCAAGTGTACATTTTGGAGAACTATGCCCTTTTCCTGCTGAGAGGAGTGAAACGCATCTTAACGGTTGGTCGAAATTACTGATGTTGTTAACAACTAACAGGAAAACCTGACACCACCTGCTCCTTTTTGTCTAATTATCCTTAGAAAGTTGGATCATTTGCCTCCCATGCATGAATACCACAGATTATTGATGTGAACTCATCAGCTTGTCAGGTTGCATTATTTTGTATGAGAATCCAGCCTGAGCCACCGCTTTGGTTAAAAAGACACAAAGTTTATGGGATTCCACAATTCCACTTTGAAAACGTGCTATTTAATACTTCTGACTAACGGTCAAATTTTCCCACTGAAAATGAAAGGAGGAAACCAGCTTGTTTGTCAAAGTTTCATTTTGGCAGCGTATATCTTTGGTCAGCCAGGGGCAACATCTCAGCACAAGATTCAGTTACTACCTCAAATTCAGTGCGGTAGGTCTGAAATTCCCTAAATATATCACATTAGGCTGCAATCACACTTGCATCTGAACTGCCAGCTGTTTTGTTGCTGAGTTTGACTGGCCTGGAAATAGGCAAACACAAAATAGGAGTGGATTGTGAAATGATATTTTTGTTGGGTGTTATGAAAGTGGAAAATGGATATTATATATATAAAAGCCAAACATAAAATCATGAAATCAGGACTGAATGCTTAGCTAATAAGTTGTTTTTGCATATTCAGTACGTCTGCAAGAAAATAATGGCTCGGGTTCGGGAGGGGGGGTGTTTTTACAACTTTTATTATTATCTGAGACTGCTTCCCTGCTTGGCAGTCCTTCTGAGAACTACTTACTTCATAGGGAACTCTGCATGTACAGAACAATAAGAGGAAATCTCAGCCAAAGCAGTAGGATAAAGCACCCAAGCAGCAAAGGGAAACAGCCAAATACTTTTCAGTGAGGACTGGAAGAGGATGGAGCAGGTCTTCCCGTGTGGGGAGCTATGGCCAAGGCTAAGGTAGGCACTACAGTAGAAAGAAAACCATGTGTCTGCATTGTTTGGTTTATCTGAAATTATTTTACACACATTACAGCAATGTATTGATGTCTGCAGAGCTGGCTTTAGGCAAAATCCAAGACGCAGTTCTTACCCTCAAAAGCAAGAAGAGAGGGGAACAAAATCAAAACTGCAAATGCAAAACATGTATTTTTCCCCAGAAACCGATGTTTCCCGGTAAAATGACAGCTTGGGAAACAGAAAAAAAATGCTCTCTGGGTGTTTCACTGAGAACAAGGCAAGGTAGCAAATCCCTCTGCTGCCTCCTAGAAAATGGGCATTGCGCCTTCTGGTCACAGCAAAGGTTTGGCACAGACCTCGCCAGAGCATGGAAGCGTCAGAAGCTGCTGGCTTTGGTGCATGCAATGTCAGCGCTGTCTAACAGTTGCTCCTTTTTACGTTATCACTTCTGATGACCTCAGAATGATGGCTTTTAACATCCTTCACTGTACACAGTGCTGATGAGATGTACAGCCAAAGGGTTAGACAGAGGAGAATTTGCTTTTCAGCAGGCAAGACCACAGCATCTATTCACAGCATAATTACAGCTCTGTAACACTGCTAGAAGAGGTTATTAATAAAATAAATGTATACACACTGAGAGACACACACACTTGCAATAATTTCCAGTTATCCACTTCACGGGCAACTTGGAAAAATACATGGGGAGCGGGTGCCCTATTCCTCCCTGTTCCTAGGGACTATAATCTCTAATTGTATTAGGATGAGATTTTTGGTCTGAAGTACTTCAGATGCAATTAAAAAACAGATGGGGAAGGAGGATGCACATGGCCAGCATTAAAACTACACTGTCTGTGCTAAAAGCTCTTGATGCAAGAAAAACTGATAAGCAAGAGAACATTTTGGGACAGCAGCAGCTCAGTGAGAAGGAATGCAGACGGGTTAGCAAATGCAGGCAGGGGTGAGGGACTGCGAAAAAAACAAGGTTTCCTGGGCTTGACTCAACGCACTGGTGCAGAACTTTGGTAAATGGCCCTCTCTGCAGGAAGGAGTTTGCTTGTGATACTGCTAAAGCAGTGACAGCTTGGGTTATGTGCCAGAGACGTGCCAGCTACATTGCTGAGATCTTCCTTGGGGCTAAACGCGCCTGACCTCCACAAACTTGAGGGGTGACGAACTAGTGTAAGCAGCTGTCCATGAGAATTTTCCCTCCGACGCATCCCAGAGCGCTCAGTCGTGCGAGCACTCCTGAGGCTGACGAGCATGGGCTTCTTGAGTCTTTAGCAGGTGGCATTTCGGTGAGGTTGTGACAGGAGTTTTTGAGCAATCACCAAGCAGATGACATCATTTATTAGCCACTTCCATCCCAAGGCCATCACTTACGTTCCTGCTGAGGCTGCAGCCTGTTATCCCTCTTCTGCAACCTCGGCTTCCTCAGGAGGTTGGGGCCAATAAACCCCAAGTCCCTCAGCATCTCAGACCTGCTCAGATCTCATGTGGTCTCTCTTCAGGACCTGTGAAAACTGAAGTGTCCATCAAAACAGACTCATCCTAATTTAATTAAATATTTATCTCACTCATCTGATCATATTCTAAAAACAACTGTAAGGTCCTGCACCTGGGAAAACTTAATCCAGGAGTCTAGCACAGACTGGGATCCACCTGGCTGGAGAGCAGCTCTGTGGGAAGGGACCTGGGGGTCCTGGTGGGGAGAAGCTCAACGTGAGCCAACAGTGGCTGCTGCGGCCAAGAAGGCCAACAGGGTGCTGGGCTGCATCAAAAAGGGCATCGCCAGCAGAGAGAAAGAAGTCATCATCCCGCTCTACTCAGCACTGGCCAGGCCACACCTGGAGCGCTGTGTGCAGTTCTGGTCCCCGCTGTACAAAAAGGATGTGGCCAGGCTGGAAGGGGTCCAGAGAAGGGCCACCAGGATGATCAGAGGACTGGGAAGGTGCCATACGAGGATGGGCTGGGAGAGCTGGGTTTGTTCAGCCTTGAGAAAAGGAGGCTCAGAGGGGATCTCACCCCCATGTACCAGTACTTAAGGGGCAGCTACAAGGAGGATGGAGACTCCCTTTTTACACGGAGTCCCATGGAGAGGACAAGGGGGATGGACACAAGTTGCTCTTGGGGAGATTCCGACTGGACACCAGAGGGAAATGTTTCACAGTGAGGACAGTCACCACTGGAATAATCTCCCCAGGGAAGGGGTTGACCCGGCCATGTTGGACACCTTCAAGAGTCGCCTGGACAGGGTGCTGGGCCGTCTTGTCTAGGCTGGGCTCTTCCCAGAAAGGTTGGGCTAGATGATCCCTGAGGTCCCTTCCACCTGGGATTCTGTGATTCTGCCTGTGTGATAAGATTAGTTACTGGGATTTCAGAAGTCATGCTCCCTTGATACCTTATTACACACTGAGACAGTGCTCCAGGACATGTTAAATTCCTGCTTACTGCATAGACTTAAAGAAATAAAGTGTGGCACACTTGGACTTATTCCCCAGTAGCAAAAGGAGAAATGAGGGAAATAAAAGAAATTAGTGCAGTTACAAGAAATGTGTCTAGGTACAGGCTCTGCCACAGCGGTCCTTTGGACCAGACAGAAGAGGGTGCTTCAGACGGATTCCCTAAGCCTATTTTGACTAGAAAAAGTCGGGGGTTCTGTCCATTGTACGGTGCATCAAAGCAGGAGAGGGGAGGTTTGAATCCCACTGCCACAGCGAGCTGCAAAACCCAGGGCAGTCAAGTGCTCCATGCCTTTGAATCTGTGTAGAGGGAAGAGCACTGCCTCTGCAGAGCTCCTTGTGGACAATGAGGGGAAGACATGAAAAGATTGCTAATTAAAACCATTAACTGATTTACTTTTCCCCTGAGCTGCATGGAAATAACTTTCCAAAGCAATAGCCCAAGCTTCTGCTTTTGCACTGCTATATTTCAGCAATTACAGCGAAGAAGCAGGCAATCTTAGCACGATTCAGCATGGGCCTTTCATCTAGCAGCAGAGCTAATTACTTAGACAGCATCTGCTCATGGGATTATGTTACATGACGGGTCTCTTGCAGACTGATTTCTGAGGGAGGGGGGCGCACCCTGATGCAGCCTTTTGTCAGCTTACAGGTGCCCACAGGGATGCTCTGGCCTTCCACATGTGGGCCCATCACCTCTTAAAATTGTGCCTATCCTTGAGCAAGGGTTATTACCCATCGCTACATACTGAAAACCAGATTTTCTAGGTCAGAACACAGGAAATACGTTCAGCTTATTTACCTTACCCCATTCCAAAGAGAAGAGAGACTTATGAATCACTGAATTTATCATATTGAAAGAATGTGACCTTTTTATTGTCAGTGATATTTTAAGTCAGATCTGAAAGTCTGTAAATGTCTTGTTCGTACTAAAAGCGAAAGAGACTTCATCATCCAGCCACCCACGATGACCTGCAGATTGAGATATAATATTACTGCCTCTTTATATTCAGTTGAATTGTCATTATGCCCAAAAGATTCTCCAATTTAGTAAATATAATGCAATTGGCTTAAAACACCTTGACAGCAAATGCACTCATTCGTTGCAATTGTATTTTCGATCAACATCTAAATTAATGTCTCTCTTATCATTATGATCCAGTGATTCAAGAGATTCTGAAATCCAACTCCAGACATTAAGGCATGAGCCCATCTTCAATATTAGGGCTCTCCACTTCCGACATCCATTTTAGTAATCCCAGAATCCCAGACTGGCGGGGGCTGGAAGGACCCCTGGAGCTCACCCCGTCCCACCCCTGCTGGAGCAGGCACCCCCAGAGCAGGGGCACAGGGCCGCGTCCAGGCGGGGGGTGAATGTCTCCAGTCTGTTTCAAATCTATGGATCTATTTGTGTTTGGTCCTGTTTCCTATTAGCTATGTTCTTCTTTCTGCTCTTTACTTTGGCATTATTAACAAGAAATATTTCCATCTTAGTAGCAAGTAGAGGCTTTGACCTTTAGCTGCCCGTTTTCAGATGCAAACATCAAGAATTAAAGTTCTTATAATCAAGTATTTTATTTATCCCCAGCTACAGGCAAGTCTTCTCAGCTGACCTCCATATCCCATTTTTTTTGGCATTCATTATTTTGGATGTGATGACTACAATTCTGCCATGGGTTTAGCTGGGATAGAGTTAATTTTCATCCCTGCAGCTGGTGCAGCGCTGTGCTTTGGACTTAGCGTGAAAACAGTGCTGGTAACACACCGATGGTTTGGTGGTTGTTGCTGGGCAGCGCTTGTGCTAGTCAAGGGCTTCTCCAGCTCCCCAGGCTCTGCCGGGGGCACGAGCAGCCGGGAGGGGAGGGGGCACAGCCAGAGAGGGGATTCACACTGGCCAAAGGGACATTCCATATCATGTAACGTCATGCCCAGTAGGTTACTGGGAGGGGCTGGTGGGGGGGGAGGCAGCAATTGCGGCTCGGGGACGGGCAAAATCGGTCAGCGGGTGGTGAGCGGTTGTGTCGTTTGTGGTTTTGGCTTTTTTTTCCCTTTTTTCCCTTTTCCTTTTTATTATATTATCATTATTGTTATTATTATCATAATCATTATTATTTTATTTCAATTAATAAACTGTTCTTATCTCAACCCCCAAGCTTTTTTTTTTGTTTTTGCTTTTGCTCTTCCGAGTCTCTCCCCCATCCCACAGGGGTGGGGGGAGTGAGCGAGCGGCTGCGGGGTGTTTAGCTGAACCACAACAACTTCCTTGGGTTATGTATTTAAACAGAGCATCAAGTTATTTTACAGGAGCACTCCGCACCTCCACTGGGACAACAGCAGGAGCTGCTGACAAAGAGGTCCCTCCAGAGCTGTATCCCACTTCCTCCAGATGTGTTAGCAAACAGCACCATTTAACACCCCGCTGCTTGGGTGGTTATAAATCACATCGCTCCATAATGCAGCCCTTGGAGTTCAGGGGTGCATCTCTTGCCTGTGACTAACCCAGAGCGAATATGGCCAAAGCGTCAGCCCTAGATGGAGCCAGGAGACACCAAAGAGGCTCTTGTGCATCCATGCACCCTGAAAAACTTGAGGAAATGTTTGTGCACAGCATTCAAAAAGTAAAATCACCCCCAGTGTTTTCCAGGTTATTGTTAGAAATTTGCATCTTAATTTCAAGTGGAGAATATAACCCCTGGGTCAGCCCTGAGCAGCGTTCCTTCGTGAGGGCTGGAGCTCTCTACCTGCCAGCTAGGCTCCCTGTAGCATCTGCAAGCAAAAATCAGTCGCTGCATCCCAGCTGAGGGGAACTAGCCATGTGCAAAATGAGAACAAAAGCAAAAGCCTGCAAGGCTGAAGGCTGTTGACTGGCATGTACCAGCGGTATTTACTGTGCTCTTACACCAGACCCGACTCCTGGTCAGATTTGCCGCAAATCACCTCTTTACATTTGCTGTAACCGCAGACAGCCAGGAAAGCTCTAATTTACTTCTGAACAAGACTCGGCCAAGTTGTGGAGGAGGACAGGGATGGCAACCTTTGCAGCTCTGGATCACGGGAGTTTCAGCATGGGTAGATGAGACCGATGCAAAGAGCAGCTACTCCAGATGGCCCCACTGCCTGTGCAGCACTAGAAAGCTTTCCAGAAACATGGGAGCCTGTACAGTCCTCTGGAAGCCTGTGCCCAAGCCTGGCCTTGGGCAGTACCTCCCACCCTTTGCTTTCCTGCAGGACCCCTACCACTGTACTTCCCACCCCCTGCTCGAAGCTTAAGCAGGTTGTCCAGGACTGTGCCCGCTCGGGCTGGGAATATCTCCAAGGACAGAGACTCCAACGACACAATAATTTCTAAAAACCTCCCCGCAAAGCAAGGAGCAGGAGCAGTGCTTAGCAGGGCAGATCTCACCGAAGTCAGCAAGAATGCCACACAAATTAGCCATGTTTTGCAGGACCAACTCATGGACACTAACCTTTATATTAATCATCTACAGATCAATAATGGGAAAAACAAATGCAGTCATGCGCTCTGGGGCTGATCAGGAGCCACTGGCCAGACGCTGCGCAAAAGCAGCCTGCAACGAAAAGCTTTAAGAGTAAATCATGCTATTAGCACACAAGGATGCTGAATTATTGTCTCTTTGGGGCTGAACTGCACTAATTCCCTTTTCAACTCTCTTTCAGGCAACCAGCTTTTCAATGTTGAAAATGCATTTTAACATAGAGCTTCTCTACACAGACGTATACTGCTGTACATCTGCCTGTGATGATGAGGGGTTATTTGTACATCTCTCCTGTCTCCCCCTTTTTACTGAAGGAATTAAGAAAATTAAGTGTCCAAGACCTGACCTGCTGAAAACTGTACCCGTCTCTGGTCCAAAAGGATCATCAGTGTAACTGTGGTCACCAGCACAGAAAAAGCACAAACCACAGCCCTGATGGGGTAAAGGCAAGGGGCACACCAGGCAAGGGCTACGCTGCGCCCTGTGATGGAGAGAGGTGATCAGCCGGGCGTGGGAGCATCGCAGCCCCGCTGCGTGACCGGGGGTACCCGTGCCCTGGCAGGGAGGGCACAACGAGCGAGGTGACAGCGGCCGGGGCACGGCGCGCAGCACCACGCCAGCAGCCGCCGAGGGGGATCACGCACAGAAACGCCAGAGCCATGAAGGGCAAACTGCTGACATGACCAGAAAGGATAACAAAGGGGAATGCCAAAAGGTCACATCAAGGCTTAACTGGGACTCCATTACCCATTCGGGTCTCTAACAACCGCTCTGGGGTGCATTAAAACCAACCGCAAGCTGGAAAAGCATCTGCTGCCAGTTGTGTTGTGGCAGGCGTGGCAGCGATGCTCACTGCCTTCGGCTGACGCGGGGCGCTTGGCGTGGCGGCATCCCTGCGACATCACAGCCCGAACGCCGACTCAGCGGCGCCTAACAATTGTCACCTGGTTTCATCAAAACACTCTAAGCCCAGGATTTAATTTTGCAGGTGTTAAATTAACTGGATGGGGGTTTAATTCTAGGAGCAATTCAGCTGTCTATCAAATGGCACATGCAAGACGGGCCTGGAGGTTTTGAAATAGCCAGAGCCAGGCAATAATAACGCAAACGATCCCATGGAGGCTTAGTTGCAGGCACCGTCTTGTAATAAGGTCCATAACGACCTTGTACGAATAACAACTGGGATGTTCCTGCATGTTGTGGGAGGAAGGAAAGTCAGAAGCAGGCTCCTCAGTGGAGACTACACTTGCTTCACGTTCAGAAAAGGAGTATATTTAAAAGGAAGATACCATATTCACCAGAAATTTCTGCAATAAACCACACACCACAGGATTTCTGAAATCATCAGCTCCTCTGCAATTAAAATTTTAACATCATCTGTATTTCTTCTATGTCCCTGGATGCACGAGTGTGAGAGACCACTTTCAGCATGGTTTTTCCCACAGATTCCATGCTTTGCCTGCTGTAAATCAAATCATTCCTACCTTCGCTTCCCACCTGGCTCTATGTGCATGTACAGCATGTGTTCGGGCTGTTGTGATGCCAGCGGTATGTGTCCGATCCTGGGGCACTTTGTCAGGGTTGGTAAGTGAAGTCAGCAGCGATTATCGAACACGGAAAAGAGCCGGGGTGGAAGTGGAGAGAGAGGATTAGAATTTTTTCTAGTGAATTTTAATGGACTTTAATCAGCCACTCCACGCTGATTACCATAAACCTTTTGAGTCTACGTTTCATATGCAAGTATGCATGACGGTGATTGATACGGGTTTTTAACTCACCTAATTTAATTCCTGTACAGCAATCAACAGTCAGCTGTCTCCAAAGCAATCAGACCGGCCCATGCGGGGAGATGAGAAGAGACTGGCAGGGCCTGAGGCTCTCCCAGCCTCTCCCCTGTCCCTGCTCCCAGGGCTGGCACCGCTCCTTCTCCCGACCCTGCCGTGGCAGAGTCCTCCGTGTCCTTGGCCACAGCCAGAAACAGCTTTAGTGACAACTGTCACAGAGAGGAGCTGTCAGAAGAGAAAGACGCAGGTTGCCAGAGGAGTGATTATTCTTCAATATATGGGTCATAATTATCTTTACCCCATGGGAACCCAGAGGCGTCTGTAGGAAGTTTGTAGAGAGAACAATTCACCACTACAGCAGAAAAACATGCGCTCAAAACAACGGTACTGCAGCAAGATCTGCAAGTGTCTGCCACCAGCTGTAGAGATACCTGCCCCAAGTCAGGCGCGTGTCTACTGGCTGGGCAGTCCGCCAGGCAACGTGTAGTGACCAAATAGCTACGCCCGGCGGTTACACGTGAAAAATGACTATGAGTTTAAAAAATGGAAAAATCCACATCAAATACGTTTAAGTAATTTTCATTTGCCAGGCCCTAAATGGATCAATTTTCTGTTACAAACAATATAATAGAAAACCCATTTGATTTGTTTGCTGAAAAACATGCTCCAGATAAATAAGAATGCCATGTTACTTGTGAGTAAAAACATTTTAAAACATTATGATAAAAAATAGGCACATATTCAGTAAAAACAATGCAGAAATTCAGAGAATGATGGCATTTTCAAAGAGTCTTCGATGAAAGTTTCACTTGGGAAAAAACAAGGGTAATTTTTCAATAAAATTGGATTCATGAAAACATTTTGATTATCTCCAATCACCGGCACAACGATTCTCTAAAGCATTACACACCTATCCTACATAAACCCACCATTTCAATAGAGGAGGAAGGAGCACAGTACAAATAGGCAAGACTCAGCTCTTCCCTTAGTTCCTAAGATCCCAATCTTGAAAAATTTTTGCCAGCTTTTCTTGGCCTGTACTGTTATGGCCAGCATGAATCAAGAGGACGCAAAGCCAAGGCGAGCTGAGAGCAAGCCCCAGAAGCCTGACCCGGGATACTGGGACACATCCCCTTCCAGCCCATAAGGCTGCTTTGGGCTGGCATTTTGGACTGATCTATTCTCCAGCCCTGTCCCACGCACGTTTGCTTCTTCCCTTACTCACCTATTTTAAAGTCTGTAGTTTGAGGCACACGCAGCACTAACTGGGACCGAAGCGAGCCCCGTCCTACGTAGGAAGAAACACGAAGCTGAACAAATCTACAGATGAGGCAACAGAAAACCCTCAGCTGGCTCCGGACACACCAGGACAGAGCTGAGGTCCCTCTCCACCTGCCTGGGCATACCATCATCATTGTGGTTCCTTTTTTTTCTCTTAAACGTTTTACAAAGTTAACAAAGCAACAAAAATCCTGGCGAAAAGGTGTTCTCTTTCTGCAGCACTCCAGTGCACGCCTTTCCTGAGCCGAACCAGCAATTCCTGGAGGGTTTAATCATCATTTGATTCTACGACTATAATATATTCCACTTCTGATCTGAAACTGCCCTTGGGATTGAAGCGCTTTTGAATGTCAGTAGGAAAAAGAGATGCAGTCTACTGAAGGCTATTTGAATAACTACAAGAGCATTTCTGAGCCGGGAGTTCAGCAGAGTTTTCATGCCCGTCTGTAATAAAGATGCGGCATTAGAAAAATGCAAGGATGGGGCTGATATGTAGCAAGAAGCAGCTAGTATTGGGGAAAGGATATATTTTAACCTAACATACTGCCTGAGTTTGTGAAAACACGTGCCCACATACCAACTAGCCATAAAATAAATATTAGCTCAGTTGTCTCGTGATGCAAAGGACACAAGTGCTGGAAGCTGAGGTTCATGGGTCTATCTTCCCAGGGGATCGCAGCTCCTGAAAGCCCTGAAAGCCGGCACCTATGTATAGCCTGTCTGCAATGTGACAGCTCTTTTCAGATTCTGCTCCCCTAAAAAGCATCAGTTTATTTCATTTGTCTTTTTACTGCTCTGTCAATTCCAAAAGTTTGAAGGAATTGGAGCTTCGTGCACACAGGGGGAGCTGATGGATTGACAGCAACGTCTTGTACTAATAATCCCCTGAGCAAGACAGCCTCCAGGGAAAAACATCTAAGCTGACACACTCAGCAAGAGTAGAAAGAGATTAAAAACATGTAAATAATTGTTATATGATTACTTTTTTTTTAGCATCTCTCCTTCAGGGTAAGTGTATTCTACACTCTGCTCCAAAAATGGGGGCGTTCCCACGAACTCTACCTGTGGACCTTGCTGAGTTACCTCCTGGAGTTTGTGTCTCTGCTCAGCATAGGGAAGTTGGACACTAGAATACGTCTCCGGAGGGAACTCCAACATCATTGTGGCTCATTTTGAACAGAGACCTTTCCTCGACATGCTACATCTGCTTATTTCCATGAAAAAGGGATCAAAATCAGTTTTGAACGCTTCCCACCAAGCTCACACATGTATTGAATACTTCGACTGACTTTCTTAGGTTGCTCTGGACTTCTGCTATAAGCGTCTGCACCCTCATACATTTTCTTAGCTGTAAGTAAATGTACTGGGTTACGTAATTATTTAATTACCACTTTATAGCGTTGTGTGTTACTCAACAGTAATAGTAAAACGAAATTTCTCTGTGGCGCTACAGACTACATCAGGACTACCGGATCTGGAGACTGCGTGCATCTCAGAGTATAAAATTTCTATCTTTGCCAGCACAGAAATATATTCAAACCTCCACAGATAGTCAAATGACAGTGCAGAAAGCACATATAAAAAGAAACAGTTTCACAACAAAGTGGCAAATTTGTTTGAAAAAAAGGTGTTAGGGAATTTCTCCTGAAGATCAGCATCTTTTCACCCACTTGGTAAAACTACATTATGCCTCTGTTGGAAAACTGTGTTAATAAATCCAGACTTTGGGAAACGGGCTACCAGAGCCTGTTTGGTGCTCCAGCGTGGTGGCACCAAGTTTGCAGGGAGAGGTGATGTTCGCAGCGCCAGAAACACACTCTCAGTACCTGCACATCACTCATCTTCCATGAAATTCTTGCCAAACCGTAAAAAAAACCAAACCAAAGTGTGGCAGGCGTGTTGGCAGCACTCATGGCACGAGTTCTTGGAGAAACGAAGCAGGAGCTTGTGCAGACCCCTGGGAAGGAGAGGGGGGTGTGTGGCGCAGACTCTGTCCCACCTCCTGGCATGCAGAGCTTGGCAAAGCAGCATGAAAGGAAACGGTCTCAGTGGCTGTTAGACAGCCGTGTCCCCGTCTCCCCCGTCCTCAGTGCCGATGGAGGGCAGGAGGTAGGGGCAGGGTGGAGCTGGCTGTGTCGGCAGCATGGCCAGGGAAACCCCTCTGTCCTGATGGCCAAGGAAACATCTCCATCCTGATGGGAGCTCAAGACGGCTGTTGACGGGAACCAACTGCTAGGGCCACCAAATTTGCCCATCATCACTGCTCAGAAACACCAGTCGGGGACAGCAAGGGTGTGCTCTGTGGCAGGATGGGAACACCACAGAGGCGAAGGTTGGGTGGGCATGGGAGGGATGGCCACCGCTGCAAGGCACAGGCACCTGGCAAATGCCCTCTCCTCCGCAGGCGATTCCCAGCATGAGCTGCTCCCTGTGCCTCTGCGCAAGCAGAAACCTGGCAGCTCTTGGCACCTTGCTGATGCAGACTGAGAGGGGCACCGAGATGCTCCAAGAGCTGCTGCTGGTCCCGGCCATCACCCGCTGCAGGGCTGTAACACAAGGTATTTTGCTGGTAAAACTGAGAAGCGTAAGATGTAACCATGGCGTCACTTAGGGCTTGATGGTACCGGGTAGCTTTCCTTTGGCTTCAGACGTCAGGCTCCAGCAAACTGCTGCAAATCTTGGATACACACTGTGAAAATCTGAGTTATACACTGTGCTGTAAAAATTGTCTGTCAGCCAGGACCTGGAGGTCCTTCCTCAGTGCCACAGCATCTACCACTCATCTGGCTCCTACCAACAAACCTCAGCCATTGCCTGAGCTACCCACCATCCCCACCACAGCGGTCCTTTGCACCCCTCCATTTGCATTTTTTCTGAGGTCTTTCTTTTTTTTTTTCCAAGTAATTTCTTTTTCTGGCTTTTCTTTCATGTAAAAGGTGATTTTTCCTTTCTAAACACATTTGTTTGTTGCAAACAGTTGCCAACCCTTTTGCTTTTTTGTTGTTGTTTTTTATGAGCAATGGAGAGTCTTTTTTCCTGATTTTCCCTCTTATTCTTCTCTTTAAAACAGTGAAATTTTCACGATATTTTTACTCGACTGAAACCTGGGGCCTGGAGGCAGGGCACTCTATAGATACCCATCTCAAAGTGGGGATTCTTTAGAAAAAAAGAAATAGAAAAAGGCCGCCTTCATCAAGTCTGTTTTTAACAATTCCCAAACTCTGTTCTCCATGAAAAACCAACTTTCCTTATAGTAAATTAAGATTTCCTTCAACAAAATGACAGCAGTGCAGCGGAAGAGGTGATTTTGTTACAAGGACATGAAGTATTCAGGCAAGCCAAAGGTAGTGTCCTCTGGTGCAGATCCCTACATGTCCTTTTCAGATCATGAGCTCTGGTGCTGGGTTAGTATTTGAGGACTGGTGGAGTCTCTGCTCTGAAAGAAAATCCTCCTGGCGTTGGGAGTGCAGGGGATGTGGGATTTGAAGCCAGAACAGTTGCCCCTGACAGTCCCCTGCATGAAACCTGCCACCCCCACTCCACCACCCGATGGTGCCTTTCAAAGGCATCAAAGTGCATTCAAAGAAAAAAGATACCTGCCCTAACAAAATCGGCACCAGAGGCGTACTCGGACACTCAGAGGTGCTGGGGAGTCTGACCCCCTCAGCAAGGAGTCCAGACACGCAAGAACCTCTTTCCCCAGCCCATGTTCCAGGTACCCACGTACACATCAGATGACGATCATACACGTTTACCTTTCCTGTCCATCGCTCCTTACATTTCTAAGCAAATCACTGAGAAAACCAGTGTAGTTCCTATTTCACCCATCAGGCACGGGCAAAAAAATCCCAGCGACACACAGAGATGCAGGCTGAGCTTATATATAAGATGGCATAGTAAAAATAACCTCTGTACCATAAGAGCTGGATGGAGCACATGTACATGTGTGCTCCAGAGCATGCACAAACCCAAATCACCACCTGCCAGGACAGTTGTACTCTGTCATCCAGCAGGCAGGGCGACTCTTGATATAAACTGCCTGCTTTAAATAGACTATGAACCAAAGCTGTAATGTGTTTCTGAAGGCTAAATGTTTAAGTAAGCTGGCTGAAGTTACAAAACGCAGCCAGGCAATGAAGTCTTCCTTTTCTCCTCCTATTGGTACCAGACCTGCTTTGGTTCACAAGTGCTTTCAAAGCTTTATCATTTCCAGTGCCTCCAGTTTTGAGGGCTAACTTTGATCCTGATCACTTGGGAGAACTGATTTTGTTTCAGGGAAAGATGGTGAAAATGAGGTCTCTTCATAGGAGCTTATGAAAATGAGGCCACCCAAATATTATTGCTCGCTCCTGCCCACCGGCGACTTCGTACATTACAAAGTGGGTACAGGGGTATGACAGTCTCGCTCCAAGGACAGCCTTACCACCACGATCTAGGCCACGAAACCCTCCAATGTTTTTTACAGCAGACGCTGTGACAGCACTTCTGGGCTGGGTACCCAGGCTATGAACAAAGAGCAGTCTCTTGTTGATGAATTCATCACCTGCAAGCATTCAGCTTTCACTGTGTTGTGACAACAATTAAGTGCCATGTACGCAGTGGGAATGTTTTTGTCAACAAAGGAAGATTTAATAAGGCAACCAGAATTGTTCTGCTTCCACTGATACCAGCCTCAGCACCAGCAGGGCTGGCGAAACCCTTGGTGGGGCTCATCAGATGACATTTAACTGTCCCCAGGGCACACATCTCCATCTGAGCCACTTTTCTAGACTTTCTTTATATAAAATGGAGAAAAACTGGCACTTTTGAAGCATGATGCATCTCGTCCCGAGGTTGATACCTAAAGCAGATCCCTTGAATTGCACCCTAGAAGTGGCTATTTCTCTCTGTTACCTCTAAAGGGAGCCTAAGAAGTGCCCGCAGTTAGCTGAGATGAACTGCACACTGTCCACACCAGCTGCATGGCCGGAGCCACTCTGCTTGTCACCACAGCACAGCCACCTGCGACCTTGTAATGGCAAATCTCACAGCATTTTAAAACTGGTTAGAAGGAAGCCACACATCAAATCTAAAATGCAGGACAGATACTGCAGGACACATGTAATTTCTGAAACTCGAACATGGTCAGGAGGCTGGAGCTAATGTGAATTTAATGACTCCAGCTAAGCAAAGGCCAGCGTTAGCTCTCACGGGAAAGCTGGCTGCCTTGGCTCCCAGGCCGAATTGCAGCGGTTTTTGCGGGAGAGGCAATGCAAAGCTTTTCAACCACTCCTTCAGTTTGGTGATATCCAGCTTGGGAAACTCAAGAAAGGGTAGATCTTTAAGAAGTAAAGAACTTAGTTTCTGTGGAAATCACTCTAAGATGCTTCAGGTTCAACAGCCAAAAAGCAGGCACCCACATTGTTGCTAACACTGAAAATATTGCTGTGGGGTGGAGGGTTTTGTCTGGCGGAAGGGGACGTGCGTGGGTGAGGGGATGTGCAAGGTGCAATGGTACAGCCCCAGTTGCCCATCCTTGACCTAATCCCTCAAGTTTTGACACCCACACTTCGAGCTGCAGCTGATTTAAACCCCAAAGTAGTCACCAAGAGCGAGGTCGCTTACACGGGCACTAAGCCTGCACGTACTATTAAACAGTCCTTTCTCTCTGAATCTCAGCTTTCTGTCCAAGCAGCAGTGCAACAGCGGTTCCTTACCCACTCTAAACTACATGCATTCAGCCCAGCTACAAAACCTGCCCAGCCAGGAACTACCACCGACCCCAAGCATCACCCAGCACCCTGAACTGCAAAACTAACTCTCTTCCTCCACTGAAGTCAATCTAAGATGATTCTTTGAAAGGCTGAAAGAGCAGCACCTGGAATCCTGAAATCAAGGGGTATTTGCAGCAGGGCAGCTCGCTACCAGCAAGCAATTGTCGTGCAAGACATAAAATGGCCCCGCCTGGGGCTTAGCAATATCCCACACCTGTACAGGGGGCTTCACCAGCCCAGGAGGAGGAGGAGGGTGAGGAGGGGAGGCCATGTACACCCCACACCCAGCTGGCCCTGCTGCGAGAGGCAAGCTGTAATGCCATGGTCTGCAGTGGTCGGGGGCGGCTGGATCTGTTGCGACATGAAATTGCACGCGGAGACACAAACACTTTTTTCACAACTCCAGCAAGGCTAACTTGCCATCATCAAATTAACTCCTCTGCAAGGACAAGAGGAGAAAACCCACATACGGGGACAAATTGCATTAGGTTTATCTAATGGACTTAAAGCAAAATCCCTCTCTAAGCAAAACCATCTTTGTAGAGAGCCAAGTACCACTGGAGGCATGCACTGCTCGCACGCCTCACCAGCTCCGCGGCTCCGACACCGCATCCGCGGGCTTCGCCTTCCATCCCACGCCACTGCCTGCTGCGCCTTCTCCGTACGCTGCCCTATGCCACCGAGGCTCCCACACATTTTCTCCTTCATTTCACTCTATTAAAGCACTAATTGATTGACCAGATCATAAGAGCCCGGATCTCTCCCCTGGGATGCTGCTGCATTTGCAGTGACAACTGCAAACAAGATTACGAATGGGCAGTTTTACACAGCAAATCATTGCAGCATCAGCGGCCGTGCTGGGAGGACAAAAGTGCTCTGTCCCGTCCCAGCCACGTCTGTCTGCCATCCTGCGTTTGCAGCCGGCTCTGAGACCCCCTTCACCTCCCTGAGCCCCCTCCCCAGCCAGCGCCAGATGCGATACTGCACAGCTGGATGTGGTCCTTGATCTATTTTGCTGCATCCGGGGAACAAAATGCCCTTCGGTGCATGCTGCTGAGCCTGGTGGCTCAGGAGCACAGGGGTTTCTCCTGTCTCTAGCCTGTCCCCGGCTGTCCCTCCTTCCTTGCCTAGGGCTGTCACGGGATCTAGCTTTGGCTGTACCTACTCATCCACCAAAGATCATAAAAACCAATGCATTCCTCCTCCTGAGCAAAGGTATGTGGAAACCTGGAGAGATGAAAAAGGTTTTCCCAAGACCGGAAAACAAGCAACTGCTGAGCTGCTCTATTCACAGGACCCGCCTCCCCAGTCCTCCGGCTGTCCCCCCCAGAACGGCAGAGACACCTCTATGGTGGAAAAATGAGGTCTCTGAGCAGCGTCTCCCCAGCCAGAAGCACCATGTTAGTATTCTGGTCTTCCTGCTCCAGCAAAGCAGTCTTATTTATCCTAAACCAACCAGCCTCTTCCTGAACACCAGTGAGTTATATCGGGCGATATCTAACGCAACGAATGGGCACCGTGTCTGAGCAGATGATACAGTGCTGGCCGCTCATGCAAGACAAAGCTTCCGATATCCTTGCACAGGCAGTACATTAGCACTCGCTGAAATGACGTTCCCTGCAGCTTCCACGTGCATACAGTAAAGAGGGAGGGAAAAAAATAGCAGGCAGCATTTGGCCTCTCAGATGATCACCATACAAAGTACTGACTTTTCAGAACGATCTCATCAGTGCAGCCGGGTACAGAATTTATTCTGCGTCTGATGCAGATACAGCCCTGTTCAAACTTGTTCTGACTTCAAAAAGCATTTTAGCCAAGACAGAGAGTTTTATTTTAATTAAAAGCCTATAATCCAAGAGGTTTATTACTTCTTTTGTGCTGCTAACCCCCAGGGACTGGAGATCCACTATACTACATCCTGTGCAAACTATTTAACACTTGTGCCTGAAGGTCTTTGCACTTAGAAGCAATCTGGGCAGAAATTGTAAATGATTATGAAATCCCAGTTTCTCCCCTCTCTTTTCATCCCTCTCTCTGGCTCAGAATGACAGGGCACCGTGGACAGATTCAGAGTCTGATTGCCAAAAAAAGAGCTAATATTTACCAGTAGCGATGTTTGCCTTTTCTGTAATGCTCTTGATCTAAATCACTTTACAGCCCTGGACTGCCATGCATTGGAAATGCCTCAAAACTCACTTGTGCAAAACGCAGCCCTCAGCGTGGAACTGGAACCAGACTCATATTCCCTGAGCTCTGGAAAAACAAATTCTCATGCCCAAGAATTAATCAAATAGCATCTCTCTGGTCATGCAACAGCTACCGCATCACAGCAAAAACACTGCCGGCCACCCTGAAGAAAACCAGCTTCAGAACAACAAGTGTGAGCAGCTCAGAGAAAGTGGGCACAGGATGGTGAGCAATGGGTGGCCAGTTCTTAAAAAATACAGAAGGAAAAAGATGGAGAGGGAAAGGGGCAGCACCCTGCGAGAGACTGTGGGAGGACCAACAGCCCTGAGCAGGGCCAGGCTCACCTCCCCCCACTGGCTTCCAAAACAGTGTTCAGTAGGTACTCCCAAAACCTCATCTACACTCTTTTCTTTACATTTTGTTTTGAATACAGGCAGACCCCGTGGAAGCAGCCAAAAGGGCATGTCTGCATTTTTGCTGCAAACTTGCCACGGCAGGTCTGCCCCAAACCAAGGAGAATGGAGCATTGTCGGGTGCTTCCAGCCTTCAAACTCCTCCTGACCGTGATCCTGCATACTGAGGTCTGGCTAATCATTACTGGGCAGCTGTGTATTGAAGAAAAAACTCTTTAAGACAGTTTAAGACTGTCTTAAAAATTCAAGACAGTTGAAGATGTCTGTGGATGGGTACACGTTACTTCCACGTGCACACAGGTGGCATAAGAATGAGAAAACCATTTTGAAACAGAGCAGGAGGCGCCCAGGGATGTTCTCTGCAAAATGGTGCTTGCTGCGCGCTACGTCTCGCTCGGGAAAGACAGGCTTTCCGAGATGGAGGAGAGCCCATGTTTCCTCAGCTCTCCTGATATCATTGGTCTGTATTGACTTGGCCTGAAATAGAATTTGCAGATATGATTTCTCCCTCCCTCTAAATATCTCCTGACCTGACTGAGGGACCGCAGAGAGCCATTCTAACTGGAGCAGAACTGATCACCCCTACCTGAGAAAGCAAGAGTCAGCTTCCTTAAACACACACCAATATGACTCAATTTAAAGCCCACATGGGAAATCAAGGAAAGAAAATACATCTGAGAGACCCTCTGTGTCTCTAACACCTGCCAAAACACAGGTCTTGGCTGAATCCTGCTTCTCCAGGTCTGGCCATCTCTCTTTAGGCAACACGTACGATAGGAGGGAGGCACCCTTTCACTATTATTTCAAGCCTGCCTCTTCCACGTGTGATTTCTCTCTCTTCCCTATTATTCCACTGTTTCTAACCCCTCCCAGTCTCCTGAAACCCCACTGCTGTTGTTGTAAGATCCTTCCCCTCTACAGCTTCTGCCATCTGGAACCGCCTTCCTGTGCCCCACCAACTCACTCCCAGCTTTGTCTGCAAACGCATCTCCAGGCCCTTGCCTGTTCCTTTGAATTCCTCTCTCCTTCTGCTGCTGTTTGTTATTTAACTCCGTCATTGCATTATTTAAGGCGTTATTAAGGCGCGCTTGGAATGGAGCCTGCACAGAAATGCCACAGTATAGAAAGCTGGACCCTCAGCAAGAATACACCGAGAGCCAAAATCGTGACAGTTGGAGAGAAGCTGTTTGGATGGAAGAGGGGAAGGCACTTTGTGCATGCCAACATGGATTTTTTCTCCCCGTGGGGCTGATACAAGAGGCTCTTCCAGATGCCTTTTGCTGCCTGCAGCTTTGGGGTGAGGTATCATCACCTGGCCAGCTGACGCCAAGGCAGAGTTGTCCTTTCCTGTCCCACCCTTGCTACCCTTGCCACCTAGCACCACCCACAACGACAGGCTTGTGGGCACCATCCCCTCCTTAAATTCATTCCCTGGGGATGACTGCAGGGCTGAAGTGCTCTATCAGCAACCCAAACTCATCCCCCTCTCCCTGCCGTTCCTTTCCAGCAAATGTGAAAATGGCACGTCAGGGCAATGGGAAACAGAGCCAGGCCCTGATTCCGAAAAGGGCTTTGTTTCAAAACAGACGGAATCCTACAGGAGATAATGCAAATGCATAAATGCTTTGCTTAAAGATGAGGTGACTTATGGCCCTGCAGAGGTCTTGGGTAAATCTAGGTAGGAATGGGCAAAGGGAGCCTGTTCCTTGAATGGCACTTCCCCACATGGTTCTATACTAGCTTTTTCTTTAGGAATAAGCAGCAAAATTGCTGTATTCTTCATGAGCTCGCCTACCCCAGGAGAAATGAAATGTGAAATGAAGCCTTCTCTTCAAGGGCTTTGAAATCCAGGGAAGTGCTATGTAAAGAGATGTATTTTCACCCTTACTAGTAAAAGACTATAAACTTTTTTTTTCTGAGGCCCTGGAGCACTCGTGTAATTCAGTGAAAGCTTCGCTGCCTGAGGACAACCCCCAGGGCTCTCCCTTCCCATAGTGGGGCTGGTTATCTGAAGCCTCCGCGCTCTTTTCACACATCCCGCTGCAGCCTGGTGGGGCACAAGGTCCATGGTCCCTGCTGGATGAAAGAGCAAGGCAAAAGCTGAGCCTAGGAGTCCTGCTGCTCTAAAACCAGAGCACACATCCTACCTTCCTCGCTTCCTCTGAGCAAACCCACTGCAGGCATTTACCTGGGCTGAAGGGTCACTAAATGGCGGTGGGTTAACCTGCGAGCTGAATTTTAGGGCAGGCTCCAGACTTCTCTGCTTCCCCATTGAAGAGTTCAGCTCATGAACTTGATTTTCTCAATGGGTATTTTTGCTTCTTGAACGTCTCTGGTGAGGCCAGTCTCACCAGGGGGTCTGGAAGGCACCAGTGCCTCAGTGGGACAGGATGGTGCTTCGTCGTCTCCCTGTTGCTCACGTGCTGGGATGAGGCTTGCAAGGTGCAATGGAAGCAATAAAACATTTGTGACTGCCACAGTCCTGCCCTTCGTGGTGTAAGTTCAGCTCTCACATCCCCCCCAGATACGTTACAAACCACTGTAGCTTCACCAATGCCAAACTCTTGCTTTGGCAACCGAATGCTAGAGTCCAGACCAGGATTTCCAGGGTTATTTCTATCACATGTCAGGAGGCCAGGAACAAGTTTTTAAAAGACTCTTACAAAACTCCACCCAATTCAGTCTGGACAGTGCTGGAAGGTAGTAAAAGAAGACAGACATGCTTATATCCAGGTTTGACTCCTTTGATTCACATAAACTTGGTAACAGCCACAGTTTATTAGCAAGCAAGGGCTGTTGGATGATCAATGAAATGAGCAGTAATCTCACAGGAAGCCACACATTTAATCCATTGGCAAGAAATGTGCAGCACTGTGTTTTGGGAGACTTTTAACCCCCACCATAGCAGCCTGGACTGTCCCTGCTTTTGCAGGAAAGTCTACCGTTGTTTAAAATCGCACTGCACAGCAGACACGAGGCAGCTCCCGCTGCCAGACCTGCTCCCCCCCGATGCCTGAAACCGCCAGGAGCAAATCACCCCAGGGCAACACCATGGGTAAAACTTGCACTGGCACAACGTTGCTATCCTCAGCCTCGGACCGGAATTAATCGCAGAAGCACCAGTCAGACTTGACCTGTATGGCACACCTCGCTCTGCTTGGACCATCCCTCTGCAACAGCTAAGGGATGTTGAACAGTGGCACATTTCTGAGAGCAGCTGGACCGGTGCAAAGCTCCCAACTCAAAAGACTCATTGAGAAAAATGTTTTTCTCTTCCAAAATGCTCCAAAACATGTTGCACAAATAACTGGGTGCTTTGTTGTGTTCAGCTGCAGTTCAGCCACAGTAAGTTCTTTCCCCTCCTCCCACGCAGGGCTTAGGTGAGAACAGGACCCTCCAGCAACACAGAATGTCTTACACAGCACACAGCAGGAGGGACCCAAGTAGCCTTTAAACAAGCATTCATGCTTAGCAAAGCATCTTGTGCTCTTCAGCAAATCAATTCTGGAAGCTATTGATAGTTGGCTAAATTTGCATTTTAAAAAATGACCACTTACCTGCCAGAATATGCTGTCTATTGTATTTCCCAGAAAGCCGTCTCTGCCTTCTGATGATACCAGCTTAGGTCCCAGAATAGTCATAAATTCATCAAAATCAACCTGGCCATCCCCTGGAATGAAAGAAAAAGACCAGTGTTTTCACTGAAGTACCACTTAGTGCCAATGTCCAACATGCCACTCCGGACCCGCTGCGTATCATGACCCATACACGCGCTGTGGCACCTCCTACGCCAACTTCATGGTGCCTACAGAGCCAAATTTGCTGTTATCCCAATGAATGGCCTGTGTTGTGATGTACCCACAGTGGAGGACAGGACCAGGTGCTGCACAAATGGAGATTTAATAGGCTGTTCCCCAGCCCCAGAGAGCCTGTAGGCAAGTCACTTGTCAGAAACCCAATTTTGGCAGGACAGCAGCCATCGGCATGGCCAGGGCTCTTCCCCTCTACAGAGACGCCGAACAGCCAGGTCTCTGCAAAGCTTTTACAGAGCCAACCCCATCCTCCAGAGGAAGGGAGTACACGCAGAGGGAAGAGCCACACTATTGCGAATCCACAAGGCGTTTCATTTCAGCTTTCCATCAGCATCCATCTCTTAAAAGCCCTGTGTGCTCAGCATGCCGAGCAGGCAGTGTAGACACAGCTTCAGTGCCATTAGCTGCTCCTGCCATTAATGAACTGAGCCTCTGCAGTCCCAAGCCCCTCCAGTATATTGTATGTTTTGTAAATGAGGCATGTGGCTGTTTGAAGTATATCTGAGCATTGTATCAAATATTTTTTCCCTCAGAGAACTTCTGCGATGATTAATGAAAATGGCAAAAAAGGGAAATTCATGCCCGTTGAAGGATCTTAAAAATATGTGCTTCTCTGAACATGGTAGTTCAATGTCTATATGCCTCTTCTTTGTCTGTCAGTCCACAGACATAACCTCCTATATATTATTAGGCCAAGTGATATGGGTGGGTATATTAGCCCTCCTTCAAGTCTAGAAACAGAATCAGCAACTGTAAGAATTTTTGGTTGCTTTTTATACAAATTCAGCTGGAACTGACTGCATCCACCTCTCCATGGAGCTGCTGTTGCTAAATTCACACATGTAAGGAGTGTCTAAAACCATCACGCTAAAGCAGATCAATGCAAGGCCTACCATTAAAATGTCACCATTGACTGCAGTACCTGCAGCAGCCCTGTGTGACAGCTTTACCACGTGCAATGCATGCTGCTGCTATCCTTCCTTTTTATTATATTTCATACGCTTGATCTGAGCATATGCACCACTGATTGAAATCTTTCCACGGCCTTATCTTCGCAGAAACACAATGTGAAAATAAGCAGAGTCAAAATGCTCGTTTGCCAGAAGAGTGATCTCTATTCACTAGGCTCTGCCCGTAATTTCTTGAAGAGTGAATATCCCCGGGGTGAGTCAGCGACCGGGGCTCTGAAAGGAAACCCAGCAGGGTTTCATAATAGCTTTGATCACATAACGTGCAAGAAGACCCCATCCAACTGCTAAAGTTGCTCAGACCTTCAGGGCCCAGCACCCGCTGAAGGGCTTTGCAGGGCTGGGGTGGGTTGAGCACCTGCAGGATGGAGCTCATTTCTGGGACAGCTTATTAAGCAGAAAAGGAAAGGGGTGGGCACCCTGCGAGTTGGAAAGCCATTCTTTAAAACTTTTATGGGCTACAATAAAATACATTCCTTCTGCGTCCCCGTGAGAGGCATCATTTTCTGACATTAAGTCGGATTGTATCAGTCACAGCACGTTGGATCACGTTGGGGAAGGTAATGCAAGGTGACAGTGGGCTCCCGGTGGTTTACATTGCAGTACATCACTTCAAGGGAAAGGCAGTAACAAAACCATACACTATGATGCAAATTGGGTTAAAGAAATTAGCCAGATTAGGGAGAAAACAATTTGCATTTTAAAGAGATTCTAGTACCTGCCCGTGCATATCTGGGGTCTAGCCATATGCGACCCCAAAATATTGAGTTATTCAATTTGCATTTTCTACAATGTCATTTCATCCACAGAGGAGAGGCAGGACTTAGTCCTACACATGACTCATGAGAAAGTGGGTGCCAGGACTCCTGGGCTCTGTGTCTGACTCAGAACAAGACTTTGGGCAAACCCTTGCTCATAACTTCCCTGCGCCTTTGCTAGGGATCATAAGTAACTTCACAGGGTTTAATTATCAGCTTAATTATAGCATTTTCCACTACCTCAGAAGAATGATGCCATTACAAAATGCATTATCTCCTTATTGACTGCTTTTTCAATCAAAATTGTAAACTAGCAAGGGAACTAGACCCCAAAACATTTTGCCTGGTAGAAAAATCCCTTTAACATTGATTTTAAGCTGCAGAAAACAAACTTTCCTGCCATCAGGATCTCAGGAGTCGGCAGCATCATAATATAAAGAGAACTCACAATTTTGGCTGAAAATTCCTTATAGGGTATTCAACAGTCAGGAGAGAAATATTACAAAAAACAACACAAAGGCTCCAAGAAACACCTAGTGCAACTCTGCATGGTTGCAAGGTGAAAATGCACAGAGTTGCTATCTACAACCATGGCATAACCAGGTGATGCTCAATACCCACATTGCCTACAGGAACTATGGGTGTCCAGGCCTCCCATCGGCTCCTGGGAGCACTCAGCTTGAAATTTGTGTTGGGTAGAGTCAAAAGGTGCCGTCCTCCTCCCCCAAGCCATAGTCACGTACACGGCACGCTACAAGCTGATGTGCAAGGCACACATGGCGCATCGACTCGAGAATCTGCACTGGAGGCAAATCAAACACTGCACACGTACGGGTCCCCACGTTTGGCTTTGCTGTGCCTACAGATGTTCTCCTCACTGGGAGTAGTTGAAATTCAGAGTGAGTGATGTGTGGCTTATTCAGAAATTAACTTTTAGTTGGGTTTAAGGGATGGGAAGAAGGGAGGAAAATGCCAAGCTGGAGCAGTGTGCTGTCTACACTGCTCTCACCTTCCCTTGCTCCTTTCCACGAGCCATCCAGCAAGCCCTGAACAACGCTGCTGTCAGCAGCGATCACACAGCCCCAGTCCCTCAGCATCCCCCCAGGTCAATTTATGTCTGCAGTGTTCACATCCTCCCCACACCTTCTGCCTCCAAGCTCACATTAATTATATTAGCAAGAACTCATCTCACTGAAAGAAAACAACCTCGTAAGAAGGGATGGGGCACAGGCAGGTGAAAAGCTACGGCCAGGGTGGAGCAGGCTGTGCTCCCCATCCAGTGATGGTCGCAGCTATCCTCCTCTCCCTGAACCCACCAGTTACAAACGCAGACAAGGTTTATGAACCTGAGCCACGCTGAAGTCCCCAGTTGATGAAGGAACTCACATATTGCAACAACCTAGTTACAAACTGGGAGGGCAGGAAAACCTTGAGGCATGGCGGTGTGGGTCAGCTGGGGCAGGGGAAGACCATCAGGTGGCAAGACGGGTGAGGACCAGAAGGGTTCCAGGCAGGATGTGATCCAGATGCCACCCCATCCCCAAGTTACCACCCATCAGCCAAGGGATGGTCACTGCTTCTGTGGGTGATCTTAGCAAAACACCAGAGCTTAGCGTAACCTGTGGTTTTAAAGCACCTAAAACATTTATTTATTTACTTACAGTTACGCTCTAACATTTTTATTCCCCATAATGCTTCCTCTTAATCCTGGCATTAATGTCAAAAAGTCAGAAGGGGGTTAGCAATCATGTGGCTGAACCTCGTACGACTAAAACTATGACTCAGAACATCGCCGGCCACATCGTCAGAGGCAAATCAGATCTGCTTATCATTACTAGTCTGTTAGCATCGGCTGGGTGCTAAGTGCTTCCAGATACCCACAAAGGTTTCCTCCCTGCAAGACACTGTCTCGGTTCTGACAAAAACCAGGCAAACGTGATAATAAAAGGGATAGCAACTGGATACACTGTCAATAGCCACAGGAGCCATAGTGTGAGCCTGGCTAATTGCTCCATCGTGGAAAGAAGATGCTGAAGGCACTCAGCAACATCTTTGCCCTCTGGGAACCTTTTCAGCGCCCAAAGACCACACGTGGCCAGCAAGGAGTCCTGGACCTGCCAAAGTCACAACGTGCACTGTTCGCTCACTGGGTGTAGGAAGACCCTGGGGATAATTTCAGTTTGAGGAGCCCCAGCATCAACGTTTGCCATGCTGTGAGCTCAGTTTGGCCACCACTGCGGCACTCCATAGAGCTACAGCAGGGATACATTGGGCCCCACAACACATTCAACATCCACTTACGCCAAGAACACCAAAGACAATGGAGCGGCAGCTAAGAGCAGCACAGACCTGCGAAACCAAGCTCTTTTCCAGCTCTCCCAGACACTGCAGACCAAAGAAATATGCTTGAGACATGACAGCCCTAAGGAAGGGATGTCTGCACCTCTGAAAAATGGCCATTAGCTCTTCTAAAACCAACGGGATGTGGAAAAAGGAAAAGTGTGAATGACTTAACATATAGAGGAGCCTGTAAAACTACCACGGCACTCCCAGGGAGTAAACTCTGGCTTGGACATGTATGCTGGGGGGAGCCGAAGGAGCCTCCAGCACTATTGAAGGGGGACGTACTCTCCTAAGCTACTTGCCTTCAACCCCAGTTCATTCATACTGGGGTTGTGCTTCCAAATCCCCAGGTCAAAGGAGGTTCAAGGTACTATCGTTTGCTCTTGATGGAGGTGCCGTGCTTCGCTGGTGTATCAGAGCTGAGTACAGAAAATCACAGCCCTCTCTCTAAGCTGATGGGCTTTCAGCCAGCCCAAGGATTTAATCTTCCCTCAGCCCCCATGACTTTAATGAAGAGGGCAAGGGAAGGTTTTATTTGCTGGAAGATGTCTGGCAGGAAAAATGCAAGCTTTTGAGGGCAGGCAGAGCTCTGCAGTCACCTTGTCAGGGCATCAGGGAGGGCAAACACAGCACAAAATACTCTTAAAGCAAGCCAAGCTACACCCGTGTAGCCTGCGCCCCATCCCGCCTTTCTTCTGGTACATTTGTCCTGATCCCACAGGATCTACCATCAGGAGTGGTTTGCCCAGGCTGGATGTGCCAGGCAGGGAGAGTGCAGCAGACCACCCCCAAACCATGAAGGACCTGGAAGAGTAGTAAGGGATTGGGCTGAGCTGGGACGGCAAATCCCCACATCCCAGGTAGCAGCAGCCTGTGCGTGGGCTCTTGCAAACTCTCCTGCCAGAGCTCTTCTGCTTTGAAGAAATAATTAAATGCTCAGAGGAGCAGCAGTGTGAACCCATCTTACCCTCCGTCCTGTGGGAGAGCCCAAACCCTCAGCCTTCAGTTGACCGCTGTCTGTCCAAAAGTCTCCTGTCAGAGCGGCTTCCTTGGAGGATGTAATTAAATATTCATTGGACTGGAGAAAGGCAGAGTGGGAGAGGGAAAGAAAAAGAGAAGGGGAAAACATGCATGGATTGCATCACCTATACCCAAGGGCAGAACAGAGACCTACACCTGGTTTTCAGAGCCTTGTGCATTAAACTGAGTGCCTGCATAATCTGGGCCTGACTCTTTCCTAAATAAGCCTTTTCCCTGGCCAGTCTCAGGGTAATCGGGCTCTCCCCCCTCCTTAAAAGTCTCTTGCCACGGCACTAAAACGATGCACGCATTTAAACAGAGGTGAGGATCTGCTGTGTGTAGACTGATAACTATTCACACTTTTTTTTTTCTTGAATTTGACCTCCAGAGTGCAGCTAGGTGATATATTTAAAGTTAATGAGCTAGTCTTTTGCAGCTTGGGTCCCAGGCGCACACAACACTCCTGTTTATTTTTATTCTCTTAACAGCTAGCTGCAGTGACTCTCTGTCCTGTTCTGTGTCATTGTTTGTGCCCATAAAGTAACCTGTGCAGTAATAATACAGTCTGGTGAAGGCTGTTGCTGCTGTGTCTTGAAACGATGCAGAGGATGGGCACAGCAAACTCCAGCCACAGGATATTTCCCAGATGAGTATTTCAGTTTCAGAGATTTTAAGGTCAGAGGAGAACAGCCTGGTCACCAGCCTGACCCTTTCCCCAGCACGACCCAGAGACTTTCTGCCTAATTACAGCCTCCATCCGTAACTTCAATGAGAACTAGGGAAAGTCTTTCAGAAAACTTTCAACTTTGAAAACAGTTTTATTTCTAGACATCCACAAAATTGGCTGAAATGAAGAGGAAAAAGCTCCACTACAAGGCTGACATAGCTGGTTTGCAGTGGGGAGACTGAGGCACCACCTCCCCAAATGTTACCAGAGAGGAGGCTGCCGGCAGAGCCGGGTGCTAGGCCTCCCCCGCCTGCCTACGTGGTGATCCACAGACAGGGGATGGGCAACCCGTCCCCAGGATGGAGAAAGGCGACAATATGCATCTCCTATTTCCAAAAAGTCCTGTTTGCATTCCCTTGGGAGTGTCTGCCCTGGAGGACCTGCAGAGGCTCTCTGATATTCCCTATCAAGGCATACATGTAAAATATACAATTTCTTGTTTCTCTTGCTCCTTGGGAACAGTGGGGGCATATCCATCAGCCACCCTTTTACTGTTCATCAGCTCTGCCATACATCCTACGGCTTTAATGTCTGCTTTATGAAGGAAAAACTTCACTGAAGCTGAAGGAAGAGCTGAAACATCTCCACTGGAGCCCACTCTGTCCCTTAAGGGCACCTCCATGCGGTGTGGTTTTAGGAGCGGCTGTGCAGAGCTGGCTGCTCTCATTCAACGGCAACTACATGTAAAAGATTAGCAAATTGTACAGACATATGTTCCTGGAGGAGGAAATTTCCATGGGGTCTGAAAGGCTCAGACGGAGCCCAGAGAGACAGAGCTGGGGGTGCATTTATCATGACACTGAGAAAAGGGCCTTGAGAGTTACTCATTTTGACAGCCTGTTGGCTCGTCTTGCGAGGAAGAGGAAACAGCTGCAGAGGACTTGTTTGCTTCCCCATTAAAAAAAAAATCTATTAACTCCCCATGTTTGCCCAAGGGGAGCCTGTCCAGGAGCTGACCCGCAAGACAGTGATTGAAGAGGACTGGGGGCTCTGCCTCTGCAGCGCCAGGTGTGATGTGTCCTGTGCTCCACCACCAGCACTAAAACAAGCAGGATACTGTCCGTGCTTGGCTAGAAGAAAAGTCCAACAAAAACAGTGACTGCAGTTAAAAAAAATATCCATCAGACACCTGCCAAGCGGCATGTCAGCTTCACGCCGGCCCTGGGAAGTCACAGGATGCCCCAACTGCCGTCCCTGTGACCAGCCGTCCTGCGGGGAAAGGCACTGCCGAGCCTGCTGAGCACGGCGTGCCTCCAGCACGGCCGCTGCAAGCCCTCGCCGGCCCCTCCACCCTGCGTCCCCCGGGAACCTCTCCCCTGTGCAAAGGCACCCGGCACGGAAAGCCAAGAGGGCTCCTTTTGCAGGTCTTTGCAGAACTCCTGTATCCGGCAAGTTGGAACCAGTTGATCCCTTTGTCAAATGGATCAAGAGGAGCAAAATCTTCATCCCAGCTACCCAGGACTTTAATTACTTTTGCTCCCCAGGCCCTGGGAATAGCAGGAGAGCTCTGCGCGCATTGTGGCAGGTACCAGACAGCTCAGCACAACTTTGAGATGACCAGCAAGTCAGAGCCTCATTAAAACAGAGGAATATGTGTGTTCCCTGTGGCATATGCATTCTGTGAAAACAAAATCATAAGACCAGGAACACTGCATTTTAAGGAATAAATGAAATTAAACAAGGATGCAAAAAAATTACAAAGCATGCCCGCGTGAGACAGATCACAGATCGCACGCCGTGTTTTGCAGAGGACTCTGCCCCGCTGGAGCGCCAGGGGGACAGGTTTTGGGAGGGAATTGCAATTCAGTGTGTCCTCTTGTCCTGCCTATTTATCACTGCTGCACTCAGCCATCCAGGCACTGCATCGAAGACAGAATCTGATATTTCTTATGAACCTCCTCCCAGTACTGAGCTGCAATTCTGACTAGCTTCGCCAGCAACAATAATTACTTTTCATTCTTTGCAGCGAGAACACACATAATACGATAATCTCCATTTTACAAATCAGAGCAGACATGAAGGAAGTGGCCTCTATAAGTAAAGACAAGTCTCATCACATCCATCTCACTGACCAAGTTTCCCAGCTCAACAACACGCTTTAAAGGACAACCAAGCTGAAATGTTCCTAGATCATTTCTCACATATAAAAATCAGAGGCCTTTGAGTACAGGGGACAAACCCAAAGTCTGCAAAAACCTGTCCATGCTTTTCCTGTTAACTCTGCTTTTTAAACACAAAAAGAGTTTCTGGTCTCCTTCCAGCAGCCTGGGCTATTTTACACAGTTTTGTGTTGAAATGTTGAAACACAAGGAATTATCCATGGCAGTAAAGGGGGGGGAAAAACCCTAACAAAGAAAAGAAGAAGAGAGGGAGAGACAAAGAAAGAGATAAAATGTTTTCAGCTTGTGAACGCCACTGTTGTCCAACACAGGGCAGCACAAGCTGATCTTCTGGACAGAAGCAAACGTTTGGCCTTGCAACCTCTGAAGAAAAGCAGCTCGCCTTCTGCAAGCTATAGGGGAATGCTCGGCACTTGATTTTTAGAAGAGAGATTTATTCTCTCTCCAGATCTCCCAGTCCAGGTCCTTTGGTGGTTCCCACCCCTGTGACACGGCATACATGCTCCAGCCAGTGGAGCATCCTAATTTGATATCCCTCCCCTTGCATGGGGAAGCAAGTGCAAGCAAACCAAAGCATCTACGTACAAACCCGGATCCAACAGCAGTACAACAGCTTGGAGAACTGACTTTTAGGGAGACAGTGTACTGACACCATCCCGCGACGCCCTGCAGTTACGTCGCTGTTGTTTAGTCTCTTTCCAAAGGGGACCACAGCAAGCGTATGCCTCGCCGTACCGGGCAGCTCCTGAGCAGCACAACTCCTGCATGCAAAGCATATGACGACAGTATATCTGCAGAGCCCCACTGCAGCCATGGGGCTGCCCAAAGCTGGGTGAACATCAGAAGTGCCATCTGGGAGAGCTGCATATCTTCAAAAACTTTTTTGCCAGGGTCACTGTGAATAGCGTACTGGTTTTTTCCCCCACTCTTCAATTCCCTGTTCCACAAAAAGCCATTGCAAAGCAGCTTGGGAATAGGCAGAATTTTAAACTGGGATTTCTTTCCCATGTTTTTTATTGCTCATAAGGATGTCATAGCTGTATTTTTGTTACTACTGCTGACGCATCGCATAATGTGATAAAAGGTAACAGGTAGCTCACTTGTATGCTGATGAAACTAGCTCATCTTTTGCTTGATCAAAGAATATCCTATTTGTGCTATAATAAACAATTTGACACACCAGGGTTTTTTTCCCCTCTTGTGTTAGCCTGAAGTTATTTTTCCAGGGTACTGAAAACCAGCTGCTCCTCTAATTAGTACACTGAGTGCTTATTTTATTCCTCAGATAGAAGTGTCTTATGTTGTAATGAAACAGTTTGACACTTAAGTCACACATTCATCTATTTTATTGCAAAAGTCTGCTTAAAGAGTAGGCATCCCAGATAAGGCAACATATTTAATGTGCCATTTCTCTGTATTTTTATTAGCACTACTGCCAATTGGAAGAATTTACAAATAATTTCTTTTCCAGCACATAAATATATAAAATATTTTACTTTCCACATACTGGCAGAACATTTCAGGTCATTCTCCAGATTGCAGACAGAAATGTATGTACCTCTCATAGTCTGCAATGTTTATGTTCACGCAATACCGAACCGTGTCTAAGGATAAAGCAAATCAAGGGTATAAACTAAGGTAAAATTTAACTTCTATTTCCAGACCAAAAGCAAACAATATGTCCCTGTAAGGCACAGCACACTGGATAGATGCCCAGCAGTACTGAACAACCTGCTGCTGGCATGCAGTCATGCACCACTTCTATCAAGATATAAGCAAAGCTTTGGCCTAAGGTGAATCTCATGGTCTCAGTGACGGAACCACCCTCCTTCCCCAAAAGAGGCATTTCTGCACAGAAACCCCCTTTGCCATCTGTTCTATTTCAGCACGTTCATCTCTCCCATCACAGCAATGACATAGCATCTTCCAGTAGTTCATAAAATGGTGTTTCTGATGATTTATAATTTCTCTTGAGACCTTGAAATATTCCAAGTATATTCTCATTTTTCTCCCCGTATCAGTTCTTTATGCCAACTATAATATTTCCCTCTGCTGAAGCTGCATTACTCTTCAACAGGGTGAAGCATACCTTGAAGAACAGCAAAGAAATTTGGAAGAAAATGTGGAGAAAGCGTTTTTAGGAAATGCAGTGGATACTCCAGCCTCTGATGCCCACTCTCCTCCAGTGAGGACTGGCAAGAATTAGATATTCACTGGAAATACCTGCATTCAGTAAAGCCATGCTAAGAGAGCAAATGTAGCTGGGAGCATAGTCCTTTGCAGGGCTGTGACATGTCCTCAGGGCAAGGCACGGCCAAGGCTGAGGGCTTCCCACGTGCCACCAGCTCCCATCACTCACCCCCTGCCACGGGATGGGAATGAAACATCAGTGGCCCAAACTTGTCTCACCTGTTGGGGTAAAAAAAGCCAAGTCAGCGTGCAACTGGGCAGTCAATGCCTTGGGAATATTTGGCAGCCATCTCTGGGGATGGCAAGCTGGTTTTGATGCTTCTTAATATGGGACTTTCTGTGAGTTTAAACTTGCCTGTGCACAGGAAAATATATCTTTTTCTGTTTGAGCCCCAACTCATCCTGGAGTCCCATCCCACCATTTCTTGGCTAATCTTCTCTCCCTCTTCCCCAGCCCCCTGACAAAGCCCAGCAGGTAAGTGACCCAAGCCTCTCCATGTGCCATGGACTTCATGCCATGGGACAGCCTGCATCCTTGCGATCCAACGGGCAGCAGTCCCCTCCTGCTACTCTGAACCCTGCAGGACATTTGGAAGGTCTTGAGCATCCTCAGCATCACCCCATGACATTCTTTGTGGGAAAACCCACCCATTGCACTCAATTCCACCCTGTCAATGCCAGGGCTGCTGGCATGTCATCTGTGAAGGAAGGCTGGTGGCAGCACTCAAGAGCCATGGAGGCATTAAAGCGATACGACACTGGGAAGCGTTTCTGGGCAAAATCCAAGCTGTGCAATTGCCATTTTCAGTTAAGTTCATGCAGCAATTTTTTAACTAACTACATTTTGCCTTCGAATGCAATGAATTATGAAATGCACCTTCATTTCTGCTCTGATTTGGAGGCTTTCTCTGTGTTACTGAACAGCTGCACGCTACAGCCCCAGAAGCAACTGTCCTTGGGCGTCTCTGGAGTTGATCCTTGTGTTATTTACTGAGCTCAGTGAGATCCTTTGTGGCAGAAGGTGACACACAGGTGTGAAATGCTCTTGTCATATCAGTTTATGCTCAGCCACAAAACCACTCCAGCATTCATTGCATATGCTTCTCTTAAAACATGTTTTGTCCAACCTAGCCTTCCTGCTCCCACGGCACGAATGTCTCCTCAGCCTGACCTAGACAGGGCCGAGCCTCTCTCCTTATCCCTATAGCAAACAGGGTTTGCAATGAAATCCAAATTCAGACCAGCTCTGGTTGCTCATTATTTAAAGCCCATCAGTTAAATAAGTCACGGCAGATACAGCCACTCTGCCATCCTGCAATGTGAATGCACTCCCAAGGTAATTCCTGATGAAAACCGTATGTTTGCACTAGGTCTGTTCAGGCTGGTTCAGATTAAATATAAACCACTGCCAATTGTATTACCTCATTATTAGCAGACACTGGCAGCAGCCTTGTGTGGAGAAATGGACGTCTGGCTATGCTACCTGCCGTCACATCATAAGTCATGTCAGGTGCTGGGGGATGCGCAGGAGGATTACCACCTCCCCCTTGGCTTTCCTGACCACTGGGGACTCCTCCTTAAATGGGACCTTTCATCCAGCTGAGTTTCCCACCCACCCGATGCTGAGCCAAAACCTCGGAAAAATTTGGCCACCCTCAACAGGAGTGTATGGGAAGGAGGATAAGGTTGTCCCTGGGATCCCAGGGCACAACTGACATCCCTGGGAACTCATTGGGGAGCTACCAAATGATGCTCACGCAGAGTGGGAGACGAAGAAGGAAGCTATTGCTGGTGCTCACTCACTACATATTTCAAGTTAAATCCCAGAAAATTGAAGACAATCCATCAGAGGAAGAATAGCCATAAGCCATGTAATACTAATTCAAGCCATACAGTATTAATTCAATTTGCAGGCAAGCTAAATCTTTCACACAATATTCCCCTATTTGCTCACTGCCTAAGGAATTTCCCATTACCCTGCCTTTTTCAATGTATGGCCCATTTGACCTTCACATAACACAGACTTGTGTCCAGCCTCAAAACCCTGTGCTCAAAATAGTGCAACAACAGGCAGCTGAGACATAAGAACAATAAAAACAACCAGGACAACCAGCCTGTATCTTTGGAGCTGTTGGAACTGTTGAACTGGAAGAGATGGAGCATCACCTCCCTTCTCTGCAGGAAACACACTGAGCTTTCTGAAAGGTCTCAAACAGGAATTTAACACCTTCCATCTGCAGCCCATTAATCTACATTTTAACTCCACCTCTCCGATTACAGGTCCCTGCACGCTCGGAGTATATACGAAAGAGTGCCAAAGTCTCAAGTCTGTGAGACAGAGTCAGGGAATAACTGGAGATGAATCAAAACTGGAAGCCAAGTCCACAGCACTCTTTTTCCAAAACATCACAGAGTTTTGGTAAAAGACCCCATGAATTGGCACCATGCTGAGTCTGGCCTTTACGAAACCTAAAGAGAAATCAACTGCTTTGCTGGGAGAGGCCAGCAGAACATAACAAGGTGCAAACAATGATTTTTTTAGAAAACGCTTTTAGACGTGATGGATGGTTTTTTTTCTTTTCTTTAAGGAATGAGATCATTTCAACAACTGATATTCTCTATCTTCCAGATTTTGCATTACTTTGTCTCCCTGTTCTAGGAGAGATGCTGAACACCCTTGAGCAGGCTGACAGCCTCTTCCCCACTTCCCCTGGCCTGAAATACAGTTCCACAGTGCACCTCATGGGGGTATTTGGCTCAGATATCCCCAGGGAGGCAGGAGAGCTTCACCCCCGCTGCCACCGTCTCCCATGGGCTCTACTCTTAGCAGTGTCCCCAAGGATGCTGGTGTTGCATCGGCTTGCCAGGCACCCCTCTTCAGACCGGGGCTGCATAAGCACTCTGGCTTGGCATTATTCCATCTAACTTTGCACAGTGTTTTCCCACCCTGCTGCAGCTGCCTGCAGAAGGGAGGAAGATGGTCGGATCCACATCCCCCACTTCCCTGCACATTTCAGGCATCAGGAAAGTCTCTCTTCCTGCTCTGACCAAGGACATTTTAAAGACAGCCCGCTTGTTGTGATCAGCTCTGATTGTAGCTTTGCAGCAGTTAAAAAGTCCCCCCTGGCTCCGACATCCTGATGCTGCAGTTCTCTCTTCCCGTTAATGGTGGGTTCTGTTTCTTTTATTACCTCTTAGTAATTGTTTGACGAGTTCTCACAGCAGGACTTAGCTCAAAATTATTCCATCCTTCTAAACTTCTTCAAAAACCATCCACACTTCATTACAGCACAGCACAGCTCCCATCCACAGCATCTTTTACTTGCAAGAAGCAGGGAGGCCACAGGACCGGGCAGCTCTATTTGGTTGGGCACCCAGCTCATCTCCCAGTAAGCGTCACTGGGCCAGATGCTGCCCAGAGAGGAAAGGTTACAAAGCCTTGCAAAAGACCATTTTCAACTTTGCAGAGAAAGGTTGCAAGAGGTGCTCTCTCTTCACCCAACTGTGTCAATCAGTCACATAAAAGATCCTCCGTCTCCCTTGCATGGGTTGCCCGAGAGGCAGGTTTATCTATGGGGGGTTGACAGCTCACAGTCACCTGCCCTTTCCTTGCTGTGGTGAAAGACGACATTTCATGGCTTCCTCCCCAGTCCTTCCCTGGTGACCATAAACTCTTTGAGCCAAAAACATGGGCTACAATGCACTGGGAAAGCCCCCCGCCACGGGTAACAGGGAACCAACAGCGAGGACTTACCGTCCATGTCAAGGCGTTGCATGATGATTGCCAGCTCCACCTCACTGGGCATGTATCCCAAGGAACGCATTGCCATGCCCAGCTCCTGCTTGGATATAAAGCCATTCCCGTCCCTGTCCAGCACCCGGAAAGCTTCACGGATTTCTGTAAAGGAAAAGAAACAGAGGAGTTATTATGGCAGAGGACTCCCAGTCAAGGCATCTGAACACACCGGACACAGAAGGAGCATATATTGCATTTTCTGACGTTAATGGTGTATATCGATCATTCCAAGTCAGCGTAATCATGATACGTTCATACACACATATATATGTGTGTGTCTGCACTCAGGCGTGCATGCCTCTGTGTGCAGAGAGATAAATACAACAGCGTCCACACTCACACTGACTATTTTCTGTGCTAAATATCATTGCAGAATTATTTAGTCATTACACAATGAACTCTGCTTCTTTCAGCAGCATCTGCCCTGGACTGCTGTGGGTGAACCACCCTGATACACAGTGAAGTCCCACTGCATACGGCTGCAGAGCAAACCCCAGCCCCAGGGGCTTCTCCAGCAGCCCTTCGCCAAGCCCCTCAGCACGTCTGCAAGGCAGATTTAATTCATGTCACACGGACAGACCAAGCTCTAACTTTCTCCAACACAACTATGTGAACAGGAACATCTGGCTGCCGACTGCCTCCTCTGCAGGGTATGGAGCTCTGCAGCCGAAGCCAGGAGGCACACGCTCTCCCTCCTCCGATAGATGCAGATGTGCATCTTTTAAACCACACCCTGGCAATTTCAACCTCTCACTCATCTTCATAGCTTTTCTCTAATTTATAACTGTTTCACAGCAATAAACAGCTTCAGACCAATAAAAATGCTGACAGCATCAAAGGAATCACTTCCATCATTCTTCCTCTGCCTAGCTCATCTTCTGACATCTGATTTTGTTTTGCTTTTTAATTCAGGCGTATCCCCCTCCAGCCTTTAATAGCCTCTCTCCATGCGTGCAGCACACTGAAAGACACCCACGCATCCACCGCCTCGACAGCTCTGCACATTTCCCGCTCCTCACAGACCTCTCAACTTGAAGCCCCACCACCAAGCTCCCCAGATCTGACTGTTGCAAATGCCAAACAGAGAAATTTTAACATTTCAGCCAGCTGGGAGCCTGTTTACTTGAAAGGATTTGGTTTGAGATGGGGAGAGGAAGAGGCGCTGAGCTCTTAGTTCTGGTTAAATGGTCTTTGCACCATGCTGTGGAGAGGAAAACACAGGATGTTTTATATCTCTTTTGGGAATGAGGTTATATGAAAACCAGCGTGCTGGGGCCTGCTGCAACTTTGTTCAGAGGAGTTTAATCTTCATGTGAAAGCATTTCATTGGAAAAGTGGGAGAGAAAACTCGCCAGTTTTTTTCGGGGGGGGGGGGGGGGGGGGGGAGGTCCTAATTAAAAAATACTCTATTCTCTATCAGGAAACAGATTGAATGGAAGAAGTTTGTCCAGCCCTGGGTAGTTCAGGCATTAAGACTCAGATGAGAAAATACCTCTGTCCTGCCATGGACTCCTGGGACATCCCTGCCCTCTGCTCCCAGGGGTAAGGGAGGCACCAGCCCCCTGCAGCAGGGCCATGTGAAAGGTAGCGGATGGTCCTTGGACCTCCTGGGAAAAAGCCACAGGCATCGTCACCCACCAGGAAATTATTTCAGTGACTTCTTTGCTAACAGGTTATTTAAAGCTTTACAATTCAAAGGCTGCTTCTAAATCACCTCACGTCAAAGTTCAGCACCTCCCTTGACAACACCAGCGTGTTAGCAGAGTCGGCTCCAATTTCCCTGTGTTGCTTTCTGCTGTGTGTAATACCCTGGTGATGTGCCAGGGCCAGGGCACCTCTGTGCCCCACTGCTTAATCTTCACCACAACTGTGGTTATCATAATGAGATATGATCAATTTTTAATCCAGCCAAAGAGCCCACTGATGCAAAAAGGGAAGTTCCTATTAATTCCAATGAATATTGGGCCAGATCTGTAATACCTACACTTTGCATTCAGGTATGCATCAACTGCGGCTTCTTTAAACTTCAATGCTTCACCTTGTCTCCCTGCCAGGCCAAGCTGGTGTAAGCTCGGTGATATGAAAAGATGGTGAGGCCGTTCAAAGCAAGCTCAGCTGGAAGTATCAGTACATAATGCAAAGAGCCTTTGGAGTAGGAACAAATCCCATTAGACACTGCCAGCTGTAGTGAAATCTATTTTCATATGCTGTGCTGAAAGCTAAAGTGCAGTAAATATTACATTGAAATAAATTAATTTTAAAATAAACTTTTGACAGCTGAAGACGAAAGAACTAAAAATACTGCAGGGAGCTGAGAAAGTATTTTAGAAAATAAAATGAGTCTACCTTCAGAAAAGTTTACACGTGAGCTAGACTGATCCAAATTACATGAAAAAAAATTACGTCTGTACAGGGGCTCTGCTGTAGGATATCTGAATGCCAATGCCTAGTGAGTATCCTCTCCAGTTACACTGGTTTTAGAAGGCACATTTAACAGCACTGCACCCTTTGAGCCTTGATCAGAGGAGAAAACCCCACACATGTGGGGTCCAGCTCCATCCCATACCTGTCAGAAACCAGAACTTTTGACCAAACCTGAATCATCCTTCAGACTTTAACTCCTGACCCCAAATGGAGCTTTTTGCACTCACCACTCTATAAATACTACTTGTGCAGAGGTATATTTGAAGAGCTATTTATAGGTTGAACACACTGTACACGAAGCAGCTACGACCTCAGTCAGTGCCTCCTCTTTATCTTTACATGTAACACCACCTTCTTATCGGCTTTTCTTTATGGTGCTTCCTTCTCCTCCGACGTACTCGCGGGTGCTGCCCTGCACAGTGCCCAGAGTGTGAGCTGCAGCCCGAGCATCCTTCCCAAACACAGCCCCACCAGCTCTTCCTGCCGGCACAGCTGAAGAGCTGGTCTCAAACAGCGGTCCGTGAACCTGTGGCACCCTGGCTGGCCCTCACCTTTGTTTCCAGCTGTTAAATTTCATTACCCAAAGCTAAAAATACATCAGCACTTTCCCCATATGACTTTCCCAAAGAAGTCGCCATGGCAACTGATGCTCCTGGCTCAGGACTGGGAGCGGATGTGGTCCATGGAGTAAATCTCTCAACGAAGACATTGCCAGGGCTTGGGACAAACTTTGAGACCTCTTCCATTTCAGCTGGAAGCTGCTCTGCATAGGGATGCTTTACCCTGTTCAAGACAAGCAGAGCCCTGCTTTGTCTTTAAAAGGAAGAGTAAAGATAACGGAGGAGTGGGTGTCAAAACGATGCTGCCCCAGCAGCTGCCTTTCCCCTTGTCCAGCCTGGCTGGCAGCAGCCCTCCACACCAAACTGAGCGTGTATATTCGGATTACACCTCCCTTGGTGTGTTAGAAATATTAATATTTATTCCCCTTTCCACTACATAGTATCTTCTTTTACTCCTGAATATAGGAAGGCGACTCAGAAATATTTTAAGAGTATAAAAGGGGAAAAAAAGAAAGAGAAGGTATATAGAAAGATTCAGAGAACAGAAAGTAGCCCATTTTGCTGGTGATGGCACTGGCCTGAGCCTCAGGAAATGTCACTTCTTCCTGAGGAGCCGAGGCTGGGACCTGAGTGCTCTCTCCATGCCTCAGCTTCTCCAGCTCCTGGGAACAGCGATACTGCTCCTCTATACAAGGTGATTTCGACACAAAAGTACTCACCTGACAGCCAGTTACTACTGCCAGCACTAAACCATCTCACTCCCAGAATTAATTCAAGCAGTACCAGCAAGCAATGCTGCTGCAAAGAGGCTGTCGGGTGGACCATACTGACAATGCTGAACAGTGTTCAAGTGAACGAAAGGAGAGAAGGGATCAACATCTGGCCCATCCTAATTAACCTCTTCATTCATGACCTCAAAGAAGGAGCAGACACAGCATCAATTAAATTCCCAAATAATACAAGGCTGGAAATAGTTGCCAGGACAAAAAGTCCAGCAAGAAGGAAGGAGCGCTGTGCGAATGGGCCAAGATTTCGGAGCAGAAGGGCCCTCGCTTGAGAGTCAGCTGGGCAAGGCAGGGATGGTAGGTTGGGTTTGAAGGCAAATTTCTTGGGAAAGTTTAGCTCAGTGTTTTTCCCCAGGTGAGGATTTATGTTCCACGGGAGCCGAGAGTGCAGTACTCATTTCTCAGAGCTATTTGAGCATTCAAAAGCTGTGTATGGGGGGTTTGCTTTTAATTCATTCCCCCTCTTTCCTCACATTCAACAGCTGCGTCTTCCAGCTTTCCTATTCCGGAGGACACGGCCATCCGAAAACCCCCGCACTGCTCTGGGAAGGAAGAAAGGAAGAATCAGGGAAAAGGATGATTTTTTTTAATTACCTTTCTGAAGGGCACAAAGCAAGACTGCTGTCAGAGTCGGACCTGATACCCAGCCTAGAAAGTCATTAACTCTCATCATCTGCATCCAGAAAGACCCAAAGAGAAGGTCCTTACCCACCCGCTCACATCGCACCCGCTCCGGCCCTTCCCTTCAAAACACCCCTCCACTCATGGCTGCCCTGGGCCTGACCTTGCACCCCCTTCCCTGGCTCATCCCTTCACCAAGTTCAGTAGCAGATTTATTTACAGATTATTTCCCTCCGACTGGTAACTAGAGGCAACCATCATTATTTCTTGTTTTGCTTCCTGAACGAGAATGAATCACGATTCTCCGGGAAATAAATTCAGCCTGAGCCATTGGTGTCCACTAGCTACCCTTGCGCGTGCAGATGGTTTCAGGTTATTTCACTGGGTATAAATACCACCGTAATAAATTTTGTAATTATCCTGTAACTACCACACCCTAAGCGCACCGTAATTACCATCAGAGTCCTATACGGTTATTTTCATTAGTATGATTAGAGAAGAAATACCACCACCCGAAATCTTGCAAGTCATCTCATTCACTTAATTGCAGGTTTGGGCACCAAAGTACAAACTGAATGATCTAAAAGCCGCAAATAGCACGTCCTTGAGTGAACCGTTAAGTGAGTCTTGTAACTACTACGACTGTTTAAAAAAATGGAAATTTCCATCCCTCCATCTGCTATTCTTACGCTTTTTTTTTTTTTTTTTTGGCTGGAAATTGCAACAAAGTGTCAAAATAACTACATTTTTCATCTAATAGAAACGCCCTCCCCTTCCCCCCCCCCCCCATATTCCAATCGAAAGTGTCAAAATATTTCATTTGGTTATTCTCAATCTCAGCAAACCAGTTCAGCATCCCCAGATCAAACTCTTTCACTGCAACCTGGAGCCGCGTCTCCCTGAACAGCTGCAGCATCTGGCCGAGGCTCAGGCACCAAGTCTTGCCAGCATCACCAAAACCATGCCGCTGGAAACGGTGCATAAACCCCCGGGTATAACAGTGCCCTCAGCGCTACAGCAGCGGATAGACGCAGTAATGTCAAACGGGCAAAGCAAACTGGTGCTAGTTGACTTGACAAAGTATCGCAGCTCAGAAAGGCCTGCCTCAAAACTCAGTGCCTTGTCTGGTTTTTCCTTAGAGGGACTTTTTCATACATAATTTGGCAGACTTTTTTTTTTTCTTCCCCAGGAAAAGATGTTTTGTAGAGATGACATTTCCTGTGGTTATGTTCCCAAACACATTTAACACTTGCCAAGTAACCTGTGGGAACACCCCATTACCATATAAATGCACAACGTAAAGGCTATCTGCTGCTACTAGATACTCTCTTAAATGGAAGCTTTTAGTGCAAGCAGCAGGGGCCGGATTCGGAATATCTGAGGACAGTTACTCCGAGGGCAGGCCGGCATGGACAGCAGCACTCAAACACCTTCGCACAAGGCTGCTCCGTAAATGTAGCCGTGTGCCTTCTGTGGGTGGTGTGCGCTGAGCAGCGTGCGATTGCACAAGCCCTGCAGCATCGCACGGAGCCAGCAGGGAAGCTGGGTGCTGAAAGCCAGCTGTCAGAAGAATTTGGCAAAATAACAGCTTCCACTTTTCCCTATAAATTTCCCTACCAGGACCACAATTTCATCCAGGAGACAAGCAGGGCTCCCCTTCAGCTCCTCCCAATGCCAACAGAAGGATGCACGGGGTTGGAGATATGCTGTGCTGTGGCCCTCGCCATTAAATGGTGCAGAATAATTGAGTTTCCAGTGCCTGAGAAAGGTACAGGCTAGTCCTGAGTGCTGAGGGATGAACTCAGAATGAAAGAAATGAGGAGGAGGTCAGAGAGAATGCAAATGGCCAGGCTGCCAGGCGAGAGAAGAGCAGGGCTTAGCTCATGGAGGTGCTTTGATTTCCATCTGCAATGCCCTGGGGAGGGCAGGGAGGTAAAGGGGACATCCCAGGGACAGAGAAAAGCTATTTCAGGTGAACAGCAATATTGGTCTAAGAACAAACGGATATGAGCAAATTTAGCCTGACAATTAGTTGAAAGTTTCAGAGATGAGCAACGACTGAAGCATTTAAAAATGGAGTTTCACCTCTTCTAGGCAGCTTCGGTTTCTGTGACCAAGGCCCCTCCAGCAGTAGGAACCGGCTTCAGGGACCTCTTCCACCCCATGCCCCTACCCTTCTGCACGCTAAGAACATTTTTACTCCAAGTATATCAGTGCACACTGCAGTAGCCAGCATAAACCCAAGGTGATTTCACATTAATTCTTACGTGAGGGATCATGTATTGAGGTCCATCATCTGCTAATCCCTGTTTCAGAACTTTTCCCAGATCTCTGGTCCTCCTGATATATTTATTGCTGCTTCCTTGGCTCTCTGGTTCCATTCTCTCAACCAAACGGCTCGTAATGTGGGTCTTTTTTTGAGCATCCACAATCAAACAAGCCATTATAAATAGCTGCATTAGGATGGGTGTTGGCTGCATGAGCAAATGTTTCATTTTTATTCATTGGATGGAAAGCATCTTTGTAAAGGTCTCAGCATTTTATGCAAGGCTGCGCTGCATATCACTGTCACTTTGCAGGAAACGGGTGTGGAGCCCACACTGCACCTCGTGCCATTTCCAGGGGGGGCTTTTGGTCTCCTGGCGCAACCCGTGGGACCCTGTGTGCCTGCAGGCATGTTGAGTGAGGTATTCAACCCAACAATCAAGAGACACCCTTCTTTTGACTTGTTCAACAGACAAAACCCTGCAGCTAAGAGAAAGGAGAGGGCAACGTACCTCCAGAGGCACAGATTAGGGTAAAATATATCAATTCAGAGAGTTCTACAAGACTTCACAGTCTCCACTTGTGTTTCTTTTGTTCTTCTGCTGTCATGGATTATTGAGCTGCTGGAAAATGCCTTGCAAACAGCCCCATCTGTTTACCTCCAGGCAGCTGCAGCTCAGCCACTGCACACTGCTGGTGACAGCCACTTCTGTCCTTGCGTGGACCCTGCCCTGGCTGGGTTTGCGGCCCTCTCCAGCTCTGCTCTCTGTGATGGCACTGTTACTAAGGTGGGCAGTCAGACTCAGGTCTTTTGTGAAGCTTTCTAGAAGTGCCATAGTAGTGGATGTTCAAGGTAGAGTAAAAATTCATTACTCATTCTTGACGGAAAAGGAGAAGGAACTCCTAACAATGAAGGAAGATCACTCGTATGAAAGCAGAAAATAAGATGCATGCTACAACTTTTGTTTACAACTGAAGAGCACGCTACTAAAAGGGTGAATAAGGAGAGAACCGATTTCCACCGTTTTCCAGAGAAACCTCAATCTTTTCTTTCACTATTTTTTTTTAATTAGGAAACAATCTTTTTCCTTCCCTCGTCCTTTACATACATCAGGCACAAAAGATTTTCCCTCCCGTGACACTTCCCTGCTTCAGAGAACCTCATGCACAATATGTTTTCTCCTGGGGACAGTTGGGCCACGTAGAGAATTGTTTAACTTCAAAACACTTTTTTAAAGCTGTCTAGACATAAACCTGTAATATCTGGGAGCTGCTGATTTAGTTTATTGATATCAAGACTCAATTCATCATCGGAAGTGAAACATTTTCTGGAAATAAATAGGTAATAATGAGCTTAAGACCCTACCCAGGAGCATCTCAGAGAATGAGAGTGATTTGATTCAAGATTGCTTAGGAATGAGTCACATTAATGTTGAAGAGACAATGGCTGACCACCTTTTTTTTTTTTTTTAAGTATATATAATTTGCATCCTGTACTGATTTACTGCTACAACAGTCTTCATACATTTCTTACCAAATTGTACCAAAAAGAAAGAGATACGGTGTCATGCTCTGCCCTCCCTGAAACAGAAACAAGAGCAGCCACCAGAAAAAAATCCAAATCAAGTTGTTCCTGTATCCCTCCCCCCTCCCAGGGCTGAAGGCAGTAACTCAAGGGAAAGGAGCGAACGGAGGGAAGTCCATGCTCCGGGCAGCAGGCAAACCCCCTCCTTGCCCACCTCACCCTCCCAGGTGCCTCTGCATTACAGGTGTGAGGCTCTGCAGGTGGGAGACCAGTCAACAGAAGATGTGGATAACAGTCCATCTATACCAGTGGTGTGGCCAGGGTCAGAAAGGCCTACCCCCGTATCAAAACTGCCTGCATGAGGAAGAGAAGGTGGGTTATAGTTGTAGGTGACTCCCTTCTGAGGGGAAGAGAGGGTCCAATATGGTGGATGGACCCTCCTCTTAGGGAGGTCTGCTGCCTCCCTGGGGCCCAGGTTAAGGACAGTGATAGAAAACTTCCCAGCCTGGGACGGCCCTCGGACTGCCACCCATTACTGCTCTCCCTGTGGGTGGTGATGAAACTGCAACGTGTAGTCCAAAGACAATCAAAAGAAACTCAGGGCCATGCAACGGAGCTGGGGCAGGGTCTGGAGCACAAGTGTGCTGGGGGGCGGCTGAGGGGGCTGGGGGGGTTTAGCCTGGAGAAGGGGGGGCTGAGGGGAGCCCTTCTCGCTCTCTGCAGCTGCCTGAGAGGGGCTGGAGTGAGGGGGGGGCTGGTCTCTGCTCCCAAGTCACCAGTGACAGGGCGAGAGGGAACGGCCTCAGGCTGCGTCAGGGGAGGTTTAGGTTGGAGATTAGGAAGTATTACTTCACTGAAAGGGTTGTCAGGGATTGAACCAGGCTGCCCAGGGAAGGGGTTGAGTCACCATCCCTGGAGGTATTTAAAAGACATGTGGCTGTGGTGCTCAGGGACATGGGTTAGGGGTGAACTAGCAGTACTAGGTTAACGGTTGAACTTGATGATCTTAAAAAATCTTTTCCAACCTATACAATTCTGTGATTCTTTGAAAATGAAAGATTCAGTCTGCAGTCTTGCCTGGCAATAACTGTGTAGGAAATATAATCTCGCCCAACATTTGTAGCTTTTTCCCTAGACTTTGCAAAGGTGGCTTAGTTAGACTTTGAGCAGTCTTTGCTGGAAATTTACTGCCCAATATTCAAATATGTAGGTATCTGCCATTTAGAATAATGTCCTTGAAAGAGCTATGCAGAGACACATTTGTTACGAGTGTCTCAAACACCGAGAGAGTTGACTCTGACAAAGATAATAAGTTGGCATCCTTCTTCCCATCACCAAATAACTCTCGAGTCAGGACAGGCAGCACCTGCGGCAAGTTTTACTGGAGCTCAATTGCTTTCCCAATCCCTCTGCCTTTAATTAACTTCCACATAGCTACCTAGTGGTACATTAAACCCAACTTAATATGTCCTTACTACCATTACACTAAGGACCAGAGAAACATCTCGGTCCCTGGCAGTGGCTGCTCAGAACTTGCGAGATGAGCCCACACACCTCTAAGTCCATGGTGAGATATTGCTCATTGCTCTTCCACTGACTCCTCCAGGTGGGACGGAAGCAATGCCTTCAGCTTCCCCCCAGTCCCTTTCCAATCAGCAGATGCATCACCTGGCCCTTGGACTTCTTCCCACTACTTGTTTCTCTGGTATGACCGTGCAAGGTGAGAGACTGCCCCTTGGAAGGGCCACACTAAACCTATGATTTAATGCTTTTCAGTTCAAAATTGCTTGTTCCTGGGAATTTTCTGTTCCCCAAGTCCCAGAATCTACTCCAACCCAGAAAAAGACAGTTTTTCTCCTTAAAAGCCGAAGTGATTATAGCGCATAAATTGCTTCACTCAGAACATACCTTGTGAACAGGAGCTCAGCAAACCAAATGTGACTTTAAAGCACCCTCTCCAGTTCCCCCTCTTCACTGTTTCAAGGCTCAAGAATATGAGCTTCATCCTACAAACAACAATCCTGGCTTAAAAGGAGGAAAAATACGGAGCTAGCTCCGTTTTGGAATGAAACTTTCTGGGAAGCACTCAATAATGCCAGAAATGCTGTCTTGGTCCGAGTGCCAGCGGCAAACTGTAATTTCTGCGATTTATTAACAGAAACTCAGACTCTAATGCAGTGAATTAAATTATTGTTTTTCCCTTGGTTTGGTCCAGTTTTTCCCCCTTATTTACGCTTTCAGTTGCACAGTAAAAATGGGTCCCTCTTTATCTCCTCTGGCCAGCAATTGTTATAGTCTCCGAACTTTGCTGAGCACTTTTACCTCACGGTGATCTTCATATATCCACAAATCCCTGAGAAACCAGTAACAACCTGACAGAAGAGCTGGGCGGTACACCTCGCTCCTCATGACCTGAACCCTGCAGCACTAATGCTCCACCACCTCAGTTGACACTTCTTAATTACGCTGGAAATTCCCTTAGCTGCCCAGACAAACTCAGAATTGCCATCAGGTAAAAAAGGCTGCTTTGAAGACAAGACAAAACCAAGGGCTGCAAGATCTCAGTAAGGCAGAGAGGTGAGAGAGCTCATTGCGGGAGAAGGGGAAAGGAGCACGGCGACGGAACAGCCCTAGGTGCAGGCAGGAGGGATGCGGCGGAGGCACTGCCCAAAACATGAGCTCTGCCGGGTGGTAAATTACAATCCTGCGCTTGGTTGGGTTCTGGGCAGCTTGGCTGCGCGTTGCCTCTTCCTCAGCCTTACAGCAGCCGTGATTGGGCCACAATGGATCAAAAGGGTTAAACTCAAATATTCCGGTCAAAACAAAGGTGAGGAAAACACTGCGATAATCTGCCCTTCAGTTTGCTTTGCTTTTGGTGGCTTTGCGGTGTAACAAAACAAAAGCTCATCTATCATTCCTGTTCAGGAATTGTTTCCAGAAAAGGCTTCACCGCAGTGAAGTCCCAATATTTCATGGCTGTGTTATTTAATATTTTAAAAAGTGAAATCATAAATTCAAAACGAAATATTGCAGTATTACTGAAATGAACCTATTCTATTATTTTCAGTTGAAAAGGCCATTGTCAACAGGGAATGTAATCAAATCTGCATTTTTCTGATGGAAAACGTTTCCACCGGAAGAATTACAATCAGTTTGAGCTCCCCAGCTCCCTCCATACTTTTTGGTCTAAGTTTATTGCTTTACAAAGTATAAAGCAATCTGAGTAAGCTTTTCCCAACATGACTGCAAAGTATCATTGGAACATACTCGTTTAGGGACAGGAAGCACCGAAACTCACCACAGCAATGCTTTCAGCCCATATGAAAAACTGATAAAGCTTCAGCATTTTTTTTAGCAATTCTAAAGCATTTCCTTATGCAGATAGCAGAAAACTCATTGCAAATCACCAAAAAAAATCTGCACTTTGCCTTGGAGCCACATTATCTGAGATTTTCCTTCTCTCTGGTTGAAGGCGCATCTATAACAGCAGAAGTTATTCTGATACTGTATTAAGATCTACTGGAGGGGAATGGAAATTGCTGTGGTCTTTATCTCTGGGCAGCATCCAGCCACATTTCCTGGCATCATGCTTTATTATTCTGCATTTGCTAACCCCAACCTGTTGTCTCAGGGATACAGTATTGTGCTAGATCAGGGCTCCCAGGCTGCCATACACCAGCCATAAGGGGAGCTCTGCCTACTCAGGATGCCCATAGACACTCATCAAACTGCTGAAAATTTGCTCCTGAGCAGGTCTGCAACCCTGTGCAAAGTCAGGGGAGTTGCTACAGGGGTCGAGGTGAAAATCAAATAAATCTCCTTCCTAAATCCTGTCCAAAATCCCAGAGGCGTTCCCTTAGCTCACACTCTGCTGGGGTCAGTTATATCCTGAGAGGCTGCAACTGGTAGGAAAATGAAAGGGATTTTCAGAATATTTATTGCTAAGTTAACCTCAGGAAGCCTGGTTTGCATCCACACAAGCCTACCACGGGATGTGTTGGCTAAAGACAAAGTCACCAGCAAGTCCCAGAGATTTATAGAATCATAGAATAGTTTTGGGTTGGAAGGTCATCCAGTCCAACCCCCCTGCAATGAGCTGGGACATCTTCAACTAGGTCAGGTTCCTCACAGCCCCATCCAACCTGACCTTAGATGCTTCCAGGGATGGGGTATCTATCTACCACCTCTCCGAGCAACCAGTTCCAGTGTTTCACCACCCTCACTGTAAAAAATATCTTCCTTATATCTAGTCTAAATCTACTGTCTTTTAGTTTTAAACCATTACTCCTTGTCCTATGGCCAAACCTTGCCAAAAAGTTTGTTCCCATCTTTCTTACAAGTCCCCTTTAAGTACTGAAAGGCCGCAATAAGGTCTCCCTGGAGCCTTCTCTTCTGCAGGCTGAACAACCCCAACTCTCTCAGCCTGTCCTCATAGGAGAGATGCTCCAGCCCTCGGATAATTTTTGTGGACCTCCTCTGGACCCGCTCCAACTGATCCATGTCTTGACTGTACTGAGGACCCCAGAGCTGGACAAAGGACTCCAGGTGGGGTCTCACCAGAGCAGAGGGGCAGAATCACCTCCCTTGACCCACTGGCCACGCTTCTTTTGATGCAGCCCAGGATACGGTTGGCTTTCTGGGCTGCAAGTTTACATTGCCAGCTCATGTCCAGCTTTTCATCCACTAGTACCCCCAAGTCCTTCTCTGAAGGGCTGCTCTCAATCTTTTCATCCCCCAGCCTTGCATTTGGCATTGTTGAACCTCATGCAGTTCACATAGGCCCACTTCTTGAGCTTGTCAACCACACCACTCAGTTTGGTGTCATCGGCAAACTTGCTGAGGGTGCACTCGATCCCACTATGTCATTGATGAAGATATTAAACAGTTCTGGTCCCAGTACAGACCCGAGGGACACCACTTGTCACCAATCTCTATGTAGACATTGAGTGTTGATCCACTGTGGACCCACTACCCTCCAGATGCTACCACCCAACCAATTCCTCATCTACTGAACAGTCCATCCACCAAAGCTGTATCTCTCCAATTGAGCAAGAAGGATGTTGTGGGGGACCATGTCTAAGGCTTTACAGAACATAGACAACATCTGTAGCTCTTCTCTTGTCTACTGATGCAGTCACTACATCATAGAAGGCCACTAGGTTGGTCAGGCAAGACTTGCCCCTCAGTGAAGCCATACTGGCTCTCTTGAATTATCTTCCTCTCCTCCATGAACCTTAACATAGCTTCTAGAAGGGTCTGTCCCATAATCTTCCCAGGCACAGAGGTGAGGCTGACGGGTCAGTAGTTCGAAGGGTCCTCCCTTCTACCCTTTTTAAAAATGGATGCAATATTTCCCTTTTTCCAGTAACCAGGGACTTCACCTGACTGCCATGACTTTTAAAATATTGTGGGGAGTGGCTTGGTAACTATGTCAACTAATTCCTTCAGGACTCTGGGATGCATGTCATCAGGTCCCCTGATGCATGTCAGGTCACTGAGATATGGAGAGACCTGCTCAGGACTCTTCTGATGTGAAAGACTTCACCTACGTATCCAGAGAGATCTTTTACTTATAAAGGGCTTAATAGTAGATGTAGGAGAAACATTTCTGGGGTTTGTTTGTGGTTTTTTTGTTATTGTTGTTGTTGTTTGGGGTTTTTTTTACTATGTTTATCTTTTGCAGAAAACAGGAAAATGCTGTATTAGAAAACTTGCATCTTCCAAACATTCCAGAAGAACAACTGAAATATTTACATTTCTATCCTGTTTGGTTATTTGAAAGAAAATGCAGTTTCTACATATCAAAGGCACATAAAAATAAAGCATTCTGAAGAATAAATCTCTGTTCTTTTGCTGTGCTGTGTACCTGAAAGCAGTGCTTGAGTATTCAATTGTAAAATATGTGCTGGAGGCAGGCACAGACAATCCAGCTTAAAAGGGATTTATTTACTCACAAGCTTTAAAGACTGCTTAAATAATGTTGAAGAACTACTTTATTTTAATTTTCTACCTTTAAGTAACTTTTTCCTTCCCCCCCCCCCCCCCCCCCGTCTCAAAGACAGGAGCGAAGTGAAACGAAGAGAAACATTGCTGGCATGATGAAAGAGAAATGAGATTCAGGCCCTTTCCTAGTACTGGGTGCTTGCACTGGGACACCAAAAAAGACAACCTAATTACGTTAGTCCTTGCAGATCATCAGATCGGTTTGGGTGAGGACAGTGGTTAACAGAGTAACCTCGCTCTGGTGCTCCAAGGTTTAACACTCTCTGAAGCCATTCACGTTCACCAAAGTTCACACATCAGACCCAAAAGCAATGCTCCCAGGCTGTACCCAGGTCTACCCGCATCCCCACCCCACTTGTGGCAGTGGGGTTGGCAGTTTGCTCCCTCCATTGAGCCTGCTCTAAACCTTGATGTATTTAAGCTTTGAAGAAGCCAGTGCCAATGGCAATAAAGTCCCCGTAAGGGTTTGCCTCCTCTGGCTGCTGCAGTGAACAACATATTTTTAAAATTGCATTTTTTAGGGTTAAAACATCCATTTTACACTGCAGAGCAGGCTCAATGTCTGGTGCAGGAGAGGATGGACTGCCTGCAAGGAATCCAAACTTCCCCAGACACTTCAGTCGTTCAGCTGAGGCAGTCTCTCCTGGCTACAGAAAAGGCTAGAAGGACTCTCAGTGGACACCTTCTCCCTGCCTGCTTTCATGAAAATACACCATACTTTTCCAGTCAGTGCTCGCTGGAGACCATGTTGTGTAGCCAGCCCCCTCCTCCTGGGAGGTTGGCACTATGGTACCCATGACCAAAAGCACAGCTCTTCCTACAGCTGCCAGGTTGTACCTGCTGTATACACCATGGGGGCATCCCATGTTGGTTGAGGTCACCTGAAGTCCCAGAAAAGGCTGAATTAGTTGAGAAACAGCACTTATTTTCTAACATTAAGAGTAAACTCAGCGCTTCACACCACTGCAGTCTGTGCACTGAATGCTAGAACTGCAGGCCTGAGAAAACAAGCTCTGGAGGCTTGGAGACACCTTCATTTCCTCTTGGCCACAGGCCTTCCACCAGTGGCCTTCAGCCAGCTTACCGGACACCATCCACTAGACTACAAATGGTCTGAGGAGCACAGCTCCTCAGTTCTGGCTGTTCCTAATGTTGCTTTGCCATGAATTAAACATTTCAGTCATTAAATAAGATACGGGAAGAATATCATCCACAGGAGGAACGAGTTGTTGGTAATAGAAAGAGAAGAGATCTTCCTTCCCTTGTCTGCAGGAGCAGCTCTTTTACCTGACAGGGTGAGCCCACTGTCCAAGATGCAAGCCCTTCAAGCCATGGTGGGGCTCCTCACTATAGGGCGGGAGGCCTGCACTGCCTCCTTCCTGCAAAGCTCACCCTCACTGACTTATGAACTGTGTCCTGTGACACGCGTGGAATGAACATAATGGCAAGACACACGAGGAGATTACCCAGGAGAAACAAAAGCTACAGCAGGATTCATGTCTCCTGGATAAAGGAAACTTTAATGGGGAAAAGCTACCAAAAGTGGGTGACAGCAGATGCATGCTTTATATGGGACAGCAAACGGCCCCTCTCCTCCTTCCATCACCTTTGGTGAAAATTAACCTGGTTTGCACTAGTCAAAAAAGATGACGATTTGATCATAGCTGCCATTCCCCATGTCTTGGTTCCCATCCAAACTAATACCAACGTGAGCGCTGAACACGAGAGCTGCTTTCAGAGTTTTTTTTGTTCTTGAGAACGAAACAGCAAAAGCTGAAAGTACAGTAAGTCTCTTCAGAGAGGATGGTTTAATTAGCTGGCGTGATATCAAACTTGAACGACTTCTGCCATACAATTACAGTGCATTGTCTGAGCTTGAAAAAACCCATGTAACCTGCCTTTATCATCATTTCACTCTGTGTTCACTTGATACTTTAAAAATATATCACATGTTCACATTTCAGCAGCCATTTCTGTACCTCCTGGTCCTTGGAACAAATGAATATTTCCAAAAATAACAAAATCTCATAATCTGAACACATAATCAAGTGCATGGGCTGAAATCGCCTTTCAGAGATGATATTAAAATTCAAATGTGTTCCTTCCAACAATGGAGAAGGGCAGCTTAAGCTCTACTTGGGAGGAAATAATTTACGCCTGGCCATCCGTCTGTGTGGGAGACAGAACACCACCTGAATTGGGAGAACAGCCTTCCCCAGCACCGCAAGCCAGAGCGCAAAGATGACAAAGGCAGCAACGCGTTATCTACGTGACTTCAGGTGCCGGCACCCTGATGAATCTCTAGGAAAGATGCTACCAGAACACAGGTTACGGCTGGAAAATCCTCCAGCAGATGCTTGAGCCTCTTGTTCATCCTCCCTAGACCGCTCTCCTCACGTGCTTCCCAGCTGTGCTCCTGGACTTCCCTTCCTTCGCTGGGCTGCACTGCTCCTCTCCTCTCCTGCCCCTGGCACCCACTAGGCGCGTGTAATCCTCTCCCCCAGCGACCCACCTCCTCCTGCCCTCCATCTTCGAGTAATTTTTAATTTATGCCATTTCTCTCACGTCAGCCTCACGCTGCCCATTTCAGCTCTTGCTCCAGCTCCCTCATTTCTTCTCCACTGCCTCTTACGCACAGAGTGATAGAGTCCTAGCTGATATCCAGCTGTCATTCAATGCCTCCTTGCCATTCAATGCCTCCTTGCCATGCAGGAGCCCCGGCACTTCGCAAAGCCAAAATGCGTTAGGGATGATAAGGCACGATTAAGCCCAGACATACCTTCCCCCTTTCGCTGCACCCATCAATTCAGGGCAGGAATTAGGATGCGAGAGGCAGCCCATTAGCAAGGTGGTAATAAAGCCTGGAGCCACACTACTCTGAGAATGCACTGCCAGGATCCGAATGTGGATGAGGGAGCAAATACTCCAGGAAGGTAAATAAGTGACTGTCCTCTCTGAGTCACTGCAGAGCCTGGTGGGCGTTTCTGGGCACTACAAGATCCTGCTCTGCACAGGGGCACAAAGCCGAGGTTCTCCAAGGTACACAGGGTGGACAGGTACTATCTGTTGTAAACATAAAGCCAATTTAATTAAAATACACCTGGCTAAATATCTCAAACATAAAGGGTATTTATTAATAAATCTGACTCAAATGCAGGCATAAGTAGAACCTCACATTGGGTGCAAAGTGATTTATACGCATAAGCAAAACAGATCAGTCTCACATTTCTAGAAAAGGACACCAGATGTCTTTGACGTCATCTAAATTATCTCTATTTTTAAAAGTTACTCTTTTCCATTTGCTGCCAACTCAGAAAGTCCAATTTGCCAAGATAATATATCTAGTGTGGATGAAGATTTCCAAACTTGAAGTATCAGTCTCTTAGCAACCGTAGTACTCTTTGTATTAAAACTGAGCACAGTGAAACTGTCATCTTCTGTAGCCTTTTATGCACCTAATCAGTGAATTCCCATTAAAGACACAATATTGGAAAAATGGCATTTAGGATTCTAGATGCACGCAGAATATATATACACACATATATTCCATATTCTCTCTCCACAGAAGGATATTTATAGTAGGTAGACATGTCAGGGAAATATGTGGCATATCTTATTCATGCAAGAAACTAGATAAGAAATGAGAAGCTGAATGTAACAAAAGGTGCAGCAAGAGCCGATTTAAAAAAAAAAAATCATGGAAAGAACTTTTTCTTCCACCTGGGTCTGATTCAAGTGGTGGCCTTTAGGCAGTGGGCAGGGGTGAGAGAACAGAAAGCCTCCCTTCTCTTGTCTGCTATGCTTTCAGCCCAGAGCTGGAAGAGCCATTTGATGCCTCCCTTTCTCCAAGCCTACAAGAGATCTGGAAAGGGCTTTCGACTCCCACGTTCACATCTGCTTCTTCCAGCCCCACACAGAAGCTCACGGTCCTGGTAAGCTTTCCTTGGGTAAATAACACTTCAAGGTCCTCTGCAGGAAGACATGGTGTTGCAGAAGTATGTGGAACTATTTTGAATGAGAAGGGAGCACAAAAAGCAGCTTCCTCCTCAGGGTCTCCTGTCCTTGTGGAGCTCGTGTGCTGCCTACCCAGCAATTATGGGCATTTTCTTTCACAAACATGGAGAAAACATCAGCAAACAAAATGGAAACATGCCTGCTGACACACAGTTCAATGTAGATAGTCTAAAGTTGGATTCTTACGTCCCTGTTCCCTGCAGGTCTCCGGTCCCATCTGAAGATCAAGCCATACCTTCTCCCTCTGTCCCCCAGGATTCAGCCTGAAGGTGGCTTGACTTGGCTGAAATCCCCCATCCTCCCTAACCACAGTGTGAGCGGGACCAGAGCCTTGGGGTCTGCACGTATGAGGACCAGAACAGAGGACCAGTTACGGAGTTCAGGCACTGGGTACATTGCTCTGCCATGGGCTCTTGAGATGAGGACCCTGGTGGCCAATTCCCAAAAGCTGATCCACCAGCCTGCACCACAGACCAGACTCACCTCGATGGCTGGTGGTGGCAAGGAGCACGTTCCCTTTTCCTGAAACCATTTGAACTGAAACTCTGGACCGAAAGGAAAGGGAGCAATTCCCGGAGATGCACCATGCTCCTTCCTGCTGCCTTGCAGCTGCATCTCACAGCACAGCCCCATCCCACAGCAGGGGTGGCCGAGAGCAGGTCCCAGTATCACAGGACGTCCAGGCCTCCAGACCACAGCTGCCCTGGGAGGGGATGGAAGCAGAAGCCTCAGAAGCAGCCCGCAGGTGGGCGCCTGCCACTCCGCCACCCCGCGAACCAGCACAACTAATTCCTTGAAGCTTTTACAAACATATCAGGACTTGCTTTCTTTTCCTCCTCTCCTGACAGATAAAAAGAAAAGGAAATCAATTCAACCTCTACTCTATTCCAGCTCTGATCTCAGCTCCTCCAAATATTGCCAGCCTTATTTCTACAGCACTCACAATAGCAGCAGTCATATAATTCCATTATATCGCTGCGGTTGTTATTTATGTCATGATGATTGCATTGCACTCAAGGGCAGAGGGAAGAGACGGTGAGGTCCATTTAGATTTACAAGACGGAGTAGCTTCCCCATTTCCAACTGACTGTATTATTCACTGTGGTTTTACTTACTGCCACATGAAAAATGATTGTGAAATGATCTAAAGCTGACTGTACAGCACTTGATTTCAAATGCACTTTAAGTAATCAATCTGACAGCAGGCTTTGAGGACTGCCATGCAGGTCCGCTACGTGCATACTTCATTTGCTGTCTCACGTTGCTGGGGGGGGAGCAACTCTCTGCTAAAATAACACTATGGCTGAATTTTTAATAAAGGAGGGGCTGTTGTAGTTGCAGATGTCACATAGCTCATCCTCATCAGCTGCTGTCATTATATTGCTCACCTGTATGCACTACATGTCTTGCTTTTAATAGTGTAGCACAGTAAAGAGAGGATTTTATTCATTATCATCAACTATTAACTAATTAACTGCAAACACAAGACATCAGCATAGACACTTAGGTAGATGTGCAGAGTCGCAGGAGCAGGCTCAAAATATCATCACAATACACATGTGCAATAGGGGCCGCAGACATGATGCTCACACAGTGCCTACTTCTAAAACTCATAGTCTAGCTAGACTGCAAAGTGGAACTGGTCCCAGATTAAAATTGCATTGAATTTCCCATGGCAATAATGAAGGTGTTTGATAAAATTACTCTGGAAGTATTTCTTGCAAATATTAATCTATTTAGATTCATAAGAAATATAATAAAGAAAAGAAAAACCTCCTTACAGCTCTTGGCAGCTTTGCCATTAAATACATAATTAAATTCAAAGTAAACCTAGTCCCTGGTCTAGACTCCCTGCACGAGGAAACCAACTGCAGGAAGTGAAAGGCTCCAGCACTAATCCCTTTCCTAATGCAATCACCACACAACTCCCTAAACGGAGCAAGTGGGCAGGCTCAGAAACGTGCCCCACTGGTTACCTGCTCTGAACTCTTCCAGAGGTGTGCAGCTGCTCTCCCCCACGAGAGGACAGCTCAGGGACCCTGTTCCAACACCTGCACAGTTTAATTCAGAAGTTTGCTACGAAAGCACCTTGGGAGAGGGAGGACCAGGGAAGCATCTTGCTAAGAGAGCAGTGACAAGGGACAAGGAAGGGATGTTTCTAAGGCAGTTCGGAGAAGATGAAGTTTTTAAAAGTTAGGGAAAAAAGTTTCTGTTATACTCCCACCCCTGTCCCATGAAACACACTGCTGGTTTGTGTCCCAAGCTGTGACGCAGCTTCTGCTTGCAGAGACTCCCTGCATCCCTCTCCAGCTGAGCCCACTGCGCTGGACAAAATCTGCCTGTTATCTCGGAGATGTTACTACACTAAAACACCATCACCAGAGCTATTAGGAAAGCTGCTGCAAGTTATGCAGGTTGCCAATAGCTCCAGGGAATTTCAGGGTGGCCAAAAATAACAAGGAGGAGGGAAATCCCAGCTGTGCTCCTTCCATAGGCTGTATCCCCTGTGCCAGCTGCCTCTGGAGCTGGCCTGCGGTGCGGCACAAGCACACTGGAAGATCCTGGACAGAGAGGACCACTGCTTCACAACCACGTAATGTGACCCAGGAGGTGGGGGAAGGCTAAAGATAGCTCCGTGTTCTTCATCGCCATCTGAGATTCTCTTCTAGTGTATTTAAGCAACAGTGCAGAAGAGCCAAAAAAAAAAAAAAAAAAAGAGGAAAAGCCCTGAGCAGGTAGGCTAGTTTATTGCTGTAGCACATCAGCTGCTTTCCCTGTTCTGTTCCCTTCCGTCTGGTCCATCACATATGCAGTACTACACAAATCCCAGCAAAGGACTGGGAGGGGTCTCAAGAGGTCACATATCCCCTGTGCTTACCCAAAGCCTGGATGAAGCTCACCTAGGGCAGTGTTTTTCAGGCCGAGTCCATTTCTTCCCAAGGAAGGGTACTAAGGAGGACCTGAATTGTCCAAGCTGACCAAGGGACAGCTACGTATCTTCAGTGACCAGCAGCAGTTGTGTTTCCATGCCTAAGAATGATGATAACAGGCCAGAGTAGGTCTGATGTTCAGCCAAGGGCCCATCTTCAAACAGTTCCAAGACTTCCACAAATTTTTCCAAGTCCTTTTATGATCGCATTTACTTTTGTTTGTCCTGTAGCAAGGAGTTCCACAATTTAATACATGATGATCCACTTTCTCTTCTTCTGAAACACCTCCTCCAACTTCCATCTGACATTTTCCAGCTCTTGTTTTGGGACATCAAACAACTGTTGCTTGTTCTCTTTCTCCACACCATTCACCCACTATAGACAGATTTGTCGTATCCTCAGCCGTGTTCAGGCTGAGAAGCCTTTGCCTAGCTATCACACAACGTGCTTCATCTAATCTGTCCTTCCAGCTTCGCCAGTTCAACCACTGCTAAACACTCAGGGGTCATCAAAACCACCAGGCTTCCACCAAATGCTTCAGAAGATAATCAGTCTGTTGCTGAGCCCTTTTCAGTAGAGGAAAATAAAGAAACCTCCAAGCTCCCAAAACCAATGCCCTACTACGGTCGTCAGCAGTACTGGAAACAGCTCCCATGGGAACAGGAGCTTCCCCAAGATCACTGTGAGCAGGCCCCAAGGCGAGGAGCTTGGTCGCATCCCCATACCCAACACTCATGAGAGGGTAAGGCCAGCGAGGGCTGCTGGGAGGGATAGGATCTGCTGTCTGTAGGAGTCCATATCAATTTTCAATGTATTCATATACCCTATTACCTTAGCATCTGAACACCACCCTGCTACACGCATTTATGCATCCAAGGTGAGACGGGGAATGGCCAGCCAAGGCCCAGGGAGTGACAGACGAATACCTGGACTCTTAAACTAGACACACACTATCGGCCAGCAGCAGCCATCCATCTTGGCCATCTCCAGTGGGGAACCACTGGACCATTTTCATCAACATCCTGCGGAGGTGGAAGCAGCAGCCTGGCCGGCAGTGCCTCCAATGCTGCTCACATCGGCTGATAAGGGCTGGACTTGCCTTTTGCAGAATGGCCGCACTACAGAAACAAGGAGAGGATGGAGAGCAGGGGTAATTGGCTGGGTCTCCCTTTTTCCTGCCTCACTCTCCCTGTTTTAATGGGAAAGCTGCAGAAACATTCACACTTAATTATACAAAATGCTGTACACGGACCGAGCTGTAGGGCCAAGCCAATGTATATCACTTTGGAAAGACATCATTGCGTAATTTCTGTCAAGTAATTAGCGTGCTCCGCAGCACACCAAGCTGAGAGTTTTACTAGCACTAAACAAGGTTAGCAGATTTGTAAACAGCTTGCTGTGGAGTAATATTTTTCTGCTCATATCGTCTAAAAATATCTTGGGAGAATTTGCTCCAGTACAAATGGCTCTGCTTGAAAGGGTTTAAAACAACAAAAAAGCTTATGATAATTCAGAGCAGGTTTTCCCTTTGTTTGCCTGCCTGTCGCTTGCTTTTTAGTTCCTAACTTCAAACAGTTACACAGCCCAGAGCTTGGCTTTACTAAAACACCCAGCTTCACCAGAAATGAAATAAAAACTATGCTAACACCTAGCTCAATGTCTTCTCCACTTCCTACATGACCTCATGCATAGTCAAGTTATGGTTTCTTGTTCATTTTACTGCCGGTCCAAGAGGGCTGGGGTCCCACGTGGTAGCTACTGTACCACTGGGTGGGAAGGCAGAGTCTCTGCCCCAAGGAGCTGTGGGAGGAGAAGACACCTGGGACCAGTCTGAAGCTCACAGCGAACTCCATCTCTTCCTACGTCCTGCATTAAAGATTTAACCCTGCCTAAGACCTTGCATGTGGTACCCCCACCCAGACAAACGGCTTCTGCTGAAGGATGGAGGATGCCCAGATGACTTTCCAGGAACAGAGATTTGATATTTACCAGCAGCTTGTAGATGACCTGCACTCAGTTTAGAAACAAAAAGATATTTTACTTCATCTGTTAGTGCTTGGGTTCCCCATAGGAATCTCAAGTCCTTTCATCTCACCCTCTGGTGATGAGAAAAACCTTGGTTTATGCTCTCATTCTAGGTGACCTCACCATCTGCAGCATGGACTGAAGATGCTAGCGGGGATTCAAGTAACCAATGTTATGTCACCAGGAGCAGATCCTGTCTCCTCAGCTGGGCTGGATCCTTAGCTCCTGACTAGGGTTGTAAAGGACACGCGTCCCCAGAGTCAGCCCCTACAACACCAAATACTCCAAGTGGATAAAGCTGCTGAAAAGATGGTGCAGAGAAATGAACTGTGCCATACCTCTACCTGTCTTTTAAAATCAGAATGAATGATAATACTGAACCTGAACAGGGCTTAAATATATTCATGTTTGTGACAAGTGACCGTATCCTACCCCGGGCCTCCCGGAGCTCCTCGGAGCAGCCATGGTCTGGTGCGACAGCGCTTTCCACGGCGAGACCCCAGACTTCACTGGACCACAGTCAAATGAACAAAATGTGCGATCTGGGCACTTCTGCGAGTATCTGTTTTCCCCTTTGTTCGTGCCAGTTTCAGCCATTTTAGCAGTTAACTCTGTTGGTTTATTTGGGAAAAAGGAGACCATCAGGACTTTTGTTATTCCAGCCACACTTATCATTAGGAGGCTGCTAATGAAACCACAGAGACCTCCTGATGCCCAGGAATGGCAGAAAGAGGAGTACAAAGTGGCACACTTTTTACACTTCATTGGGAAGCTTTAAAAATTAATTGGAGTACAAAGTCAGGTCTAATTGATGTTTGTATTGATTGAACTGCTCCAAGTCTTAATTTTGGTTGTAAAACTCACTTTAAAATAGAGCCATTTATAATTAAGACAGGATCTGTAATTAATGGAGTTTTATACTCATATACTTATGCCTCTCTCATCAGTCTAAATTAAACTCCACACGAAAGTTTGTGCAAATTAAACACAGTAGATGCCAAAACTACTTTCTCCAAACTCTTTGCTATTCTTATTAATGTCAAAACTTGAGTGATGTGGAGATGTGAAAAAGCGATGAAAATTTGTACTAGAAGAGGTGACAGCAGAGAAGGGCACCCCATGGGCAGGGAGCCCCGCGACGGTGCAGGACATCACGCCCACCCCGTGTAATGCAAGCAGAAAGAGACATCGCGGTCACGTTCAACACGTGGCAGCAGCAAAGCTGTGAGCCGTTTCCCACATCCCAGTTAGAAAATGCATATATTGTCCTTCTTCACAATTGTGTCAAGTCGTAACACAAACCTGCTTTTAAAAATACGTTGTTCCAACAGAGTCACACCAGGCCACCAAGCACAACTTGCAGGGGAAGGGCTCCCTTGCCTCCACGTGCCAGTGGTTATTTAAAACAAGGGCTGCGACGTGCCTGGCCATGCCCCCAAAACCTCCTCAGCTGCTGGAGCCCTTAATGAAATTCTCCAATTCTGGTAACTGTGGTTGACCATATGACGCTTTCCAACTTGATCTCATTGGCAATCTTTATAGCCATCAACCACAATATTTACAAAGCACAGACAATTTTGGGCTTGTGGCAAGAAAATAAATCAACTTGGACATATGTACATAGATAAAAGTTGCCCAATAAATCTGTTTTCCATGTGTGAGAGTCTGCTTCGTCCTTATCTAGGTAATTAGCTATTCGCTTCTTTAAAGGCTCCCATTTAATTGGGGTTGCTGTTCTTAGTGGAATATCATTTCCTCTTCCCAAAAGGGCTACTACTATTTTTGTATCTTTTTTTTCTGGCTGCCACATTCTGGTTTTCCCACTAAAATTAAAAAGTCACTCCAGCACTCACCAAGTATTTACGGCTTGAAGATTCCTACACACATCCCTGAGCCGACATCCATAAAAACTTGCTATAGCTGTCCAGCATTTTCCCACATAACTTGAAACTTAAGTTGAAGCTCAGGGTCCCTCAATAGCTACTGTAAAGAGCTACACAGGCTGACTCACTCCCCGGTAGCTCCCAAGAGTCATCCCTTGGAAATGTCCACGTTTCCCCGTGGAAGAGAGAAGATCAGTGGTTAGACAAGTCTCAATGAGCTTTCCAGGCAAGGGAACAAACTGTGGCCTGTGCCCACAGCTGTGAACCACACCAGGGTTTCTCCCTCCCTTATCATGTCTGCGTTAGTCCTCTGGATGGCCAGAACCGGTCCCACTCCCACCAAGGTCATGGAGAGTCTGAAACCACCATCAGCCAAAGCAGAGCTGAGGTCACAATGGAGACGTAGAAACTGCATGGGTGGGAAGAAAATGTCAAAGCTGGCACCAAACCAATTTATTTAATCCCTTTTAGAGCTAAAGCAGACAGGCTCATAGCCCTCCTGCCCCAGAGTTTCTCTTTTCAGTCCATTATTTTAATTTGTTTTGCTCCCATCCCATCAAAGCCTCAGAGGCCTCATGAACAAGTGCTGGAAGAGGTAAGTGGGAATGCAGAAAGTTGTTTACTAATGATCCACATAAATTATCATACTGGTAATTACCCAACGGACTAAGGTTCAAAAAAGCCTCTTTCTTTCCCATCATCAGTTCTCAGTCTAAACACCCACACCAGCCTTGGGCTGGCCCATTCCCACAGGCAGGCTGGCTCAGGTGCATTACAAACTGGGATGGGACTGGCTTTGTGCCATCAAGAAGTGACAGATCCTTACTAGCCTGTAGATAAGAGACGTCAGTATTACCTGTGCTCATGTGCACAGGCGGACACACGCAGCTGCATCCCAGAAAGCACCCCATGATGGGACGTGATGCCCCGTCTTTCAGCGCTAAGTTAGGGAGGATGAAACTTTCTCTAGGAGTCGGTACTAAAAAGCTTTCCATTAGAAATAGACACTAAGGAGATTATCCAGTTATCCGATTTTTTCAGCTACAGAGAGTGAAAGCCCAGCTCTATCAATGGGAATTTTGCTCCTTCTGTCAATGGGATCAGAATTTCACATTTGCAAAGTAAACACGTTTCACTTTGAAGACAAGAAGTCACTCTCCAAACTGAAAGCGGCTCTTCTGTTGCCTCGGCAAGGAGAAGGACACCGACCTTTCTGCCGCTCTCAAGAAACACTTCATGGGTGGCTTCTACAAGCAGACAAGCAATTAGGAAATTCAGGGATGCGCAATGTTTGGCTTTAAACATTGTTCTGATGGAGAAACACATGCTGCCAAGGTCAACAAGTTCTCAGAAGGGCTTTTTATTTGCTGGGACTTAACACCGTGATTCCAACCCTGAATTTGTTGTGTGCTGCGAAGCACCCTGGAAAGAGTTAGGAGGTGTAATAACTGCACAAAATACCTGAAAACAGCAGCTTCAGGCCTCTGGTATTGCAAATAAACACCACCAGAGACATCACCCAGTGCATTACAGAGTCAGCACTTTCCCACAGCAAAACTCCTGCTGTGCCATAGCAACACAGGCAAAGTGTCCATCAGGCACACAGAATCCAGCCAAAAGCCTTGAATCGCTGCACCGTTACACAGAAGACAATAAACTCAACCTGCAGAAAAATTCCTCCAATCGCTAGCTCAAAAAAAACCCCTCTAAAAACCCAGAATAGCTAACAATAAACAGCTTTTTAAGCAAGTGGCTGCTTGTCTAATCCAATAACCTCCTTCGTTTTTATCATGTGACCCTCCCCCCCTGAAAGGGGACATAACTCTTACCCTTATCGATAGGAGTTACAGAAACCAAAGCACATCTCCCATTTGCTATATCAGAGCAAAAAAAGGTCTGGCAGAAAACGCCAGGCCTCAGTGCAGGGCAGCAGGACAGCTTGAGGCCAGCCAGAACCTCCCTCCAGAGCCCTGTATTTAACCAGCCTCTTTATTTGCTTTGCTTCCATTTCCTTGGCTTGTATATTCCACCCTTTATTGTGAAAAATGAGAGAGAGAAAAAAAAGAAGATGGGGAATATAGCAAAATAAAGCTATTGAGAAACAAGCCTGGAAGGCAACTGGAACGAACTCTGAAGGAGTCATTAGCTACCTAACTCCTTAACCGGCCCCACAATGGGTGTGGGGGGGGGCCCTTTTGGCTTTTTTTTGCATCTCAATCCAAACTAACCCTTGTATATTTTTACTGCTCAGAAGCAGCACTGGGCTGAAACACCCATTCCTCGTGGGCTCATCAGCAGGCCAGGCTCAGCTCACGGGAGCTCGTCAACACAGCAACCAAAGCGCTAGCGAGGCTGTTGGCCCGAGTGCTCCACTGAAGGAACCAGCTCCCGTGGGCATAAAGTTCCTTGTCTCAAGGTCACCCAGTCACGACACCCCCAGCGTGGGGGGTTCCTCTGCAGCTAGGCCAGGATGGGAGGATCCACTGAGGACCCCTGCCCGAACCTTCTCACCCCACCACGGCACCTTGCCGTTGCCTTGGCCAGAGAAGAAGCATCACAAGACAATCTGCCTCCTGAATTGCTTTGGCTGAAAACACAGATCCAGCCTCTCTGAAACACTTCATCAGCTCGTAGAAGCTGCACGAGCTGCCTGTCCAGGCTCCCGCTCAAATAAAGTGTTTTGGTTTGACTCTTTTAATGGAAGCACACGACTTTGGTGAGCCAAAATCTACAAGTTTACCACACCTTCAGAACAGAAATAAGTTAAAAAGCTTAAATTCTCAATGAAACAATTGTTCTGGAATAGTTGAGATTTTTTTCCCCAACTTCCAACTTGTGGAAAAAAATACAAGAATAAAAATGTGCTGATTTGGCTCAAACTGAAATGAAGCTCCTACTTTTTGCCTTTGTTTTTTTTAGCTGCTGGTGAACTGAAAACTCCCATGTTTGCACAGCTGAGTTTGTGAGGCAGCGCCTGTCCTAGGGCTGTTACCTCTTATTGCCAGCCCCAGAGGTACAGACTTGGGTCCTACAGCCTGTGCAAGTAGGGACGATGTTGTTTTTATGGCGGGAAACCTGAGCCCACAGCACGCCCACCTCCCAGAGGGGCGAAGCAGGAGAGAACGTCGTTTCGGCAATATCCTCCAGCTCTCTCTGTTTTCTCATTTTCCCTGCTGCAACACTGAAATCGAATTTACAAAGCAGTGACAAGCTACAGTTAAGTACTTGTGATGGACTTTTCATCCATCAGACACATTGGCAAACACAGTTTCACATTTCAAAGGCAGAAATTACTGTGTCCCTGCAAAGCACAATTTACTCCTTATGTGCAAACATGAAGAATTGCTGAGGAAGAAAATGCTTCAAATCTTTTTTACCTTCGGGAAGTAATAGCAATTACAATCAGTTACACAGCCATATTTCTTCCCCCTCCCCATCCAAACTTATTCATAAAATCTCCTGCCTTGGATTAGATTTAGTTGAAAGAAAAGTAATGAGATTTGTGTTTCTTAGCAAATTAAATAGAAATTGCCCAAAAGAATCCTAAAATATAATACTGCCTCATCCCACATGTTGCTAATAGGCTTGTGTTCTAATGGCTTATTTAGAAAGAGAGACTTTTCTTAAATGACATCCTAATGATGTGCATTCAGGATCAAGAGACATAAATATCTTTCACTCCCAAGGTTTTGGGTGTGTGTTCCCCCCCCCTTTTTTTTTTTTTACAGAATTCTTATCAAAATAAATTTTAAGAAAGACTTTGTGCTGTTCTGCAATACTAAAGATTTAAAATTCCAAATGCTAATGTTTCTGAAAATTATCTTTCTTGCTCTTACTTGTCTCACGGTTGTTGCTGCAAAGGGTCTGAGTGCTGCCTGCGACACCTCAGCTCCAGGCAGGATGCAATGTGGGACTGAGCAAATCCCAGACGGGTGTTTGATCCTATCTACTTCTCCCTCTGTTAGATGGTGCCAGGACTTTGTGTGCCCGGTCCCTGAGGCCACGGTGATCTGTGATCTCACGTCGCAACTCAGTGTTGCTCCACGTGATGCTCACACAGGTCCTGCTGCTGGTCCCAAGAGCACCATCACAATCTCTTTCTTTCAGTCCTCCCAGCTGGATCCAGGGCACAACAGCCATTCAACGTCGAGATGAACGGGAGACCAAGGTACACAGCAAGGTCCTGGCTCAGCTCATCCTCCACAAGCCCACACGGCGCAAGGACCACGGTGCCCCCGGGGAGCCCCTGGCTGAGCCTGCTCTGCTGCACCGGGAGCGCGGCCCTGCACGGAGCAGCATCACCCACCCAGCGACACGGGAGGTGCAGGACCTTGGGCTGACCTTAGTCTGCAAAAAACCCAGCATAGTTTTAACTCATTTCATTTGGAGTGAATAATCTGAGCCAGACTGGCACCAGCCTTAGGAACTGCAGCGATTTCAGCCCATTCACCCTCCGCTGCAGCGGCTGCTCTGGCACCGAAGGCTCGCAAAGCGTTTTATGAACTACCACTCTCTGCCTGGCTCCGGTGAGCTTTGCTGCATGCCCTGTGCTCTTGGACACATCCCTGACATCAAGTGTCAGAGCAGAAAAGCAAAGGTGGCTGAGCTCTCGCTGTGCCTCGCCAGCGCACCCAGGAGCATCACTGTGCCCGAATGGGGCTTGCTAGCATCCCTCACTGCAGTCCTGCGCAGCACCCGTCTCCTCAGAGCATCACGGTCACCCTGGGAGATTTGCACCCCTTGTTTTCACAGGCAGGCAAGAGCTAAGTCTGACTTCAAAGGGTTTGTACTGATCCCTTTTGATGTCACCAAACCCAATCAAGCTGGAAAAGCATGCCTCCCCGCTGGGCTCCTGCTCTGTCCCCCTGTACCCATCTGGCTGATGGCTGCGGCCACAGGGTTCTGTGAAAGCTGACAACGGCTGCACATTAGCGCTGGCTGCCAGTTCATTTAGCTCCAGGAATAGCAGATCCAATACTGGATGCAGCTGCCCATCCTCTCACCTCCTCTCCGGCTCCAAACTCTGCCCTTTGACCCCTCTGCTCCCTCCTGCCCAGCACCCATCCTGCCCCATCCCGTTGAGGTGCTGCTGGCCCCACATTCCTCCCCTGATGCCCCTCATCGCCTCCTGTCTTCCCCAGCTCTGACAGTGCATTTAATAAGCAGCAGACTGACTGCCCCAGCTTCCTTTCCCTGGTCTTATGTACCTATTTCTTATCTCAGATAGGGCTGAGATGGTCTCAGGAACCGTGACTGAGTAAGGAAAACTGGGAAACAAATATTTCCAGCCAGAGGGAGAGGACGGCCAGGTCTTTTTGTTTAATTCTCAGCATTACTGTTGCCTGCCTCCCTCATCTGGGCTCACAACCCGCTAAGTGACTTCTCACTCTGCCAAGCCACTGGCCTCATCCTCAGGAAGATAAATGCACATTCTCGTAAGCAGGGGCAAGAGGACAGGACCGCAGACACCATCAGCAGCGTGCGGCAGCGCAGGCTCACGAAGAGCAGCTGCGGGCGATGGCTGCTGCCCAGGAGCGCAGCAGGGCTGCGATGATGTCTGGTACAGCTGAGCAGATGCCCCGACAGCCAAACGGAGGCCAGGAGCACTAACCTTGACATCGCACTGCTTTGAATGACACACAAAAAAAAAAAAAAAAAAATTCAAAAGAGCCAGGCGAAACCCTCTCCGGATCACTGAGTTTTTCTCCCTGTCACTTCTGCAGCAGTGCTGTGCCAAGACACCGTCCTTCTGTGCCAGCCTCTCCCCATGTCACAAACAGGCTTGGCCATGGCCACAGGCACAGCCACGCGGGGACCGGGGAGTCAAAGCAAAGCCATTGGATCAGGGGGAGCAAGATCCACAGATGAAGCTTGACCCAGAGCTGCTGTAGCACCCCAAGCCGTAGCAGACGTATTGCTCTCCTCCCTGTTCACAAGTATTGCTGTTGCTAGGTAAACTGAGGCACAAATGATCAGCAATAGCCAAAACATCCCAGTGAAGAATTAGGAATAGATATCTGGACTCCTGCTTCTCTGTATGTCCATCTAACTCCTAAACCTCATTATTTAGGGGGCAAACCTATTTCTGAATGTTCCTCTATAAGGAGTGCACAGATGCAGTTGTGAACAGAGGCTTTTTGCAGATGCTTGCACGTTGGTGAGGTGGCTGCTCCGATGGAGGCAAGGGAATTGATTCACGTTTGCTTATGGTTTGCTATGACTTGATTAAAGCTGGTGCACTGAAAGACACGGTGAACTACCACAGTCTGGCTAAAACATTGGTCTCCACAACTCAGAGGGTCATCTCACAGTCCACAGCACAACAACCACAAAAAGGACATGTGCACAGCATGGAAAGCATCACGATAACCTCATGAGTCTGGGTTAATGCCTCTGTCAGTGCAGTTAAATGAGAAGAAATGGCTTTGCAGAGTAATTTTCAGTTGGGGATTGACTACTTTGACTCTCCAGAGCTGCTGTGGCTTCCACAGAGCTGAGGTTTCCCCAGAGCCCCAATCCCGTGTCTCCAAAAGGAGCTGGACAGCCAAGATGCTTCACATTCGATTCAAAAAAGATGCACCATCACTTCTATTTCTGGTGTGGAGAGATCATTCCCAGGCTGCTTTGGATGGAAATCTTTGTTCCTGGGGCACTGCCCCGAAAGCTACAGACCGGGGTCAGAAATTAATGTGTCCCTTTGCCAGGGAAAGGTGCTCTGGACAGATTGACTGCATCCCAAGTGAACTCGCTGGGTGCTGGACCAGGGCCAGCAGGAGGACCTGCTTGGTCGGGGCCCGACACAACCGAGATGTGCAGGCAGCGTACAACACACCAATGCCCCACTGTACCCACAGCTCTCCTGTGCCTTCATCTGGAAAATGGGGAGACAGAGACATTTTGTCTCCTTTGCTCCCAATCCCAGGGTGTGTGCCACGTCCTTATGGGCCTGGGCTGCAGCGACCCTACCCTGGCCCCCACCCCGCCATGCACAGCTAAACGTCACTGCCTAGGGAGTAGTATTTGCAGAGCAATAATGTAGCAGGTAAGGACAAGACCCCCGAGTCCACACAGCAACACTTACTAGAATAGGAATGACTTGCTAAAGCCAGGGTTTTAAGGCAAGTGTTTGAAGGAACTTGTAAAATTAATGATCCAGCCTAGAAGCTTGCATAAAAAATTAAAAATCCATATTAAAATTTGTATAAACGTGTCACAGCAAGATTTAAATGCCTTTTAAAGCATGTTTAGCTCTTGATCTGAATTTGCTCCGTTCCTGTGGCCTGAGGCAATGCAGGCAGCGAGTTATCAGCTCGCACCACAGACAGCCCGGCTCGCAAGCGAACGGGCAGCGCCTGCGATGGCTGCAAGGAGCATTGGGCCAGCAGGATTCACGGCATGTCAGGGAGCACCAAAGCCTCGGCAGCATCTTTGCAGTGCTAAACAAAACCAGCAGATTTGGAAGGAGCCGGATGAAAACAGAGTCTGCATCCCTCTCCCCAAAATCATCTTCTTCCAGCTTGAAGAGTCTCTTTCTCCACTACAATAAGCCAGAAACCCGCAAGCCTCTGATCAAGGATATCTGAATACCTACCACTAGTAACTCACTTGCTCGCCAGCCAGTTCCTATAACTATGTCAGCATAGCTGGAGTTCAAACAATCTCTTTAATTGTCGTCCAGATGGTGGCCCTGTAATTCTAATTTGTTGGCAGCCAATCTCATTTTATTTATACTCTCTTGCTGTAAGGACTCTTTCCTTGGAGATGAATCTGATGCCTGTTCTTGTATTTTGGGGGCAGGGAGTCCAGGTGACATATCGCCCCTTGGCAGAGGGGGTGTGGAACAGAGGGAACAGATCGATCCTCTTCAAGACCTTCCCAAGGCTGTACCCAAAACCATGTTTGTCCCCCTGCGTGATCAACCTGCCGAAGTACTGGCACCTGTGTAGGGCTTGGGCTGTAAAGCGTTGGAGGGTGAAAATACTTACTGTTCTGGAGTTCCCCCCCACCCCACCCCCCACCCCAATCCATAGCTTTCTGCCACCTTCCTGCTGAGGATCTCTGGTGCTGAAGAAAACCCAGTGCTGATCTTGAAGCCCCAGTGGTCCCTAAGGCAATGCAGCAGCTAAAACCCTCAAGACATGGTCTCCCTCTCTGGTAAAACCCAGAGGAGCCAGACCTCCTCGTGCTCAGCCACTTCGGGTATCCAAATGTTATCATTGTATGTTTGGGGTGGAAACTGCTACTAATTTCAGTGGGAAAAAAAAAAAAAAAAAAAAGCTTTTCTGGAGGCCAAGAGTGAAAGGTCAGGGATGCATGGGCTGGATGGAGGGACCTCTGTTCATCTGCAGCCCACAGGACCTCACTGCCGCTCTGTGCAAGGTGGGGAAAGCTTCCCAAAGCCAGCACAGGGGAACTGAGCCCTTCCAGAGGCACTGCAGCAGGGCAGGGGCCCCACGTCTGCCAGCTGCTCCAGTCAATGCTAACATCTGGAGACTACTAATGAGGCTGGGGCAGACCACGGCGAATTATAACTGTCTCTCCCTCGGTGAATTCCCTCGAACCTCATCAGGGCTAAGCCAGCACGCAGCCTGGGACAGGCAGCCACAATTTCTCCATCAGCAACTCTGCTCCTCCGCTGGACACTCACCGTTTGGAGCAAATGTGCACCTTGCAATAAAATAATACCCTGCAGAATATTAATACTGTGCCAGTTTTTATGATTTTAAATGGAGGCTGCTTCATACCTGAAACTACTAAGTCCCAAGGAAACTCACACTGTAATTAATATAAGTAACTGGAAAACTAGCAGAAGGAGCTCAGCAGAAGTGAGGTACAGCTGCCGCTGCCACAGAAGAATCTGCATAGTGATGCTGCAATTTTATATTCAGAGACACAAAACACTATTAAAGCCCAATAAAAGACATAAATTATTCCATTTCCAGCCACGATCGCTCACAGCAGAGACACTGTGGATAAACCTCTCTTTAAAAAGAACCCTGTAAGAGAGAAGATGAGCTTTATACAGTTTCATCCACTTAATTAACAGGCTGCTTGCAGTGCTTGCACTGAAGCACGGACTTGGAGACCCACGCACAAATCCACGCGCAGAGCATCCCGGTGTGGCCATACCCCAGCGCACGCTCCCCCTTGCTGTGTCTCCTATCCCAGGAGAATACCTTTGCAACTCCTTCCTCACCAGCAAGATGCTCTTTCTTCTTTGTTTCTCTTTCCACTTTTCCAAGTGGTTTTTTCTTCCCATGGACGAAAAGCTGAGCGGAGCAGACTCAGCCTGTTGCTGCTACATGAGTCAGTCAAGTGACTAATGCCTCTCCCCCCTGGGTTTCCCTCCTTGAGCACATCGCTCTCCAAAATACCGTTTGATCTCACCTGGGACACAAAAGATAATCAGTCTCAGCTGCCGACACAGCACAGCCAGCTGGCTGCTGAGGCTGGAGGGAATCTGCCTGCCCCTTTGCCTTCTGCCCCCCTCAGCAGGATTAAAATCTCTGCTAGCAAACGAGGAGACCCAGAGAAGAATCAACACCTGGAGAGAGATATGAGGAGTTGCACAGCAGCCCCAGCTCTCCAGTAAGCAAGGGACTGTTTATCGAGCCTTTCTGACAACAGGAAACTGAACTGAACTGAACTAGGATCCTGATCAGCCACAGTCCTCATGGCTCATGGCGTTTCTGCTAAATAACAATCCCCAAATGAGGCTGCGGGGTGGCTGTGCTCTGCATCCACATCACGGGCCCTCCCTTCCCAGGATTTACATCCAAAGACCACCATATCAGATAGGTACAAGAGGATAAACACCGCTGATTTTGGCTTTATTTTCAGAGGCAGGGCTAGGACGGCATAGCTGTGTTTGCATACGTGGGGCTGTTTTACCTGGTGCGTCCCCCAGCAGGGACCCAGCGTGCCACCAGCCCCGCGACCGACCACCTTGCTGTGCTGCTGGGACTCCAGAACTGGCTGCAGCCCTGACGCACCTTCAGCCACTTGGCATTGCCTGCATTATGGCATGCAGGAGGCAACTGTTAATTTAAAATCCATATGGGCATCATGTAACCATGCCCTTTAAATTATTTCAAGTACTGTTTCCCAGTATATGCTGAAGCTGCTAATGGTTGACTTTTATGCAGGAGTCCAGGAAAGAGTAACCCAGTTAAGAGCTCCTGCAAGTGACAGAAGGGAGGTTGCTGGGAAGAGGCAGAATCCAGGTAAAGCACACCCTGCAATGTGGTGCATAATCTCTAATGATAGAAAATTCCCCTGGTGGGGGAAGGCCCCAGATTCCTGCCTTGAAGTCGACTGCACCCCAGGCTGCTGCAGCAGCAGCTTTGCCCCCATTTCTTGCGTTGCTTTGCTGACATCTCCAGTTTAGGCAGGCAAAACCATGCACTGGTGTTTCCACTCTGGATCTCAACCTTATGGACTGCATCAAGCTGGCCAGGTTGATGTCTACAACCTCGATTAAAAAAAAAATAAAATAAAAAAAGTATCTCTCAGCCTAGAAAAAGCCTTGTGGATGCCACAGACCCCACCTGGGCCAGGGGCTACGTGGTCTAAGGCACCAGATGCCAATAGCTGTCCTGCTGTCATGCAGCAGCGTGCCTCCTACACGGGCACTGCTGATTTCAAAGGAATCTGGGTCAGGTAAGGATTTATCATTACGTCGCTCTGGACAAATAGCTGTTGCTGTGGTTCACATTTGGGTTTTCTTTGCAAGGCACTGACTAGCACGCATTTCACAGATACTTTTTTCAAATCCTACTTATAATGCATGTGCCTCCCTTCAGGTGATATTTGTCAGATTCCTACTATGGGAATGTTTTTACCTCCTGACAATACCCTTTAGATAGTGCCTATGGAGGTGGATGACTCAAGCTTGACATGATGATTTCCATCCACCATTTTTTATTAAAAATACCCCTAGCAGTTTGTAATGTGAAGACAGAAGCTGGTTTTAAAAGGGATGTGGAAATCTCAGAGTATGCACAAACTGTGCCACAATTTTATGTCAACCAACAATAGCCAGAAAATCTATATGTAAAACGGTTCTTCCCAGCCTTATTTTATAATCTCACGTATAGAAGCTGCTAAGCATATGGCAATAACCTCAATCTGAGACCCCACTGTACCTCGCGATCCCTAAGAGACAGGTTACGGATGGCCTGCCACTTTCAACTTTGTCATTTACTTGATGTTACAAAGTTAAGTATCGCCTAATATAGCTTTCTGCAAGTTAACTCCCTTTGTGACGGTGACAGCTTCTAAAAACCCTCACGCTACTACAGAACTGCAAATAGCAAACACTGCTGCTAGGAATAGACAAGCCATCAGCAGAGTGACCTGCTATCTCTCCAGCCTCTTTCCTTGCTGCCAGCAATGTATTTAAAGCAGGATGGAAAAAAACAGTGGAGTTAAAGTCGACAGATGGCTGATGCAAGTCAGAAAAGTTTTCATAGGAGAAAAATAAGCGGTCGGAGAAGAGGCAGAGCAGCACCCTAAGCACGCTGCTCTGAACGGCGTGCGTTCATACGAAAACCTGGACTCCTTCCCCCTTACACTACTTGAAGTCAGAAATATTTTTCATTTCCTGATCTCCAAATTATCCTTCATCCACCACCTGCAGGCTGCAAACACGGAGCATTTGTCCGTATTCATTGCAGGGACGTGAAGGGGGAGACGCTGCGTTCCAGCCAGGCTGCGCGGCACCTTCACCCTGCAGCATCCCAGAGCCCACACTTGCAGGACTCCTCCCCAAAGTGAATGGCGTTGAGACATGCAATGCTAAACATGAAAAAAGAGAAAAAATTCTGCTGGAACAAACCCGAAAGATCAGGCACTTGTTGGAGCCTTGAGCACAGAGGAGCATAATAGAAAATTCCCACCAACTTCCCCAGCTTCAAATCTTTAATAATCTAATATGTGTGACTGGAATTTCTCAATAGGCTGCAACTCCCTCAGGACCAAAGTCTTATTGAAAAAGAAACCAAGGAGAATTTGGCATCTCTTTCCCAGCCTGTAAGATTAAATGCAAATATGTTATTGGCATCAAGCTATCACAGCTTGATATATCCACAGAGCTTCCATACACTGACATTAACTTCTCAAGGAAGAACATTTTGTTACTCACCCTGAGATAGTTTATGCTTAAAGGCAGAAAGACTGTTTCTCTTTCGGGTTTGGGCAGCGAACAGTGGTACCTTCCTTAATTCTAGTATTAGTGGCAAAACACAATAAGATAGTGACTGCTGACCTCATATTACTTATCGTTTCCCGTGGCTAGGCTGTCCTCTGGTAGCTGGCACACAGAAAAGTATCTCCAGCTGCTTATGCTGTTCTGGCTTTAGCAAACATGAATCAATTTGGTACCACTTCTGTGTTTGCAGGTGGAAAAAAACACCCTGAGGTTGAGCTCTTCTCTGCTAGGCTAAGAACTGGGGCGTGTCTTCACGGCAAAGACACAAAGCCCTCGAAAATAAGTGTTTGTAAAGCAAAAGGCTGTCAGAAAAAAAAAAAAAAACTAAATTCTAACAAGAAGCCTGTGCTTAACAGCCAGAGAATAAATGGATGATTAGTGAAAGAGCTCTAACCATTCTCCTGAAGAATAAGGGGGATACTCTTTGTGAACAGAGATGAATGAACTCTGCTGTTCTCCAATTCAGTAGCACAGTTACAACAGGGCACCGACCACATTAAGCGGATGCAGCAACTCGCCTTCTGCCTTCTCAAAAGATGGCTCCTCTACACCTAATTCACTTCATTTGCCATTAATTAACAGAGAAGATCCACAGCCTCTCGAGTTCTGGTTTCTCCTTGGGGAAGGTGTGTCTGGCCGTGGGGCTGTGCTCCGCTGCCTCCCTCAGCTGCTGCTTCCACCCCGCAGCCACCGGTGGGAAGGCGATGCCAGAGGGCTCGTGAAGCTTGCAGACCACCCGCCGTGGCTCAGGCGGACAGCAGGGAGACACTGGAAGGATGAGAATGGGCTTCCTTCCCATGTCCAGCCACAGACCATTTCCATGCAAACAGCAGGGGAACACGTCAAGGACAAGTTTCCCTTGTGCAACGGGATGGCCCTGACTGTGGGTTGCAGCTCTGATGCCGTTTGAATCAGCTCTTGAGAGTAGTCTGCAAATCTCAAAGGCAATTACAGCAAACGTGCTCTAACCAGGGTAGGCAGAGCAGAAAAACCCTTGTTCTCTGCATCTGAAATGCTGTACAAGACCTCGTACAGCATCCTCCTGTCTGCTCAGCTAACCCTTGTCATCCTGAATAGGGATAACAGCTAAGCTTTACCTGGCAACGTAATTTGTCATCGATAGGATGTACAGAAGCTAAGCCAGTTCAGTTCTGCTCACCAACTCAAAGCTTCAGGTGAAGCTCCTGTAAGCCAGAAGAGCCCAGAAGATACCTCTGCAGTCTTGGTGTCCCTGGGGTCTAGCTAAGCTGCTCTGAACGTGGTTTCTCACATTGCATTTTTCACCGGAACGGTGTTCAGCACATAGTCATTGGGAGGAAGAGAAGCAGTTACAAATACTCAGAAAACACTGTACTTAAGATAAGTTACTGTAGAACTCGCAAAACCAGAGTCCAAAGGCTCTGAGTTGAAAAGGCTCAAAAACTGAGGTCTGATTTACCAAAGCACAGGTGAAAAAGGGGGAGGATGGGCAGAAGTGTTGGCCTTCTGTTTTGCCAAAATGCCTCCAACCTCCTGGAAGGACTGTTTCCACCTTGCACCGTTCCCTTGCTCATTTCCTCATCAAGTTCTCCATTGAGACCACTGATGGCTTGTACCAAATGACCACTGGGAAGCAAACCAAGAGCTTCAATTTGTTCTACAGCCCTCAAAGACCAGCTGTCAACAGTATTGACTTTTGCTTAGAAATGACCCTGGTGAGCCACAAATTGTCTATGAAAGAGACCCTCCCACGGTGAACCAGACTGGGAGTCTACCTGGCCTTACATCCCGTCTGCGGGGCAGAAGAGATTAGCAGCAACCACCTTCTAGGGAGAAAATTACGCGTTCCTGTGGACAACACAGCAGATGTGGACAACCGTCCTGATAGCCTTTGCCAGCCTGAGGCTGGTCTGTGCTCCCAGTCACTGACCTGGAAAAGGGAATTATAAAGCTCTTTCCTGCTTTTTAAGCCACAAGCCACCTCCGTGCATCTTGTTATATTGAGGCACAGAAAAAAACCTCACTTTTGAAAGGCCACAAAGCAAATGAGAAGACTTGCTAGGAAGAGAGATCTGGCTCTGCAGGTTCCCAGGAAAGGCTAAAGGTATTTTTATAAAAAGATATTAGCCTAACTTTTTCTCTTGCAAAGTTTTGCCCATAAAAAGCAGCCTTACTCTTTCCAAAAGCTGCCTTATTTCTAGGCAGGACAAAATCAGAGGTTAAAATCAGCCTACAGCTCTCACATAGCTTTGGTCGGGGACCTTTTCTTTGTCCCTTATCTGCTGAGCCATCTCACTTCTGACCTGCCTTTTGCTCCTTGATTCACAGGGAGAATACCTCCGCTTATTGCAAGACAATGCTACAGAGAAGGTGAAAATGAGCCTTGCCCCGTTCCCAGCCCCCTCTGGAAAACCGCAAGGCCGATGCTCACCATCCAGTTCCTCCACAGAGATATTCGCTAGCTGTTCGCTGTCGCTGCCAGCGGAGAGCGAGCGGTTCAGGTAGTTGCCTTTGTACAACAAGCCAGCTGTTACATGATGGAATGGCATCTTCTCCCTGGACACAAGAGAAAAGGGAAGAGAAAGGGTTATTTTAGTTATTTGTCTTTGTTTTATTTGAATAGTACTAGAGCCTGCCTTGAAAGCATGGCTGGACCAAAGCATCCTACACCAGGGAACGCGCACTGAAGTAGGGAGCATGACTGATGGATTGCAGATTGTATTTACTGTCTAAGACAGGAGCTAAACAAACAAACAAAAAAGCAGCAGCTTCTTTGCACTGAACAAGAGTTAGCAGAGACAGAGCAACGGTGCCTTAGGAAAATATGAGTCTCTAGCACTCATACTGCAGCTTTCAGCCTCGAGATTTGCGATTTGATAATAATTATATGGTGCGTAGAGGTCTACGTTCACATGCAATTAGAGAGTCATAGGATCCAGCAGCATGACTTTCAAAGCAATGCAAGGGTCTGGACACCAGCCCTCAGACCCCACTCTGGAGCACCTAGACCCCTAAGACGGTTCAACAGCCCTCCCTGCCCCGAGCATCCGTGCTGAGCGAGACGCACGTCGCACGGTGCCTCCGCTCCAGACTTCAGTGGCCCTCACTGAAAGAAGAGGATTCACATTTGAGCAGGGCCCAACAAAGAACATTTTCATCTCACCAATATGACAGCTAAGGAAAAATACTGCTCAATGGGAGGCTGTAGCAGAAAAGTGTTTGCAAACTTAACAGGTATAAACACCGCAGCCTAGTGAAGGGCAGCCATCTGCACAGACAAAAGTGGAAATTACTGTCAGCAGCACTTACATATTGATTTAGGATACACAAGAAAGAGGCAAGTTTGCCAAAGTCAATTGAAATATTAAGAGGAAGATTTGTCATACCCTTGGCTGGTTTCAATCAGCACAGCCCCAGCATGGGCCTATTGCATTCTCTACTGTACTTTTCCAGCAGATATAAATCAGCAGAGTCAACAGAGCCACCCAGACACCAGCCGAGGATCCGGCCCAGGGTCTCCACAGAAGCTGGAAAGTGGCCAAGACACACCGGGCAGTGTTGTTTGGAACAGACCATTAACATAAATTTATATGGCAACTTTGGCAGACCTCACTCACACCAGTGGGGGACGCAGCCCCTTGAAAACAGACTCCAAGGGCGTTCTTACTACAGCCACGCCAGGACATCGTCTAGCTTTGCCATGAAGAGATAAGTGCCACCTACTGAATCGTTCTCCAGCCAACACTACAATTACAAGGATGATCTGGCTCTTACTCAGCCACACGGTCTTACCACAGTCAATAAAACAAATATATACATACACCTATATGCATCAATTTTGTAACAAATGCCTTCTTGCCCCACTGAGTCAGTAAAAGCTTTAATAGACTCACCAAGAGCAAACTAACCTCGAGACACAGGAAAGCAAAGAAGAAAAGCCATGAGGTTTCTCTTGCACTGCTTAGCACGTACCTAGAATGTCTTCTGCAGTAATTATGTAAATAAATCCTAATCGTATTTTTAAGTATTTTTATTTGGGAGCCAGTTTCTTCAGCAGCACATTAGAAACCGTAAACAAGGTTTTCTTTTTCATTAAGCATATCTGTAATTTCCCAGCACTTGCCAATTAATGTATTTCATTCTGATATATTGCTCGCTCTGACATATTGCTCTGCAGTAAGACAGGAATTTTACCTACCCACAGGGAGGCACGCATGCGACGCCAGCTTTGGCTCGACTCTAGGTCCTGACAAGCAGGGCTGGAGAGACACTTTCAGCCCTTTGCACCAGCTTCAATAGCTTCCAGTCCCCCCACAAAGTATTCAGGCAGCAATCGATGCATGTTTTCTCTCAATAATCACACACCCGATGTAAAAGCAATTACACTGATTTTCAAAACCTTATCAAATTAAAAAGATTTAAATCCAGCACCTGCAACAGCCCAGGCAGGGCTGCGGAGTGAGCTTGCGCTGCAAGTACAGCGTGTGATGAGCCCATGGGGCTCGTGACTGGTGCCAGCACCCGCCTGCCCTGGCACCTGGATGAAGGGAGCTCAGCCCCAAGCCATGGATTTAGGTGCACTAGGGCATTTCTGAAACCACTTCGTGTGCCTTTGCTTCTACAACCACTGCAAAAAAGAAAATGACAATCCATCTCCCCTGAGGGCTGAAGTGCTTAAAACCAGCTTCTACCTGGGATCCTGTAATGTGTTTTAGTACTGGGGGTTGGGTGGACCCATGATATCTTAGAATGAGAAATCCTGGATTAAATTCAAATGCCTAGGTATATTATTTTTGTTTAAATTGTAAGATTATTCAACAGAGACCCTGCAGAGCTTCTGGAGTTCAGCAGCCCTCAGCCCGCTTCCAGTTTTAACAAGAGATGCTCAAAACCGGACCAGTAGTGGCTCCAACACCTGGTGTGCCAACAAAGATGTGCAGCCGCGCCTCAGGAGACCTCAGCACCCTGCAGACGGGAGCCTGCTGTCAAAACTGAGCCTGCATGGGGACAGAAAACAGCAACGCAGGGCATTGCAAGCTGTGGGTTGTGGGAGAGTTCATAAAGCAAAGCACCACGTTTTGCAAAGCACCCTGTGTTGAAACATGTAAAAAGCTTAATGGAAATACGTAGGTGCTTGATGCCTGTCTGGGAACAAGAGGTCTGTCCGAGCACAGCCGGATTGGTCCAGGCTCATTTCGAATTTAGCCAAACTGTCCATGCTAGAAACATGGCAACCTTAAGCTTGCCTATGGCTGCTCCTTCCCGCGGCCGCTGAGACCCTGGGCAAATGCAAACCATAAGTGAACCAGTGCTGATGGGATCCACCCCACCCCACGGCGATGCCCTTCCTGGGCGCTCAGTCAGCAGCTGATGCTGGTGCTGGGGTGCAGGACGCGCAGAGCTTTCTGTCTCTTCAACGTGTTAAATTTGCAGCAACGCACACTCACCTCCTCTGGGTAGGAACGGGGAGGATGCCTTGGCTCTTGCCCCGTTTTACAGGGCTGTACAACAGGCAGGCAGCTAAGCAGTGAGCTTTGCTTCCATCTCTGAGCAGTCAAGACAGACACATTTTCCACTGAGCAACTTGCAAACTGAAAGCAGTTTTCAAAGATATAGTGGGATTTTGGACCAATGAAATCTCCTTGAATAATATCGTGAAAACATTGACATTTAACCAAAAAGCCCTCAAAGAACCCATAAACATGTGTATGGAAATGTTACCATGGTACCTTGCCAAGGTTTCAGTCTCTGTGCCAAGCTCACCAGCAGGTTACATCCCCCGTAACGCCCGGCAGCAGCACTGCCAGCCTCGCTTTTTCCTTTCAGCACAACCACATTTGTGAAATTTATGAGATGTTCGTAAGCAATTTGCTGTCAGGAAAAAAAAGGCAGCTACACGATGCTCACATGTCTACGCTCGCTCTGGTTTGCATTCTTCACCAGCTCTTGTGATATGTTTTTTAAAAAGGCTTTCAGACCCAATTGAAAATCCACACGACTATTAAACTGGAAGGTTTAACTTAAGTATCAGTCAAGAAGATGAAATCAGGAACAATTTGTATTGATCTTGGACCTCCCTTGGTAGTTACCGATTTGGAAAAGATTTCTTGCTAACCGCTCTCCTAGGTGTAGCACGAAATGATGCCGGGTTGATCCCGGTTTTACAGGCTCAGGCACATAAGACACAAGACCATTTGCACCGCCTGGGTGTTAATGCCTGGCCAGTAGCATGTATTCAGCTGCAATTTAGCGGATCGTGGCTGCTGCTCCGCGGGTTGTACGGGACCTAGCCTGACACGTCCCTGCCCTGGATGCCGACCGGCCCCGCAGCCGCTGCCCCACGGACCAGGCAGAAATGATGCTGGTGGAGAAAGAAGGGAAGATGGTAAATTTGAGAACTCCGTCTCTCCCACAAACCTGGCTGAGTTTGAGCAGAGGGTTCAAGCTGATAGTATGGGAAAACACACATCCATGTGTGGACAAGCACACATGTGCCATATAGCAGCGTAAGCTTCATTTTCTTAGGAAACCAAGCTAAAAAAAATACAGGAACACATAGAAAAATCCATGAAGCAACCAGATGGTGGGGAAACTGGAACAGTAGCTGGAAAGTCCCCCAGCTCACTCTAAAACCCTATAAAAAATCATCAAATGAAGTAACGTTGTTAAAGATGTTTCTCCCTGGGCAGAGCAACATTATAACATCTAAGGCAAATAAGAGCAGTGACTTCCAGAAAATGATCTTGTTCTCCCTAGAGCTGAATGACTGCCATTATCTTTCCAGGTAAGCTGTGCAATATCTAGCTGGATCCAAAGGGAAGAGCAGAGCAAATAGGCTCCTGAGTATTACCTGGGAAATCCCTGGGCTGTTTGATCCTCCGTGCTCTGGGCATGACGCTTCAGTCAGGAGCCACAACCAACTTTCCAAAGAGTCTTCATTGCTATTCTGGTACATTTTCCTTTCATCGCCGCCCGTGCACTCGTCCCTTCCCTCTCTCCCAAGGAGGCAGTAACAGCTGAGGGTCGCAGTTAGTCCATGCTCTGGGGCATGGGAGCGACTGAGCTGGACTAAATCCTTATGTCTGTGGTTGTAGCCAAGCCAGTTAAGGGAAGAGAAGCCAAGCAGGGTTTTGTTGCAGGCGTGTGGCTTTGGCAAAACCTTTCTGCTAGGAAGAGCACTAAGTCACTTTGTCCCTTATCACCTGCATTCGCTGCTGCTTACAATAGCTTTAGAGACTTTTTTTTTCATTTTGGGCAAAAACTTGGCACCTTAAATGCAACATGAGCCCAAACTACCAAAGGAAAGTCTGAAGGGCCCTAAGAGTCTTATTTTGGCTTTGAAAGGAGCTGTGTGGATGCAGAGAAGGGGAAGGGGAGCGCATCGAGAGCTCTGTAATGAGGTGAGAGGATTTTAGCTGCTGCAATAAAATGCAGAGTCTTGTTTGATCAGTCTCAACGCAGGTGCGTAAAGAGACACAGGAATGAAAGCGCGCTCAGGCAGATGGCTTTTTCTGTAGCTACAAAATCAATATAAGTGGGTCTTGGAAGGGCGCCTTGGGACTGAGAAAAATAAGGTTTGGTGCATAGGGAGCCTTAAAAGAAAGCCCTAAAATAGATCCTCCCAGGGAGGAAAATCTTTGAGGAAGTTTGTATTTTCTGACTATAGATACCAATAAAGCCAAATCCCCCAAAACACATGGGAAGGCACATTTGGGCTATATATAAACAGATCTATTGCAGGAAGAGAGAGACAAGAGCCTCCCTGCTCCCAGTCCGCTTCTGCAGCCTCCACAGAGCAGTAAACACACTGGACCGTTTTTGGAAGCCAAATTTCCTCAGACTGTAATGCAAAGTCATTGGGCTGTGAGAGCAACTGAGCCCTAAGCCTCCTCTGAAAGGGTTCTTCTTTTACTTTTGGAAAACCCAAGTTCTCCTACTTTCTGGGAGCAGGGTTACTTATCAGAAGCTAGACCCAGCATTTATACACATGGTATTTTCAGCAAATTAATCCGTCCAGATTAATTTCATACTTTTTACAAGAATGTATGGACTGCAGACATGAGACCTTAATCCACAGCGCACACACACGTATGAGATTCACTATGCATTTGCTTGGTGGTGATACTGGTACAGGCTAAAACTGGCCTCCAGGGCCCTGACCCCCCCATACCCACATGCGCCCTCATCCTTATCATACCGTACATGGCATTCATGCCGTATGTGATTATTTATTGGCATAAGCCTAAGAAAATATACCCCTGTTTCAGACAATGATCAAGAAAATGGAGATGCCCGTGCTGACAGATGCTGGGTTGGGATACTAGCGATGAAGTTCTCCATGGGGATGAATGGGTAAAAGGATTTTACAAACCGTAGACCATTTTCAGCATTCAAGAATGTAACTGGAAAGAAAGTTCTCTGAAATGCAGAAAACAAGGTCTGAGTGACAAGCCTAATGGATGTAGTGCCACAGAGGCATTTCGTGAGTGACAAACTTCCAGGTTCGAGGACTACAAAGTGATAGGCACTTCAGATGGTTTTCTGCTGGGTTTTTTCCCCACCTTCTCCAGAAAATTTGAAATTAAAAAGAAGAGGAAGGTCACTTTAAAAGACATCACATCGCGAAACAACTGAAGCTTCATGGCTGCCTTTGAATTCTGCATGGCAGAAAGGAAGAGCTGCAGATGCCAGGTCAAGTACAAAACATACACATTTCTTTCTGAAATCTGAACACATGAGGACACAGTGGGACAGTTTTAGACCATAGTTGTATTTTGTTATTTTTTAACTATGGCCTAGGCTGATCCTCAGCTTAAACAGCCAGGAGGAGAGGACTGCAATGACTTGATAGCTCTGTATCTCCAGGGCAAGCACATCACACGCTGAGGGTATAAAGACCGCTTTCCACTCCCAAACAGGCTTAAACCTGCATAATTAAAAAACTATCATAACCGACTCACCAGCATTGCATCCATTCACACAAGCTCCTCTTAGACCCCAAACTCATCCTCACCTTTCGCAGCCATCAATCTGAGCTTTTTTTGTTTCCCTCTCCCACTTTCTGCCACTGAGCCACTTTCTGCTACTGTTACTGCCCCCGGCCGCAGGGGTAGAGTTTAGCCAGGGAAAGTCAAAAATTTCCATCTTCACATAAACCACAGTTGTCTTTGAAAGCTTCTGAGCTGGTATTAAAAAGCAAAATAAAAGCCAATGACACAATAAAAACCTCCAAGCTTTCCTCTCTTCCCCCCTCTGCAAATTCCCCTGGAAACCAGGAAGACTGTTTGGGAGTGGAGCTTTTATCCCTGGGGAGGCTGCAGCGTGCGCGCACCAGCCTCCCGCTCCCTCTGACAGGTTCAGCTCCTCAGCAAGATGACAGACTCCATAGCATGGGGCTGCCAGGGAAAAACTGTTTGAGGACAAGGTAAGAGTTTATGGAAGAAAAACCCACAGGCTACTTAAAAGCTCTAAAAATCTAAAGGCGAAGGGCTTCTGTGATGGGAAGCTGAAGGCTATAAACATGCAAATTGGAAAATCATCAAGAGTTTTTAATGCTGAAGGTGATTAACCATTGGAACAAAATACCAGAACGTTGCTGTCTCCCAGACAAGACCAGCTGCCTTGCTGGAAGACACGCTTTAGCCAAGCACAAGCGATCGAGCTCGGTATTTGAGTTAACTGGGTGAAATCTAATGGCTTGTGATATATTGTTTTTCAGATTAGATGCTCTGACAGTCCTCCTGGGCCTTGAAAACGAGGAGTCCGTGAAGACACCCCGAGGGGCTGAGATGAGAACACGTGTAGCTGGTAGACCTGCCAGCTCTCTCAGCACTGTCCCAGGCACCTTCCACCTCACCTTCATTTCATTTTTATCCACCAAAACTGCCCAGTTAATACTGTCCAGGGGAGCGACAGCCACCCCGTGCCTACCCCAGGGAGTCCCTGCCAGCAGGCAGCAGGGCTCCTCCTGCCCCCAGGCAATCGGCTGCAGGGGCACAGACCAACACGGGGCACGTTTAGCTGAGCACACATCGCAGGTCAGTGGTGCAAGAGAGGCTTTGTGCCGTCGTCCGCATCTGCTCAGGCCATCACACCAACCCCCTCAACAGCCTTTGCAGTTCAAATACAAAAATATCAGATTTCTTTTTTTCTGGAATACTTGGCTCATTTTTTTTTTTTCCCGAGCAGGAGGACACAAGAAGGTAACACCGAACTAACCGATGGCATAGGGTAACGCGGTCCTTGCTGGCGGTAAGAAAAAAAGTCCTGCAGAGATTTTAGCTGAGATGAAGAGAATGTCAAAACAGGGAGGAAATGTCACTTGTGCATCTTCAGCCCCTCGTAATGCATTTCTAACACATTTTCCTGCTCTGTTTAACTGTTTTCTCCTGCACTCACAACTGTTGAGTGTTTGCTTATCAAGGATCTTAAGGACAGTTTTCTGCGCGTGCTTCTGTTCATTTACTCATGTCCAGTTGCCTTCGCTTCACAGGCATAAATCAGACATGAAGACGTAATTAGCAGTGATTCCTGGCACCCCCAGCACACTAAGCAAGCATCCTATTTAAGAAAACAATATACAATGGATTATTCATAACAGACCGAGTGCGTCACAGATGAGTAATTATAAACATGAAATATACCAATAATGACAATTTTTACAGCAGATTTAACAAAGTAACACGCTACAAATACCCTGTTGGTTGATTATGCATTATTAATGAAATGCCAAAACATTTAGTTTTTTTTAACAGGACAATTAATTACTCCCAATAAATATGGCTTATGCCAGGCCTCTTCTTTAAAGGAGGCTTGTGGACATCTGGTGAGGGTTATTTTTTAAAAGCAATAGCTGACGGTTCCTACAGAAAGTTCCCTAGGAGCTATAAGGACTGGAGCCATCAACATATATAAATGAGCCAGAAGGTAATTAGAGAGGCGAGGGTAACCATAACACTGGAATAATTTTCATATAAATTGAGGAGGATCATAGTGTAAGATTCAAACCAAGATACGCTCCAAGCGTTTCCCCAGCGCAAACATTCAGGGCTATTAGTTTGCTCAGAAAAGTGTCTTCATACACATTCTATGGCCCAGCTTTAAAAGAGGATCCAGATTTAAAAGGAGAATCCCAGTTCGCTTGCTGGGAGAGGGTCAACCGACCCAAATGATAGACCTGCCCCAACAAGAAGTTTCCAGAACCACCAGGCTGGTTACTATTAACTACTGTTAAGCCAGGAGCAGGCTACGGTGAGAAAGGGTTCAGCGGCTGCTGTGCTCGCGGCACCGCTTCACCCAGAGGACTGGAAGTATCGGCTGCCTTTGGACGCGCGGGACGCAGCGCCGCTGCCGAAGGCGGCCGGGGCATCCACCGAGCGGCGCGTTGCCCACCCAGAGCAACGGTTCAATTCCAACCGCTGCCCCATTTAGCTGCTCACGGGAAGAGCATGTAGGTAGGCCCCAGGCCTGCAATGGCCTCGGTACGGGCACAGGGGTCAGCAGGACGGGCCCCCTCCGCGGGGCGAGCCTTGGACCTGCGGTGCCGCCGAGCGCTAAAGCGCTCCCTGGCCTCAGCAGGATCCGAGCACGTGCCGGGGCGCCTCCTCGTCCAAGACCTTAATTCGCAAGAAACCAGATCCTATCACAGAGGGCTGAGCTGCCCTGAGAAAGTCTGCGCCTCTTTCTTTGCGAGCTACCGGTCTGTGGAAGATTATAGTAAAGCTGTTCCAAGAAACCAAAATGATCATTTCCTGCTGGAGCGCAGTATTTAGCTCTTGGGGTGGCACAAATTACAGCATCCTTATTTTTATTTCAGTATTTATTTGAAGGAAAAGTACAACAGAAATCTGATGCTGGCTGTATTTTAAACCCACGAGCACTCTGTAAACAAGCTAGACCCAGAGAGATTTGCATGTTTCTTCTTGAAACATAAGGACAACAAGCGAGACTGAATAATTGAAAACAGTTATGGAGACTTAATTTCCTTGTTTTTCCTGGGATTTGTTCTTGGGCTGGCTGCTCCCAACCTTAATACCTGGCAGGGATGATCAACTATTTGGAATCTCATCTGCATAATAGTTGATGTGCCGACCGACAGCTCTCTGTGGGGAAATCACTGCCCCGGCAGAAGTCAACAATATGCATAAAAAAATAGTGTAGGGAGGGCATTTTTCTTAAACTGCAGTTTTTAAAAGTGGGCGGAGCAGAGTATCTAAGATTAAGGATGAATACGTAAGTATGTCTCAAAGAACACATTACTGTGACATGCTTGGTAGCCTCTAGGTACATCCTCAAATTCTTTAGGAAGCTTTCCAATTAGCAGCACAGACACGTCTGGGTCTTCAAACACATGCCCATGGGGCACACTTCCCTCAGGGCACCGCAGCGATCACGGGAGGCAATGGCAAAACTCCAGTTACCTTCACCGGGACAGGTTGCAAGCGTCAGCAGTGCTCATCCAAGCCAACGGGCTATTTACTTAGCTGTTTGCCTAAGGCTTTGCAGGATCGGGTAACCCTTCAAAATGATCGTGGTAGCTATGCAAACAGCTATGGTCCTGCAAATAGAGGAGAATGAGGAAAACCTCATTAAAGTGGATCAATCCCGGTGCAGGCACAAGCTCACTGCAACTCATTAACTTCAGCGAGGCTCTGCCCTACTGACCCCTTTGCAGAATCAGGCCCCCGGCAGGAAGCGAGTACAAACACAAAGAGAATTTAGGTCAGGAAGGAATTAAGCCAAACTGGAATTCATGCAGGATATCAGTGGTGGACGTTCCCTCGACTGAACAAGCTTCTATCTTCTCGGCTTGCTCACGTTATTGTTTGACGTGCCGGCATGAAGGATAATAAGATCCCAAGGAAACTATCTGGACGCAGATGCTCCCTCCGCGTGCACGTGCCCACCGCGCTGTCACCTGTGTCATCCCACGCAAGCATCCTCCAGGGCACTGACTGACCACAGGCAAATGCAGTGTCTGCATATACCCTATTTAAAATGCAAAGCAGCCAGATTTTGACCCTTACTGCATTTATAAATAGCCAAACCCCTTCTGCAGATACCCCAGGGAAGAACTTCAATAAACACACATGACGATGACAGAAATACAGGTGGGTAAGGAAAAGGGACGGCTCAGACAGCCCCAAACCAGCACCTCCACTAAGCTCTCCCCAGCTCTGAGCATCGGTTCAGAGACAGACACGGCAGCCGCTGTGCCTCAGCACCCCGCTTTGCCACGCCTGCACCCCGGGAGGCACCCGCCAAAGTCGCTGGGATGCCAGCACAGCGGGGCATGGCTACAAGCAACAAATGGTGTGGATCTGAAACCTCCATCCGGGTTAAATGGCTCGATAATGTATGAAAAAGGAAGGTATATGCTGCCTGAAAGCTTCAGTTACAAACAGACCTAATGGCAGCATGCAGTGCAGATGTTTAAGGTTTTCTTTTATCATGCTGTAAAAATGTATATACAATTATGTCCAGTAAGCCTCCACAAGCAGATATTAAGTTCAAGGAATGAGAGAGCAGTTTTAGAGCCACCCACTGAATTTCTGTGCATTTTCCGTGTCCTGCCCATGGACTTTAGGTTCAACAGACTAAATCTGCACTGTGGCTTTAATTGCCACTGCTTAATGTCTTTATTCTGAGAAGCATTTTCACGTTTTAGTGCTTTTATCAAAGTAGACTGCATTTAATTAAAAGCAGACCTATAAAACAGTTTGTTTCTATTGCTCTCTTTTCATGATAGCCCAAGTACTATTGCATAATACCCAGTATTTACTTTAGTTTCTTGCTTACACTTTTAACACTAACCACATTTCACAGGTTAAAAATACAATTAAAGCCTACCCAGTCTCGCAAAGCTTCTCCATATGAATCAGTTCCTCCAATTAACAGCTGAGCTAACTAATACAGCTTTAGCTGTGGACTGCATAAAACTGAATAAAACTGACTTGGTATTGTTTACAGGACTCATAAAAATTCATTTCAGTCTACCTTTGCAAGCCACCTGGCTAAAATGAATGCTCTCAGACCCATTTGACATTCCCAACATATTCTGAAAAGGCTCTGCCTGTTTCGTGTTACATCTCCTAATAGACTGCCTGCCATATTTCATGCAGAATCAATGAAGTTATATGTGCACAAATCGACTAAAATGATGTTTGCTGGTATTTCTAATACAAGTAGTTTCTCAATGGGTATTTTGTTCAGTTTACGGTAACTCTGCAAGATAAAACATGCATAGTACCACCTTCTCGCTACTGGTCAAGCAATGACTTGTGCTCAGAAATCAGGTCATTTAAAGAAAAAAATAAAATGAGAGGACTTGCATTGCACCGTAACTTAGAGGGGAAGGTTTTCTGGAGGCTGTGTGAGATGCATGGGACCAACCATTTAAACATACCAAGACTGGGCTGGGATTTAGTCTTTTGAAGGAAAGCCTGGACGAGTGGCCACAAAAATGCTATTTATATATCCACCTGTATTTATATATACCCACATATCATGATATGGTAGGAAAAAGCTGCATCAGCATAATCCTCAAGCACATTATCATTGGACAAAAACTGCATGATAATGAAATCAGAGAGTGGGAGTACAGAGAGAGGAGGTACGACCCTGTCTCCACATGCAGCTGAGGCAGGAAAAGAAGGAGATTTTGTTTAAATTAGTATTTGTGCAAACTATTTATCTTTAAGTGGGGTTTTTTAATTATTTTATAAAGACAATTTTTGCCCTGGGATGCAACAGCAGGGAGGTGCTTCCAAAGTGTTTTTTGTTCACTGATGAAATCTTTCAGTTTGCAGGGTTGGGCCACGGCCTGATCCTGCCCCACTGAAAAGTTAAAGGAAGGTTTTGTGAGACCCGGATGAGGTCTACACGCTACCAAAGAGTACAGGACCAGAAGCCAGCTCCTGCAGGACGCAGCCTCCCACGGGAGACCCCTGCGGTCCTTACACTACCTGGAAGTTTCACCCGGTGAAGGGTTTGGCCCGGGTCCACCACGCTCCCCATCCCTCACCGCCCGATCGGGAGCCTGCCCGGAGATACGCAAACTGCCTCACCGGAGCCAGGGCAGAGTATGTGTCTACAGGTGCACTGCAGAGAGGATTTATCTACAGGTACAGTGCATACTCTGAGGAAACAGTTAAGCATCCACAAAGACTCGAAAACTGAAATGGCGAAGCTTCCCCTGTCAGATCCTTCCCAGAAATAAACAGTTGCACCGTCACACATGCATGCCAGCGGGGAAAGGATGCGTGCAAAGACCCTCTCCCTCCCCAGAAGAAGCCAGCTGGAACATTCCTTGTTCAAGAATGGCATTGGGAGCTCTTACCTGATAAAATTTGTATTCCCAGCTACCAGCACACCTACAGCACCAGGCTCTCATGGGGCAGCGCGGGAGGGTGCAACGGCAGATTGTTGCAGGTCATGGAAGTTTACAGCCAGAAGCAAAAAAAAAAAAACCCCAACAAAAACACAAGACCCAAAACAAAACTAAGAAATCCCCCAAAAGCCACAACATGACCCAAATGATATCCCTGCAACGGTTGTCTTGTTACAAACAAGATGAGATGAAGGAGGGGTTTTTACTTGCTCTGAGGCATCATATGGAGCTTAATCACAGGCAGTTACGTATATGGTTCTTTTGGCCTTCAATCAAGTGTGTCATTTTGGTGGCAGCTGCCTACGTGATGCAAGCAACCTGGGTGATCCAGTCCTTTGCCAATCACGGCCTTGTGCAGCTATTTTACAGCTGAACAATGGGGAAATTCGATTTCCCAGGCAATGAGGAGATCCTCTTGTAGTCCAGCCAGCACATCGAGTGAGACAGGATCACACACCTCTCCTCCAGCAGAGTTACGGGCAACCGCAGCCCAGCCAGACCTCAGCAAGCCGTTCCCACAGCCGATCTCGTCCCGCTATCATTTCCTGGCGGAGCCCATCTGCATCCCGACGACTTTCAACACACTCCAAAGCCACCAAGAGCTGAGACAAGCTTGCAAGGCGCCCAGTGAATTAGTGCAACGGAGCGCGGCGTGTACTAAGGGGGATGCAGCTGCTACGTGGAAAACAGTGAAACTTGGTGGGTGGAAAAGGTCTGAGCTGCTGGTGAGTAACGGGAGAAACAGCTCACATTCAGGACACCAGCAAAGCACGGCAGCTCAGCCTTCCTTAATGCATTCCTTTTGCTGTTCAAGTGGGTAAATCAGGAGGCAATCACTGCAAATAATGTATTAAATCTGGTGATTGAAATTATATCTGAAATAAAACGAGGCTGGGCTGAATACATTAAATCTATTAGTAGGCATGTGGGCGACAGGCAGGACCCTCTTTGGGAGTCTTTTGGTTGCCGACAGCGGCATCAGCAGGTATTTGGGGCCAAATTCCTCCATCGCGTACATTTGTCGATTTTGACAGATTCGTTAAGACCCATCTCTTCAAACAGATGGTGGATGCTCCTTCTGCTCTGGGATCTTCATTCTTATCTAACTCCACAAGAGCAGGACACCACAGTGATACCGAGCGCTTGTTACATCATCCACGGTATGAACGGGGAGAGGGCCCAGAAATTAAGAAAAAGGGCTCTCTGGGCAGCAAAAGTGATGTTACGCTGCTCCATGGCAACTTGCTTGCCCCTCTCCAGAAACACGCGTGTGGGTGCCCACAACCGCACACAGCCAAGGCGGGGGGCGGGGGGGGAGGCGGGGAGGAAACCCACCCGTGGACAAACCACACATGCGAGGGGACGGGGTGCCAAGTGCTCCCGCGAGTCAGCGTGGGGACGGCCGGAGTGGGGCGAGCATCCCCGCCCGCAGAGCCCCCCCAGCCCCGCACCTCCGTCCTCGGACCCCGCGCGTCGCGGGGACCGCTCCGCCGCCGCCCCGTCTAAGCGGGTTTCCCCGTGGAGCAGCGGCTGCCCCCCAACCCCGAGGGGGTCCCCCCCCCCCTTCCCCGGGTGGGGGGCAACCGGTGCTCCTCATCCTCCTTCGGGGTCTCACCCGCTCCTCGACTCACCTCTCCACCAGCCGGCTCCTCCGCCACAGGTTTGCTCGGCTCCTCTTCCCCCCCCCCGCCCCCCCTCCTCCTCCAGATCCCTCCTGGCCGAGTTATCCAAAGGAGGATGGAGGGAGGAGGCAGAGAGAGCTGGGCGGTGAGGATGGCGGAATTAAAAAAAAAAAAAAAACCACAGAAAAAAAGATAAATAAAAGAAATACGATCAAATTTAAAAAAAAAAAAAAAAAGGAAATGCAATAAAGCTGGATAATGCTGAATAATAACGCGGAGTGCGGGGCGGCGCGGCAGCGCGCTGCGGCTCCGCGCCCCCGGCCCCGGCCGCCCCCCGGCCCCGCCGCGCCGCCCCGCGCCCCCCCCGGCACCCCCGGCCAGGGCGGCGGCGCAGCGCCTCCCGGGGAACACCCCCGCCGCGGCCACCTTGCGGCAGCCCCCCCCCGTAACCCCTTCCTCGCCGGCACCTCGGTGCCAGCCCCCCCCCCCACCCCCAAAACCCCAGCCCCCCGAGGGATGCTGCCTCCGGCTGCTCCATCCTCCGCCAGCTCCCCCCGCCCGCCTTTCCTCCCTCCCGGAGGCGGCTGGGAAAGAGCACAACCCCGAATAGTCCACGACCCCAAAGGAATCACTAATGTGGGGCTGAGCCCCTTAGAAAGTTCACTCCCCGAAAGCTCTCCAGGTCCCTTTTTAGCGGGGGGGGGGGGGGGGGGGGGGGGGGGCGAGCTGCCGGTTCTTTTTTTAGAAACAGCAATGGAGGAGAAGAAAGCATGTCTGCACATGTCTCCTGTGGGCACAAAGGTGCGGGTGTCCCCGGACCCAGCGCCCCCGCCCAGGCAGCCTCCCCGGCCCGCTGCTCGATGCTGAGGAGGGCAGAGGAGCAGAGCAGGTAGCCACAAATCACGGATGCTGGCAACTCCGGGGGGGTCCTGACTTCTCCCGAGTGAAAGAGCAAGTCCTTGAAGGAGCGCACTTCTCCAGGATTGCTGAGCATCTCCTCAGGCTTCTCAACTGAGCTAGAACTACTGCCACAGCTCAGCCAGGAGGTACCTTTCCTTACTGCAGTCATCCTCAGTGGGTTACCAGAGCTCGGTGGAGCTTGTCTGGCTTTCCAGTTCCCTTTCTAAATGCACCAGAGGCACATGCTCTTTGGATCACCGCCCCGTCTCTGCAAACTCACCAACAAAGCCATACCAGGGGAAAGCTGGACCAGGGTGCTTCCATTGGGGTGAAATTTAGCTAAAGACAATTCAGGCTAAATACACAGAGAGATGTTCTGATGGTGAAAGCAGCTAACTGCAGGAGAGTCTCTAGTGGGAACCCAACACTCAACTCAAACTGCCTCGGCTGGATCCGGAAGACAGCCTGGAGAGCTACCCAGCATCGACAGCAACACTCCCCCAACTGTGTAAGCATAGAACAAAGCCTTCAGAGTAAGTGTTGATTTTATAGCTCAAAGGTGTTTAATTCACATCCTGCCTGTGTTGTACTCTTCCGACGTAAAATCCTTCCCGTCACCTTCCTTTCAGCCCCATGGATCATGCCGTTCCACATGCTGGGATTTTAGCATCAGAAGGAACACCACCGCCAGCTCCGGAACCACGGGAAAAAGGCTTTGTGCTTCCTCTGCTCCCTGTGCAAAGTAGAAATCCCATCTCCATTGATATTAAACTATTTCTGCTTCACCAGCTCAGCTGTCCTGCCCAAAGATGGGATTTCTGCGTCCCGCTGCCCTTGCCCAGTGCCCGCACGCTGCCTCCTCACCAGATCCTGGGCCTGGACAGAGATGCAGGAATTTAGCCATGGTCCAAGTCCCTTGTAAACCATCAGGGTTGTGTGGGCCCAGCTACATCCTGCAATTTTACCGTTTTTATTAAGTTATTGGCATTCTGATGTCCAGTGAGAAGATAATTCCTGCTCCAGCAACGTGGCCCTCAGCACCACCAGTGGCAGGTGAATGGTGGGACTGAACGCTCTTTCACCAGGGTGAGGCTCAGACCAAGCTCTTCACATCCTTTTACTTTTCATTTCTTTTTTTCTTGATGCATAAGGAAACTTTCACCTGCGACTCCCCCAGCTTCATCCGGCCTGCTCACGTGAGTAAAGTCAGGGCAAAGCCCCTCATTTGCACAACATTATTCCCTGCCTTTAGCTAATTTCCGTTCCTTCAGCTCTGGAAGACATTAGCCAAAAAGGGTTCCAACCTTCATGGCTGAACACAGTAGCTGGAAAATCCATTAGCCTTATATATTTATTATTAAAAATTGTTAAAGGACCAAGTTCTCATTAATCCCTAAATACATTCAGAATATCTCCAAACTTGTGTCCGCATAAATGAGACCAGCCAGTGGCCCTTTGCTCTTTCTCTTTGTTAAAACGCAGAGCTGATCACGTCAAACCCTTTGTTTTTAAGAGGGTGTCCTCAGTGGCAGGCAGCTCGCGGGGCCGGCAGCTCCCCGCGGCCGGGGGGCGGCGATGGCAGGGCGTGCTCTCCAGGATGAGAGGGCTGCCTCAGAAATCAGCACTGTGACATTCGCGTTGTGCTCCTGAAAATGATACGGTGAGAGACAATATAATACTAATGTGACAGAGCAACGCGCTGAAAAATTATGCGAGGCAGGGAAGGTTGTTGTCAGAGACCTGCCTGGCTGCCTGTCGGGGACCAGTGATGGTTGCCACTGTCAGCGCGGATCTGCCACTCTAATAACAAGTGGATTATCGCTTGATGTAATTTGCTATCAAGCTGTTGTACACCAGTCAGTGTGATTACCTTTGGGTACCACCCAGCTCGCAGGGAGATGCTCAGCAAACCCACGGCTGCGGAGGAAGGGTGAGGTCTCCGTTTCTTTTCAGGTGCCTTTTTTGAGACCAAGGAAAACTGTGGCCAAAGCATCGGGTGAACACACGGTAAATATGGCAGCAATAAATGCGATGTCCAAGGGGAGGCAGGGCAAGCCAGTGTATGATTTTAGAAGAGGCTGGTGTCTTAAAAATATCTAGACGTAAGGCCTGCAGGGTCAAACTCAGAGGTCCCTCAGATAAGAAAGTCCTCTATTGAAATGAAATAGTTTTGCTTGGTTAGGGATGACCCACTGAAATTAAAATTCAAAAAGATCTGTAAGGCCCTTGAGGTGCAGAGGTCTGTAGTTATTCCCCTCACTTTTGGGGAGGGGGTTTCTGTCCAGTCCAGTTTTAAAAGTCTTGAGAAATACACATCTGACCGCTCCCTGGGGAGGCTTCAGGAACGTTTCACAGTCTAATGGGTCTCATGAGTGGGATAAGTTTTTCAACTTCCAGCCTACGTTTTTGTAGTGCTTAATTTCATCCCATTATTTCTGATGAAACACTTTGCGGAAGGTGTACAATTGCTCCCTAGCCTGGATTTTCATGTTTTAACTATGGTTAATTGTTCTAGGAGAAACTTTTCTTTTCACTTTTTATTCATCTCGCTTTTGCACTGCATGCTTTATTCTGAAGTTTAATTAGCGCATTTCAGAACTAAATATCTAGATTAAATCATGGCTGAGCAAGCTCCGCTCCAGGATTTATGATCGTTGTGTACAGCCTGTATTGAACCTGCCAACTCAAGCATCTGATTTATTGATTGATGGGTTTTTTGGGCCCTGAGTGAGGCAGTCAGGGACTGCGATGGGCTCAGGGAAGGGCTCCCATGCAGCGGGTGCTGCTGCCCTACCTCCCCCCGCCACAGCGAAGAAGAGGGATGAAGTTGCTGACGATGATGGGTAGAAAGGGGCAGCCTCCAGCTCCTTCAGACCCCGGTGAGGGTATGGCACACCCTAACAGCAGGTCTGGGATGCGGCAGCACTGGCAGATTCACATCTCCAGCCCTACCATCTGCTTGGATCCAAGGTTTCATTTCAGCCTATTAGAGAGATTGGGGCTGGCTACAAACATCAGATGTAGGCATAGGTTTGGCACGAGTCCATCCCCTTTCCTGCTGCCTCAAACGCCAAGATTTTGATTCAAGCTCATCTGCAAATACTAAAAAAGCTTCAGTTTTGCAACAGAGTCCACCCTAGTGGAGCTCATCACGAAACGAGGCCTTCAGGGAGGGAAAAAAAAGAAAACCCAAACAAAAAAACCCGAGAACTCCTTTTAATTACATTATCTCAACAAACTAAAGCTATAGACAAATGCAATTACACCCACAGAAATCTGCTTGCTCCCAACCGAGAGTCCAGACACTTGTGGCTTAGCCGGGGCCAGAAGAACACGCTGTCGAGATGAATATACGCTTACACTCTTCCCCACAGGAAAGCCTGACATCCAGCGAGCGCACGCAAGGGGGGTTATCTCAAAAAAATCAAGAGAAATGCCCATGTGCGAGAGAAAAGCACCTCCTGTTCATGCTGCTGAGCAGACTGGTTTTACTCTTATTATTTATACCGAGCAGCTCTGGCACACTATGTAATAAAAATGGATAAGGTTTTAGCCCTTCGCTAACCCACAAAAATAAGATGACTCTCCGCGCAGGCACTGCGGGGCAAACAGCCTCAAACCAAACTCAGAAAACTCACAATGAATTTCAGCAGGGAGGGTTTGGGGTTTTTTGTTTTGTTTTGTTTTGCTCTTAGAAAGATAGCCCTGTAATTTAGTGACTCATACATTCTACATCCTTTGTTGCTTTTCATTTTCAACATCTTTAAGCTGTTTGTGGAGAATGTGCTTATTTTTAGACTTCCCATCAGTGAGAGACATTTTAGCTGGTTCAGAGGGGAAAAGCTCCATTGAGACTTTGGTGTCTGGGGTGTTAATAGGCAAATTTCCTGACAGGGAGATATTTTTTTTCCTTTTTTCTTACTTCTACATCTCGCTCGGGATCCAGGCAGTGATTTTCAGGCAAGCCAAGAAGGGCTGTGCCCTGTGCCACAAGTGGGGTCTCTCAGGGACGCACTGAGGTCTGACCTGTCAGAGGGAGGAAGAGGATGGCTGCAAGCAAAAGCAGACACATGTTGGGGCACGAAGAACAAAAAGGGGCCCCAGGATCACAAGTCATCTTCCTCCCTCTTCATCAAAACCTGCAGATCTCAAGCCATGCCCCAGAAAGCCTCTGCACCACGGAGCAGGCTTTCAGCAGGTAGGGTGAAGGGGGAGAGCATCCCACAGCCAAGCGGCAGCCCACATTTCTTCATGCCGGGGCAAAAAAAAAAAGTATAAGGGGTATTTTAGGTACCTTGGAGCATTCAGTTAATTTTGAAAAAAGCAATGCTTTTGTTTGGAAAATAAATGAAATATTAAATTTTTTTCCAGAGAATTGACTTTGTAAACCAAACCCAAACCAACCCCAAATCTATAAACTGGCTTAAAAAGCATCTTCTGTTTTGCAAAGTCTAACACCTCTTTTCAGTTTGCAGCTGAAAATTTTTGGGGGAACTTTAGGAAAAAAATTAAAGGAAATTTCAAAATGAAAATTGGCTCTGTAGCCCTCAAAGCCAGGCATCTCATTAAAAAAAAAAAAAAAAAAGAGCCAAATCCTGCCTGCTTCTCATTTTTTTTAGATTTTAATTAAGTCAATCAACAACAGAAAGGCCTCCAAATGAAAAGCACACAGGCACCAAACGTCTCCGAGCCTCCAGATGTGCATTCCTCCACCTTCCGCCGGCGAGCTCGCGGCAGGCACTACGGTGCGCTGGCTGCTCGGGGCACACGCCTTGCCCAGCAAGAGACACGGGGGTGGGACGATTCCTCCTCCTCTGCGCACAAACGACAAGAGGTGGACCCAGGCCATACCCAAAAATGCACGTGGGAGCGGATAGACCTGTCGCTGAGCTCTCGGGACGCGTCCGATGGACCCTTTGCTTCACACTATAGAGATATTTGGGTTTTTACCAGCACGTGCCACCCTGAAGCAGGCAGCGGGACAGGAGGAGCCACCCTCCCCACAGTGTCCCTCGTGCCAGCTCGCTCCAGGAGTGGCACATGCTGGGTTCGGCCGCAGCGTTGCCCCACGCCAGCTGCCAGGAGAAGGAGCTTCCACACACGGAAATGATAATGTTTCTTTGGCCAGCTTGAAGGAGCATTTTCCAGGACACATTTGTAATTTTGCTGAAAGCCGCAGTCCTAATGGACAGTTGAAAATACTCCACGGCTCTCTGGCTGTCACAGGCAGCTCTAAGATACTCTCCCACGTCCTAAGACTCAAGGGTAGGCTTGGGGGTTCACGGCTCATGTTTTACATCCTATCGACAGGTTTTCCTTTCAGGGATGCATGACGCAAACCAGTACAACCATTAGCCCAGTGCAGAGCTCTCCGCTCTGCCGATTGCGAGGCCACAGCTTCACGTTTGCACGAAGCCAGGACTCAGCATCCTCTGGAGGAGCTGCCACCATCTCCCCATCACACATTCCCATGCAAGATACTGCATCCTCCCCCGTGGTACCAGCCTTCGCCATTTCCCAGCACCCTTTTTTTTTGCTGAGTCTAAAACTCCACACAAGCAACAGGGAAAGGCTCCTGGGCAAACCCCAGGCTGATGTGCCATCACGAGCACGGGCTGAGCAAACTAATGAAGCAGGCGGGGAGCAAACCCACGGTGGACACCTGCCCGCCACACTGAGCTGAGGTCCCTGCGAAAACAACACTACGACGCTTTGCTCAAACATTGATGAGCCAAACTCATCGGTCAGTGGTTCGGGAGCAGCACCTCTGAGAGGAGCTGGCTCAGGGAACGGGCTGTCGCGCGGCAAGAGCGAGGCACAAGGATAAATGTGCGCTGGCCGAAGGGGGGACAGTGTCAATAGGATTAGTCTGTTCTATTATTTATCATGCCATATGCCCCAGCACGGAATCCACAAATCTGAGCCATCAGCTGTGAACACCTGTTAAGGAGTTGAGTAATTTTCCAGTTTCTGGGTAGAATAAGTGGAGACAATAAGGCTGATTTATTCAGTAAGTACTTAGCTCCAGAAATGTAGTGGCTTAAAAGAAAAACTCACTATATTTTTTTTTTTTTAATGAAAGCATTTCTGCATTACAGTTAACCCAGAAAAAACTCCTTGGTAGATGTATTGCAGTAGAGTAGCAAGGCAGGTATTAGCCAAAAGCATGGTGGAAAGGAGATAAACAATACACTGCGTCCTCCTGCGTGTGCACAGGAGACAAATTCCCCATTTAGAAGGCACAATAAAAGCTTCTTTTATAACATCTGCATCCACTGTATATTGTTTCTCTAAGAAAAAAAAAATATGTAAGCAACTTTGAAGTCCTCCAATGCCGTCAAGAACATATTTTTTTCCCAAAGTATCTCAAAAGTAGCAAAAAAAATGAAAAAAATTAATGACTGCTAACAGCTGAAACAGATGGTCTTCTGTGAATCCCTACAGCCTCATGCAACTGTGAGTCAAGCCATTTTTCAAAATGGTGAAGAAAAAAAAAAAATCAATTTCCAAGACTGCCAGGCTTCTAAAAATCCATTCGGACTTCCCAGCCGAGAGCCAACGAAAAAGGAGGGTTTGGCTGGTTTAGACTCACGGTGGGCTCAAACCCAGAGCGCCCCTTGCCCTCATATCATGTGCACGTAGATGCTGGCTACATTTGTGTCCAGCACAGTCCCACAAGATATTTCCCTGGGATGAGGTTTCACCCCAGGACTTTAACTAAGGATCCTTTACATTATAAGATTCCCAACAGAAACACCTACTGCTGGTCCCCAGCGCTGTCCCCGCTGCCCACCTCTGGGAGCCGGCAGCATCCCTCCACCCCAGCCTCCAGCACACCGATCGCCCTCAGCAAGCAACCCACCCTGTGCCAGCCTGTCCCTCGCGAGGAACGCTTTGAGATGAGAAAGACACTTGCCAGGAGGGAAACTCTGGTTGCCTGCTTCTTTGCCGTGGCTCCTCCTTCTCCCCAGGAGACTCGTCCCCTTGGCCACCTTCATGCTTGGGCTGCCCCTCTCCATGCTCTTCAATCAGCCCCATCAGGCAGATGAGACGGCAGGTTCTGGGAGGTGTGCGAGCTCATCATGGGGACATCAAAGCCGGCAGTGTGACTCTGTAAGGAGTGGACAGAAACTTAACTGCACACACAGTACCAGTTTATCATTTATTTAAACTCAATCTTTCAATAATTCATGCCAGCCTTTTACTGTGTAGCAGGACAACAATGGCAGGAGCACAGCGACACAGGCAGTGAATAACCACATCTGGAACAGATGTTCAGTTCTAAATAAAAGCTGGTTTTGCAGAGAATGTTAAATGCCATGGGAATAGTGTGCTCTGGGACGCGGCCCTGCTCCTTCCAGGGGGCAACAGTGATTTGCTCATATGTTTTGCAATGCAGAGTTGGCACAGCTCAAATGAAGCATCCACGGCTGGCTTCAGATGCAGCCCAGTAGTCATGAGAGAGCAGACCTGCAGCGTCTGCAGGCATCTCCTCGGAAGCGCTGGGCAGATGCCTGCACCGCACCTCGGAGCGTGGACACACGACGCCACGAGTCCTCCCAGCAGTGAGCTATGCCCCATGTCCGCTCCCACCAGTGCCAGCCTGGAGCACATTAGCACGGACCCCTGCACGCAGTCAAATGAGTGCCTCCCTCCCGTGGAGATATTGTTGCCTTTCCTAGGAGTGAGCGGGGTACAGCCTGGCGCTCTGTGTTGCAGGGATGAGGGTGCAGGCACCCCCGCACAAGAGGAGGAGCCAGGGCCGCCCGCGTGCTTGCCAAGAGCCGTGCAGGTGTCTCTGCAGGGCACCCACCTGCGCTGGGTACCCCTGACCTCCGAGACCCCAGGCAAGGTATCATTTTCAGCAAGCAGCTCTTCCCCAGTTGTGACACACAGGTCTGACCAACACCTGGTGCACCACGTCACGAAGCTCCTGTCCATCACCACACGCCACCGGCTGCAGCATTGCCGTTCAAAAGACAGCTGCAACTCTCGTTCCCCACCACTGCAGAGATACCTCCCCACACTCCCCCTTCTCTTCTGCATCCAAGACAAGCCAGTGTCTCCACTGCAAGGACACTTCATGGCTTGCGCCTGGTTGATCCACCATCTCCAATTCCTGCTGGGACATCGACCCATGCCTTCAACCACCCTGCAATGTCAGCCACTATCAGGCTCTCGTTACACTTTTGAACAAGCACTTTATTCCTTTCCCTGGTCTGGCCCTTGCACCTGGGCAAGCGCCCCCAAACGATCCACATATGCCCCTTGTTATCTTTCCCGCAGCCACCTCCGTTACAGCCATGAGCCTGCTGGTGCCCTGAGATGTACCTTCCTTGTGCCAGCCACCGCTACCTCTCTCTTCTCCCCTGCCCATCTGTCGCTAGCCCTCTGGCCGTGCTCTCCTTCCACGTGGTTTTTAAGTGCTTTGAAGTAAGAACTTATTTGCCATTTTATCTGCAATTGCACAGCACTTGGCGCGCTTGAGGACTGACCCTGGACCAGACCTCCAAGGTGTATTATTGTCATTATTATTACTACTACTACCACTGTTATTACCAACTCTGTGAGGCTCTGCTTGGGCTTTCGATGCAGTCCTTACATTTTCTGGACCACCTCACTTATCAATACTGTGTTTTGCGACCTCTGATAGCCAGACTCCACTCTTTGTCTGGATGATGTGAATTTACAGATGGCTTTCACTGCACATTTCCTTGCTAGTAGTGTCTTGCTCTTATTCTTAAATGTGAACCTTGCACCTTGCCCGGCTAGCCAACCATAAATGACGGTAAGAAATTGTCTTTTTTTTTTCTAGATAATGGCTGATCTTCCAGATTGGTTGGATAATGAAATAAGTAATGATATTAGAAGCCCATTAATCAGTAGCGAGCAGTGAATAACACAGAGTGCAAGACTGTCAACTGCTCCTAAAGGACGAGCTAAGGGGAACTGTGGAAAAACGGTGAAACCACTCAAAATCTGGTCCCTTGGTCTCCACATCTTCTTTTTTACTTCCTTAAAGTGGCTGACACCCAATTCTAGCAGGATTCTTGGTGGGGACGACCCTGACTTGTGCCAGTTAGTCTGTTGTCCAGATTAGACCCTGGTACTTGGGACATTCCTGTTACATTCACCGTCCTGCTAAATTTCACACATAGCAGGAACTCACTTTCAGCAATTTCTTCAACTCCCTGGTACGAGATGAGGAAAAAAGAGGGAGAAATCCAGGAGGGCCACTCTCTACAATCGCAGTAATGGTGGTGGTAGAAGAACAGAGCTCACACCTCCAGCAGGACTTTCCCCCATGAGCCTCTTCTGACTCAGGCTATGTTTCCCCAGAAGCATCCCCAGGAGGAAAGAGCACGTATTGGAACAAACGCTTGGAGTTGTCATGCTGGCGGGTGCGTAACAGGAGATGCTAAAGAAGATCTCAGAAATAAATGTCTGAGCAAAGTCACCCCGCAGAGAGATCAGCCAGCAGGGTCACAGCCAAGACTGCAGGCATGTCTATTAGCGCAGAGGCTGATATATTAGTCTCTCTGTGTATCTACACCCACAGAAAATGTGGTATCCTTGGGTCCCAGCATCTTCAGTCTACATTTATGCATGTCCCTCCCAAGGAACTGCTCCCCTGGGAGACTGCTCCCTTGGGAAGATGGCGGCTTCCCTCCAGCTTTATGCAAGGCACCACCAAGAGGCATAAGGCAGGGATCCTAGGAAGAGAGCCATCCTGGTTAAAGGCCATCCTGAGCTGCTGAGGACCTTTCCCCACGTGGAGCTGCCAGTGCTTACTCTGGGACAGAGGAGGATTAGGAAGAAGAGAACCTTAAAAGGAAAAAATGGTTGTTGAAAAGAGGACAGAAATTAAACCCTTTTTGCCTACAAAGCCTCCTCTGTATTCGCCTTCAGCCCATCTCCCACCGTCCCAACGAGGCTGCGAACATATCTATGTCTTGGTGGTGGCTGCGTCACTGAAATGGTTAAGTGGGAAAGCGTTTGCAACCCAGCCTCCCTGGCTGGCCAAGCACTGCAGTGCTCCTGGCCCTAAGTTTACTTTCCTCTTTTGCTTCTCGCTCTCTCGTGCCAAGCGTAAGGATCTGGCCCGCGCTGCAGCCTGCTTTGCCAGCACGAGCGCAGTGACTCATTCAACAGCTCTTCATCACAACACATTCTTTCAATGGGGCTTCATTTTGGATGGCACTTGTCTTCAAAATCTGATGCTGGAGAAAGGTAAGAAAAGCATAAACACGGGCGCAAAGCGAAGAGGAGGGGAACAGTGCAGTTGGGTCAAAACTCAAGGGGTGATACTGATTTTCTTTTTTATCTCCACCAGCAGATAACCAATTTCACTAGTAAGAGGAGAAACCCAGCTCAAAGGAAAAAGAAAGGTCCTCACATCACTTCTTCCATCAGGCTGACACCTCTTCATCTTGGGGAATTTAACATCTGCTACATAATTCAGAGAACATGTGGTTATTTTCCAGGCTTATTAATAGCTCAAACCCTAAGACTTAAAATGAAAATCAGCAGCTGCTCCAGACTTCACCTCTCAGAGAAGTAGGTGAGAGCAGGTACAATGGCTGGCTGGCGGTCAGGGCTTTCAGACACTCCAACGCTCCTCGTTATAAGCCATGAAGGACACTGCTTAGTCTGTCTCTCTGATACTGAGACATCTGGATTTCCAGATTTTCCTCCATACTTTTTTCATTTCACATCTCATTTCTCATTCCAGTGAACGCACATTTCATGGGTGGAGGCAGAGGAGAGGAGAGAGGATCACAGATCTGAGAGCGGGTTGCAAGAATGCAGACAGGAGGGTACCGAGATAGTGCGTCATCATCCCTTTCATACACGAAGCCCTTCCATTCACAGGGCACTCAGTAACACCCAAGATGACTAGCATGGTTTACAAGCTCTTTAATGTACAGATTTTTTTCTTAATGCATATGTTGCCCTCTAAGTTGAAGAACAGGCTGAAGAAAGGCACTTGGCTCCTGGAGTAGCAAGAAGGTTGTTTATAGCTTGGGCTGCTCTGTTCCTGGTGGGATGGAAGTACATCACCATGGGCATATCTCTCCGCTCAGTAATAAATGCCTTATGATGACAATATTTTCAGGTAGGATTCAGGCTGGGTGATAGCCTTGGTAATGGTGAGGCTGTGGCTGAGGCAAACGTGTGTGTACATGGCTGCTCCCAAAACGCACAACCCACTGCTCATATGTCGTATCAGGCAATGGCAAAGGCAAAGCCCCTCAGCCCTTGCCATCTCCAGCTCATCTAAGCATCAATGACAATATAGGGTCATGCAAATGATCTAATTCTCTTGATCTTCTCAAGCAGAACCTGAAGTTCAGCTTGATCCAATCTCAAATCCATGTGTGGCTTTAAGCCAATGAATAAAACACATGCCTGACAAAAGGTGGTGACTAATGCAAAACACTCCATTTTTTGGCACTTAATAAAGGTCAAGAACATTTGACAAGAAAGGCTAAGTTCTCCAGACACCACTGGTCGCTGCAGGGAGGAGGTGGCTGCGACGATCTGTTCAGCTGTGAGCCCCACTGGTTTCAGATGCTCAGGTGAGAAGCAGGTGACCCATGCCCGAGAACTCAGTCGGCCAGATTCAGAACAGCAAAGTGCATGGCCCAAACATCCAGCTATCAGAAATCAGGAGCTGGTCTAGCTCCAGTTATAAGAAATGCTTAAAAACTCACCAAGACAGAGAGTAGAGCTTATACATCTTGTCTTACCAGGAAAAAACAACCAGACAGTAGATTGTTATTTCTGCATTTCCAGTGAATACACAATTATTTATACAGTGTAAAGCAGGAGAACTTAAGGGAAACCCACCCAAAGACATGATACAAGCTTGGAGGCAACTCCACTGGGAAGCAAAAGTCCTTGGCTCAACACCTTCTTTCAAACTGAGTAGAAAGATGCTTTCAGCCAACTCATCCCACCTTCTGACTCACTGGTGGATCAAAGACTGGCATGCTTCTCTGACCCTAGAGAGTGCAAATCACAATCTTTATGTGGTCAAGAACCACAAAACATCTACTATGCCCCAGGAGAGCTGGGGGAAGGGGGTCATAGACAGGACCCACACTGCAGCCTGAAGCGGGGTTGGGTTTGTGGCCAATTCAGGCATCTCCAGCAGACCTTGCTGGCTTGTTTGCTCCCAGAGATGTGGGTTGCTCAGCTCTCCACTCTACCCACTGACCATTCCTCTAATTCTCAATTCACCAAATTTAAAAAACTGCTTCACGTGATCCAAAACTATGCTTTCAGACCAAAAGCAGAAGCTACCATTTTGGCAAAGAGCTGTTAGCTTCATCATAACATGACTGAGATTTTATTTTTGCTCCCTGTAGCTGCCTTTTTCATCCCCACCCAGCCAAAAGTTCACTCATTTTTACTTTCGCAGGCAGCACTTCATATTTTTCTTGTCCACCAGGACGTGCTTATCTAACCATATGGATCTGCAACAATCATTTCTTATTCCTTTCTCTGTACCTGGGCCGATTCTGTAAGCTTTTCTGGAAGAACTTTGACAAAAATATTATTTCTCTATGAATCCAGACACTGTGGGATTCTTGCACAGGATCTTCCCTTCCAGCAGCTCCTTTTTTGCCTAACCTCCAACCAAACCTGCAGGGCAGCAGTTCTGGGGTCAATGGGACGCAACTCTGTTTATTAGCATAAATACGGAGCCACAGGATATTAGGGAAGGAGTGTGCTGAGTACTCAAAAGCTCTTGGAAATTTAGAAAGCATCTAATTGTGAGTGTTACACAACAAGGACTTTGCACATTGTTCACAGTCTTTAGAAAAAGCAACTGGCAATGTCAGAAAAATTATAAATCGAGGATTTGGAGTAAATGACCTCCTGTTCTTATTGTGCATTTGCCATGTAATGAAAGAAAAACAGGAAAGAGTCTTGCCAAGGTATGGGGAGGGAAAAAAACAACAACAAAAATGAAAGGGATTTTGTTGGCAGAACTTGCAAATTATTACTGCTCCGTTTCACCCAACTTCCGTAACATAATTGCTGTGTGCTGCAGCTAATTCGCCAGAGACGCTTCTGCTGCGAAGGTGGAATCACCTTGTGCAGAGCAAGGGGCTCCCATCCTCAAAGACCCAACCAGGAGTGCAGGCAGCAGTGAGGGAACCAAAGAGAAGGGTCAAAATCTGGCACGGCCGGATCTCAGCACAGCTTCAGTAGTCGTTTATAAGGATGACTAGGCTGGAAAGCCAATTAAATAACTGTAGAACAGCAAATAGTTATTTTGAACTCAGAGCTCTGTCAACCAAGGATTGCACAAATCAAGACCTTGACGTATAAGAAATGTCCAGGCTTAATTGGATGGTGTTCAGCAATTATCTGAGCACACAGATATGCTCATCTGTCCAGCTTCGGAGGCCTCTCCAAAAGCATTTTCACATCCTACTCCTGACTTCCATAGAATTAGCTCCCAGTCATGCAGGCTGCGAAGCCAAACTCAACCCCAGCCCACACCACTACTACATAAGCTGGCACCTACTCAGCAGGAGAGATTCAGAGATGAAATGTCTGGTCAAGACCAGGCTTGTAAGGGAGTAGCAGAGATGGCTCTGCTCCATGGTGGGAAAAACAGGACCAGAAGCCAAGGGGGTCCCTAGGGCAGGAAGCGCCCTCTCCAACAGAGGTCCTACAGGATCAGAGTTGAGTGCTGGTAACTGGGTACAGCAACAGTCCCAGATAAGGTGAGAAATTAGGTCCAAGGTCCATCCCCAGAGCTCAGTCAGAAGCAGATGGGGCTGAAAACAGAGCTACAGCGTAGGTCCAGAGGCCATCCAGGAGACAGGGTAGGAGAAAAGCTACCTGCAGTATAGGTCTGAGATCCTTCCAGAAGGCAGACACAGGTACACTTACAGTCCAAACAGGATCTAAAGGTCCAGGGCTGAGCTTAATGGGCTCCTGGACCATGGGCTGGGCTGTGGGTGGGACCCAGGTGAGGCTGCTTAGCTAGTGCCCTCAGGGTTCTGACAGAATTAAGGCTTGATCCCAGTATTGAGAAATGCAGTGGGGCTGGGGTTTAGATGCTGGACCCAAAAACCTTGTCATCTGTTCTGGCACCTTAAATAGTGCCCCTCTGAAAGCTGCTCTATGCCGCGGTGGGAGTAAGCTAGTGTGTGTTACAGCACGAAGCAGTTGGTGCTCCTGCTGAAATCAGCTGCAAAGCAGAGACAACTGCCCTGATCCGCTACATCCACACACGCAGCTTTGCCCTGGCTCATGAAAGTAAATGTGAGGATTTATAAAAACACCAGCGCATTTACTTAACTTCCACATGTGCTCAAGTGCTATTGATTTAAGTTTCTTCACTTGAAGTTGCATGTTTTTCTGAATCAGGACTCTGCTAGCAGATCTTGAGCTCTGTAAAACAACTTTTTCTATGCTTATGTTGTTTTTCAGCAACACTGAGTCATTGCTTATCAAAAGGTGCTTCATTTCCCCAACCTCCATATGTTAAATAAATACTCCATAAAGCACGGGATGTATATTATAGTCAAATGTCCTTTGTGCTTTCAAGCATTCTGGGCTTTTTGGGGTAAAAAAAAAACATGTTCCATTTTTAAACTCTGAAGTTTTACTTCATGTAATATCACTCTGCAAAAGTTTTCATTTGTTTATACACCTTATTAACTGTGCTCTTGTGTGTTCTCCCCCTCTCTCCTGTTCTATTTCCTTACTTCGAAATAAAACCCGGCCGTCTCTCACACAGCACTGCAATTTTTATCAAAATTTTTCTGCGGGTTATTAGCAAAACATTTTTAAGGCTGACCCCAATAACCATAATAATTTTCCTTCAAACATTTCAATTATTACTTAATTTAGGCCTGCCCATAGGACCATTGCCATAGCAATTCAGCAGCATCTTCAAAAAGAAAGGGTTTTTTAATTGTCCATAGAAACATTGATGTTAATACTACGACATCATTCAGTGAGGTGGATCCTACCTCTAAACAGTCCTATGGCTTTCTGGAGATGTGGCTTAGGTAGGAAAATAATAGGTCTTGCTTTGTTTCAAAATGGTACACAGGGGTGGGGCAAAGGGCTGGGATCCACATCCCTCCCTATGGCCCTGCCTTCTGCTGGCCACGGGCTGAAGAGGGTCTATAAGCAACCTCCAATGGGAACTGCGGCGTTTTGCGAAGTGGAAGCCAGCTACGCTTGTTGCCGAGTTGTCAGCACACCCAAAGCAGGCAGGAGGGTAGAGCACGGTTCAGAGCGGCTGACTTCCATATTTTTGCCGCTGCTGGAAGTCAGAGCATGGGGATGCCCATTTGGGTGGGGATATCAATACAGCTGTCACTCGTGTTTTGTTGGAAAGAGGCTGGTGGGGCTCTCTGATGCCAGGACACACGGTGGGCAGACTGCATCTAGCATAACTCACTTGAGGCGTGACCTCTAAAATAACTTTTGGACATAATAAATAACTATTGGAGCTAAAATAATTGACGCTAGAAGCAGAAAAGCAACTCTCAGTTTGGCTCAGAGGTGCCTACAACCTATCCAAGAGATAAACTTTGCTTATATGACTTTAAAAATTGAAAGTAAATTAAAAAGCTGCTTGAAAAAAAAATTAAAGCAAGCAGTTAAAAGAGTAAAATAACTGTTTTAAAGTTGCATTACAGGCCTGGAATAAACATACAGTGCCAAACCAGCCAGAGTTAAAAGGAAGAAAGTTTGTACAGCTACACAGCAGAACGGAAGAGTTAAAGGCATTTCTCAAAAAGCACAAATCATGCTTAGGAGAGGAAATAGATCCCTGAACATGACAAACTGCATGGAGAGGAACAATACGGCAAGCCAAAAGGGGTTTTGAGCAGCAACTTGCTAGAGACATGAGAGGTAACAATAAAACCTCTTCAGAAGGATTAGGGGAAGGAAGTTTGCCAGGGAGGTGGGGTGGCTGATGGATGGCCACAGAACAAAAAGCATACTCGGCAGAGACAGGTCGTAACAGAAAGGTGAAGTGAATTGTTTGCATTGTTTTTCATTATGAAGGAGATGGGGGAAAAAGGCAGGAAACAAAGATAAACAATCTGTTTTCATAATAAAAGCAACTTCCTATTGCAATCCCAGAGAGACCCATAAAACAGATCTATTCATTTATTAAGAAATTATCTGGGGACTGGAAGTGTGTGGAGTGAGATGACAACATGTATTATTGGTGCAAAATTAATCAGGATAATCAAAACCAGAACTGGTCGCAACAGTTGCAAAAAAATCTCACAAATCCCAGTGTCTGAAGAATAACGCAAGAGCTGAATTTCAGTGCCAATCAGTGCAAAATCATGCATATGAGAAAACCAGCCTGCAGCCTCCCTACCAAAGGGTGAGCTCGGCACGAGCCATTACCATTCAGGAGTGAGTTACTAGGAGGAATACGGACAGTTCTTTGACAACATCCACCTCAAGTTCAGCGTAGCCATGGGTAAATGTAATGTGAGAGATTTCTGGCAAAGAAATAGAGAACAAAATTGAAAGTATGCTGTTGTCTGAATCCACTGTGTGCCTTCATGGTGAATAAATCTGTGCTCAGTGCGTTCAAGAAAGAAGATAACAGAATGAGAATGGGTGAGAGGAAGGAAGTGAGCTTGGACAGAGACAGAGAGCAACTTCTGCACAAAAATAGACTAACACATTAAGGCCCTTCAGCCTGGTTGAACGGGATGTAGAAGACACCTATTAAAGCAGAGTCTTATCATACCCTCAACATCACAGAGAAAGTGAATAGAGAACAAATACTTGCTGTTTCTCACAACCCCAGACCTAAGACGTCCCATGAAATTATGAAGAGAAGACTTAAAAAAAAAAAAAAGCCAAAGGAAGTATTTTTGTAAATAGTGCACAATTATATTGTAGAATTTTTCCTGGAAGACATCATGCTGCTCAAAAGCAGAAATAGGTTCAAGGAGGAATAAACTAGTGCATTGAAACAGAGACAGACACAGCCTTCAGCTCAGGAAGGTTCCATGAGTGTTGGAGAGAAGTTGGGAAGTTGTAAGAGAAGGTGTGTACTGCACTTGCGCTCCTCCGGGATATTAGGTGAGAGGGGAATTTGTCCTTATGATTTATAGAGGCTGTGTCAAGGCATGGAGTTCCCACACCGTTGCCCTGAGTGGCTTTTTTTTCTGCTGACAGAGAAGAAAATGTTTCCTCCTGTAGCTGCTGGACACTGAAGGCTGGAAGACATTCTCCACCAGACAGCAGCAATTTTACGTGGATCACATTTTTGACATAAAGTGTTCAACTAACGGTCAAGAAAAAGCCTAGTGAATCATCAAATGTGACCCTATGTTTTGCACAGAGCAGGTCCTTGCCATAATTCACACTATTAAACTCAGCTAATCTGTTCTTTAAAATCCTCTATGTGAATCTGACTTAGGCACATTATCATAAAAAATAGATATCTTTTTTCCAGGGACTTTCATGGGCTTGTCTTCAAGAAACTGCAGAGCAAGGAAACTGCCTTGTCACATACTTTGATAACATTGTCCTTATTGATTCATATTCCCAGTACAACCGAGTGCCCCTGGCAGGTCCCAGAAATAGTAGAGGGCCTCGAGGTCCTGGAGAATGCCCTCGTCTCACCGGCTGTCCTCGCCGAGCCCTGATTGCTCCCGAGTCCCTCCTGTCTACTCTGACCTGCTGCAGCCACAGCTATTTCACACCCGTGGTCGCGGCTGGAGGAGGCGGTAGGGAAGGGACGAGGGAAGCCATCATGGCAGGCTCTGGTTTCTCCAGGTCCCAGAAGGAGGCCTCGTGTCCTACTGTTAGACCAAGAGCCTGCTGGACAAACACCAATGCAAAAGCCACTTGCTGCGGTTTACATCACAGCGCTGTTCCCCACTCCTGTCTGAGGACATATCTCAGGATCAGAGGAGTACCAGCATGTGCCTCCAGCTTTATACGCCCTTCACAGCTTCCCCTCACTCACATATCCTGCCATTATTTTTATTTTAAAGACCCTATTTTCTTCAAATTTTCTGCAATTTTTCTTCTCTAGCATCATGTGAGACCACATGAATGGGCTATGTACTGGGAATAGCCTGCATGACAAAGATAGGGCCTGAGACAATGTTGTCTTCCTTTACAGAAATCCCACTGTAAAGCTCTGTTCTCTGGGATGGGATTTGATTTCAATTCTAAACGAAGTATTTCTGGAAAAGCCCAGAGCAACATCCCGAGCCTTCCCCTCTCCTTCCACTCCTGTACCTTCTCACAGCAGCAGTGCCCATGAATCACTACACTGTCTACTTCCCTCTCCTAAAAAGCCAAACCATCAATCAAAACAAATCAAATGCAGTTTTTGGCGATACAAGTGTTCCTCGTGTCAGCCAGGCCAAGCCAGAAGCGTAGCAGTGGTCAAGAAGATGCCCATGGGTGGTCCTATGCCGATGTGACGGCAGACTGAAGCACATGGGGACCAAGGTCTGCAGCCCGATGTCTGCTCCCAGGGTCCCAGGCACCCCTATGCCATCTTGTTCATGGATATGCATGGACACACAGCGGCTCCTCTCATGCCGTCCTACCTGGGACATTCTCATCTGGACACTCATCATGTGATTGGCAAGGCTTGTCCACACCAGTGGTTTTGACAGTTTGCAGCTGATCCTGGACTACGCTGAGCAGTTCGGGAGGTCTGTCTCTCACCCGGAACAACGTCTGCTGGGTTATTAATAGCTGACACAGGGCACAAGTAGGGTCAGCGTTACCAAAGGGATCAATGGGACTGTTCAAGGTTTCTTGATGCCTCTGGCTTCTCTCAGCCTGTCTAGAGCTGTAATTGTTCTCTCAAGCATTAAATGAGACCTGCGGTGGAGCCCCTACTATCTTTTGTGTCACAAATGATATAAGCCCATATCACTTCATCATAAAACCTCCCATTGAGGTTGCACAGTTCAGCTAGGTTGTAAAGAGCAGTGACAGTATTTTTCATGGATCCGTCTTCTTGTACCCCGGAGAAAGCCTGTATCTCTCATAAATGACATTTCAGGAAGGAATAAAATATTTATCAAACTTCCTGATGACAGGACTGTACGGTTTCATTTCTTCAATCAGCACATCACAGGACAAAATTGCACCTTTGATCCATGGTACAATCTGATGGAGAAAAGAATCCATCTACTCTTTTGGCTTCTCTTCATGGGTGAAGATTATCTAAAACGCCTGAATCTCCTCTCCTACTCTGTACGATCATCAGAAACTCAGAAAGCAAACGGCCATGGGGCTGGGTCCATCAGGTGGGAGCAGTAGGTCTCCTGGCTTTGTCTTACAGCCCAGCTACCCCACCACGTCCCGGGGTGCCGCGCCGAGTGGGGAGCTTGTGTCCCTCAGCTGCGCGGGGCCCTGCCCCATCACGTTTTCCTCTGGATTTTCCTCTGAGGCCAGTATCTGTTAGGATTAATCCTACTGGTGCTATTAGCATTACAACAGACCTTGGATCTGCAGCTTTTGTTCAAGAATATGGGTTTCTGCACGCGAGCTCATTAAAAGGAACTTACTTATAAAAATAACACCGCTTTGCGTGGACAGCATGTGTAGTGCCAAGGGGCAATGCCACCCTAACAGAAGCTTCCTGGCACCATCACAACTCACACGTTACAGTGTGTTAGCATGTGTACCACTCACATGTTCTAACAACATCATCTCCATCACCAGCCCATTGGCCACAGCAGAACTTCTGCCCTTCCCAGGAGCCACCAGCTGGCAACGGATCCCTTCCCGTGCTGACACACTCCTGGTTTCTCCTCCCGGGAACTCTCTCTGCAGAGCTGGAGTCGTGGGGTTGCACGTTGTCATGAAAGGCAAACATCCATGGGGAAGCCAGAATCAGTATCTCCTCCAGGAGAACGCACGTCCTGTAGCACAGCAGCTTTCTCATCCTTAAACCTTTATGCGTCTCAAGTTAATCCTTTCCCAGCTTCATAGGCTGTTTTGCCACAGTGTATTTATGAAGGAGCAAAATGAAAAATACATTTTAAATAGATTCCCGTTTCATTTACAGGTGTGTGTTTGCCAGACCTTTCCTGTCTTTTCTTTTGCAATAGACCTTCCAAGAGAAATCTTTGCAAGCTCACCCTGGCACATCCTGCCAGCTTCCAGTAAAGCACCTGCAGATCCTAAGGGCTTATTAATGCACTTTGAAACAGTGCCTCAGGCTCCCAAAGTGGTTGGGCAGTTCTCAAACTGGAGTCAATGCTTTGGTTAGACCCATAAGTAATTCAGAGTAATTCAGCTCCTGAGCAGACCTGGTTGCAGCACAAAAGGATTTAAGGGGTGAAACCTATATCACACTGGGCAACATCTGTACAAGACTTTCTTGAAAACCAGCTTTCAGGAATCCCCAGGGCTTCTGATACAATTTGGTTTAACTTTAGTTAAAGATTAGCCCCTAGCAGACAATTGATTTTTGGCAGTCTCTGGGTGGTGATGGAAAACAAGGTTTACATTGTCTGTGCAGCCTCTTACCTCCTTCCATTAAAATGTAGCTTTTAAATAATACGCTGAAAGTAGCTTATGTTCAAAGGGGAAAAACGTATCATGAAGGCATTAAAAAAAAGATAAAAAAATCAAAGAAGAAAATACCACAGCAGATGGTGGATTAGCCGGCTCTGAAAGGCTACCTGAATCTAGCCAGACCATCCAGATAATCAGCAAAGATGATCAGACGATGAACATGATCCACATCTGGATCACGTCAAGTCCTCTGGACGTGACTGCTCTCATCCTTCTAGACTGATATGCCGCACCAGTGTTTTTATCTCAAACATTTCGCTTAATAACTGTGCAATTTCATTCATAAGATACATTTTTACTATTTGAGACCTCTGTAGTATTTTATGACTGTTTTTAATTTATCACACTAATTCAAACTGTAGTTCCCTGCCAGAGATGTAGAATGGGGTTGACATACGTCCCTTGCTTTGAATAGAAGAATATATTAGACTCTAGCAGCTACAAAGAGGAAATTTAGGTTTTATCTCAGTCAGATCCATTTTGGTCCCTTCCTGCTCCAGATATCCTGCTATTTTTCTTTTGTTTAAGGGTGGCTGGCAAAGAAAAATCAAAAACGAGAGCTATGCCTTTTGTGTTTGTGCTCTTTCTACTGTATGGAGTAAAGGAAGTGGGAAAGGTTATTACCTACAATAAAAAAAGAATTATTTTTCTGTGTGTCCTTCAGAAATTCAGGTCTTGTTTGTACTAGGAAAATCGCAGATGGTTGGAGAGTGACAAGCAGGGCAAGATGGAGCAAATTGCCTGTGGGAATTTTATGAAGCTCTGATCTTTGTGCCCCCTGGGGACTGGTCTCTCTTGGTGTTATCAAGTAGACTGGGGGGAAGAAAAGGGCTCTGGGATTACAGATAACTAGTTGCACGGATAATTTTTGCAGGATGATGGTGACTGTCCACCAAACCTGCTGAAGGGTGGCTGCTTGATCGGGGTTCGAATTTACCCTTTCCACCCGCAACAGCCTCAGTGGCCGCCTCGGCCCTCCGGCACATCTGCCCAGATAGGGAGAGACAAGCTTGATACTACTCATCACTCATAAGTGAAGAAAAGAAGAAGGAAAAAAGAGGCCTTTTCATCACCACAAAGCCACAAAGAGAGGTCCAAACTCAATTTTCTCAATTTAGAAAAGAAAACCTTATGCAGGTCACCTTTAATTTGAGTGATGCCAGGTGAGCGATTCTTTGCCTGTGTCTGCCTGCCAATCCCTCTAATTCCTTTTGTCATCAGGGTTCAAGAGCGTTATTGAAACGCAGAACACAAAGCTTAATTATGGAGGACAAAGCACTGAATTACCCTAACTGCTGATCTCGAAAATGCACACCCCCTCCCCCTGCCGCCCCATTTTTAATCCTAGCGTTCACAGAATTAGAATGGAAAAGCCAAACCCGGCCACCCAGCCCTCCCCTGCGGCGGAGCGCTGCTCCGCTCAAGGTTCAGATAGCCACCAGGAGAAAAAGCCACCACTGGGCGTCAGAGGTGGCTCTGGTCATCAGGGTGTGAGTCGTAGGTGACGTTTAAACTCCGTCCTCCAGGCGGTTCAGCTCCTAAGCACTGCCCGCCTGTTTTTGGTGGGGTCCCACCCTGGCAAGGCTTTGCTGGGTCTCCAGGCTGGACACTCGGTAGCGCTGGGGACGCAAAGGGCTGGGCCTGGGAAATATCAATCTGTGCCAGGACGTGTTCCCTCATAGTCAGCAAAACTTTTCAGCCCTTCATTTCATTCTATTATTTCTGCTGATGGCACTATAAATAATTACTCCCCACCCTCCATATGCTTGCGAGGCTTGAGTCACTTTGCTGAACCGAGATGTACATTTTGTTCATCTTTCCTCTCCCCACTTGTATTTGTTGGTGGTTTTCAAATCCCACTCTGGGTTTTCCAGCTCCACAGGGAGGAAGAAACAGGTTTTGGGGACTTCACGCAAGAAGAGTGTGTCTGCAGCCCCGCTTGGACCACAGGAACAGGTTTTTTTACTTTCAGGTTTCCTTGGCAGGGTATTTGTTCCGCTGCCGCAAGCTGGAAACAAGGGAGCTTTTATCCCACCTCCCAGTCACAAGGGCCGAACTCCTTCCTAACGTCACCAAAAGTCACAAATGGTTAAATCGCTACCAAAGAGGGAGAGGAGTCACTGAAGAAAGCAACCCTGATCAGGAAAAATGATAAATGCAAAACCCCAGGGCACACAGTATTTGTTTTCCTCCACAGTCCTGCACCCCCATGAGTTAACCGCAGAGCCTGCACTGCAGATCTCGCTCTGCCCTGGCATCTTTGCTTTTGCTTGCAGGTGCTGTGCCTCCTCCTCTTTAAGTTTCATTCCTTTGACTGCTCAAGGTGAAACACCTTCCTGCCCCCAAACCACCTGATACCTCCAGGTGCTCTTGTTCAGCTGCTCACGCACCAACCGACGGTTCCGCTTCCCTTGCTCGGGTGCAAGTTTCCCGTCCCGTCGCGCTCTCACTTACAGCAAATGCTGTCGGTGAGAAAAAACCCCGTTTCCCCAGCCTTGCTGGGCAGATCCGTGAGCTTTGGGCCGTGCTGAATTCACAGTGTTCCCTGCACAAGCCCACTGCCCTGCAAAATGACAACAAGGCAGAGTTTTTGCCGGTGGATTAACAGAAGGATTTTTTTTGCTGTGCTAACATTTCAACACGCCATACATAAACAGCTTGTCTCCTGATATACTGAGGGCTGTGGCCACCATCTAGCACTTCTCAAGGAGATTAGTAGCTGCTTTTTCAACCCTATTTCAAGCCTCGAGGAGGTCTGCTATTTGTCAAAAGCGTTATTAACCTCAGATAGACACCAGGATAAATGTTTTCCTGGCAAAGCCTCTGTTGCCCTCTGGGTACCCACGCAGGAGGGAGGTTCCTTGGGACCCACGCTCTCCTGGGACCTGGCTGCAAGGAGGAAAACGGGCTCTCATTAAGGTCAGGACATCCTAACCATGCACCGACCCGAGACGGCAACGGAGGAACGGCAATACATAATTTAAAGAAATAGCCGTGTTGTGTAGAAATACAAATGAAGAGATCACTCCGTTAAGAGCAGAGGGGGAGAGAAAAATTGATCAGTGAATGGGATAGTTAGCAGTTAAATGTTCTCTGTGCACAATGTTCCCGCTGAAGGGCAATTTATAAGCCCAACTAAAGCTGCTCTGGGTTGTACCGCTGAAGAGATGAGACCCCGGTGCGAATACAACGCCGTCTTTCCTAATAACCCTGGGATTCAGTCCGTGAGGCTCTTAAGAAATGCTCTGCATTGAGAGTGCAATGCGCATGAAAGGATATGGCAAAACTCTCTTAACCTGGTGCACTTACAAGGGGAGGCAGAGGGGAGCGGAGCCGCGAGCGGAGCCGGCAGGGGCAATCAGCAGCGAGAGCGCGACAGGGATCCAACTTCTCTGGCAATTTATGAAACGGGCATCCCAACTTATCTTCTGCTGAATGGCAGCTCTTTGATTTAAGGAGCAAGGAAAAAAAAAAACAAAAACAAACAACTCTAGGTCATGCACTTTTAGTTATTTAAGAGGGAGGGAGCGGGGAGGGAAGAGAGTGGCGGCGGCAGGATGGGGAGCCCCTTGTCCCCAGGTGTGCTGCAGGAGGGTGGCTCCCGCCACTGTCCCTGCACGAGGCGGCGAGCCAGAAACAACGCGTTAGACTTTCTTTCCAGCAAACAAAAAGACAGGGGAAAAAAAAAAAAGGGGGGATGCCTTCCAGCTGACAGCAAGGAGAGGGGGAGAAACCATGCAAGCAGTCCCGTCCTTCCGCTCGTACCTACTGCCGCCGGTCCCAGGTGAGCGGCTCCCCTCATCCATGCCGCGGTGCCGGCGAGCCCCGAGATGTCCTGAAGCAGTGAGAGTGACTGCCACGACTTGGGAAGACAGAATACGGTACAAGCTTTAATTAAAAGAGTCTGAAGGCTCTCTCCTGCTCGCTCGCCCTTTTTTTGCAGTACCAGAAGAGATTTAAAGGGCTAGAACCCCAATTTGGCGTTGCTGCTCCCCTAGAAGTGATTGTCTCCTGCCCTGGCCTGCCAGCTCCAGCAGTGTCTTGCCGTCCGTCAGGAGCATCCTGGCAGCCGAGTAAGTCCGTAGTAAGCAACAATAGTTGTTACTTAGAGGCAGGAGCAACAAATTGTAAATCAATGCTCCTGAGGACAGGCATGGCGGGTGGCGAGCGGGGATGCCTTTGGCAGCGGGCTGAGCGAGGGAAGCCCAAGTGCTCCTGCGGATTGAGAGGAAAGTTTGTGCTCTCCCAATGCTCCAGTGAGTCAGGAGGAGGGTCATGTCCCCTCTGTCCTGGTGCTGCCACCACTCTGCAGCGGTGCCCAAAGGCATTGCCCTCCCATCGCCAGCCCAAGCTCTGGGTGGAGGGGAGCTGTGGGGAAGGGTTGCATCACCCCGGCTCAGCTCTGCAACATGGGGTCCTTGGCCTTCTTCTGCCTGTGGCCGGTACGGAGGGCAGCGTTTCCATTTGGATTTGGTGGCTGCCTGCTCGTGCCAAGGCAGTGGGGAGAGGACCTGGTGCTGGCAGGCATACAAGCAGCACTGATCCCTCCTTTGGTTTCAGGTTCCTCCAGCCGTTCTCCAGATCTCCATCAAAACGCCCGCCTGCAACAGTCCAGGCTCTTAGAGCATCCCGGACTGCTCAGCATGGCAAGGACAGCCAAAATATACTGTCAAGCCCTGCCGGACTGCTTTCCTGCTCCTTCCCCAGCAAAGAGGTGTTTAAGATAGAGTGCGGGGTTTTCACCGAGCACTACTTGGTCCAGATTTTGAGTAATGAGGAAAACCCAAAGTGAACAACCAGGAAAGAATGAACCTCATCTCCTCCTCCTTTTCCCCAGTTTGGCCTCAAAACGCGACCCACCCTTGCCAAGGCCAGCTTCAGAGCATCCCAGCTGCGAGCTGTGGCGCTGGCCGTGTCCGATCAATTGCTTCCTCGCACTCAGGGCTGACCCGCATGTTCTGGCTTTCTCTTGTCTTATTAATTACATGAGACTGTGGATGCCAAAAGGAAAAGCTGGTTTTAATTCCATGCTGCAATCCAGTTCCAAGCTGCTGAGATAATTAGCAGGTTTTTAATGAATGAGAAGACTACCAACATGGAGGAAGGAAGGATGGGGAGGGAGGGGAGGTGCAGTTTGGGCCTGGTGAGGGAAACCGCATTCAAGTCTGAGACTCTCTTCTCCAAGCCAATGCTTTGAACCGCCCTCAGCGCCCGGCAAGATGCTCCCAGCCGCAGGGCTGTCGGATGGCTCTGCAGAGCAGCGTGCTGAGACGTCTACTTGGCCAGGGGCCACGCCGGGGAGCAAAATGGCTCTGTCTCATTGCCATAGCCTGTTGACATCCGTCTGGATCCGGGGAGTGGAGAGGAAGCAGTTTCGGAGGCTGCTTTTTCAGAAGTCTTGAGCAACCGCAGTTGTGAGTCGCATCAGTCTGGAGCTATTGGGTTTGCTGGACCATCACCTCTGCTCTGCAAGGGTTTTTGCTGGTGGCTGGGGGGTTTCACCCCAAAACACAACTCTCCGAATTGCTTCTTGTCTATGTGACCACCTCTGTGTCTTCCTTCAAAATCAAGCCGATAACAAGCATAGATACAATTTCCCAGGCTAACACTGAGGTTAGCCGTCAGCTGCAAATTGCTAGGTAAGATGTTCCTTGGCAGAAGCTGGTGGGAAAGTGCTTTTCTAAATAATGAGGTATACCAGGCAGAGGTGAAATGCCAGCAAAAACAGTGCATCCCCAGAGACTCCAGCCTCCGGCCTGAGCTGTTGCCTTCTTGTGTGTATCTCAGAGACGTGTGGTTGTTGTTCCTTTAATTATTAATACTTGCATTGACGTATTCAAGTGTGCATGAGCTTCTAAAGGATGCTCCGATGTAAAAAATGAATGATAAATTTCCTTCTCTCCCTTAAAACTTGTCTCAATCCCATGACCAATTTTATTGCTGTTCCACTCTAATTTTAACTATAACGAGAAACATTAAGGCTTTCAATTAAAAGATCCCTTCCTTGAGATACTGGAAAGTAGCCTGAAGAACGGACCACATGTGATATTTTATGTCAGGATGGTGTGTGCTCTATCTGATTTCCAGATCAAACACCTTGGCTGGCAGGCACAGGCTTGCGTGCTGGCTGGCTTGGCCGGGCTTGAGCGGCAGCTTCAGCTTTTGGAAGATCCTCAGCCTTGTTTGTATTTTCAGCCACAGACCCGTGTTTCTGAAACAAACCTTGCACTCACTCTATCTGTTTTGGTTGACCTGGAAGTCTACGGTGAGGGGCAAGCAAACCTCAGCCTGATGGCACCCTTGGATCTGGGATTTTTTTGGCATTCGACTGTGAAATATTAATCTCTTTTCTTTATGATGGGCTGAGCCATGGCGACAACACAGGAGGTCTTCCTTCTGCAATGAGCTCAAAACCCCCCACTTGCCACAATTTCCATGTTGGGTTCATTGGACACCGTGAAGTTTGGTTCATTAAAAGTTTTGTCATGTCTTCTTTTCTCCAACTCCCTAAATCTTGCCCTTGACCTCATCTGGTCCCATCTCTGCAGGACAAGTCTCCTGGAAAGCCTGCAGCTAGGGAGATATTTAATCTCACGCAGAAATCGGTGTTTGCAGGTATTTGCATTACCCAGGTGCTGGCAGCGCTAGGCCCAGCTGAGCTGCTGATGTTGCAGTGTTGTTCCTTTGCATCATAGCAGCTGGCAGCTTGTTTTGCTTCTGGTGGGTTCCTGCTTCCTTAATGGAAGAGGCGTCACTTTGATTTCATTACCTACAAGGATGTTAGAGGATCGCTTCTCATGACGCTGCGGAAAACAGCAGGTTTCTGAGGATGAGATAAAAACATAGAACTGGGTATCAGAGCAACATGTAAAAAGCACCAAGGCAAAGGCATTTCAGGTGAGAGGAGCTGCTAGACTGGATCAGACCCTGGGTCCGTTTACCTTGCCCAGAGCACCCAGACTCTGCAGCAAACAGGTTCACTGCTTGCCCTTGCATGAGGCATCTCTCTTATTTACACCAGCTCAGCCATCCCTGCCCAAATCCTTGGGTCTGACTGCAATTAGGCAGGGTGGGAAGGGTGCAGAGGCAGGGAGACCACATGCAATCCAGGCAGATGGGTGTCAGAAAACCCATCAGCCAGATGCAGAGCTGTGCAGGGTCTTGTCCAAAAAACACTTCATGTTGCTGCTAAATTCCTTCTCTGACCCAAATGGTGAGGCTGCCTGGAAAGTCAGGGATGGCCGAGCACACAGGCAAGCGGATTCTTTCACTTTCAAGCAAAATAGTGTTAGCTTGTCGTTACTGCATGTTTTTGATGCATCGGGATACATCTCCTCTCCATATATCATGTTTTTCTGGAGGGCAAACCGTATTCTCACTTGCATAGGTTTCAAGGCTGGAAGACCCCATTGCTGCTTCTCTCAGAGTTTCCCACAACACAGACTAGAGAGTCTCACTGATATAGCGTATTGCTACAGGGCAGCCATGCTGGCTGGAGACCCTAAATCTGATTTAATTAATTCACAAACCAAGGAGGAGTCTATAAGACAACCCTTTTTCTACTGGAAGCAGGATTCAGTGTATCTGCTCTGGGCAGACAACGGACTCCCAAAGTGCAATATTGTGTTAGGCCAAGAAAAATAGCCATATGCTTTTGCAATTAATCACACAAATTACAGCCCTTTAATAAAGATAAAAAGCAAAGAGAATGAAATATGCTGGAAACCTGTAGGCAGAGCTGGTCTCCTGAATTCAAAAGCAAAGCTTTGAAAACCTTGTTTGTTTTCACCAAGTGTCACAAGGGATTATTTAGAACTTCAAAAGGAATTTGGAAACAAACAGAAAAACTAGTTAAACATGGAAGAGTTGATGCTTAATCCACTTTTGCGTATTTGCCCCCAGTCTCTCCTTTTGCTGACTTTCCAAATCCCTCTCGGACATTGATGTCCAAGCTCAGGCCATGAGGAAAAGTTCCCATCCGTCTCTCAGAATAAAAGGGTACTTATTTAATCACACATTATTCTTTTCACCCAGATTTGTAAATGAAACTAGATTCATGCCACACGGATTTGCATGTGTGCATCTGTCCCAGTGGCTTCGGCATCCCTGGAAGCAATTTAGCTATATTCAGCAGGGTCATGCCCAGCTTCAGCCTGACCCTGACCCTGACAGATGCCAGGTTGTGCTTCAAGGAGACAGCCCTTCAAGAGGTGCAAATCCGGCAAAATAACTTCACCTGGGCTCACAAGACAGGAATCAGCAAAACACTAAGATTTACTAGGTCTAGTGCAAAAGGATATGATGAAGACACATAAAATAATCGTATCTGTGCTCCAGCTAATGGCTGTTCAAAACTGGAAATGAAAAAAAGGCGCTTTTTTTGTTTCCAGTTTTAGTGGGTGATGGTTTGTGCAAGATATGTTGACAGCAAGGGCTTAGCAGTACCCAGGGAAGGACTGCTTGCAGGCAAATGATGGGAATCCCTGCTTCCACTGGCAAACAGTTTGAAAGAAAAATGTGAAGGAGACCTAAATCATCCTGCTTCAGGACATAAATCAGACTCTAACTAACAGTTGAAACAGAAGAAACCTTACTGATGGGTTGGTTTAAGTTTTCAAACTGTAAAAGAAAAATTAGGAAACTGTTTGCTGACAGTTTTAATCACTGCTTCTTATTTTATGGCTGTTCCGAGCTAAAGGAAAAGCCAAGTTCACAGAGCCAGTGCATCCACTCATTTAACTGTCTGTTCTTCTTCACTAAAAATAATTTTGCGTATATTGGCCAACTCAAACTCAATTTCATACTGGAGCAGAGATCTCAATGATCTGCTCTTCCAGCAGGTTTCATGACAACTGGCTGGATGAGAAAGAAAGCCCAAAATAAAGTCCGTAAGAGAAGAGGCAAATTCAACTCTGCCATGTACTTACAAGGCAACACATCTACTCTCCAGCCCATCAGCAAACATGTAGCTCCAAACCAGGGGCAGTACGTGGTGCCACCCGCCCTGCCAGACCGGTGGGGGATAAGGGAAGGAGCTGGGAGTACTGGGTAAAGAGTTTAAGGTCGTAAGTCCATAGGAAAGCAAGTCCTGTTGATTCTGCCATTCACAGAGTTATTTGACTGCTTTTTTTCACCTTCACCTGAATTAGAGACAGAGTTAGAGAGTTTCAAGTTGCCTTGAATCAGGAAAACATTTAAATAAAACCCACCAAGGCTTGGTCCCTGCAATCTGTTCTGCTTCTGAGCATGACCTCTCTGCACAACACCTGCAAGACTGGATGGGTTTGCTGTGCTCATCCATCATGGCAATTCCCGCCTGCCAACCTGCGCCGTGGCTATAACGTGATCACCATCCCTTTATCGCTCAAAGCTAGGCTTTGCCTCCCGGAGGGGAAAGCCTAAGAGAACCACTGCAGAGGGTCCACAGTGTCTTATCCACAATGCATGTTTCATGCCACTGTGGTCATTTTGTTTTCTTTTGCTCTTTCAGGAGGACACGGAGCAGCCTGCGCCCACGTGTAGGATGGAGCAAGCCAAGACGCTGGTTTTTTCACAAGATCCCCAACAGCCACCTCCCTGTTCATGTGGTTTTACTATATGTGGTGTTCCACCAGCTCTCCACCTACCATGGCCAAACCCAGCTCTCGAGCGGTTCATTGCAAGCTCTGGAAACCCTGTCCTGGGGCCACCAGTCCTGCTGGGTGGCCCTGGGGGGGGCCAGATGGCCCCAGCCCTGGTATGGACAATGTGAACCTTCAGCATTGTGGAAATCAAGCTCAGCCCTTGGCAGCCTTGCCACTGCCATGTCCATCTGAACTAAATCACATATGAAATGGACATGGGAAATACCAGTTTCCATATTTTCATGGCAGCTCCCTGCTTTCTAGCCCGCCAAGGGCCAAGGAAAAGGGGCTGGTAACATGCTGTGAGAGGAGAAGAGCAGTAAACGGGTGGTCAGATATTTGCACACGGCAGCAGCACCTGCTCAGGAATGGGGGTGCCCCACGAGCACAGCGGCCTGGTCTCAGCATCCTACCCCGGCTCTGTGAAAGTGTTCCCTGAGAGGATGAGAAAGTTTGGCTGCTCTCTTCCTAAGAGAAGAGAAACATGTCCTGACAACCAGGGGATCTTTCAAGCACTTTCCAGCCCCTTCGTGCTTGCTCTCTGCATTGATTTTGGGTGGATGTTGGTGTGCCGGGTGCTGTGGCGGAGGATGCTGTGCCCGCAGGCTGCTGCCTGCCCCACAAAACCCCGCTCGGCATTTCAAGAGCCCCAGCGCGCTCGCAGCCGCTAATTGGGTTTTTATGAGCTCCTGCGCTGCTCTCGTGTGAGCGACTCGGAGGACTCAGCAGAAGAGTCATTAAGCAATTCTTTGAAGTGTAGCTATTATTACCTAAAATGCTAAGCACGATTTAACGCTACCAGATTGTGTAACCTGCATCCGGCCGCACACTATGCAACCTGTGGTTGCTCAGTTATGTGCAGCTGGCACATGAGCGCGTGCGGAAAGAGGAGGAAGATTTCAACCTGTGCTCGAATATTTGCATCCCATAGAGAGCTGAGGCATTTGCTTAAAATAAAAGCACCAGTGAACGATCCTGCCAGTGATACCAAACTGCGTGTTTGCAGCTGGGGGATTGCATCTTTCCCCATTCTCCCCTAGCAGATGCTGCAGGACTCGGGGTGAGGTCCCTGCTCCCAGGATGCTGCCAGGAGCAGCGTGGCTCCTTACCTTGGCTTTCAGTCTCCATGGCAATGGCTCTGCGTCATCCTTTTAGCACAGCAACCTCAACCTATGCAAAATCTGGCCTTATTTTAGGATCCCAGGTTGGAAACAAGTGCAGCAAGTTCTCCTCACCATTGCACGTTGTGTGGAAAGTGCTGTCCCACCAGGATGGCCACCGCATCGAGTACACGGTGCTGGTCTGTCTGTCCACGTCCAGCACTCATGCATGGGAGGGATGGACAAACCCCGCTGCTCAGGGTGGTCTGCGGTGCCCAGCGGAGGGGCTGCAAAGTCACCTCCAGCATCACCAAGCTGAGGAGGGGTTCCATCACCCTGCCACCTCCTTCCCTGGAAGAGCAGCGCCTGGCACTCCCTGTTACTGGGGTCTGGACTGGCATTTCAGGCTGCTTTTCAGTTCTTTGAGCCCTGCAGATCTAAACCCCGGAGAGGGAACAGCTCACCAAAAATACCAGTTGCAACTGGTGAGTCCTCTACTAGATGCAAAGAAACCCTCAAATGCAAAGGCAAAACACCAGGGTCCTGCCTGAGTTGCATGCCAAGAAAAGCCCACAGGCTGTGCCGGGCACCGACCTCTGGGCGTTCCTGCTGCCCCTTCCCCGTGGCTCTGCCTGGGGCTGCTCCAGGCAGGGCTGGGTCCCTCCTGCTCCAGCACCTACCGGGAGGTGCAGAGGGGCTTCTCAGCATGGCTGAGAAAGTGATGGGCAGCAACAGGGATGGGATGCTGCTCCCTCATTTTGTGCCTGGCATGCAGGCAGATGCAGTGGCCATGTTCAGCTGCCTCGATTCATACGTTAATGCAGTCCCCAGAGGAGAGAGGTCTTGAGTATCGACTCGGGGCGGGGGGGAAGGAAAAAAAAAAGAAAAGCTAAAAGCACAAGGTTGGGAGGAAGATCTTATTACGGGGTCTCGGAGGGGAGAGGAGAACAAAGAGAGATGTGTTGGGTTTATTCAAAGAAGACATTGGTGACCGCTGTGGCTGCTCCAGGCCCCATCCACTCCCGTGCTGCTGCCGCCCCATAACTGTATCCTTTCCTAAATCACCTCTCCTCAATCACTGGAGTGATTTTTTTGAACACATTTTAGATTAAAATTAAAGAGTAAGAGATTCACCCTCCTAAACCCTCATTTTGGGTTAATCCTGTATTTATACTAAATGTGAATGAATCAAATAACTGAAGGACTAAGACATGACAACAACTAATATCATCATACCAAGCTTCCCATCAGTGTATGGGGGATTACATCAATTCAATTCAGTCCTGTAGAGCAAAGATTAAACTTTCATGCAGCCCTTAGCTCCTCATCAGGATCCTGGGAAACCTCTCTGCTGGTTGCCCCTTGCCAGCCATCCCCCATGCTGGAGGAGAGGCACCAGGAGAGCAGCCCATGGACACCCCCAGCCCTCCATTTTGGCGTGAAGAAGAAATCGAACTGCAGTGGCAGGCCCTGAATTGGGAGCATACGGGGTGATAGGATGGGAATAAACTTAAATGAACTGGAGAGAACAAGCAGGTGATAGGGTGCCCCAGTACTACCCTCTGCTTGACCTTCTAGCCATGCTGCAACCACCCAGGAGCTCCTCAGGGATGGAGGGTGTAAAAGGACCTGTTCTGCAAGAGAAAAGCCTTCAAAGACATGCCGACTCATAGCTTTGTTAGAGGAGCTGGTCAGAAGAGACCATCCAAGCAAGGACAGCCCTTGCTGTGGAGCCAGATGGGTTGGCTGGGCAGAGGAGCTTGGAGAAGGTACCTTCTCCATGAAGCCCCTCCAGCCTGGTCCCAGACTGCCACCCTGAAGAAAGATCTGAAAGGATGCTCAAGACAAAAGGGATGCTGGAGGCGAGGGGGGTGAGAGGGCACAGGGAGAGCATGGTAGTGATAAGGCAGGAGACCCACACGATAGGGGTCTCGTTTCTGGGCTCATGGTCAGCCGTAGCTGTCCCTTTCCAGCCCACTCCCATGGCACAGACTGAGCCAAAATGCTTGAGCCACGCTCGCCTGAAACATCCACAGGGCCCTTGTGCAGAAGCTGAGGGAGGGCCTGGGGGCTTTTTTCCAGATGGATTTACAGACACATGCATGAGCATCCCTGGTGCATGAGCACATCTTTCCATGCAGGAAATCCCCCGGCTAGGAGGGCGTTTAGGAATAATCCCTCAACCTTCTGCATGAGCCAGGTGGGGAGAGTGTCCCGCTACGGTCCCCTCCCCAAAGGATTATCCAAGGAGACATCTGCAAGACAACCCTCACAAACACCTCCTCCCCCAGAAGCATTTTCCTCCCGTGGCTGTTCAGTGAGTGACTAAAGGCCTCAGGATTTTGCCGACAAATAATATAAAACAGGTGCAGGAATAGGAGCAGGTTGCCAGCTCCATTACTCCTTTATGGCTCCTGGCAGTTCCAGAAGCAGCCTGGCTTTGCATGATGCAGGACTGTGGCGTGCTAAAAATGCAAACCCGGTCCTACGGGGCTTATTCGGATTGCAGGAATCCTTGAGTTCATAAGAAAAGAGGCAGCACACACCTCTGCCAGCTTAGCTGCCATCAGGCCGTTACACCAGCAGAGTCCTGTGTCACAGAAATACTCACTTGCACAGAAACCCCTTGGTCTATGGGAAACACATTTCCCAGTTTGAACTGACAGTGGAAATTTCTGGGCAGTAGTCCTGTTCCAGTTTCCCATATGTACTCTCTTAGTCGTGATCGCATTATTATTTTTATAGTTGCTTTTGGCATTAATCTGTTACCGGTATCACCATAACGCAGTGACTGTTATTTGCGGCACGTGCTGGCAGCACTGCGGGATTCTGTTACCTGCACAACTTCCACGGCATAATTAAGGGTCAAGAAAGATGGCTCTGACTCTCCAGCCTTGTCCTCTTGCTGGCACCAGCCAGGGAAGTCCTCCCAGCCACATTCTTAGCATTAGGAACCTCAAAAATATCTTTGCCAGAAAGACAGCTCTGCCCTCACCTCCACCTGGGATTCACACTGGTGCACAACCAGTAAAGGTGCAGGGCATGTCACACATGAGCTCAGCAGTCAAAAAAAGGAAAACTTTGGAAGAAGTAAAGGGGAAACATATCCCAAACCCAGGGTTTTTGCAGTGATGGACACCCTGAGTGATGCACGAGCATCTGATGAAACTGGACTGAGGGCAGCGGGTTCAGAGAAGGACCGTCCAGACGCCAGCAGTGAGCCTGAGCTGGTGGGACGGTGCTCAGGGAAGGCCTCTGAGGACACCCTCTGCCCATCAGAGCTGCCTGCTTTTCCAGTTAATTTGGGGATGTTTCCTCACCCCCACCCTGCGCTCCCCTTCCGTGCTTTTTGTGCAGATAAAACTGAGCACCCGGCGTGCCCCATCAGGTCTCCTGTGGAGACGGTGCCACAGCTTGGTGTTGGAGCAGAAGTGCCCCTCCTGAAAAGCCTTTGCTGGAGCAGGCAGCAGTTGCGGGCAGCTGGGCAGCTGAGCCGAGGTGGGGCAGAAAGGCACAGGGTGGGAAAGGACCTCACGAGCCCGGGGGGATCCGGCTAATCCAGCCCAGGACAACACGCTGCAGGGGAGCCGGGGTGTGATCTGGAGTGGTGAGATGCCTCCAGCCAGCAAGGAGCTGCTGACACCACGCCATCATCCCCATCGCGAGTTGGGGGCTGCGGTTTGTGCCCTCGCTGTGGGACAGAGCCTGTGGTCACTCCAGGGCTGCGCTAAACTTGCTGTGATGGTAGCATCAGCCCCAGGGGCGTGAAACCCGGTACCACCTTCTCCCCAAAATAAGACACACATCTCCTGGTGTGAATGCAAATACTGCCTCCATGCAAAAAAATAAAAACCCAAAACCCCAAAAAAAAACCCCACACACCACAACCAAATCCTGGCGGTTGGGTTTGTCTGCATTTCCCAGCCCATCGTGCAGTGCCCTCTGGTGCACACTTAAGCGAGGGAGGTTCTGGGTTTGCAACAGTCTCCCACTTCAAACATCATTTCAAAGCCAGTTCAACCCTCACTTCATGCAAACGGAAAAAAAATCACAACAAACTAATGCAAAGGGTTGGGGTTTTTTTGCGGGAGCTCAATCCATTTAAGATGGGATCTTTTCCAAAATGACAGAAGCTATTCAGCATTAAAAAAAATATCTATGTCATAATATTTCTCATATGACTGATAGCATTACAGGCACTGGTAGAGCATTAGACATGACATCACATATTTCTATTATTTAAAGGGACAAAGTCAAGTTAAAATTAAAAGTCCTGCCTGCTCGTTCAGTGATACAAGACAGGGTAATGAATCCGGATTCAGTAAAATTGCTTTTGACTTCTGTCAAAGTGATCTGATTTTTTCAAGTACATATAATTTCCTTTCCCATTATGTTAGGGCTGGAGAGAGACACGGTGTCAGAATCCACATTGAAATGATCGAGCTGTAACAGAGATGGCAAGGGCTTATCAGCTGGGGCTGTCGTTCAGCTGACAGCAGCCCTCCAGGAGCGGAGGTCGGCGAGCAGCTGTGTCTTGTTGCTGCCCAGGCTGTGCCCCAGCACCCCCAAACCTCCTCAACACCCACATCTGGCTGAAAATGCTCCTCTAGAAAAGCCTCGGGGAGTGGGGGAAAAGCCCATGACATTTCTTGTCCAGCTTTAGAAATCTTCTCTCATTTCTGGAGTTAACAGCAAGAAGCTCCAGGGATGCTCAGGCTTGGCAGCACGCTGCCGGTTAGAGTCCAGGATATAAAGCGTAATGAGCCAAAATGAGCATGACTATTTGATGGGCTGGAGGTATAAAAGAAGAGTGAGTGACCAGGCTGCTCAGCCCGCTGAAGCACTTAATGCCGTGAGGAAAATACTTAGCACCTCAATTGAAAAGGGACCAGCATCTGAAGATGCCAGGAGAGTTAGAAAAGAAAACTTGACACGGAGAGTCCAGGTAAAGAGAAATAAAGATGCAATAGAGATATTAAGTGACATTTTCAAAAGTGGTTTAGGAAGCCGAAATACCATTTTATGCAGGACTTTCATTCCCATGGGCTGCCAACGAGGTCTGAGCTATGGGGGTCCCGACTTGAAGGGTATTTAAATGTCTAAAATACAATCCTGAGCTCAGGGCCTGCAAGTTATTCACTATGAATAAGTCCCTCGGTGTGACCAACATCTTTAAAAGCCTCCGGCCAGACTCGAGCAGATCAATTGCATGTCTGTCCCAGAATCCTCAGCCATTTCAGAAATGGGATTTGGGACAGCCTGAAAACTTTGCCCAAAATCCCCTTTCTACAAGCAAAAGTCTCTGGGAGTTTGGCTCAAGTGTCATTTTGAAAACCACTCCAAGTGGCTCCGAGCCACTAACAAAAGCCCAGCACAATCTGGGCAGTGACTGCACTTAGAGCCTGTAAACAGAGTCCAGGAACAATAAACAGAGATCCAAAAAGGACTTAAAGGTAGGAGGCTGTAGACACGGACTCGTATAACATGAAAAAGGAGAATAAAGCAATGGCAGGGAGGACCCAGGTCCTGCCCAGACAACGCGTGGGTACCACGTTTATCAGGGACACAGATGTGTGCTATGGGGCAACACAAGACCAGAGCTGACCTGCATGGTCGTAACAGCAGGGAAAGCGTTTAGAGAGCACAAAAGGGAGGGATGGCTGGAGACAGCCACTTCGTCACCATGTTTGACAAAACGTGTGCCCAGGGTGTGATCCGAGCACAGCTCCTTGCTTCAGAGGCCCATCTGTTATTTCTCCATCAGTAAATCAGCCTCGTAGGAAAGGCTGTCTGATAATGCTGCCTAATTCCCAGCAAGGAGGTAGAGATAAATCTCTCCAGTACCTTTCTTTTTTTTCCTCTCTTTTCCCCCATTAGTATTCATGCTGTCAGGGAAGCTTATTCTGATCCATTTGATCTCCTCTTAGTCATCCAGCCCAGGACATGGGCAGCTCTGGAAGCACGGGCTCTACATTCACTCAAATTTGCATTCCTATTCATCTGGATATTTCCTCCTCCAAATGATCCACTGGCCCATCAGCTTGCAAACACACAGGGCACCCGCAGGGTGTTTTGTCCAGCGATGTCCATCAGTGACAGTCCCACGTCACTCATCTCTTCTGAAGCCACTTGCAGCCAGCTCGGCCCAGCATCAGCATCCCTGAGATCTCCACACCAAAGTCCTAATAGGATGCTCCTGGCTGTAACAGCCATGTTCCCAAACATCCCTCCTTGAATGTGACGCCCTAGCGGGTTATTAAGTCCCCTTCCAAAGAACTGCTGGAGAGACTCCAACATTGCTCTCTCTGCGTGCAGCTGGGATTGTTGCCGGTAGGTGAATCCACCTTTGGGCACCGCGTTTTGAAGCGCATCAAAGCCCTTGATGAGGCATTTCCTCAGGTGTCTCCATCACCAAGAGACAGAAGCAGTGCAACATAAGGAGGGGCATAAAGGGCAAAAATAAGCAGAGAAAAAGAGTCAGATGAGATTCAGCTGAGGGTCCTCAGGATTTTGGCTGGCTCTCACTTGGAGCTGGCTCAGCACAGTTCTCCACCTTGTCCTGGTCCCCGCCAAAGCTCTATTTTCTCACGCCAGAAATATAAAATGAACAGAGAAGCTCTAGAGGTCTGAGGCACTCGCACATGCCACAAATGTGCTGCTTCATATATCCTTGTGTGGGTGAGATGTTTGAAGGTGGAGGAAGGAATTGAAGGACTCAGCTGGTCTCAGAACCACTTGCAGCCATAAGGCCACGTCACCTCCTCCTTTCCATCTATGGAACACTGAGGAGCCAGATCTAGGGCAGAAAGAGAAACAGGCCTTCTCCTGACATTTCCTCAACCAGACACTAATCAAACCATACCACCATTTCAGGGGTTTATCTTCACACTTTGTTCTGTTGGGAGATTTGCCATGTACCCGGGGGCCTGAGGTGAGGTCTCGATGCGCCAGGCTCGCTGCAAACGCATGAAAAATGATCGCCTTCCTTGGAGCAACTCCCAGCCTGTGGTTGCAGAGCCAAGGCTCCGGGGACACGACAGGTAAAGCTCAGTCCCGCAGGCACCGAGTTCATCAGGCAAACCACCAGCCTTCCTTTCCTCTCCTCTACAAAACTTAATATTTTCTTGCCTTCAGGTGAGAATATAACATCCCGAGTACGTAATTCCCGTCAGAGTCAGGGATGACGATGTGGCTGCAGCCCTAAGCTGTTACCCTGGGAATGGTGTTCATGACTCAGCCACAACTTCTGGCAGGAAGCTGGACAAGTCTTAAAACCCATATGTCTTAGTCGGACCCATGCAAAAGCAGGACAATTAAGGACTAATTTTCTCCAAGTCTTTGCTATTCTTCTATATTAAAAATTGTAAACTGCCATGGCCAGAGATGGTTGAGACAATCAGACTGCCTCTAGGCTTTTCCTTAATGCAAATAAATACTTCTATCATGGCTACGGTAATCAAAAGCTCAGTAATGCTGACACATCATCAATAACAGTGCCATAAGTAATTAATGTTATGGTCTGGGGGCTTCGAACAGTCATTCCTTATCCCAAAGCTTTCAGATTTAACGTACTACTACAAAAAAACCACTCAGTGAGGGCCCTCAGCAACTTGTAAACAGGCTGATAGTACCCGGCAGCCATCAGTGACATGCTGAATTACTTGGGCTGCGATGTGTTTGGGAACGACAGATATACCTGGCAATTCTCCGTTGAGGGGAAAAGAAAAATGTCAAAATACCCTATGTGATCCCATCTAGCTCTGCTATTAGAAATGCAAAGAAAGTAACCAGATGCATGCAGGTAGCACCAGGATGATTTATATTATTACTCCTACAATTATGATTAGAGCTGAAAGGATCCTTAGGCACAGCAAGACCATTACAGAATAAAATATGAAAGTAAATTGCAGAGGAAGGAAAAATAATAGAAGTAATAAGTGAAAACACATAATGTACAAGAAAATACTGTGATCCAACAATGACATTCAAGGCTGTAAATCTGGAAGTCTTCCACAGGAAGAAAACCAAGGAGCACCCATTCAGGAGAGCCTCCGTAACGCTGAAGTGTTTCCATGAGCTTTAAAGCAGGCAGCAGAAAGAAATTGTGCCTGCACAGCTGATTTAGGGGGAGAGAGGGGGAAACACTGAGACTGGGGTATTGCAGGCAAGGAGACATTCCCTCTGGGTCTGCACTGGAGACAGGAGCATGGGCTGGATGGGGTCAGCGCTGGGCTGGCTCACTCAGCCTCAGGGCAGAGCCAGCAGCAGTGCAAACCTGCCCCTCCAACTTCTCCCAAATTCAGGAGTCCACTGGGGTCCCAGTTACAGCAAGGGGAGCTGCCTGGGGAGGCCTTATTTCAGAAGCTGTGATGAAAAGGTCTGCATGTGTCTTATCTCTATTTTCTGCGCTTTGATGCTCTCCAAACTTGCTGGGCTCTTGCTCAGCCCAGGGACCACAGTGAGTTTCCCCACCTCGTGTCCAGGTTTTGCTTGTTAACCAGCATGGCTGGGGCTCGAAGAAAGCTCTCCCCTTAACCCTCCTGAAGCAGCAGCTCTGCCTGGGTCATTAAAGTACATCCCTGTTGCCTCAGATGATGTTACAAACCAGCTACAGGCTTTACTGTGCCAACACACACACAGGAGAAAGGTCATGACAGCGTCTTACCTCGCTCCAGCTTTTCATTCCACCCGAAGCATGGCAGACCCAAGGCTGCAGAACACTCAACGCAAGGTCCCAATGGCTCAGGAAAGGAGAAGGACTCACAGCAGAGATGAAAGACGAAAGGGCTGGGACTTGTCATGCCTGCAGCGCAAAGTTTGCAGTGGTTATAAGTACAATAAGTCTATAGAGCAAGATGCTAAAAAGGAACGTAAATGAAGTATTGGCCAAGAGCTGTGGGAGTCCCAGGTGGAGAAAGGCACAATTTTCTCTTCACAGTGAAGGTCTCTCCAGAGAATTACTGCCGTTCCCACTAATCTCTTTATTAGTAATGGTGTGGCACTTCAAATGATGGGACGAGAGCACCTCGTGGTATTTTAAGGATCATGCAGAGCAATTTCCTGTTCCCCTGTGGGATTCGCTCTCCTCCTGTTTCCAAGCAGCAGCTCTCACAGCAGTCTCTCTGCCAGGGTTATGCTAGCAGGTTTTACAGATGCCACAAGAAACCAGAAGCGGATGCACATGTTGGACACCAATGATTTAGCTGTCATCCCTTCTACTTGCACCGCTGTCAGAGGTGTTGGTGGAAGATGATGAGCTACCATGCAAAGAGCACCTGCAAGGAGGCGAGAGGCTGTTTATGGTTGGGTTTTGTTCTTCCCAGTCTCTTTACACCACACTACCTGGGGCTGGAAGGTTTGGTCCTGTTTTAAGCTGTATTTCTCACTGCAGCCCTCCAACTCTCACCTACCTGTGAGGATCAGCAGGATGCTGTGGAGCAGGGGAAGGAGGTGGTCTTGCTTCTTCCTGGGGCTCAGGTGGCTCCCCTGGGCTTCGTGAAGAGCAGATGCAGCAATCCCTCTTGGTTATACCTGGAAAAGGGAAGCTGCATTTTAATCACAGCTGCTTCAATGTAGGCTTAAGGCTGCCAAGTTCACAGCAAAACAAGTTGTCTTCCTAGCTGAGTTCAAGCACGGTGAACCTCTTTCAAAGCAAGAAAGACTCACATTTTCTCTTGCTTTTGCATAAATGTTATTTCAGATGCATATAGGAGGACTACATTCATTAGAAGATGAAGTTAACATCAAGAAGTCCCTAAACCCTTGTCTTATTTCAGAAATACAACCTCACATGGCGCCGTGGAGGCCCAGCTGTCCAGTGTAAGGTGTTTCCAGCTTCTTTGCTGGGAATAAAGGTCTTCTCTTCACTACCATGTACCAGCAAGACTTCTTTTTTTTTTTTAGTATATCTTAGACTACATCTGAGTTTTTCCCTCTCTTCTCTTGTTTTGTTGGTTGGATTTCAAGGAACTTGCCAGTGTGAGGTTATTAGCAAAACTTTTCCAAGCTTATTGATATGATGCTGAGGGACAGGTCAACATGATGCTATCAGTTCAGCCCTTCCATGTTGGCTGGTCTAACAGGGCAAGGCAGAGGACCCCACAAAGTCGGTTTCTGGACCTTGGGACCTCTAGATAGATCTTTGGTCGCTGACTCAGTCGCTACTGCTGTCTTCACATCACAACACAGACTTGGGCTCAGCTGCATTAGTTTCCCAGAAGGGCAGGTCATTTCTGAAGTAGCTCGGTTTCTCAGGAGCCGCGGGCAGTCTCTGCACACAGGGACACAGGGCTACAAGCGTTTTGCCTCTTGGTACAGTGAAGATGGCAGCAGGCACCTGTGGGCAGGATTCCTGGAGAACTCATCTCCCTGCCAGGCACCAACATAAGCCTCAGTATTTCAAACAACATCCACCAACCTCTGACGGGAAGCTCACAGGCAGATGTTCAATGTGCACTATGTGCTTTTGAAAATCTGACCTTTCTGGGTTTAATGGGTTTTTCACAAAGAAAAGAGGACAAAGGGAGAGCAGCTGGAAAATGGTTTTGTTTCAAGCAAAGGTACAGAAAAATGTAAACTTTCCAAAGCTGCTGGCATTTCGAAGTGCAGGGACTAAGCCCGACTCCTTCCTCGAGCATTACAATTATAAACAAATCACTCATGTTTTCTCACCATTCTCTTTCTGTAGCTGTAATTTTTTTTGTTGCTGATATTTTCCTATGACTTCAACTGGAGTGCTGCTTTGCCAGCTAACACACAGCTCCCAAAACTCTCTGCGACACTGGGCTTTGAGACCGCTGTGAAATACACGTCAGAAGAGTGATGAGTGTTATCACTAGGGGCTTTGCATTTTTAATCAAGGAGCAGAGCTCATCCTGAAGGGGAAGCTCTGGCCAAGCCATGAGGGCATCCTGCCTGCCTCTGGGACCTGAGTTTTGGAGATCAGCTTAATTTTATTGTCATTAGTTTCTGCAGAATATGCTGTACCTGCTGCCCTGGAACGGTGGAGCTCGTACCTCAAACTCACCCAGCAAAAGCACCAGAGCTCACCAGTTTTGTAAAGACTATAAGAGTAAGCCAAGACCGCCCGGTGCTCCTGGGCTGCTCAGTGCACTCAGCCGGCATTGGCAAAATAAAGGTAAATAAAATAAATATAAATAAAAATAAAAATAAAGGTAAAGATGTGCTACGCCACCATCCTTTCCTAGAGAAAACCACTGCTGAGGAATTACTCAATAATTAATGTAGTCTCTTAACTCCACTTAACTTGTACCATTAATAGCTACAGCCAAGAGAAGAGAGGTCGTGGAGCAGAGCCGTGCAGAGGCCGGACAACCCAGGCTGGGCTGTTTTCCTGGCGCCACACTGGGATGCACAAAGCGAGAGAGGATCGCCCAGCAAACCCAGCTCATGGTCAGCCCACCACCAAAATGCAGGCTCAGGTGTAAAGGCTGTGGAGGGAGCAAGACCCATGGCTCCAAGAGGCTGTGCCTCAAAGCACATCTCCCAGGTCAGGGGGCCTGTAGTGCACCATCCACTGGCAAAGGGGCTTCAGTATCAGAGGGGTTTGGAAAAGCTTAACAGGGTGGCGAGGAAGGGGGAAGAAAGCAGACACAGTCATTGCAGCTGTTTTCTTGCTACCCAGCTTGCACCTTGTCATTGGAAACAAAGACCTTTTTCCCAAAGGCTGGTTTTAGCGTTAAAGGTTTAACATCAGCAGAATAAATCAATGGCCATTAGACTCCTGGAGAGTGCTAAGGTCAGCTGAATTCATCCAGTCCAAGGATTTTAAAATGTCATAGCAATGCTTTTTAGGATCCATTCCCTTGGCTGTAGCACACTGGGGACATGACTCCCCGTGCAGGGCAGGGCAGTGCGATCCAGCCCCGCACTCCCCGGTATCTCGCAGGCAGCAGGAGCCAGAGGCAGGGGAACTCAGGGAAAACAGCTGCCCTCCAACCCCGGCACAGTTGCAGACAATACTGCAGGAGCAGCTGCAACCCCCTGGAGACAGGCAGCATCAGTATGTAAAGCGTGTGAAACGTCTGATAACCTGGAGCCACGGTAACACAGGGGTTTACAATGACAGAGTAGCTCCTGCACTGTCTTAAGGGATGTGACGACTATCCTGTAGCTACTTCTACTTGCAATGCACACTGGATTTACAGACTCATCTCCAGACACCCCTCCAAGGAGACCAGCTCTGTGCCCTATGGAAGGACATCCACTGCCTCTCCTTCCTCTCTTCAGCCATCAGCCCCTTCCCTGGCACCAAGCCCCATTAACAGAGCCACAGCCCAAGCTATTACCCCACCTTCCCTCCAGATCAGCTTTTTTTTTTTTTTTAACACCAGATACCCCCACAGCCCCTCAGTCCAGAGCAAAACCAGCCATGTGCCACACCAGCTGCACTGTTTGCTCTTGCAGGGGACCAGCACACAGTCACCCCCAGCCCCTGCTCCCCTCTTCTATCTCATTTTCAGACGCGTACCTCTCGCTCCCGAGGCACTGGCTCACTGCTCTGCCTTGCAAACCTCTCGTGCTGGTGCCTTTGCCCAGAGGCATCTGTCTGCATCCTCCTTGTGCGTGGTCTTCAAGGAGAGATGACTTTAGGACCCCTTCCCTAAACCCTGCGTCCTGCACTATATACAGACACACGCATATCATTAACTACTGATGAGATTAAGCATTTTCAGTTCAGCAAACTTCAAGAGCCTGAGGGCTCCCTGTTCCCTTCATTTTCCCTTTCCCCTCCCACCCTCACAGCCCAAATACTATTTAAAGGAGGCCGGTGCATCGCTGGCCTGGCTGGGGGACCCGGTGCATGTGGGGAGCCAGGGAGCCCCAAGCAGGGCTCATCAGAGCTGTTGCTCACTTACATGCAAACTATTGCAAATAACAGCATTCAACCCAGCTTACTGAACCCTCGTACCATCCAACTTCCAAGATGTTCCCTGAGGCTCACTTGAATTTTTGCCACAAGGTGGATAGTTTAGTTTTGTGGATATCTTTTTTTCTTGCAAACATGAAGCATGACCTGATAAATGCCATTCCTACTTTCATGGCTCTTCCCCTTGTCTCTCTCACATATTTTCTCCATCTATGCAACTCTTCCTTTCCCCTCCCCACCATCCCTAGGCTTTTTATCTTATGCATCATTCATCCCAGCTTACTGTCTTCTTTTAACACAGGCTTCTGGGAGATGTATATCTTCTTGAATTCCTTTTTCTCCTTCTGCCTTGCCCTCATTTGCACTCTCCCATCTCTACAGCTGCCTGCAGTCTTGCTGGGAACACGACACCCACAGAAAAGCAGAGGGAAGGAGACCGCCTCAACGCACCGGTCACCAAAACTTGGAAAATATCTGTGTGGTTTTCCTGACCAGAGCCTGGCCCCGGGATATCCAGAGGGATGAGCCGCTGCTTAGCGGTGTTCACCTGCATTAATGCATGGGCAATGGAAGGGGACAGGGCAACATAATGGTGTTAGGCATAGTAAAACACAAGGCTAAATCAGCAGGAGACTTGCCAGGCACATTTCACCAGGCTTTGGATATGCTCTGATGCTAAGGGAGGGTGCTGTGGCAGTTTCACAGGAGGACTGGTGAAGACATGGTGTGCCCCCCCCAGTGTGCTGCAGGGTGATGCTCACATCTAAACTCCATAGCTGGCCTTTCCCTGAGCAGCATCTTTGGGAACAACCACTACAGGTACCATCCCAGCACCTGCCAGCTGGATTTTTAAGTGTGGTTCAGACACCCGCAGGCCGCTGCGGGGTCCTTGGCGTGCTCATCGCAGCAGGTGCTAATACATCCACCTTGGACATTTCTAGTGCATTTCTCTGTTGTTTGCCAGTTCTCAGCAGGGGACCAGCCAACACGCGGACACAGCTCTGGGATAGCTTGGCCCCTCCTCTCCTCTCGTCCTTTCCTCATGGTCCCATTCAAAAACACAGAGCAAATTTGCCAGAACACCCAAGTCCTCCTTTGGTGGCATCTGCCACACTTGCCACATTACAGCTGACGGCTGAACGCACCAGAAGGCTCCCTCAAGTTCCCTAAATGTGCTTTCTTCTGAACAAAAATGACAGTCTTGTGTAACAAGAACTGAAAGACAAAAGCAAGCATGGAAGTAAAAGCTTGGGAAAGGCTTTCCAGCCCTCTTGTGAGGGCTCTCAGCTTTCTATAAGCTACAGAAGCTTGTAAATGTCCCATCTGTTTTTTCTGACACTGAAAGGGTAAAATCATCAGAGAAGTTACCAGCTATACCTAGGGCTGTTACGAGAGCTCACAGCTGGGGATTTGGCCTCTTGCTGGTGACAAAGAACAAGACGGAGCCACCTCCATCTCCTTCCATCAGGTACCGGCCCTGGTGGCCTCACGGGGTGTTATTCTCCAAAGTGCTCACGCCTGCCAAGCACGTGGGACTAGCACATGGCCCGCACTTCTCTATCTGGCCATAAATGCACATAAAATTTGAGAGACAGAGCGTGGCAAACTATTGCTGAGGAGACATAACAGCTTTTCAGATGCTTTTTGCCCATATTGAATTAATTGATGCAGCAGGTCTCTCCTTCCAGCAGCTCTTCTGCTTACCAGTAGCTCAGAGACCTTGTCCAAGCAAGTCCATAGCTCTTGTGCCTTGTAGAGCTGATAAATACATAAATAGGCAGGAATATATAAGTGTGACATGGCTTTCAACCTTCCTTTAGGGTAAGATGTTTAGAGCCACCATTGGCCTGCCAAAGCAGGGTCAGCAGGACCCCCCCGCCCTGCCCCAGCGCCTTGGCCATGGGTGCTGTGAAGTAGAAGCAGGGCTGAGCCAAGGAGAACTATCAGTAAAGTCAGAGCTGCATGTGGGGCAGCCTCATGCCAAACCACTGCTGGGGACCTTCTGGGAGTGATGGAACTTCCCCAGGGCGAAGAGAGACACAGGCAAGATGCATCTGGAGGCAAATCTGGCCATACCCAATCGCATTTCCCATGGCCTTAGTGGGTCAGAAGTGCTTGGCCGCATGGCAAGGCAACACCATCAGGCTCCACATCCCACTGAAGGAGCAGGGACCCATCCAGCTATTTCAAAGCACATCTTAGGAGTAAAGTAGGGGTGACCCACCATCACTAAGGACACCAGGATTGCTCCGAGACTCTGGCCAAGGGCTGATCCCACTTAGAGCTCACTTCTGCATCCAGGCATGTGACACACAATGGAGCAGGACCCTGGGCAGGTGATCAGCTCTAGTTCCCTTACTCGGCACTTCCAAAGCGCAGTTCACTTCTGGGAGGATTTCAGATTAAGCGCTTTAAGTAACAAAGAAAGATTTCTCTTTTAAATCTCTATTTAATCACATAATCCTGAGGGAGACCTCTCCTCCCCTTGGGGAAGGGAAGAGGAGTAGGTTTGCTGAGGGAGACATAGTTACTTTTCCCCCATATAATTGGATGATATTTGCTGATTAAATATAGAAATCATTGGGGAAAGTTTGATTTTTTTGATAGCAATTAAAAGATCTTTGAGAAAAAAAAGCAGATATGCCTTCAAAAAGAAAAAACCAACAAACCACAGGAAGAGCCAACCAAGAGGCTGGGTAAAAAAAAATGGGTCTTCTTCTAGTGGCTTTGTGTTGCACGAAGCAGTAACTCTTGTTATGGTCCGATGTGGCAAGGAGCTAAACCATCACTAAAAGCTGGCTGGCTGCGGTAGGAACCGGACAGGCTCAGTACCAGGGAGGCTGTCATTTTAGATGACCTGTGGCAAAGCTCAGCTCGTAGATGAAAGATAGATCCAGATCATTTGGTACCTCCGGAGGTCTCCAGCCCAACCTTCTCAGACATGGTCTGCTATGGGGTCACACAAGGATGCTGAGGGCTTTATCCACATGGGTCTTACAACCCCCCAGGGACGGAAGCAGCGTGGCTGCACAGAGCCAGAGCTCCACCTCCACCCAACGCGGGAGGCGGCAACGCTCCCATCCTCCGTGTTCGCTAACGTCAGGGCTGCTGGGCGACCGAGTAGCTGCGGTCACTCCGTGTGTGCATGCAAAGCCTGATGCACGGGGATCACCAGAGCCTCCAAGGAACGGAGAAACGTGGGGAACGAGGACTGCAAAGCCTGCCCAGCGCAGCCACGTGGGGAAGCACGTTTCACTGATGGCAGCAAAGTGCTTCGAAGACTTTAGATGGAAGACATGAAACATAAACCCCTTGCAATATGTTATCAAAGAAATGGTGAAGCAAATCTAGAAACAGTCTAGAAAACATTAAATACTATAAAATATTATTGAATACCTAAACAATATTAAGCCTCATTTTCTGTCTCAGACCCTCCTGATTTTTCTATGAATCTAAGCTTACTCAGCACTACTTATATTTAACATGATTTCAGCACATATAAACGAAGGAAGCAGCTTATGTGAGTTTGAAATCTGTTTCATACGTGGAGTAGTTCACTGCTGCCAACATTCCTGCAGAACTGATCCTCCATCCATCATTTAAAATTCAGGATCTCAGTCTACAAAGTTGTTAAGATAATGAGAAAAACACACCACTGGTAGCTGCTTTCTGTAGGACTCTGAGACCACAAATGGTGATACAAATAGCAATGTTTGCACATGTTACTGTTGGGGATTTAATGATAATGAATACCTTGGGCCATTACACCGTCCACCCGAGACAGGAGCATGCAGACGCATTTCGGTCACAAGCCCCCCCCGCAGCGTCACACCAGGGCATCACCTGCAACAGGGACAGCTGAGTGTCGGGACCACTTTCTAAGTGCTCTGCGGAGGAAGCCAGCTGCCTGGAAATCCCAGATGCTTTCCCCAAAGCCAGTGAGCCCCACAGCCACCTCGTCTGCTGCCACAGTGCCCCTTCCCTCCGCTTGCTGCAAACCCAGCAGCCGTGCTGGGCAGCAGAGAGGCATCAGGGACAGCCGTGCTGGGCAGCAGGAGACCAGGATGGGGTGTGAGCAGTGACCGATGCCCAGCACCTTTCCCTGATGACCCTCTGGGGTACTAGCCCCCAAAGCATCACCTCGCCAGCACTCCCAGGGCTCCCAGTCCACTCTGCGGATGTCCATATCTCTTGCAGACACAAGACTCCCAAACTGAAGTGACTGAGGGTGATTTGGTGCCAGGTTTGAGTTAACAGCCTTGCCACAAAGCAATGGCTCAGCTCCTGGGTGTCCCAGCACCCTCTGCTCCCCTTCCAGCAGTGGAGACAGCTGCGGAGCTGCACCAGCACCAGCCCACCCACGGCCTCAACGAGCCCTGCAAGGAAAACCTGCGCAGCATCATTTACAGCAGACATCAAACAGGGTCTTTGAAGAGATCAGAGCTTTATAAGGATTGTTCAAAAGGGCCTGGATGTTCCCAGTGTTCTCTGTTTAATCTTGGGAGGAGGAGACAGAAAACGCAGAGGAGAAGAAACATAAAAACAAGAAATATCTGCTGCATGGGTGAGCCCAGGCAGCTGGGGTAAGGCACCAGCCTCAGCCCATCAGCAGTCTGGGAAGCATATGTTTCCCATCCCCTTGCAACAAAACTGATACCCAAATTAATCCCCAGCATCAGCTGCAATCAGGGAAACCCCTGCCCCATCACTCCTTGCTCTCTGCTACCAACACCTTGGTCTGTGATGACAAAGCCTCTTCCAAAGGCCGCCCAGCACATCACAGGGTCAGATCGGGTGCCCAGGAAAGGCTGCCAACATGGGCAGAAAATCTACAGACCTTCACTCCAAAGAGACCGACTATAAAATAACGTGAAAGCCTATTTAAAAAAAAAATACCCAAGACCACTTCAGAAAGACACAGCTGGCTGTACAGAGCTCATTTGGGTTTTTACAGAAGCTTCTCAGGATTACAATTATGAACGACCATCATTCTAATAACTAAGTGCATCAAACTATTAGCAGGAAATACGTACCTGAGACAGGCAGGCCAGAACGGAGTTAGGAAAGGAACACTCACCTACCAAATATTGTCTGAAACTCAAGCTTTCAATATAAACATTGGCAGTTTTTCCCTTTAATTTTTTTCCATTGAAAGTATTGCCAGTGCTGATGAGTTGCCAAACTCAGAATTTGGGCCAGGTTTTGGAAAAAGAGGCATGCCTGGTCCGAGGTGAGAGAAACCTAAACCCTAAACCCGCACGTGCTGGAGGTGTGTTGGGCTGGATGTGCAAGTGCAGGCAGGACGCCTCATCCTGAGAGCCTGGCTGCTGCTCAAGGCATGGGGGATGAGAGCAGCAAGAAGCCCCTGCTGCCGTGGGGAAGGCAGAAGCATCGCTGGGGACTCTCAGAATCCTTTGGGGCACTCACTCACAGCCAGGAAAGGAACACCCAGAGCCCGACCTTGCAATTGCTTTTCTACAACAAAGGAGAGGAGCACAAGCTGCAGGGTGCAGGCACCCAGGTCGGAGGGCCAGCAGGATGGAATGAAGCCATGCCAGAGGCGGGAAAGATAAACGAGAGCTTAAATACAGGAATATATGCATGTATTTTGAAACACAGTAATAAATATACATATTTTGCCTTTTCTGGGAAGTCAGAGTATGCTTCTGGCAGCTCCTGCCCAACCCACCCCAGAGTGTCAAAGTCATCCAGCCTCCTGCAGCACATCTCCCATCGTGCCAGGCTTTAATGGAGGGAAACAAAGGATTCAGGGAAAAGGACATGCAAGACCAGTAACACACTGTTCCTCACAGCCCACGGGGTCCTTGGCAGCCCCCAGGGAGCTGGCCCGCACCAGGGCTCCCAGTGGAGATGATCTTTCAGCCTCTGAGAGGCCTGAGCAGATCTCAAAAGGATCCCAGCAGTCTTATTTTTAATTTTCTCTTGAAATTATACGGTCAATTTTGCTAACGCTGCAAAGCACTGGAGCCACTGCTGCGCTGTTTCACGGCCATTTCCCAGCAGGTTTCCCACCCGACCCTTCCCCACCTCTAACCCCACTGCCAGGTGCGGGGCGCACCCTCCTCACCCGCCTGCAGCGGAGCCTGGCCCAGCAGGACACACCTCGCAGGTCCCCAGGAAACGCTGCCGGGGCCTCAGACCCATAGTCGCTGCCACCCCACCGGCGCAGCTTGTCTGATGCGGCGCCACGGGCAGCTCTTCCCCATCCCTGCGCCCACCGGGCTGCAAAACCCACCTCAGGCACCATCCACAAGCAGTGACGTCCTTCAGCATCAACTCCCCACGCTCGAGGATCTGCCTTTGAAGCACAAAACCGGCCTCTTTTTATTTGTGCGGCCTTTCCAAGAGCCCTGCCTGAGCCCCTCCCTCCTGCTGTCGTTACAGCAAACATGGTGCACCTGTACAGAAATCACCTGCTGCTGGTTTTCTTCCTCTAGAGCCCTTTGCCAGCCTCGTTGTTGCTTCCACAGAGCAGTATGGCCCTCACAGCTGTGGAAAATACCCTGTAACACCGACCTGGGAGAGCACAAATTGCAGAAAGTAAAGGTTTTATGAAAATAACTACAGGGACTGAATGGGCTTTGCTGTTGGCCACGTCCGACCTGAGGCTGCAGGTAGAGATGGATGCTCACTGCGGCTCTCCCGAAGCACCCTCAAGGAGCTGTGATGGCCCGCTGGGGAAGCAGCAAACACCTTGAAACCTTGGATAAACACATCTCCTTCTGATAGATTTGATATTGGCTGCCATAGGAGTGCCTATCCCTGTAGTCTGGGCTAAGCGTGGGTCTCCCTTACCCAGCACTGTGGAGCAGCAAACATGATGCTTCCAGCCACGCACAGCACCCTTGCTGTGAGTCTTCCCAAGATCTTTAGGAATCCTAAACATAAAGAAGAAAAAATAGGTAAAGAAGGGAAAATGTGGGAATAATCTGTCCTTAAGCCCCCGCACAGCATGCAGCAGAGCGCTGGCAAGCCCCGCGCGCCTGAGGAGGTCCTGCCCGCAGCAGCGAAATCAAAGCCGGCCATCCCAGCAGGGGGGACTGCGTGACCCCCTCCCATTTACTGTTTTCACGTTTTCCCTTATAAAATCACAGGCAGCAGATCTCGGTCTCTTTAGCTACGCCCGGGACGAGCAGAGCGTCATGGGCTGACAGCAGGCAGAGACAGCCTGCGGCAAAGCCAGGGCAGGGAGGGGGGCTCCATCCCCGCTGGGAACCCAGCCGCATGTCAGCCCTCACTTGGTGAAGCTAAACTTGCTGCTTTCTTACGGGGCTGTTGAAAAATGACAGCGTGTCTGCGCCTTGTCTGTCAGCTCACATCGACCACCCCGCTGGGGCTGGTGGGACCTGTCCCGTCCTCTTCCCAAGGGCAGGGGCAGACCCAAAGGGAGCGAAGGGGAAAAAATGTGGTGTCCCCATCCACTCTCTAGCCATAACCCCCTTTGCAGAGAGCTCCGGGACCAGAGGAAATCCACGGACAAGGTGATCCCCTGTCCCAGGGAAGGGCTTTGCCCCAAGCACGGTCTCTCTCTGCAAGGTAAGCCCCAAATCCACTGCAGACTTAGTCATGGAGGGGCCACCGTGAACAAGCTGGTTTAGTTACAGGGAATTTGAGAAACAAGCTTTATCCCTGACATTTTGAAAGTACCCACAAACGCATTCAAGGAAAGGTGGCAATTACCTTGGCACACTCCTCCATGTGATGGATGGTGCCTGCAGCAAAGGAAGCGACACCACCGGTTTTAGCTCTGTGCCTTCACACCGTGTGTTACACAACCAAGGCTACGCTGCTCCTCGCGCGTTCTCTGCTCCAGCAGTACCCGTTGCGGCCAGGAGACAGTCACCTTCACTTCCTCACACCAGGAGGCATCATTTGGTGCTTTATTTTGAGCAGCTTTGATGCTGTTCTCCCAACCCATCAGCTTTTTCATCTTATTTTCTCCCCGTCTTGCTGAGGAAGGAGGGTGTGCGAGTGGCTGGGTGGGCACCTGGCAGCCAACCCATCACACAAATCCACGCACACTTGCTCCTTTTCCAAGTGGGCATTTGCAGACCTTCTAGAAACAGCTGACACCTCAGCACTGGAGACGGCTCCACACAGGATGGGCGATTTTGTGCCCCCCATGTCCCCAAGGGGTCCACTTGGCCACCGCGTGGGGCCTTGCCTGTAGCTGCATGCCACCACCCTGAGATGTTACTAGTGTGCGTGGACTCAGGCACCTCACCAGCTTCACCTCTGGATCACTGGAGGTGATCGCAGAGACCTCGCCGGAGACTGCCGCCTCCATCCCCCCTCCCTCCAAGTGCTTCCAAGAGGCTCAAGACAAAAAAGCTGGATAACTACTTCAATTTCTGTGGCCTCCCTTTCTCATTGCTGCTTCTCCGCAGTGTTTAGCAGCTCTCACAGCTTATTTGTTTAAAGAAACCGAAAAGCTTTGCTCTGAGCAGACGTTGGGAGAGCAGCAGCGCAGGTATTTTGGCACTACCCGCATGAGCTGAGCAGAGCTCAGGGCAGCTTTTCTTGTAATGCTGTAAGCCTGCCACCAAAGAACAATATTTTATTATTAGCATGCTAATGCCACGATCCGGTGTTTCGCAGCCTCAGCTCCTGCCTGCAGAGCTCACCACTGGTTTTCCTCCTGAATTAATCTGGAGAGTAGATTTTCATAATATGTGGACAATGTATCATATCATTCATGGGGTGGTCTGCTGAGGGAGACCAAAGCATGCCAGAAATCCCTCTGGGAATCCCACATTGTGCCGAAATAGGCCACACAGCATCAACCCTGTGCAAAGGTTCCAACGTGGATTTTTAGGTATTAGCTCCCCGGCAAGGAGCACACA